>NC_085995.1:6373302-7573302 GCF_030014385.1 Trichomycterus rosablanca
GTCTTTGCACACAGCCTGTCAGTCTCACACCTACCCAACCATTAAAGTGTGCTTGGAAATAGCAAGCAAACGCCTACATATTTCCTCTTTATCTAAATGCACGGTGTGTAGGCTGGATAGAAAAGTAAAAAAAAAAAAAAAAAAACTGAACAAGGGTCCGATCCCTCAGGAAAAAACTGCTCAGATAAGTTTCCACCAAGGCCACTGGTCTACAAGCCAATTGGAAGGTTTAGGATTTCTTCATGCATGTTTTAACAATCTAATCCAATTGAAGAATCCAATAGAAGAGCTGTCAGAAAGACACCCTTGATAATGATGATGATAATTATAATAATAATCCTTGCTGGAAAGAGTTTTCAGTGAATCAGCAGATAGTCTTGTAATCTAAGGGTACTTACTGAACATTTCAGTTTGAATTTTAAGATGTACACCTTGACAGGTAACACCATCCACAGTGTAAAGTATGGTGATGACAGTAGCATGTTATAGGAATATGTTATAGCAATCTAGCAATGTTATAGCCGTCTGGTCATTGCTACTCCACTACTCCATATTTTTTAGAAAGATAATCAGTGGGTAGTTCTGTCGCTTCACAGCAAGAAGGTCCTGGGTTTGACTCCCAGGTTGAGTGCTATGGGTTCTTTCTGTTTGGAGTTTGCATGTTCTCTCCGTGTTTGTGTGGATTAATTTGAGCTAATAAACCAATATACTGTATAATATATATATATATATATTTAACTGTAGTACTTTACAAATTTCCAATATTGTTGTAAACTGCAATGCAAATAAATCAATAAATAAACTTGAATAAACTTTGGCCAATTTGAAGTCCAAATGTTTGAAGTTTTAATGTTCTTCTTGATCCTGCCAAGAGACGACTATTCCATGTAAAGAATAGAATATTGTCACTATATTTTGCATGGCATCTCCAATAGAGGTAGTAGCAGCAGTAGAAAAAATAGTTGCAGTAAAAATCACAAAAAATATTATATTTACACTCTGCATAAGTAAATGAATATATATAGTGATAGTAATGAATAGTATACAGTAGTAATGAATGCATTCAAACTAGCCCAATTCATATATGCAATAATAACCACTAACAATGAGTTATTTTTTAGTTATTAATGAGTTATTTTTCTCTTTTTTTATTCTTCTAATTTGAGAAATAATTGAAATCCCACAAGTTCCTTTCAAATGTAGCTTACTTATTTACCTCATACAACCCCGCGAATGCTACCTTTAAATAAAAAGATGCCAACAAAGTTTGGGATGCCTGTGTTGTGTAAATACAAACCCAGAGGGTACACAAACTTTTCATGCTGTAATGTGGTAATAAAGTAAACTGAGCCAGGAGTATCTCTAAGGAACAGCCCCTACGGGACAGTGGACAGTAGAAAAAAGAAGCTGTGGCGTCCTTGTTACACAACAAAGCAGTGCCAGTCAGAGCCAAAGCTTTGAAAGACTAAACCCTTTCTTCCTGGCTTTACCTTGTACCCACACTAGCTGAGTTAGGTTTTTCTTTACTGAGTAAGACTTCATCAAACCACGGACACTTAGATGAACTGCCTCGAGTCTTTCACAACTTTCAACCACAAAATTATTATTTTTTACTTTTTTTAAAGGAGAAAAAGCTCTTCTGATCGCACACACTTATATACAGTGTCAGCGTTTTCCACAAACCTACAGTATAGCAATGTGACTCTGAATGCCATGTATCCAAGGACGTAGCCATGAACTGAATATTGGGGGTAATAATAGTAATAATAATATTATTATAACTATTTTTATTATTATTATTATCATTATTATTATTACAATAAATATAATTATTGTTACTATTATTTTTATTATTATTATTACGATAATTATCATTGTTATTATTACAATAATTATCATTATTATTACTATTACTATTACTGATATTACTATTATTTTTTTATTACGATAATTATCATTATTATTACTATTATTATTACTAATATTATTACTATTATCATTATTATTACTATTATTTACCATTATTATAAATACGTTAAATTATGAATGGAAGGAAATATCATCAGCCAATCAGTTAGAAAGTTCCACCACTGCAAGACCATTTTTTTCTGGTAAAAGATAAATACAGCTATTTAGAACAAAAAGTATTCTAGAATGTTCCTCTGCCATTCTGCTCTCTAAATCATATACAGCAGCTCTATAATTTTACACAATAGGGCTGGTGGTGTGTCAGTAACAGCGTCACTATGTCTGGTAGCTAGATGGAAAAAATGTCAACTGGTGCAACAAAGTGGTGCCATCCCACAAGAGTTTATCAAATAGATGTGATTTAGGCAATTTCGTATGAGGTAAAGGAGCCAAAATCAGGAACTGATTGCTCACTAGAACCACACAGACAGTTGCTGGCTTTTTACCACATTATCTAAAATGGGCAAATAAAAGCTGTCATATTTGAATTTTTTGAATGTTTAGATTTGCTGTCACACAGTTTGTCAGGAAACATCTGTGAACATGTCAAGTGTAATAGTTTGTAAATTCTCCATGCATTTCCTCACAGTGTTTTCTCAATCTACTTAGCTGATGAAATTCAAGCATTCAGAATATACAGCTGTCTACAGAATTAAATGTTTTCACTAAATAGTCAGTCAGCTATGTGTATATACAGGGGTTGGACAAAATAACTGAAACACCTGTCATTTTAGTATGGGAGGTTTCATGGCTAAATTGGACCAGTCTGGTGGCCAATCTTCATTAATTGCACATTGCACCAGTAAGAGCAGAGTGTGAAGGTTCAATTAGCAGGGTAAGAGCACAGTTTTGCTCAAAATATTGCAATGCACACAACATTATGGGTGACATACCAGAGTTCAAAAGAGGACAAATTGTTGGTGCACGTCTTGCTGGCGCATCTGTGACCAAGACAGCAAGTCTTTGTGATGTATCAAGAGCCACGGTATCCAGGGTAATGTCAGCATACCACCAAGAAGGACAAACCACATCCAACAGGATTAACTGTGGACGCAAGAGGAAGCTGTCTGAAAGGGATGTTCGGGTGCTAACCCGGATTGTATCCAAAAAACATAAAACCACGGCTGCCCAAATCACGGCAGAATTAAATGTGCACCTCAACTCTCCTGTTTCCACCAGAACTGTCCGTCGGGAGCTCCACAGGGTCAATATACACGGCCGGGCTGCTATAGCCAAACCTTTGGTCACTCGTGCCAATGCCAAACGTCGGTTTCAATGGTGCAAGGAGCGTAAATCTTGGGCTGTGGACAATGTGAAACATGTATTGTTCTCTGATGAGTCCACCTTTACTGTTTTCCCCACATCCGGGAGAGTTACGGTGTGGAGAAGCCCCAAAGAAGCGTACCACCCAGACTGTTGCATGCCCAGAGTGAAGCATGGGGGTGGATCAGTGATGGTTTGGGCTGCCATATCATGGCATTCCCTTGGCCCAATACTTGTGCTAGATGGGCGCGTCACTGCCAAGGACTACCGAACCATTCTGGAGGACCATGTGCATCCAATGGCGGTGCCGTGTATCAGGATGACAATGCACCAATACACACAGCAAGACAAAGTGAAGTGAAGTGAAGTGAAGTGAAGTTGAACATCTCCCATGGCCTGCACAGTCACCAGATCTAAATATTATTGAGCCACTTTGGGGTGTTTTGGAGAAGCGAGTCAGGAAACGTTTTCCTCCACCAGCATCACGTAGTGACCTGGCCACTATCCTGCAAGAAGAATGGCTTAAAATCCCTCTGACCACTGTGCAGGACTTGTATATGTCATTTCCAAGACGAATTGACGCTGTATTGGCCGCAAAAGGAGGCCCTACACCATACTAATAAATTATTGTGGTCTAAAACCAGGTGTTTCAGTTATTTTGTCCAACCCCTGTATATATACACCGATCAGCCATAACATTAAAACCACCTCCTTGTTTCTACACTTACTGTCCATTTTATCAGCTCCACTTACCATATAGAAGCACTTTGTAGTTTTACAATTACTGACTGTAGTCCATCTGTTTCTCTGCATGCTTTGTCAGCCCCCTTTTATGCTGTTCTTCAATGGTCAGGACTCTCCCAGGACCACTACAGAGCAGGTATTATTTGGGTGGTTAAAATAATACCTGCTCTGGTATTATTTGGGTGGACCTAAATAATACCTGCTCTGTGGTGGTCCTGACCATTGAATAACAGGGTGAAAGCAGGCTAAAAAGGTATGTAGAGAAACAGATGGACTACAGTCAATAAATTGTAGAACTACAGAGTGCTTCTATATGGTGAGTGGAGCTGATAAAATGGACAGTGAGTGTAGAAACAAGGAGGTGGTTTTAATGTTATGGCTGATCAGTGTATATACAGCTATCTAGACTTTGCATTGGAAGTACAATGAGTATATTGCTGGTTCAAGCCCCACCACTGTCCCTTATGTATTCAGTCAAATCTCTATGTCGCAGTGGATAAAAGCGCCTGCTTAGTGCCAAAGTTAATGTCATTTCACTTTGTAGCACAGCCTACTAATTCATTATCCGTGATTATCAAAGTGAGTCATTTGCATTGCGGTGAAAAAGTTTCAGAAGCTCTGTACACATCTTAGAAGGTCGAGCAAATCAGAAAGGTCACTTCCAACCATTTCTAAGAAACTACAACTCTTAAAAACATCTCAACTCTTGTTCATGAGTACAAAGGGTATAAAACAGTGGTGTATTCGACAAATCTAGAAAGAAAACTCACATTGTCACCTTATGCTGAGAGAAAAAAAGTGTCTGTTTGATCAAATATATAAAAAAAACCCCTGAAAAACAGTCACAGTCAAGCAGCATTACATTGTCTAGGGCCTGTCTTAGAGCCTGTCATTCAATAAAAAAGCCCCTGCTACAAAACTGGAGGAGAGTTTAGTCCCTAATGCCAAAAAGTATGTTTAGAAGGAAAAAAAGTTGCATTTATATACAACATGATTGAAACTACTTTCAAACGTGATGGTGGTAGTATCATTGTTGTGATGGTAGTGTTTTTTTTTCTTCCAATGGAAATGCTACATTGCACATTATAATGGAAAAATAAAGACCTGAAAATCATCTTGGATGAAACAGGATGTTTTAGCAGAATACAAACATAAGACACATATTAACAGTAGTTTTGGAATAGCTGAATTAGGCGTAAATGCTTTAAATGTCTTTGCAAAAACCCTGAACTCAACTCTGTACTGATTATAAGGACTGTACTGTACTATCAGTCTGTGCCAGAAAATCTCCAAATTGGTTAAACCTTATCCACTGTAATAAGCAGAATGGATAAAATCCAACCAGAGTTGTGCCAAAATCATGTTGATAGCTATTAAAAGTGAGATACGCTATAAGGCCAAAAGTATGTGGACATCTGATCATGAGCTTGTTAAACATCACAAAACCATGAGCATCAATATAGAGTTAGCCAGATATCTGTTGCTAAAACAGCTTCCACTCTTTAAATTGTTGGTCAGATGTTAACTGCAAAGGTCTGGTTCTGTGCAGGCCAGTGGAGTTATTGCTTGTTTGTTTATTAGGATTTTAACATCATGTTTTACACTTTAGTTACATTCATGTAAGTTACTCATTACACAAGGTCCATCAGCTCACAAGGTTATATCAAACACAGTCATGGACAATTTAGTGTCTCCAATTCACCTCACTTGCACGTCTTTGGACTGTTGGAGGAAACTGGAGCACCCAGAGTAAACCCACGCAGGCACGGGGAGAACATGCAAACTCCACACAGAAAGGACCCGGACCGCCCTGTCTGTGGATCAAACCCAGGACCTTCTTGCTGTGAGGCGACAGTGCTACCCACTTTTTTGGATAAAATAGTTCGTCTAGTTTATTAATTTATTTCATTTTTATATTTTACAATCGCTTCATTCTGGTCAGTGTTATTAGTTGTAAAAATCATGTAAAACATAATAGCACACCAGAGCTGACATTTCGGACTCGTTGGTTTATAAGTCAGCTCTGCCATCCGGCAGGCTGTGTGCCTACACAATGATTGGCTGTTGTTCAAGGGGGGGTGCCGGACAGGACCTCATAACTGATGCAATTACAACCCCTCTTTGCTGATTGATGCCACCTGCACAGAGATGAGGAATAATGGGATCAGGTTGTGTCCTTCAGTACATAAAGCTGATTCACATATGAACTCGCCTCATGCAGGTGAAAAGATGCAGTTGGCTACTGCACACGTGTCGGAGGGGGCATGTGTTAGTCATGGCTCTCCTTGGTCATGAGTGGAGGTCAACATCAGTAGAAAGGAAGTATAATGCAATCGGGAATTGGATACGACCAGATGGGGAGGAAAATGCAAAAAAATAAAGATCACTGAAATCCCAAAGCAGCCTTGTCATTTTTTACATTTACGTTTTTGGCATTTAGCAGATTCTTTTATCCAAAGCGACTTACAGTATACAATCTAAACAATTGAGGGTTAAGGGTCTTGCTCAAGGGCCCAACAGTGGCAACCTGTCAGCAACCTTATGCTTACTATTCAAGTACTTTAACCGCTAGGCTACAACTGCCCATTTATGTAAAATTTTGACTGCAGCTGTATCCCTGACGTGCAGTATAAAGTCCAGAGCCTGATAGTTTAAATGAATGGGTCCCTTTAGAGATTAAGTAGCACTTACAGTCTTTATATAGCTGAAGCAGCTCAGTAAGTCGATTATATGGAATTGCTATATACACTGTATCACAAAAGTGAGTACACCCCTCACATTTCTGCAAATATTTCATTATATCTTTTCATGGGACAACACTATAGACATGAAACTTGGATATAACTTAGAGTAGTCAGTGTACAGCTTGTATAGCAGTGTAGATTTACTGTCTTCTGAAAATAACTCAACACACAGCCATTAATGTCTAAATAGCTGGCAACATAAGTGAGTACACCCCACAGTGAACATGTCCAAATTGTGCCCAAATGTGTCGTTGTCCCTCCCTGGTGTCATGTGTCAAGGTCCCAGGTGTAAATGGGGAGCAGGGCTGTTAAATTTGGTGTTTTGGGTACAATTCTCTCATACTGGCCACTGGATATTCAACATGGCACCTCATGGCAAAGAACTCTCTGAGGATGTGAGAAATAGAATTGTTGCTCTCCACAAAGATGGCCTGGGCTATAAGAAGATTGCTAACACCCTGAAACTGAGCTACAGCATGGTGGCCAAGGTCATACAGCGGTTTTCCAGGACAGGTTCCACTCGGAACAGGCTTCGCCAGGGTCGACCAAAGAAGTTGAGTCCACGTGTTCGGCGTCATATCCAGAGGTTGGCTTTAAAAAATAGACACATGAGTGCTGCCAGCATTGCTGCAGAGGTTGAAGACGTGGGAGGTCAGCCTGTCAGTGCTCAGACCATACGCCGCACACTGCATCAACTCGGTCTGCATGGTCGTCATCCCAGAAGGAAGCTGACGCACAAGAAAGCCCGCAAACAGTTTGCTGAAGACAAGCAGTCCAAGAACATGGATTACTGGAATGCCCTGTGGTCTGACGAGACCAAGATAAACTTGTTTGGCTCAGATGGTGTCCAGCATGTGTGGCGGCGCCCTGGTGAGAAGTACCAAGACAACTGTATCTTGCCTACAGTCAAGCATGGTGGTGGTAGCATCATGGTCTTGGGCTGCATGAGTGTTGCTGGCACTGGGGAGCTGCAGTTCATTGAGGGAAACATGAATTCCAACATGTACTGTGACATTCTGAAACAGAGCATGATCCCCTCCCTTCGAAAACTGGGCCTCATGGCAGTTTTCCAACAGGATAACGACCCCAAACACAACCTCCAAGATGACAACTGCCTTGCTGAGGAAGCTGAAGGTAAAGGTGATGGACTAAACCCAATTGAGCACCTGTGGCGCATCCTCAAGTGGAAGGTGGAGGAGTTCAAGGTGTCTAGCATCCACCAGCTCCGTGATGTCATCATGGAGGAGTGGAAGAGGATTCCAGTAGCAACCTGTGCAGCTCTGGTGAATTCCATGCCCAGGAGGGTTAAGGCAGTGCTGGATAATAATGGTGGTCACACAAAATATTGACACTTTGGGCACAATTTGGACATGTTCACTGTGGGGTGTACTCACTTATGTTGCCAGCCATTTAGACATTAATGGCTGTGTGTTGAGTTATTTTCAGAAGACAGTAAATCTACACTGCTATACAAGTTGTACACTGACTACTCTAACTTATATCCAAGTTTTAGTTCTATAGTGTTGTCCCATGAAAAGATATAATAAAATATTTGCAGAAATGTGAGGGGTGTACTCACTTTTGTGATACACTGTATCTGCTCCGTGACACGAGTACAATAGCAAAAAAGTTACTATTCAGCTTGAACCAGTTAACAATGTAAAGCTCAGTGCCTTCAGTCTGAGAGTCTTAAAGGAAACTACACAGGATTGTGTTTTCCCAGCTGTAACACACCTGAGTGATGTCACTGGCTAATCTTAACTCCTTAATGAGCTAAATGATGTGTGTCTAAACAAGGCAATTAAATGCCAGGGGGAAACAAAAACAAAATAAAACAAAAACACATATAAGACACAGGATGGGCTTGTCCTGGGGTTGAGCACCACTCATACCTTTACCTCTGGCATTGGGACAATGAAAATGTAATTCCTTCAAATTCTCAAACGTTTAAAAACTTAAAAGCTTAAGGCACCTCTCCAAACCTCCTCTTCAGTTAGTTTTGCTAAGTTTTTGGAGGACACAAGGAAAGAGGATCTGCCTAATGAAGCATGTAATGACTTGGCTTGAGGCAAGGGGAAAAGAGCCCTTGAAGCTAAGAACAGCCAGATGTATCCTCTGCAATGCCCCTGTGTTTGTTCAAACCGGACCAGGTTTCATTTAAATGGCATCTGTGTGTCTGCATTAAGTAGTACTAATTTAAAGTAGGGATTGATAGTACCGGGTTTAATCTGTATCAGAATCTCACAGCAAATTAAAAACTTGATCGAGCAATGAATCATGTATAATGCTAAGGATGCTAATGCTAAGAAATGCTAAGGCGTATAAAAAAGTAAAATAGATATTTAGCATTAAACTGAACCCTGCTATGCTGTACACGCTGTACAAGTTCTTCTATTTATGCTACACTGAACAGCTTTGGAATGAACTGGAACATCAGTTGAGCCTTTATTGATCTATATCAGTGCCCAGCCATACAAATGCTCTTTTGACTAAATGGGCACAAATTTCCACAAACATACATCAAAATCTTGTGAGACGTCTTCTTAAAAGAGATCACACAAAGGTCACTTTATTTTAATACCACTTGTTACCAACAAGCTCATGGTCAGATGTCCAAATATTTTTGGCCATATAGTGTGAACTTTAAAATCCTGAAATAAAAGCTCTATTTAATATCTAAATATTAATATATGCAAGATGGTTTGTGTGAACTGTACCTGCACTATGAGGCTCATGCCCACCAGCATGGAGTACATGTCGTATTTGCCCAGCTGTTTGCTCAGCGCCGCACTCATGGATCTCAGGGCTTCCAGGTACTGCTTCAACACCTTCCGTCCCATGTTCTCCAGAACCTCTGATGTGTTCCGTTCCAGGTACAGCTTCATCCAGTTCCCATGGGCCTTCACTGCCACCCGAAACTGCTCATAACCCTCCACTATTTAAAACAAGAATGAAAACAATATGAATATATATATATATATATATATATACCAATCAGGAATAACATTATGACCACTGAGAGGTGAAGTGAATAACACTGATTATCTCTTCACCACGGTACCTGTTAGTGGGGGGGATATATTAGGCAGCAAGTGAACATTTTATCCTCAAAGTTGATGTTAGAGGCAGGAAAAATGGGATCTCCAAAACTGCAGCTCTTGTGGGGTGTTCCTGGTCTGCAGTGGTCAGTATTTAGTGTGGTCCAAGGAAGGAACAGTGGTAAACCGGCAACAGGGTCATGGGCGGCCAAGGCTTATTGATGCACGTGGGGAGCGAAGGCTGGTCCATGTGGTCCGATCCAACACACGAGCTACTGTAGCTCAAACTGCTGAAGAAGTTGATGCTGGTTCTGATAGAAAGGTGTCAGAATACACAGTGCATCACATTTGCAGGGCTGTTTTGGCAGCAAAAGGGGGACCAACACAATATTAGGAAGGTGGTCATAATGTTATGCCTCATTGGTGTATATCGGTCTGGTAACTTCTTTTTTAGCACTAATAAAAATTAAATGAAAAATGTGAAAATAAAGACTGGTGTAGGCTGTCATAAAGACATTGGTTTGTCAATTTTGTTGTCAAGGCAACATGAGTCTTGTGACCCTTTCCATGTCGACTTATGTGAGATGTTTATTAAAGGACGTGATTCATTCTGACAGAATACGTTTCATAAAACAGAGAGCATCAGGCACATCATTTCTGTTATTATTATTATTATTATTATTATTATTAAAATCAATTCTATTTCTATCAATTCTAATTAAATTAAATTTGTAATCCTTTACTTCATAGATCTCTATTTAATTAACACTATGTAGCATCTTACTACATCATTTATTTATATATACGAGGGTTCTTCAAAAAGTTTCCACACTTTTTAAACTCTATTTAATAAGAATTTTAAAAATAAATTACATCAATTTCTCACAAAGTCGCTTTACGAAGCATTTTCCCAGCGTCGTACAAACTTTTTAATGCCATCAGCAAAAAAAGCTTTTGGTTGAGCTCGTAGTCACTGATGCACCGCTGCTTTCACATCATCATCACATAAAGATCTTCTTCCTCTTAAAGCTTTTTTAAACGGTTCAAAAAGGTGAAAATCAGATGGCGCTAAATCTGGACTATAAGCTCTCACTCAGTCTCTGAGACACGACCAATTACTACTCCTCCCGCCCTCACTGTTTTTAATAAAAATATAAAAGTGCGGAAACTTAGATTTAGAAGATCCCTCATATTTTTACATTATTAGATTTTACAAATCCATTTGTATGAAAACATTTGTTTGTAAAGCAGAATTTTAAAAAACATGTAGCCAGATACACACTTAAGCAGACGTTTTTTCTCTTTACTATATTAAGAAATATTTATGCCTTGTGGTATGGATTCCTAAAGGTGATGGTGATGGATTCCTCATGTATTCACAGTAGATCTGTCACGTTCACGTTGCAAATCTCTGATTGTACCACATCCCAAATGTGCTTTATTGAATGGAAGACGTTGTCATATGCATGTTAAAACAACTTGTATTTATAACATAGCACACCACCATGCCAAATGTAGTCATTATTAGATGTGTGTGCACCAAAAAATGGATGCACATAGTCAGCTAGAAATCTTAAAAAGTTTTCCATGCTTGATTGGTGCAAGAGGCTCAAAATTATTCACCATTCCAGGCAAGTTTCTGTCAGCCTGTGCCCTGTGTAGCTTTAGATTCCAGTACATATCTGACAGAGGTGGATCCTGATGTGTTTCTCTCCTGTCCAAGTCCATTCACCTCAAGATTCTAACTGTTTTACCACTCATCACAAGGAGCTCAAAAATACAGCTTGCTGGAAGTTGGTGTTCCTCCACACCAGTCTGTGCAAACTCCCAGGAGATTTAAACCAGTCCACAGACAACCACAGTCCAGTCTAAGTAGGTCAGATGACATTTCGTGCTCTATTGTGATATGTGAACTATGACAGCACCACTGCTGCATGACTGGTTGATTGGTTAGTTACATAACTGAGCAGGTGTACAGGTGTAATTATTAGCTATCTATAAAATTTTTTTATTAGATATAGGGTCTGTCTGAAAACCTAGTAAACTCTCTACGTAGGCAGCATTTCATATCATTCGACGTGCTCCCGAGAAGACGGTAGTCTAAATTCTTAGATACCTTGAAATGCTGCCTACTAAGGTGCCTTAATTCTAAAGGACAATCTGAGATGCTTTCTTAGCGCTGAAGGCAATCCCAGCATTCTGTGGGGCATAACTTTTCTCACAAAAAAATGACAAATATGGCGGACGAATGCGTAGCAACTAATGTTCTTCGTTGAGTTCTTGTCAAAAGTAATACTCATTGAATTGTTTTTAATTTATATATAAAGGTGCACAACTGTAATGTATTTGCAAATTTGGGCTTGTCAAGGACAATTTAACCATTTTTGGTACATGGAGGAAGATGTTAGCTGGCATGCTGGGTTGTACCACCTCAGCCTATTGGTTTGAATGGCCTGAAGATAACTGCGTTAACTTAATAAGCAAAAACTGTGGTGATGTAATCACTGTCTAAATAGTGTGCCTAAATAATCTGCCTTATAAGTTCATTGTCTTATTATCCTCTCTACTTAGGCAGCTGTCTAGGTAGGCTATAGGCAGCACACTGGGTTTTTACACAGACCCATAGATATGCTTTAAGCAAAAAACTTTGACAATCCCTGTGGCATGAACTGTATACATTTCCATAAACTGAACAGACTGCCAAAAAAAAAAAAAAAAGAGACAACATGAATAAAGAAAAACTGCCAACAAACAGGATGTTGATTGCCACACAGCAGACTAGCTTTAATGATACTGGCACACATCTGTTGTTAAAGCAGGCCAAGGTAAAATCAGCAGGACACAATGCTAATAGCCATGCCAAGCATATATGGCACACAGGAGGCTCACCACACGGCCCCTCTAGGTGCCCGAACATGAGCAAATTGCAGTTTTATTGCACTGCTGATCACTGAATGGACACATGCTAGGAATGTTTACCTAAACCCCTCAGGATGTTTCGCCCCTCACCTACCCAGAATAACACATATCCACCTCTCATTCTGTCCTTCTCCTATCATATCCTTTTATTCCCTTTCCAATCCGTCTGCCTCTCACACACATGTCGAGCTCTCCCTCTCTCATTCTCTATGCAGTACAATATGCTCATGCCTCTTTTTTGAATTTCATATTGTGGCCGGTTCCTCTCAGCCCTTCTGATCCGCATCTCCTCGATGTGCTGCCTGGCTTGAATAATGAAGGCAGTACAGGGATGAATAGTGGCTCACATTTTGCAGGGTAAAGCAGATCAGGAACTCTTGCAATCACCTGGAGTCAGACGCATGAATCATAACAGAAACGACCAATGATCAGTCAGGACTTGCACTTGAGACTTGTCTGGATACTGGTAGTAAAACCTCCTAGAGCATTTAGCACATGGCTAAACATAGTCATTGAGTCACAGTTTTAATCAATCAAGAAGAACTCAAGTGTCGGTTCTGGTAGGGAAGAAAGTAGCACACGTGTTTTTTAACCTAATCCTGATCCATCCTAATCCTGATTGGCCAATTACCTGACAAACAAGTCAATAATCAATGATGTCTATTAAATGACCACAAATTCATTTTCAACAGCTGACAATTGATTTGAATTAAAGACCAAACTACAGGCTTCTCACAAGCAATGCTGATTTCTTTTTTTTTTGTGCATTTTCCCCCCACAATTCCTTCCAATCTAGTCGTATCCAATTACCCGATTGCATTACGTTTCCTATCTAGAGATCTTGCATGCATAGTTAAAAAATTCAAGGTCTAGCCATGACGTATGCATTTTATACACATACGTATACCTTTTTTAATGCATTTTCTCCCATTTTCTCCCAATTTTAGCACGTCCAATTTATACCCAATTGCGTTATGCTTCCTCTCCACTGGAGCTGACCCCTGCCCCGATTGAGAAGAGGGAGACTATCACACGCTACCTCCGACTTGTGCGCAGTAGCAAACTGCATCTTTTCACCTGTACGAGGCGAGCTATTTCCTATTTATTCCTATTTATATTTGAAAACTCGTTTGTTGCTCCGCATTCGTCCGTCATATTTGTATGATCTGAAATATCTAACCACAAACCAGGAACATTAGCCTGAACAAATTTTGTAGGGCTTTAAAAAAGCCATGATATAGAGCCTCCAGTGGCCTCCAGACTGAACCTTGCTCAGAGGAGGATTACCTCAGTTAAACTATGCATAAAGAAGGCTAATCCAAACTGTCCTTCATGGAGGGGAGATGAAAGCAGAAAATTATAAAGTAAATTATGCAGTGAGAGAAAAGTCAGCAACAGTATAAGATTTAGCAGTGATGACACAGCAGTATGCTCAGGTAATGGAAAACCTCTGGTGATAAACCATCAGCCTAAAGTGGAGGAATTAGCCATAATAATGAGCCAGTGATACAAATTGGGAAAGAAGAGGCACGCAATAGTCGATAATGAGTGTGATAGTGAAAGTAAAGTAGAAATACAGTGGGAAGTACAATAAAGCAGCACAATACAGTCAATCCCGGGGATATTCAGACCCCTTGACTTTTTGTAAACTATATTGTTTACAGTTGTAGCCTAGCGGTTAAGGTACTGGACTAGTAATCGATAGGTCACTGGTACAAGCACCACTACTGCCAGGTTGCCACTGTTGGGCCCTTGATCAAGGTCCTTAACCCTCAATTGCTTAGACAATATACTGTCACAGTACTGTAAGTCACTTTGGATAAAAGTGTCCGCTAAATGCAGAAAATGTAAACGTAAATATTGTGATGTGGATTTGTTTTGAGTGGATACAATTGGTATTTGCTATTGGCACCCATCAGTCTACACCAGGGTTTTTCAAACTATTTATCTTGTCCATGATTATTACAGCAACCCCAGCAACACAAACAATGCATCAAAACAAAACACAAAGCAAAATATAATTAATTAATAAAAATGGTGGCAATCTGGTCCCACTGTGGTCTGTAAGGTGTAATGTAAAGCCTCCACAAGGGGGTGTTTGTGTACAAGTAAATTTTTTATGTGCCTGTTAGGATTTGTGTCTTTAATTATTATTATTTGTGTCGCGAAATGGGTTACAGACAATAATAATAATAATTTAAGATAATTATTTAAAATATTAATCATTTCAAAAAGGTTTGAAAACCCTGGTCTACACTAAATCACAGTTTTTTGTACATTAATAATATCAAAAGCTGATATCTCCTATTGTGTCTTATTGTATTATTCAGAGAATCCTGTGGATCTTTTGATTTTACCCCCCCCCCTCCTCATTATGTTCCTTTTTTTCAAACATCAAACTATAATTTGTGCTAGACACCCAATCCTAGGAGGAGCATCAACTTGTCCGAAACACTATGAGATACACACACAGAGCTGTTCCTATTATAGCAAAATGAGTTATTTCAATGACAATTCCAATAATAACCATCCCATCCATTAATGTCTGTGGATCACACAGCACTGCAAGACAGAAGACAGATTCATAATCTCAGTTTTCAGTTTCATTTCTTTATTTAATAATCAAATTTCAATCAAACTGCTGAGCAGTGAAAACTGAAAGTACTGAAAGTACCACTGCTACTGTAAATGCAGATACACACATACAAACACACACACCTACATACACACACACATGCACACATAAACACACATGCATATACACAGACACACATGCACACACACTCATGCACACACACATGCACACACACCTACACACACATACACATGCAAACAAACACACAGACCCATGCGCACACAAGAACAGACACACAAGACCACACAGACACACATGCACACACAGACACACATGCACACACAAACACATATGAAGACACACTCACATACACAGGCATGCATGCAAACACACACCAACACCAACCAACAGTTGTCAAACAGACAGACACACATGCACACACTCACACACATACACAGACACACACTCACAGACACACATGCACACACACGCACACACAGAGACACACAGAGACACATGCACACGCAGACACATATGCATACACACATGCACACACAGAAACACATACACAGACGCACATGCACACACAGAAACACATGCACACACATGCACAGACACAAATGTGAACATACACAGTCACATACGTAGACACACAAGACCACACAGACACCCTCGCACACAGACACACTAACCCACGTGCACACACAGATATACATATGCACACACACACACATATACACACACAACCATGCACAAACACACACATGCACACACATACACAGACACAAATGTTAACAGACACACAAGACCACACAGACACACATGCGCACCCTCACATACATGGACCCACACAAACACACAGACCTATACACACACAGGCACACACATGTACACACTCTCATACACAGACACTCATACAAAACACACAAACACCCAGGCACAGACACACATGCAAACAGACCCAATTGCACTCAAGCACACACAGGCAGTCATGCAAGAACACACATTGAAACATCCACACACCCAACACACACATACAGACACAAACACAGAAAGACCCATGCATACACCCACAAACATTCATGTACACAGACACACGCGCACATAAAAACCTGCACTCACACTCGTGCGCACACACACACACACACACTTGAGATTGCTTTAGTTTAACTACATGCTGGAACATTTTTGGCCAGTGACCTTCTGTCTAACACAACTGAAAACAATCAAACACACACACACACACACTCACACACACAAGAAAACAAATAAATCACCTCAAACTGTCAGACCTCAGTTAGTCTGAGGAGGGCAGTTTTCAGAACTCACACAGTAAAACTGAAGGAAAGAAAGTTGTCAATCAGCTCTGACACCACATACAACAGACAGGGTGCTCATTTCTTTTTGTTTTTTACCTCAGTTTTTAACCTAATGTAGCCAGGGCCAATTTCCAACCTGCTTTCTGGGACTCTTC
The DNA here is from genome assembly GCF_030014385.1 of Trichomycterus rosablanca. Taxonomy (NCBI): domain Eukaryota; kingdom Metazoa; phylum Chordata; class Actinopteri; order Siluriformes; family Trichomycteridae; genus Trichomycterus; species Trichomycterus rosablanca. The sequence goes on from NC_085995.1 coordinate 6,390,028, forward strand.
TGTCATCCACGAGGCAGATTCAGAAGGGTGAGGGCTTAAACATGCTGAGGCACCTGCTGGGTCATGCCATCCATTGCCTTGTCAGATGTCGTACCTTCGATCTAAAGAGCCAAGCCAATCTACTTTAGGTTTCTTGACATTGAACAGCTTGTGATGCAGGGCTACCTTTTAAATGCTACAACATATAGAGCAGTGTTTCTCAACCTTTTTTCAGTCACGGCACCCTTTAAAAGTATGCAAAATCTCAAGTCACCCCAGTCTCAAATGTATTAAAAAACTTACACTCTGCATCCCTTGGACTGCTAACACACATGCACACACACACCATAAGGTGTCATTTAGGGAGGGAGGGGTAAACGTGACTTTTAATGGGAAACCTGAGCCTGGGATGATGCACACAATCGCCCTATTCTGGCAGGGATGGATGAGAGGCAGACACAGAGCTCCTGGTCCAGAGCCCTCAGTCGCTCCCTGTACTTTTTCTTGATGTAAGTTAGGCTCGAAAAGCTCAGTTCGCACCATGAATGAATCAGATTTAACATAATTAAACAAGTTTATAGTTTATTTCTCAATTATATGTCATTATACTAAGAGCACTGCTTCTTTTCTGCATGTTCTCTCTGTGGCTCGGTTACGGCTCTCTCAACTCAAACTCAAAAGAAGCTTTACTGGCATGACAAATAAGGACATTTGTATTGCCAAAGCAAGTCAGAGAGAAATAATAAAAAAGAACAGTAAGAAAGAACAAATATATACAAAACAGTTACATGTGCAAAAATATAAAATAGAATAAAATATTTATAAAAACAGTGCAAAATAATAACAATAAAAATTATAATATTTACAGTAATGAGGTAGTAATAACGATAAGTTTGTGTGTGTATGTGTGTCTCTCTCTCTCTCGCACACGCTCTCTCTCTCTCTCTCTCTGTGTGTATGTGTGTCTCTCTCTCTCTCTCGCACACGCTCTCTCTCTCTCTGTGTGTGTCGCTCGCTCTCCGCTCTCGGATTAGAATTTCGACAATAAACAGCTCTTATTATGACTGATTAATTCCCTCTACTGATGCGAAGCTGACTGGGTGGATTACAGTCGATAAGAACCGTGCAGAAATAAAAATATATATATAGCGGCAACCAGAGGCCTTTTGTTCATTTTTAAAGAGCCGTTCAATAGAATCGGATCGTTCGCGAATGACCCATCATTATCAGAATATTTTTGACGGCACCCCTGATGAAGCCAGACGGCACCCCAGGGTGCCGCGGCAACCCCGGTTGAGAAAGGCTGATATAGAGTACATAATGTGTGAGGATGGGCAAATATTTTAAACAGAGTGCGTCACTGTTGCACAGCACCAATGTGTGACTGGTTCTGACAAACACACAAAATACAATACTACCAAGAACCCTCCAGAACAGACAGTATATATATATATATATATATATATTAGGGCTGTCAAACGATTAAAATTTTTAATCGCGATTAATCTCAGAATTTCATATAGTTAATCGCGATTAATCGCATTAAAAAAAATCTGTGTAAATGTTATAGAAAACAAGGATTTTTATGTGAAATGTTACAATTAAAATGGTGAACACATTTTATGCTAAATGTACTTATGTTAAAAACTGCTGGGACAAGAGAAAACTGTAAGGGAGTTTTATTCACTCACATACTAGGCAGTAAATGTCAGATTGTAGTTTAGAATTTCTCCATCAGCAAACATTGTAGATCAGCGGTGCTTTAGGTGGGATAAGGCGTAGTTATTGTAACAGACTTTTCTGTGGTTGTATTGTGACAATGGTTTGATGGCCGTTTGTACACGAAGTGAGTGTGTTTTGACCCTTTGGGGCTTCCATAGTTCATGGACTAACGTGCTTGACTCAGCTTTCCGGTATTTGGTACCTTAACAGAATAAGTTAATAAAAGTGTTCTGCTCCCGACAACTTGTGAATATAGCGTGTATTTATTTCTTTATAAGTGCATCACTACAACGCTCAATTACATTATGTTAACAAACCGCAAATGAAAAACGGTGGCAAGTCCGACATTAAAACAAACAATGTCGGACTTGCCACCGTTTTTCATTTGCGGTTTGTTAACATAATGTAACCGAGCGTTGTAGTTCTACCAGTCAAGTCTCAACATTAACTAGAATTTGCGTTAACGGCACTATTATTTTTAATCGCGTTAAATTGAAATCGCGTTAATGCGTTATTATCGCGTTAACTTCGACAGCCCTAATATATATATATATATATATATATATATATATATATATATATATATATATATATATATATACATATATATACGTATATATATATATATATATATATATATACATATATATACGTATATATATATATACTTAACTGGAAAGGTATATGTATATAGAACAAGTGCATGAATTCATTTACTCATTGTCTGTTTTACCACAGCTTTATTCTGGTCAGGGTAACGGTAAGTGCAATTCACTGGGCAAAAGAGAGGAAAAATTTTGTATTTCTAATTCAGCTGACTGCAAGTCTTTAGACTGTGGGAAAAACCCACACAAGAAAAAGGCTAGAACAAAGCGAGCCCTCCGACCAAATAAAGCCTATCACTCATGTAAACAGAGAGACGTGCACCAGCTAGTAAACAATTACTGAACTACTGGTCTTGGTACGCTTCTCATGGCAATTTTAAACATTAGGACCAGACATTTGGTTTTCCAGATTTTGTCCGTTAAATCAGAAATCCGTTTAACGGAGGTCAGTTAAATGGAGGTTCCACTGTAATAATATTATTTCACTTAAATTAATTGTGTACTATGAATTCAAACTTACTTACTTATTACACAGAATACATTATTACATTAACATGTATTTTATTTATACCGGATATTAGTGTACATGATTAAAAATGTTTGATTTGATGATGTAAAGCCAAGAGACGTAGCACAAGTGTTCCACATAAGAATACTGACACGATGATTCATTACAAACAGATGGTGCACTGTGTGTGTGTGTGTGTGTGTGTGTGTGTGGGCCAGTGAAAGCTCAGTGGTTAAGGTACTGGACTAGTAGACAGAAGGTTGCCACTGTTGGGTCCCTGAGCAAGGCCCTTAACCCTCAATTTGCTTATCGTGTTCAGCTCATTGTGTAAGTCGCTTTGGATAAAAGCGTCTGCTAAATGCTGAAAATGTAAATGTAAATGTGTGTGTGTGTGTGTGTGTGCATGTGCTTGTTTGTAAACGAGACACAGCGAGTCGGAGGGACTGACGCAGTGCGGCCTTCGGAAGTTCAGCCCTGAAGAAGCGCTCTTCTCATAAATTAAGTAATGTCATGAAAGGAAATGATTAGCAAAAAGCTCGACATTCAGCAGCTTGTTGATATGCAGTAACCTTTCTACTCTTCAACGTCTATTCACTTCACTCAGGAGAGGACTGGAGCTTCATTGTACACGTTCAGTATCTGCACATCACTGTACCAACACAAAGCACTGATTAAATCAGTGCAACACGTATGTACGGCTAATAAAACACTGCATGTGGTATCAAAACATGCTTTAAAAAAGCCTGGAACTTAAAAACCTGACTTCTTAACTATTTTAAAGTGGCTGATTATGAATAAGTAGCATAAGATTATACGATTGTGGGTGAAGTGTGGGTGAAGACCACTTCAAATGATTGAATTCATGTGTTTCAACCACAACAGCTCCTGACCAGTGTAATAAATCACTTATAAAATAAATTATAAAAAAAATCCATGAATCATAATAAATATTATACGCTTCCATCTTTGCAGCAACAGTTTTACGAAGGTTCTTTCCAATTTCATTTAATGATGAAGATGTGCAGATCCTTGACAAGGAGGAACGCCGGTTTGAGCGAGGAGTCAAAGAGGCCATCTAAGTGAAGAGGGAACAACCATCTCTTAACCGAGGGGGGGCCTGAGAGTACATCTCTCACCATCTTACAATGCCGTGATAGGAGCTATACCCCAATCATGTGTGAAAGGCACACATGGCCATTGTAATTAATGGTCATTGTGATTTGCATATGGACCTGATCACCGGTTTCATTGTTATGCAATGGGCGGTGATCAGTCGTTACGCAAATCAACTGCATCGTGGTCAGGTGTCCAAATACTTTTGTTTGTATAGTGTATGTTCTAATGGTACAAGTGAATTTTTACTGGGACTTTTGTATAGTTTGTTTTTATATTTTTTTAGAGACTGTAATAGGGTAGAGCTTTAATAGGACAGCAAGTCGGCCATCCTAAGGTCACTTTCTCTATCAGAGTCTGAGGTTGCATTATTAAGATGTGTCAGAGGAGGGGTGTGCTAGCCTGCGGCCCTATTTGGTCAGCAGGAGTCGTCTGGTTTAAAAGACAGCGGTTGGAGAGAGAGAAAGAACTGGGAAAAAATTGAATGGTTTAAAATTGGCATAATGTCATTGGAAAAAATGCAAAAAATAAAAAAATGGGGCATTTTTCTAGATGTTATTTTTTGCAATTTCAGACTCCTCGTTCTGTAACACTACAGTAATCAATTTTCTTTATTTTACATTACAGCTTCCAGCAGAACATATCTGAGTGAAATGAAGCAAAGCAGAGTGGTGGAGAATGATGCCTCCTAATCACAGTAATCAATCATCTTGCCGATGAGGCAGTTTCTGTATAGCAACAAGCTCTAATCACGCACTCAATCCCATCAGAATGACCCACATTCTGCTGAGCTAAACAGAATGAGTAGTGGGTGGCGGAGAGGACTTAATTTAGTCTAAATGACTTTTAGCATCTAGTGTGGCAGCCTAAACAGCAAAGGAAGAGACAGTAATTAGAGATCTCATACAGTATGTGCGGCACACGGCAAAAGTCACCTTCCAATGCACTTTTCCCAGCCCACCTTTTTTTTTTTTTTATGTATGCATTTTCGGTGGCGCCTATGCAAAGTCGGGGAATAATGCGTTGATCAGGGTGTGTCTCTCCATACACAAGGCTGATCCGCATATGAACTCGCCTCGTGCAGGTGAAAAGATGTATGCATTTTCTCCTATTTTCTCCCAATTTTAGTGTTGTCAATCCGACTTCCGCTGCTGGAGGGTCCCTGATTGAAGTCGAGGTGGTATATTGCTGCTCACGCCTCCTCCGACCCGCGTGTAGTCCTTATAGGAACCCTTTTTCACCTACGCACTCTGCACAGGCGCCTCTCTATCTGTTAATCAGGGTCCTTACACAGCGTTTGAAAACCCCATCCACATAGTCCGGTCATCCCACCCTAGCAGAGACGTGTCTGCTGCAGGCACTGCCAATTGTGCCCGCTAGATGGCGCCCAGTCAAATGGTGGAAATGGCAAGTTTTGAACCGAGGAGTTCAGAATCTCAGCACTGGTGTGCTAGCAGAATATCCCGCTGCGCCACCTAGGCACCTCAGCCCAACTTTTTAATGCCAGTCGCAGACTGGTTTTGTTTTCGTTCCCTGATTATGTATTTTAAAGTAATCATGTGTTACAAGTCTGGTAGGGCAGAAAAACACCCTGGTAGGGAACCAATACAATACAAGACATACAAGCATTTACTCACAAAAGAAGAACCTAAAAAATTTCTTACATTTCACACACTTCACACTTTTCCTCTGGCATGGTGCCAGTGCTGGTGCCAAAATCCTTAAGGGTTTGGTGCTTTTCCACCTTGAAATCACAGGTTCTCAGTCAAAAAATAAACAGCTAGAAAACTTTAAATTACAACACTGTAAAACTATACACAATTTATATAAGTGTAATGAATGTTTGATATTAACTATATATTATATATAATACTTTAAAATTAATAATTGTTGAGTCTTGAGTCTTGATTTGTTGTTGAACTAATTAAATCAGAATATTATTTTATTGTAGTTTACAAAAATGTTTTTTTTCGTTTACGGTTTCATTAACTAGAAAACCCTGCTGCTCAGATGGCGCAACGGTAAAACACGCTAGCACACCAGAGCTTGGATTTCGAACACATCATTTCGAATCTCAGCTCCATAAACATGAACAACAATTGGCTGTTGTTCACAGGGTGGGAGCCGGACCAGGGCTCCTCATAACTGATGCAACTACTACCTCTGCTGGCTGATGGGTGGCGCCTGTGCAAAGTCGGGGAATAACGCGTTGATCAGGGTGTGTCTCTCCGTACACAAGGCTGATCCGCATATGAACTCGCCTCGTGCAGGTGAAAAGATGCAGTCAGTACTGCACACATGTCAGAGGGGTGTGTGTCAGTTGCGGCGCTCCTCAGTCAGCAGTGGAGGGCAGTATCAGTAGAGGGGAAGCGTAATGCAATCAGGGTAATTGGATATGACTAGATTAGGGAGAAAATTGGGGGGAAAATTGCAAAAAAAACTAGAACCCTGGTGAATAAACATTGAATTTGATCTCCTCCTACTCCCTTATTCTTTCTAAACGTAAACACAATCACACACACACACACACACAGAGTAATTTAACAGCACCGTCAGTCTCTTTTAAAGGGCAGGCAGAGTACTTTATTGATCATTACTTATTATAGACTCCGCCTGACCCATTATGAACTGAAGCAGTATAAATGTTTGATGAAATCTTCTTTACTGGAACCCACGACCCCAAATTATGTATCTGTCCGAGCCTCCTAATGCATCGGTCCATTAATACTGCATGTAAAATATTACCTGTACCTACTGTTTCAGAAATGCTGACATCTATAGGATTCTCACTCTGTTTCAGTGCTGTGCCACAGTAATGAGTTCACTAGTGAAGTATTGAATAGAAGCTTACACTGACTATAACAGTAATTAGCTTTCAGACAGTAATTAGTCCTAACGGCTTAATAATAGGCATCATGTGCTGATTAGTGCTGCTGCGTAACTGTGTAGTCAGCAAACACTGCAATAAGTTTTGTGTGTTTACATTATTAGTTATCTTATTATTATATATATCTTTGACACTTCTATTGTTTTATAGTAGTTGTTGAATTGACTATACTGATCACATGATTAATACATTAATATAATTGCTATATTTAACTTTTTTGGGGGAGGGCACAGTGGCTCGGTGGGTAGCACTGTCACCTCACAGCAAGAAGATCCTGGATTTGATTCTCAGGTGGAGCGGTATGGGTCCTTTCTGTGTGGAGTTTGCATGTTCTCCCCATGTCCGCTTGGGTTTGTTTGGGAGATTCAGTTTCCACCCACAGTCCGAAGACATGCAGGCAGGTACATTGGAGATACAAAATTTCTTATGGTATGAGTGTGTGTGTGTGTGTGTGTTTGTGTGGACCTGTCCATGGTGTTTCCTGCACTAAAAAAATACCAAAAATCAAACCTATGTTAATGCAACTTATGATTAGAAACTACTGCATGTGTTTATAACCTTTAGATTTGACGTTATCCTGCCGTTTCTTTAATTAAACTGCATACAGTTTAATTATAGGCTGCAGCTTGTGTTTCTATTACAAAAAGAAAACTATATCTTTAGTTTATACCGACTGCCTGTCATATTCTGCACTGAAAACCTGCAGTCCTGCTTATGACCTTTAAAATCTGACATAGTTTAGACCCTGCATATCCTGCTGATCTTTTTAAGCCATATAGCCCAGGATCACTCGCAGCTCATCCACCAGAAAAGAGAACACTGTCTAGAATATTGTCCCACAGGATAATAAGAACACAAGCTCTATCTATAGTAAATAACCTATATTCCAAAACCAACAGGCATTAATGTTAACCTTCTTTAACCTTAAAAATCAACAAAATAAGAAGTTTGACTGGGGGTGTATTAGTACTACGGTACTAGTATTAGTATGTTTTTCATAACTGATTCATATTTCATAGTCCTACTTACATGCACTTAGAATGAGAAGGTAATAAGAAGTCACTGAAGTGATCTTATGAATATGAATTCTGTATTATATGATAATAATACTTTTTCTAATATGGTTGTAATTGTTATACTGCTGTATAATAGCAATTTTTATTGTTTTATTTATTCTACTGTATTTTAGTATTTACTGTAATTACATTGTGCTGGAGCTGCCGTAACACTCAAATTTCCCCCATGGGGATTAATAAAGAATATATATATATATATATAGAGAGAGAGAGAGAGAGAGAGAGAGAGAGAGAGAGAGATCTTATATATATATATATACAGTGTATCACAAAAGTGAGTACACCCCTCACATTTCTGCAAATATTTCATTATATCTTTTCATGGGACAACGCTATAGACATGAAACTTGGATATAACTTAGAGTAGTCAGTGTACAACTTGTATAGCAGTGTAGATTTACTGTCTTCTGAAAATAACTCAACACACAGCCATTAATGTCTAAATGGCTGGCAACATAAGTGAGTACACCCCACAGTGAACATGTCCAAATTGTGCCCAAAGTGTCAATATTTGGTGTGACCACCATTATTATCCAGCACTGCCTTAACCCTCCTGGGCATGGAATTCACCAGAGCTGCACAGGTTGCTACTGGAATCCTCTTCCACTCCTCCATGATGACATCACGGAGCTGGTGGATGTTAGACACCTTGAACTCCTCCACCTTCCACTTGAGGATGCGCCACAGGTGCTCAATTGGGTTTAGTCCATCACCTTTATCTTCAGCTTCCTCAGCAAGGCAGTTGTCATCTTGGAGGTTGTGTTTGGGGTCGTTATCCTGTTGGAAAACTGCCATGAGGCCCAGTTTTCGAAGGGAGGGGATCATGCTCTGTTTCAGAATGTCACAGTACATGTTGGAATTCATGTTTCCCTAAATGAACTGCAGCTCCCCAGTGCCAGCAACACTCATGCAGCCCAAGACCATGATGCTACCACCACCATGCTTGACTGTAGGCAAGATACAGTTGTCTTGGTACTTCTCACCAGGGCGCCGCCACACATGCTGGACACCATCTGAGCCAAACAAGTTTATCTTGGTCTCGTCAGACAACAGGGCATTCCAGTAATCCATGTTCTTGGACTGCTTGTCTTCAGCAAACTGTTTGCGGGCTTTCTTGTGCGTCAGCTTCCTTCTGGGATGACGACCATGCAGACCGAGTTGATGCAGTGTGCGGCGTATGGTCTGAGCACTGACAGGCTGACCTCCCACGTCTTCAACCTCTGCAGCAATGCTGGCAGCACTCATGTGTCTATTTTTTAAAGCCAACCTCTGGATATGACGCCGAACACGTGGACTCAACTTCTTTGGTCGACCCTGGCGAAGCCTGTTCCGAGTGGAACCTGTCCTGGAAAACCGCTGTATGACCTTGGCCACCATGCTGTAGCTCAGTTTCAGGGTGTTAGCAATCTTCTTAAAGCCCAGGCCATCTTTGTGGAGAGCAACAATTCTATTTCTCACATCCTCAGAGAGTTCTTTGCCATGAGGTGCCATGTTGAATATCCAGTGGCCAGTATGAGAGAATTGTACCCAAAACACCAAATTTAACAGCCCTGCTCCCCATTTACACCTGGGACCTTGACACATGACACCAGGGAGGGACAACGACACATTTGGGCACAATTTGGACATGTTCACTGTGGGGTGTACTCACTTATGTTGCCAGCTATTTAGACATTAATGGCTGTGTGTTGAGTTATTTTCAGAAGACAGTAAATCTACACTGCTATACAAGCTGTACACTGACTACTCTAAGTTATATCCAAGTTTCATGTCTATAGTGTTGTCCCATGAAAAGATATAATGAAATATTTGCAGAAATGTGAGGGGTGTACTCACTTTTGTGATACACTGTATAGTGATGCTAGTGATGCTAGATGACAGTGTAGACCTGTCTTGCTTTTCAATGGAACTTTCATCAGGATGAAATAAAACAGTTTAAGAAGACTGGTTTTGATTTAAAAACTAGTATTTGCTGTTTTAATCATTTTCTGCAATAGCAAGTCTGAATGTGCCAACATTAATACACCTTACCTGCAGTACAAGCCAACAAGTCAAAAGTTTACATACATGACAACTTTAGCATGGGACTGTTGGGATTTGGTCAACTGTTCCATTTGTTTGACTAAATGATTAGAGCACGTTACATACGTGATCAGAAATTAAACCATGGTGATAAGACAGTGCTCCTCAGCACACTTCCAAGTTAACCAAAGCTCGGTCATTAGGAGAACCTATACTGTTATTGTATGCTGTGATAAAATTTGTCTAAATATTTTAACTGTAAGATTTACTGTAGGAGGAATACAATATTTTACACACATACACACACATGTAAGTGCACATACACACAGGTCAAGGTGGAGGTTCTGATCGTTCCTGTTCGTACTGGTTTATGGGATTTTAAAGGCAAAGGCCATGATCACTCAGACTCCCAGGACCGTGTATTATCGAGTTTCGGGGGCTGTAAAAAGGCTGAAAGAATGAAATTGGATTAAAAAGCCATAAATAAAAGGCATTTGTGAGGTGTGTAAAAGCTCTGGATTTGTGTTCTAGAGCTAAAACAAAATCAGAAGTGAAAAACCGGAGCGATGTGTCATTATGCCTTAGTGTTTAAGTACATATTCAGTTTATAGAAAATGTGCACTTTGTGTGAGTGTGTATTGTGAATGAAAATCCTGTATTACTAAATACTGGAACAAATACGTTGGCATGAAACTAAATGTATCTTAATAAAACAGAAAACCATAGTAGATCAGAGTGCCAATGTTTCTTGTCTGCTTTAATAGTAAGTACAAGCCGGTAAACATATTTTTATTCACTGCTGTCTGTGTGAATGCAGGCTGTTAGACAGAAGAAAGCACACTGAGTCACACTTCACACTTGTTGCAGAACTCTACCTGCCATTACTACAGCACTGGTGTCATGTTGTCTGTTGTCTCTGACTTGCCTTGGACTTATTAGGATTTTTTCTTACAGCTAGATTCTCTCTCACAGTCAGTCCCTCAGTCGGTCAGTCCAGTAATCACCTTGTCACCTTGTGATTCTAATAAGACATTGACTTACATCACCACAGTTTTTGCTTACTAAGCTAACACAGTTAGCATCAGGCCATTCAAACCAATGGGCTGAGGCGGTACAACCCGCTAGCATGCCAACTAACATCTTTCTCTGTGTACCCAAAACGATAACATTGTCACTGACAAGCTAAAATTTGCAATGAATTCCACTTCTACACGTTTATACAAATTTAAAATCAATTCGAACAGATTTACATTTGAAAATAACTGAATGCTGGGATTGCCTTTAGTGCTAATGAAGCATTGGCTGCTCCCTTGTTATTCTGTCAAAACACCGTTCAGATTTAAGGTGCCTTAGTAGGCAGCATTTTAAGGTATCTAAGAATTCGAACAGCCTGCTTCTCTGGAGCACGCGTAGGATGGCATAAAATGCTGTCTATGTAGAGAGCTCACTAGGTTTTTGAACACACCCTAAGACCATACTCCATACCACTCAGTCTGTCAGTGCATCAGTCCATCTATCAGTCTGTCTAATAGTCAGTCCACCAGTCCACCTTGGAGTAAGTCAGTCTCATCGTTGATCTCATTGTGGACATGTGAGAGTGAATGCTAATTATACCAAATATACATTTTATCGCCAAACATATCCAAACCCATTGCTAACAAGTGCATAAAGTCAGTTCCACAAAAGAAATAATATTCCTTGAACCATTCATTGTAAAAATAATTTAAGACAGGTTCTTTCCTGTTTCTGCATTACTGTGCCCCAGTACACAAAGCGTGATCCATAAAGACATGGTTTGGAGGAATTCAGTGGCCTGCACAGGGCCCTGACCTCAACCACACTGAAAATCTAAGAGTAAAAATAAATAACAATTCTATGTGCCTTTTTTATTTATTTATAACCCTTACAGTCAAAGAAATTACATGCTAAATGTGAAAATATAAACACAAGGATTCAAACCGGAGCTATGCGTTCTGCTGTTACCATTAGAAAAACGTACACTAGCACAATGCAGCAAAAGAACTAAATCAAAAAGTAAGCCTATTTCTAAAAATATTTACTTTGTTTACTTTTTGTTTGTTTGTTATGGATTAAACACTAGTAGCATTAAATAATACCAGATTTTATAAAGCCTGTGGCTTATATCCAACTTCCTCAAAGACTTTTCTCTTAATCTCGCTAGACATTATGTCCAGCCCTGCAAAACTAAGTAAACCTGTGAAAGCACCTTAATTAGTAACCACATATCTCATTTTAATGTCACAATTACCCATTGTCTCTCTGTGTGTTGTGTTGTATGATGTGCTGGTTGGCTCACCCTTATGAAAGCTGGGGTTGCTGTCCCGGAGGAGGTTGCTAAGCTGATGCCCGTTGATTTGAAGGTACCGTAACTGTTCTCTAAGAGACGCGTTCTCGAACACAGCTGGAATCAGTCGGCCAACGCTGTTCTGTGAGATGGGCAGTGCCAGGGCCAGTGCTAAAGTGGGGGCCAGATCCACCTGCTCTACTATGCCTTGCAATTCCATGTTGCCAGACCCTGTAGCAAAGATTCAATGTAATCAGAGCCACAGATGCAAATATATAACACACACACACACACAATCAGAGAAGCAGGATGATATTTTATATGCAGCTATGAAATGTAAAATCTGCAGGGAAACTCATGTAACAAATCTGACAAGGCTGTTAACCTTTCAAAACTTCTATTACACATACAGTATTTCACACATCTATATGTTTATATGTTTACTGCCAAGGGTGGGATGTAAAAAAGTACACATACTCTTTAATTTCCTAACAAAAAAAAAAACCTATATTCTTTATTTACTAGGCACTACTTTTTGAAGCAAAACACTGATTTAACTCAGGGTCCTAAACCAGAATTAATTATCTTCTTTTAAGATGTGTTATCAAGGACCAAATTTGGTTTTCTATCCTTGATTTCATTAGGCTAATTTAAAATATTAAGCATTTTGTGCTTTTTAAATCACAGCCTGTGCGAACACTGCTTTAGGGTTTGATCATCAGTCGCTACATGTCTTTGCACACTTAGGATGTGCTATTCACAGGCAAGTCAAATGAATCTTGATGCATTTGCATAATAAATGAACTATAGACATATACATTTCTAAATACACAGACAGCTAAGCCTGGAGGCATGCATTATATACAAACAAGTACCACATGGTCTGTGGTGAGTAGACAGACAACTGGTCCAGACTGTCATCACAAAAGCAAGCTACACTAATGAAGTACTTATATCTCAAAACATCTGAAGCTCACACTAACTGTGCATATGTGCATGGTTATCGGCTAGCCGGGCGTCTACACAGACACGATTTACTACGTCTGGGAGGAAGGGGGGGGGGGGGGGGGGGGGGTATTCCCTGTCCATGGTATTCCTGCTTTACGTCCAGTGTTTTCCATTAAACTGGACCCAAAGCAGGTAATCAAAAAAAAATGTAATTAATTAAAAAAGAATAAATAATAATAATATTAATATTAATAATAATAATAATAATAATAATAAATTATTATTACAAATATTTACATAATAATAAAATATTATTGAATTAATAATAATAATATTAAATAATAATAATAATAAACTGGACCCAATGGGACTCTAACCAGGATAAAGCAGATAAATTAATAAAAATAAATTAATTAATTAAGTAAAAAAATATATATATAAATTATGCATGAATGCATTTATTAAATATTATTATTATTCTAATTATTATTATTGTTTTTATTATTATTATCATTATTCTAATGATAATACTATTATATAATATAAATACTATTATTATTATTATTGTGTTGATATTGTGCAACTTTGCCAGGCGTTAGAACTTCTAAAATAAAAATAAAAAAACTAATAATAGTAATAAATAAATAGGTAAATAATAATAATAAAATAATGCATGTATTAAATAGTAATTAATAAATAAAAATAATAATAATAGTAGTACTAATAATAACATGACTGTAATATAATATTATAATTTTATTATTATTATTATTATTATTATTGTGTTAATATTGTTTAGCTTTGCCGGGCTTAAGAACCTGTTTTTATAATCAAGTTCAACTATAAATAAACATTCATAGTCATGACATTAGAGTCACAATGACTTCTGGAAAAAAAAAAACTAATAATAGTAATAAATAAATAGTTAAATCATTATAAAATAATAATGCATTTATTAAATAGTAATTCATAATTAATAATATTATTGTTATAACAGTATTGCTGTATTATTATTATGTTGATATTGTGCAGCTTTGCCAGGATTAAGAACCTGTTTTTATAATGAAGTTCCACTATAAATAAACACTATGTCACAATGACTTCTCAGTGTGTTTCATTTTCTGAAACAGGGCGTTTCTGACAGCAGGGCATAGTTATCTGCTTCTACGAGTACAACACGCTTTAACTTTCATTACTGAGCTTCAATAGATGGGAGGTAATTTTGCAGTTGAATGCCCTATGTACCCTCTACCTCATGTTAATGCGGTGCATATGCAGAGCAAACAAAGGCTCACCTTTTTTCGGGAAGGCAGGGCTGATGAGAACAAGAGGTGTGCTGATTTCCGGCTCTGATGATCCTCCGTGACTGCCCATCTCACTCATGCCGTGATCACCGCAAAGCACCAGCAAATTAGGCAGCGTGCTCTCAGACTTCTACGGGTATAAGAATAGAGAAGAGCAAAAATATTGAAGGTTAAATAATACGTTATAGTTTTGCAACCAATTAGTATTCATTAAATGTATAGTAAATCATTTTAGCATGTCATCTTCATTGTGGTTGATAAAGAATGCAGGTTATTCTAGCATAGCAGGCTTTCCAGTTCTGATTAGGTTACAAAGTACGGGTGGTGTGGGGATATTGCAACACTTAACTACTCAAGCAGTAGACACCAAACCTGATTTAAACGTGTTTATTAACAACAAACTTACACTATATAGCAGTGTGACCGTTTTATGGTAAAATGCTGCATATCTGTGTGGGACGGGTGCCAGATGTTTAAATATTTATGATTAAGTGCAGTGAGCCCTTCCAGTTGTCACCAGTAATAAATTATGCATTTACTATGTTCTGTTAAAGCCTAAAAATAGTAGACAGTTTTATATACTACTTATGTCTGATAATCGTGTAGTTTTTAATGTGTTTAATACTTTCTGCTTTTTGCTACTGTAACCTGTACATCAGTTAACATGACTTTTCACTTTGTCAGGTTAAAGCTGCTTTTTTTACAGTCTGGTTAAATTGGCTTCAGAAAAATGTGTATACATACATTTATATTTACACATTTATCTATACATACATATAAATACAATAAAAACTATATGCTTAGTATCACTGAGAAAGTACAACAGGGATCTGGCAACCACTGCAGTGCGACCGGAATCCCCATTGTTATTAATTATGTTTATTTTGATATAATTGATAAAACACGTACAGTGGCAGAAATTGCAAGTTAGCATAACTCAGTGGTGATAAAAAAAATATAAAAAAAATAAAATAATAATAATAAGTTAGCATTATAAATAAATAATAATAAAATAATAATGCATTGATGTCTTTATTAAATAATAAAAATAAGACTATTATTATAGACAATTATTATTCTAATTCTTCATTTTATTATTATTATTATTATTATTATTATTATTATTACTATTATTATTATTATTATTACTATTATTATTATTATTGTGTTGATACTTTGCAGTTTTGCCAAGCTTAAGATAAATAAATACAAATAAAAAATAATAATAATAATAAATCAATAATTAAATAAATAATTAAAAAATGATTTATTATGTTTTTTTTTTTTAAATAACACTCAAAGTGACAGAAATCCCAAGTTAGCATATCTCAGTGGTGCTATCGGCCAGACAGGTGACTAGACAAACATGTTTGAGTTAGCTGAACAGCCTAGCTATGGGGAGGTGCACTTATCAGAGCATTCTCAGTGTCAGCGAGTTGTGTCAGCAAGGGCATCTGGCATAAAAAACTGTGCCAAATCAGGTATGTGGACCAGAATGATCCTCTGTGGTGACCCACAGGTAATTTCCATAATTAGAGGGGGTCATTTAATGTCTTAAATTTGTATGGAAATGTATGGAGTTACATTTTACAAATACATTTTACTATGGACTTCAGTGGGACTCTCTCTCTCTCTCTCTCTTTTAATAGATGTCACTGAGAGAAAATAAAGTGCTAAGGTGTCTCTCAGCGTCCCTTTAACACTGCATTGCTTTCCAAACCATTCTCCCACTGGTCCTCTTTAAACCATTCTGCAATCTAGCCAAGAAATCGTTCTGGATTTACCACTGATCTCTGTTTAATGGACTAGCACACACTGCTATTCTGATTTAATACAGAGGCTTTATAATATTAGTGTATATATCCTGTATTTTGGGGGATGGACATAAGGTCACTTTGTAGTTCTACAATTACTGACTGTAGTCCATCTGTTTCTCTGCATGCTTTGTCAGCCCCCTTTCATGCTGTTCTTCAATGGTCAGGACCCCCACAGGACCACTACAGAGCAGGTATTATTTAGGTGGTGGATCATTCTCAGTACTGCAGTGACACTGACATGGTGGTGGTGTGTTAGTGTGTGTTGTGCTGGTATGAGTGGATAAGACACAGCAATGCTGCTGGAGCTTTTAAACACCTCACTGTCCCTGCTGGACTGATAATAGTCCACCAACCAAAAATATCCAGCCAACAGCGCCCCGTAGGCAGCATCCTGTGACCACTGATGCAGGTCTAGAAGATGACCGACTCAAACAGCAGCAATAGATGAGCGATCGTCTCTGACTTTACGTCTACAAGGTGGACCAACTAGGTAGGAGTGTCTAATAGAGTGGACAGTGAGTGGACACTGTATTTAAAAACTCCAGCAGCGCTGCTGTGCCTGATCCACTCATACCAGCACAACACACACTAACACACAACCACCATGACAGTGTCACTGCAGTGCTGAGAATGATCCACCACCTAAATAACACCTGCTCTGTGGTGGTCCTGACCATTGAAGAACAGGGTGAAAGCAGGTAAAAACAGTATGTAGAGAAAGAGATGGACTACAGTCAGTATTTGTAGAACTACAAAGTGCTTCTATATGGTAAGTGGAGATGATAAAATGGACAGTGAGAAACAAGTGTAGAAACAAGGAGGTGGTTTTAATGTTATGGCTGATCGGTGTATATAAAATATCAGTTGTGATGTGTATTAGATATAAGCTGTGTGGTTTCACTTACACTGGAATAAATTTATTATCATCCTGCCTTGTGTCAGAAACTGGCGGTGGTGGTGGTGTAGGTGGTGTAATGGTGTGGAAAAGGTTTACATGGCACACATGAGGTCCTTTATTATTAATTGAGCATTGTTTAAATGTCAAAGACTATCAAAGTATTGTTGCTAATCATACCCACAGTTTACTATCTTATAATGGCTTCATTTAGCATGATAATGTGCCATGTCACAAAGCACAAGTCATCTGTAATTGGTTCCACAACCTTGAAATGAGCCCATTGTAGTTCAATGGCCTTCATAATTAATCAAAAGAGCACATTTGGGATTGAATTAGATAAAATAAAAGACTTGTGGCAACAGTTTAGGAGAGGTTTCTTTATGTTCCAGCATGTCTGTGCGGCGCTACACAAAGTGACGTCTATAAAGTCATGGTTTGATAAGCTTGCTATAAAGGAACCTGGCTGGATTAACACTGGAACAAGCCAGGGCTTCTCGTCCAACATCAGTGTCCGACCGAATGACCAAATGAGCACAGATTCTCACTGATACAGTGGCATGGTTGCTGGGTGGGTAGCACTGTCGCCTCACAGCAAGAAGGTCCTGGGTTCGATTCCCAGATAGGGCGATCTGGGTCCTTTCTGTGTGGAGTTTGCATGTTCTTCCTGTGTCTGGGTTTCCTCCCACAGTCCAAAGACATAAAAGTGAGGTGAACTGGAGATACAAAATTGTCCATGACTGCGTTTGACATTAAACTAGAACCGATGACTACCTGTTCTGAGAGGACAGTGATAGCTCAGCGGTTAAGGTACTGGAATAGTGATCAGAATGTCACTGGTTCAAGCCCCACCACCACCAAGTTGCCACCGTTGGGCTCAATCCTTAATTGCTTGTATGATAGACTGACACAATTGTAATTCTCTTTAAATAAAAGTGTCCGCTAAATGGCATACATTAAAAGAGTGTAGGCTGTTAAAGCTGCAAATTGGGGTCGATTTCATAAAAATGGTCTTTATTACCCCAGCATGAGTGTCTATATACTGTGTGTGTTTGTGCATTGCATAAATAATAGAGCAAGTTAAATACAGACTGCATTTAATTCGCCACATCCATTACATCACAACCCATGTATTGAAAACATTTTAATATTACTATGCCTATAAATACACCCATAGTGTCCATAAATAAATAGATTTCGCTTATTAGCATGCTAACTTGGCCCACCGCCTTTTCACCATGTTTTAAAACATCCTTGGCAGCTGGAAACTCTAAACCCAGCGCAAGCAGCTCCGCTAATTAGCAGGATTCTGACTGCAGTTTGAGGTTTAGCTCCTGCAGTCTGTTAAAATGTTCTCTGCAGTGATGGGAATGGCCATGTCCCCGAGATGTCATTAGAGAGTGTCAGGAATGAAGATGGATGACTACTAGGCTGGGAAAAAGTGCCTCTTTCTGCTTTACATTCCGGGCTGCCTGCGGCTTATTGCCCTACAAAAATTAAAACTAAATTAAAGTGAATACAAAATTAAGTGCTTCCATCTTCTGTCTTTATATCAGAGTGCCACTCAAATACTTAAGTGCTGATTTACAGTATCACAGTCCAAGACTGACTGTCTATGACTGAAAAGACATTTCTGTTACATTTAATACATTCTGTAGAGCTGAAAGCATTCCAGATGTGACAAGATGATAAAAATGAAGACTAGCAAAAACTTTCTACTAGTAAAAACTGTGTTGAGTACAATAGAGGTGCAAAAACTGACCAACAGGAACAGCTGCTATCACTTCTGATGTTGAAAATAAATAAAATTGGAGTATGTACATGATCATGCGGCTTGCAAAGCCTTAAAGAGGAATAAAAGTCATTGACTTGGCATTGCATTGACTACATTACCCTTTAAAGAGGGAAAATAATGGTTGGTTAGTTCCAGTAACAGAAACTGTGTAAAACAAAAATACTACTCTTTGTGTCTGGACTATGAAGCCCCACATGATGCCATCCCACACTGAAGTCTATAAACAAAAATAATTTGGTCGGATATGGTCGGTGTAGATAAACTTGACTGGCCTGGACAGAAACTGATCTCAGCACCATCCAACATTTTTTTTATTATTATTAGGATTTTAACATCATGTTTTACACACTTTGGTCACATTCATGACAGGACAGGTAATTACTGGTTACACTGGATTCATCAGTTCAAGTTTAATGTCAAACACAGTCATGGACAAATTAGTATCTCCAATTCACCTCACTTATATGTTTTTGGACTGTTGGAGGAAATATGAGATCCTGGAGAAAACCCACACAGACATGCAGAGAACATGCAAACTCCACACAGAAAGGACCCGGACCTCCCCACTTGGAACATGAAAAATTACTGAAAACATTTTTATGAATACTTGAGGATACCTTTGTGTTTCTGGAAAGGTTCAGGCAGCTCTAGTAAAAAAATTTCTTTAGAATACAGTGGTACCTTGTAACTCGACATCCCCTAAATTCTAAATATTTAAAACTCAATACCCTTCATGAAGAAATCTGTACCCTTAACTAAATATAAGTGTCAAAAACAACCTCAATATTTTACATTAGCCAAAAATAAATAGTCCACTGTACCACTGTATTTTGACAGCTTTTCTTGCAAAAATGAAAGAGAAATGGCTTTTTGTTATCACTTTTTTGATAACAGACAGAGCTGTGTACTTCTTGTTAAAAAAGACAGAGAAACAATGTCACTTTGAATAAATGATTCAATTAATCAACTCCATGACTCAATGAGACAGCATAAAATAGAAGGTGGATGATGTATCAGTGGGCGGCCTGGGTTCATTTCCTGTGTTATACTGAGATTTTTGGTCAAATTATCTTCTGACGTTTCTTATAAATGTCTTAGGAAGAATATCCGTAATGTTGGTGTGTTTTGTAAAATACTATAAATAATTAGAATTTGTGCTTTGTTAATTCTGCTGAACATTTATTTAATGAGCAAAAGTTTAAAGAAACAACCTGACAAGTGACAGAGAACTCTTTTGGCTGACCAACTTGATTATATTTAAATAAATATAAAAAAACACTTAAAAACACTTAAAAATTGACATGGGGACAAAATAGGAGTCAAAAGTGAATAGAATATTCCACAGTAAGCAGGTGAATTGGTAACAGGTGAGGGAATCATGACTGGGTATAAAAAGAGGATCCACTGAAGGCTCAGTCTTTGCAAGCTAAGAAGGATAATGAATTACCACTTTGTGCCAAACTTTATGAGAGAATTGTCAGTCAGTTAAAAAAACACATTCAAACCACAAGATTGCAAATAATGTAGGTATTTTACCATCTACCATACATAATATTGTGAAAAGATTCAGGAAATATGGAGAACTCTACACTGTGTCAGTGTAGTGCAAGTCTGGAAAACATTTAAAAGCTTTTCTTTGCATTTTCAGTAAATAAAGGTTCAAATGAATAAACAAATCACAGATTCTTGTTTTAGAGCATTTTACAAAATGTCCCAACTTTTCTGGAAAGGGGTTTGTAGAAAACAGGACCAAATCCTTGAATACAAGCAAAGACTTATGGAGGACTCACTATCTAAACTTTCCTCCTCACCAAACTTGGCAAACCATTTCCTCACTGATGTTACTCAGTGCCCAGGAGCACTGTCATACTGCAACACCACAGCAGGTAAGAGCCGGGCGGACAGCGTTCCCCTGACATCTATCAAGCTCACATTCAGCTGCCAGGCTGCCAGGTGCTGAAGTGTTTTTCAGGAGCTGAGTGTCATTCATTGTGATTCTGTCACACAATTGTACTTTCTGACAAGTCAGTTCAAATTTCCACTCTACAGCGACCCTATATGTGCTACTTACTGTCATAAAGTGAGGATTTCTATGAGTAACAACAGCTCAGTCACAAAGCAGTAAGACACATTTTAATAGTCACACTAACACAAGTGCAATAGCAACCAATCGTAACACCATCACATGTAACGCCAAGTGTCAGATGAATTGGTGTAAAGCACACTGCCATTGGACTAAAAAGCAAATACTGTATGTTGCCCAACATTAGTGAACTGGAGTGAAAACCAATGTTGTCAGAAACAGCTTCACTATACCAAGTGTTTCTTTATTAAATATGATTAGAATGTTTAGTTATAATGAACTGTTCGAACAGACATGCATTTTGTCCTGTAATGGTCAAATGTGACAACTGTAGCAGGTGTGTTGTTATTTGAGGATGGGCTGCAATGGGAAGTGGAGAAAATAGGATGAATGAAAGGCTATAAATTGGTAAGCACTGGGTAAGTACTGTGTATACACAAATAGTAAGTATAGTGCCTTTTTTCTGGATACTTGGGTGTGTGTAAAGGAAAACCATGAAACTGTAAAGTGACAGTTTTCTATTTAATTAATTAAAACTCTTATTATTATTATTAATATTGTTATATTATTAAACATTTTATTATTATAATTAAAATATCACAATTAATCATTATTATAATTTTGTTATTATTATTGTTGTTGTTAATCATATTAAGAGTAGAAGTAAGTTTTCTTTTGCCTTTTCTTAAATGTATTTATTGTTATTATTATTGTGTTAATAATGTTAAACATTTTTATTATAATAAATTACTGTTTTATGAATATATTATCATTATAATAATATAATAATATTATTATAAAATTTCTATCATTATAAAAAATTATCATCACCACCATTACTATTATTTTTATTATTATTATTATTACTTTTTCTGCTTTTGATAAAACTGCTTTTTTCTTTTCTTTTATTAATTTATTATTTTTATTAAACATTTTGTTATCATTATAAAAAATTATTATTGTTATTATTATTATTATTATTATTATTATGCTGTTAAATTTCAAGTGGCAAGACATGTAAATAAAGATGACAACGATGCCAAGCCTGCACCATGATGAGTTCTACTTGCTGGAAAAAAAAATTATAAAATAAATCTCCAATAAATAAAATAAATAAATAAAAACTCAGACTAGCTGGTTTGCTAAAACATGCAGAACAACGAAAGACCATCCACATTTCGACACAAGACCTGCTTACTGAGAGGATTTGCATATACAGGTCCTTCTCAAAAAATTAGCATATTGTGATAAAGTTCATTATTTTCCATAATGTAATGATAAAAATTAAACTTTCATATATTTTAGATTCATTGCACACCAACTGAAATATTTCAGGTCTTTTATTGTTTTAATACTGATGATTTTGGCATACAGCTCATGAAAACCCAAAATTCCTATCTCAAAAAATTAGCATATTTCATCCGACCAATAAAAGAAAAGTGTTTTTAATACAAAAAAAGTCAACCTTCAAATAATTATGTTCAGTTATGCACTCAATACTTGGTCGGGAATCCTTTTGCAGAAATGACTGCTTCAATGCGGCGTGGCATGGAGGCAATCAGCCTGTGGCACTGCTGAGGTGTTATGGAGGCCCAGGATGCTTCGATAGCGGCCTTAAGCTCATCCAGAGTGTTGTGTCTTGTGTCTCTCAACTTTCTCTTCACAATATCCCACAGATTCTCTATGGGGTTCAGGTCAGGAGAGTTGGCAGGCCAATTGAGCACAGTAATACCATGGTCAGTAAACCATTCACCAGTGGTTTTGGCACTGTGAGCAGGTGCCAGGTCGTGCTGAAAAATGAAATCTTCATCTCCATAAAGCTTTTCAGCAGATGGAAGCATGAAGTGCTCCAAAATCTCCTGATAGCTAGCTGCATTGACCATGCCCTTGATAAAACACAGTGGACCAACACCAGCAGCTGACATGGCACCCCAGACCATCACTGACTGTGGGTACTTGACACTGGACTTCAGGAATTTTGGCATTTCCTTCTCCCCAGTCTTCCTCCAGACTGTGGCACCTTGATTTCCGAATGACATGCAAAATTTGCTTTCATCCGAAAACAGTACTTTGGACCACTGAGCAACAGTCCAGTGCTGCTGTTTCTGGTTCAAAAGTGGCTTGACCTGGGGAATGCGGCACCTGTAGCCCATTTCCTGCACACGCCTGTGCACGGTGGCTCTGGATGTTTCTACTCCAGACTCAGTCCACTGCTTCCGCAGGTCCCCCAAGGTCTGGAATCGGCCCTTCTCCACAATCTTCCTCAGGGTCCGGTCACCTCTTCTCGTTGTGCAGCGTTTTCTGCCACACTTTTTCCTTCCCACAGACTTCCCACTGAGGTGCCTTGATACAGCACTCTGGGAACAGCCTATTCGTTCAGAAATTTCTTTCTGTGTCTTACCCTCTTGCTTGAGGGTGTCAATGATGGCCTTCTGGACAGCAGTCAGGTCGGCAGTCTTACCCATGATTGCAGTTTTGAGTAATGAACCAGGCTGGGAGTTTTTAAAAGCCTCAGGAATCTTTTGCAGGTGTTTAGAGTTAATTCGTTGATTCAGATGATTAGGTTAATAGCTCGTTTAGAGAACCTTTTCATGATATGCTAATTTTTTGAGATAGGAATTTTGGGTTTTCATGAGCTGTATGCCAAAATCATCAGTATTAAAAGAATAAAAGACCTGAAATATTTCAGTTGGTGTGCAATGAATCTAAAATATATGAAAGTTTAATTTTTATCATTACATTATGGAAAATAATGAACTTTATCACAATATGCTAATTTTTTTAGAAGGACCTGTATATATACTGTATATATATATATATATATATATATATATATATATATACAGTGTATCACAAAAGTGAGTACACCCCTCACATTTCTGCAGATATTTAAGTATATCTTTTCATGGGACAACACTGACAAAATGACACTTTGACACAATGAAAAGTAGTCTGTGTGCAGCTTATATAACAGTGTACATTTATTCTTCCCTCAAAATAACTCAATATACAGCCATTAATGTCTAAACCACCGGCAACAAAAGTGAGTACACCCCTAAGAGACTACACCCCTAAATGTCCAAATTGAGCACTGCTTGTCATTTTCCCTCCAAAATGTCATGTGACCTTGTGTTACTAGGTCTCAGGTGTGCATAGGGAGCAGGTGTGTTCAATTTAGTAGTACAGCTCTCACACTCTCTCATACTGGTCACTGAAAGTTCCAACATGGCACCTCATGGCAAAGAACTCTCTGAGGATCTTAAAAGACGAATTGTTGCGCTACATGAAGATGGCCAAGGCTACAAGAAGATTGCCAACACCCTGAAACTGAGCTGCAGCACAGTGGCCAAGATCATCCAGCGTTTTAAAAGAGCAGGGTCCACTCAGAACAGACTTCGCATTGGTCGTCCAAAGAAGCTGAGTGCACGTGCTCAGCGTCACATCCAACTGCTGTCTTTGAAAGATAGGCGCAGGAGTGCTGTCAGCATTGCTGCAGAGATTGAAAAGGTGGGGGGTCAGCCTGTCAGTGCTCAGACCATACGCCGCACACTACATCAAATTGGTCTGCATGGCTGTCACCCCAGAAGGAAGCCTCTTCTGAAGTCTCTACACAAGAAAGCCCGCAAACAGTTTGCTGAAGACATGTCAACAAAGGACATGGATTACTAGAACCATGTCCTATGGTCTGATGAGACCAAGATTAATTTGTTTGGTTCAGATGGTCTCAAGCATGTGTGGCAGCAATCAGGTGAGGAGTACAAAGATAAGTGTGTCATGCCTACAGTCAAGCATGGTGGTGGGAATGCCATGGTCTGGGGCTGCATGAGTGCAGCAGGTGTTGGGGAGTTACATTTCATTGAGGGACGCATGAACTCCAATATGTACTGTGAAATACTGAAGCAGAGCATGATCCCCTCCCTCTGGAAACTGGGTCGCAGGGCAGTGTTCCAGCATGATAATGACCCCAAACACACCTCTAAGACGACCACTGCTTTATTGAAGAGGCTGAGGGTAAAGGTGATGGACTGGCCAAGCATGTCTCCAGACCTAAACCCAATAGAACATCTTTGGGGCATCCTCAAGCGGAAGGTGGAGGAGCGCAAAGTCTCGAATATCCGCCAGCTCCTGGAGGAGTGGAAAAGCATTCCAGTGGCAACCTGTGAAGCTCTGGTAAACTCCATGCCCAGGAGAGTTAAGGCAGTTCTGGGAAATAATGGTGGCCACACAAAATATTGACACTTCAGGAACTTTCACTAAGGGGTGTACTCACTTTTGTTGCCGGTGGTTTAGACATTAATGGCTGTATATTGAGTTATTTTGAGGGAAGAATAAATGTACACTGTTATATAAGCTGCACACAGACTACTTTTCATTGTGTCAAAGTGTCATTTTGTCAGTGTTGTCCCATGAAAAGATATACTTAAATATCTGCAGAAATGTGAGGGGTGTACTCACTTTTGTGATACACTGTATATATATATATATACAGTGTATCACAAAAGTGAGTACACCGCTCACATTTCATGGGACAACACTATAGAACTAAAACTTGGATATAACTTAGAGTAGTCAGTGTACAACTTGTATAGCAGTGTAGATTTACTGTCTTCTGAAAATAACTCAACACACAGCCATTAATGTCTAAATGGCTGGCAACATAAGTGAGTACACCCCACAGTGAACATGTCCAAATTGTGCCCAAAGTGTCAATATTTTGTGTGACCACCATTATTATCCAGCACTGCCTTAACCCTCCTGGGCATGGAATTCACCAGAGCTGCACAGGTTGCTACTGGAATCCTCTTCCACTCCTCCATGATGACATCACGGAGCTGGTGGATGTTAGACACCTTGAACTCCTCCACCTTCCACTTGAGGATGCGCCACAGGTGCTCAATTGGGTTTAGTCCATCACCTTTACCTTCAGCTTCCTCAGCAAGGCAGTTGTCATCTTGGAGGTTGTGTTTGGGGTCGTTATCCTGTTGGAAAACTGCCATGAGGCCCAGTTTTCGAAGGGAGGGGATCATGCTCTGTTTCAGAATGTCACAGTACATGTTGGAATTCATGTTTCCCTCAATGAACCGCAGCTCCCCAGTGCCAGCAACACTCATGCAGCCCAAGACCATGATGCTACCACCACCATGCTTGACTGTAGGCAAGATACAGTTGTCTTGGTACTTCTCACCAGGGCGCCGCCACACATGCTGGACACCATCTGAGCCAAACAAGTTTATCTTGGTCTCGTCAGACCACAGGGCATTCCAGTAATCCATGTTCTTGGACTGCTTGTCTTCAGCAAACTGTTTGCGGGCTTTCTTGTGCGTCAGCTTCCTTCTGGGATGACGACCATGCAGACCGAGTCGATGCAGTGTGCGGCGTATGGTCTGAGCACTGACAGGCTGACCTCCCACGTCTTCAACCTCTGCAGCAATGCTGGCAGCACTCATGTGTCTATTTTTTAAAGCCAACCTCTGGATATGACGCCGAACACGTGGACTCAACTTCTTTGGTCGACCCTGGCGAAGCCTGTTCCGAGTGGAACCTGTCCTGGAAAACCGCTGTATGACCTTGGCCACCATGCTGTAGCTCAGTTTCAGGGTGTTAGCAATCTTCTTATAGCCCAGGCCATCTTTGTGGAGAGCAACAATTCTATTTCTCACATCCTCAGAGAGTTCTTTGCCATGAGGTGCCATGTTGAATATCCAGTGGCCAGTATGAGAGAATTGTACCCAAAACACCAAATTTAACAGCCCTGCTCCCCATTTACACCTGGGACCTTGACACATGACACCAGGGAGGGACAACGACACATTTGGGCACAATTTGGACATGTTCACTGTGGGGTGTACTCACTTATGTTGCCAGCTATTTAGACATTAATGGCTGTGTGTTGAGTTATTTTCAGAAGACAGTAAATCTACACTGCTATACAAGCTGTACACTGACTACTCTAAGTTATATCCAAGTTTCATGTCTATAGTGTTGTCCCATGAAAAGATATAATGAAATATTTGCAGAAATGTGAGGGGTGTACTCACTTTTGTGATACACTGTATATATATACAGGGGTTGGACAAAATAACTGAAACACCTGGTTTTAGACCACAATAATTTATTAGTATGGTGTAGGGCCTCCTTTTGCGGCCAATACAGCGTCAATTCGTCTTGGAAATGACATATACAAGTCCTGCACAGTGGTCAGAGGGATTTTAAGCCATTCTTCTTGCAGGATAGTGGCCAGGTCACTACGTGATGCTGGTGGAGGAAAACGTTTCCTGACTCGCTTCTCCAAAACACCCCAAAGTGGCTCAATAATATTTAGATCTGGTGACTGTGCAGGCCATGGGAGATGTTCAACTTCACTTTCATGTTCATCAAACCAATCTTTCACCAGTCTTGCTGTGTGTATTGGTGCATTGTCATCCTGATACACGGCACCGCCATTGGATGCACATGGTCCTCCAGAATGGTTCGGTAGTCCTTGGCAGTGACGCGCCCATCTAGCACAAGTATTGGGCCAAGGGAATGCCATGATATGGCAGCCCAAACCATCACTGATCCACCCCCATGCTTCACTCTGGGCATGCAACAGTCTGGGTGGTACGCTTCTTTGGGGCTTCTCCACACCGTAACTCTCCCGGATGTGGGGAAAACAGTAAAGGTGGACTCATCAGAGAACAATACATGTTTCACATTGTCCACAGCCCAAGATTTGCGCTCCTTGCACCATTGAAACCGACGTTTGGCATTGGCACGAGTGACCAAAGGTTTGGCTATAGCAGCCCGGCCGTGTATATTGACCCTGTGGAGCTCCCGACGGACAGTTCTGGTGGAAACAGGAGAGTCGAGGTGCACATTCAATTCTGCCGTGATTTGGGCAGCCGTGGTTTTATGTTTTTTGGATACAATCTGGGTTAGCACCCGAACATCCCTTTCAGACAGCTTCCTCTTGCGTCCACAGTTAATCCTGTTGGATGTGGTTTGTCCTTCTTGGTGGTATGCTGACATTACCCTGGATACCGTGGCTCTTGATACATCACAAAGACTTGCTGTCTTGGTTACAGATGCGCCAGCAAGACGTGCACCAACAATTTGTCCTCTTTTGAACTCTGGTATGTCACCCATAATGTTGTGTGCATTGCAATATTTTGAGCAAAACTGTGCTCTTACCCTGCTAATTGAACCTTCACACTCTGCTCTTACTGGTGCAATGTGCAATTAATGAAGATTGGCCACCAGACTGGTCCAATTTAGCCATGAAACCTCCCACACTAAAATGACAGGTGTTTCAGTTATTTTGTCCAACCCCTGTATATATGCGTACACCAGCAGCCTGGAGCAGGGAGAACACCCTAGTGCGACACGGATTTAAGCATGTAATCACCAATTAGTTACTCATTCAGCCAGCTGTGAAACATCTCTATTGGAAATGAATAGGTTTGAGTTAGAGCTCCCTCTGCATTATTGAAGTGGTTAAATAATGCAACAGACGTTTTAAATAAATATGATTAAGCATTTATGCTGACTGGGAAAGGAGGCAGAGCAAGTTTCTATTGTTCTGTTTTATTGCTTACAGGATTTTTAATTCATATTCTGCTCCATGGAGAACCAGCAGAAAGCAGATAACATCATTTCTGTCCAGAATCAAATCAAAACAGACCTGAACAGATAAAATGTTGATCAATGTCGAGGTTACCCACAGTTCCAAAAGCGAAAACTGGAAGCCTGTGTTTTGACTATAAACCAGAGTCGCACGTAAGTCGCACACACAGCGACTTCAGACTCAACTCGGACTCGTTTCAAGTGACTCGGACTCGACTTCGTGACTCGCAAAAAATTACTTGTGAACAACAAAAGTCGACAACATTAGTTACGTGTGACAATTATATATATATATATGATCCGACATCATTCTGATCATGTCATTTTCTGCTCTCTAATAACGCTCCGGCCGTCTTAACCCGCAACACACACAATGGGTAAATGTTCCAGCCAGCTTCCGGTGTAGTGATGAAGCGTCGCTCCCTATGAATCTCACTTAAAATGGTGGAATACATAGTGCATTTCACAGTAACAGCTAATGTGAATGAAATGCTCCTACAGAATTGGCACTAATGATTGAAAAAAATGCTTTCTGAATCAATCAGACCTTCTGATTGTAATTTTTAGTAAGAAATGCTCTTATTTGCATGTATTTCAGCGTCACACAGATGATTGTCAATGAAACGCTTGATTGGCTTTCTAACAAGTTAGTGTTTTACTTCACAACCGAAAAAAGTTTGAAAGTTTTTAATTATAAGCACATTTACAAAATAACGGATTATATTCCTAATGGGACACACGGTCATAAATTTAATAGCATCTGGAACAACATAAGCTAAGGTAAGCAGTGGTTTTGGATATTTTGCTGTGTTTTGGATTTTGGCCGCTGTGCAGTAATTTGCAATGAAAACAAAATGTCAGTTTAAGCTTTTAACTGGTACCTAGGAAATTAAAGGCACTAAGTAAAACAGCAAAATACAGTCGCTAATCTGTTGTTATTGTTTATCTGAACTTACATATTATTTGTTTATTTCTACGCTACATTTCCAATATATGTTTTGTGTATATTATATTGACTCGTGACTTGACTCAGACTCTAGCCTAAAGACTTTTGACTTGACTCAGACTCTAGCCTAAAGACTTTTGACTTGACTCAGACTCTAGCCTAAAGACTTTTGACTTGACTCAGACTCTAGCCTAAAGACTTGTGACTTGACTCGGACTTTAGCCTGATAACTCGTGACTCGACTCGGACTCGTATTTTGTGACTTGTGAACATCTCTGCTATAAACAACCTTCTGCAACATGTTTAAAAATGATCTTTCAACTTAAGAATCAGGAGGAACAGCAGTGTTACTGTCTGTTAATAAATGTACAAACTTTAAAATCATCTAGATCTTTATGTTAATTATGTGTATTTAGATCATAATTCAGTCCCAGTCCCAGTATTACCTTACAGCTGCCTTTCAACCAGACTAAAATGCTCAAGTTTTTTAAACTGCAATATTATTTAAATTTCATGTTTTTATTCAAACAAAGCCAGTTTAAGGAATTTTCTAGCAGATGTATATTTTTGTTACCAGATCACGTCCAACCCTACTAGTGATTTAGCACTACTGTAATAAAATGAGACAAAGGTTGGATTTGCATATCTTGATTTTTTTAAGGTTAGTTAAGTAGAAAATTAAAGGCATTTAAAAGAGAAAAGTCTGAAAAGTCTGAAAACAGAGTGAGAAGTTTCAGTATTAATATCAGCACAGAGCCGCAGTGTCATCACGGTATTATCTGCATATGGGTCACAGTGTCTCACCTGAGATTTCAGCCACCAAACCAGAACTGAGATCTCTAGTGTACTATTTCAGAGAAAAAAAGAAAAAAGGAAGAAGAGGTGGAAGAACTGGAGAGAAGAAAGAAAAAGAAGCTTGTCTATTAACTGACTTTAAAAGCGAGTAAAAGATTCAGGGCTGGTTGTGTTAAAAATGCAGGAGAACAGAATAGCAGTAATGATTCCATTAAATAAAATATCAGCAAAGCGACATGTCGGGGAATTCGGGTAAACTAATCAAAGACTGAAATTACACACACACACACACACACACACACACACACACAAAGAGCTGCCAGAGGTCTCTAGAAAGGAACCTCAGACAACACTTTTGTTAGGTGTCTTGAGCTCTGAGAGCTCTAGAGCTTAAATACTTGATCAAAATCACCTACAAAAGCAATTCACCATTACACGAGATACAAAGAAGGATATAGAAGATTCATATCAAGAAGGATATATCAAGAAGATTCGTCCATTTCTCTCCATGGAAGCCACTCGGATTCTAGTCCATCTCACAACTGGACTACTGCAACTCCCTCCTGGCAGGTGCTCTTATGTCCACTATTAAACCCTTGCAACTCATCCAAAGTGCAGCTGCTCGCCTGGTTTTTAACCAACCTAAACACTGCCACATTACCCCACTGCTGCGTTCTATTCACTGGCTTCTTGTAGCTACACACAATCAGTTTAAAACACCTTCGAGGTCTAATCAAACCCTCTCTGTACCATGCAACCTCCGAGTCACTAGTCTCGCTCGACTTGATCCTTCACCCAGAACTCGTGGAAGACAAGTATCAAGGCTCTAGAGTGTGGTGGAACGAGCTTCCCTTGTCTGTCTGAGCATCAGAGTCTCTCTGTCTTAAAAAGATTATTAAAAACCTTCATCACCTCTTTACTAAGCACTTAAGCTGTCATGTACTTACTAATGCTCTTATTTATTTCTTGCTTAAAAAAACTTTGGTTCTAACAGGGTTTTTATTTCTTGAACTGTTGTCTACTTAAACTAGAGTAAGGTCATTTTAACTATGGAAGCACTTTTGTAAGCCACTCTGGATAAGAGCGTCTGCTAAATGCTGAAAATGTAAATGTAAAAGTAAATATAGTGTTTATAAGCTGGTAAAATAGAGTGTTGTGATTAATTGTATTAAAATCGAGATAATAATTTTGCTCCTTCAGTCCAAAATAACTGACCGATTATTGCATTTTTATTGGTCTACATTTAGTACCAGATTTTTTTATAGCTCCACATTTTTGTGTTCCAACTCACTGACCAACCAGACACGCCGAGACTGCAGACGAGGGTTTTAACAGCGCATCTTTAATTACACTTACAGGCCACTTTATTAGGAACACCTGTACGCCTGCTTAGTCAAATAATTATCCATGTCAGGTGGCAGCAGCACTCGGTATAAATCATGCAGACATGATTCAAGAGCTAAAGTTTATGGGTACATTAAATATTTCGATGGGGAAAAATGGGATCTGACTAGCTTTGTCGGAGGGATGGGTGCTGGTGCCACAGACTGCTGATCTTCTGGGATTTTCACAAACAGTCTCCAGTAAAAAAATCTTCATTAACAAATCCAGTAAAGTATAGGAGAATGGACAGACTGGTTCAAACTGACAGGAAGGCACCAATAACTTAAATAGCGATGCCTTTAAAAAATGCAGAATGCACAACACGTCAGACCCTGAGGCGGATTGGCTCAGCAGAAAAAGACCACATTATGATCCACTCCTGTCAGCCAAAACTAGAAAGGTACAAGCTCACCAACACTACACAGCTCAAGATTGGAAATAAAGTTGTCTGTCTGTTCTGATAAATCTCAATTTCTGATCTGCCATGCAGCTGGATGGATGATAGCATAGGAATTTGGTGGAAACAACACCAACCCAACTTGTCCTGTCAACAGCTGGTTTTGTTGGAGTGTAATAGTGTAAGGAATGTTTTCTTTGCACTCCTTGGGACTCCTAACACCAATCAAACAAATCTAAATGTCACTGATGGCTAACTTAGTATAATAATAGAGGGCGGCACAGTGGCTAAGTGGGTAGCACTGTCGCCTCACAGCAAGAAGGTCCTGGGTGCGATCCCCAGATGGGGAGGTCCGGGTCCTTTCTGTGTGGAGTTTGCATGTTCTCGCCTTGTCTGCTCCGGGTGCTCCGGTTTCCTCCCACAGTCCAAAGACATGCAAGTGAGGTGAATTGGAGATACTAAATTGTCCATGGTTGTTCGATCTAACCTTGTGAACTGATGAACCTTGTGTAATGAGTAACTATCGTTCCTGTTATGAATGTAACCAAAGTGTAAAACATGATGTTAAAATCCTAATAAACAAACAAACAGAGTATAATAATAGGTCACAAAGCACAAGTGGTCTCAAACTGATTTCATAAACTCAATATGTTCAGCGTAGTTCAATAGCCTCCCTAGTCATTAGATCTTATTCTAACAGAGCACATTTGGAATGTGGAAGAACAGGAGATGAATGAATGTTCAGCTGACAAATCTGCATCAATTAAGTCATGCGATAATGCTAACACGAACCAAAATCTCAGACTGTTTCCAACACCTTTTGGAAGAGTAAAAGGGATCCATGTGAAACTCTTTACAAACAGTCAAGATGAAGACTGAACCCAGGGCTTTACCACCGTCGGCATGATTTATTCATCTTCTATTGATCCTGGTGCAACATGGAAACACTTGGCGCAGGGTAGGCATACACCCCGCAGAGCGGGTCAGTTCATCCCAGGGCAGAACACACTGTTCCAGAGAGAAGCCATTCAACCTACTCAAAGCACGTTCAGAAAGTTCTGAGGAAGAAATCTGAATACTTAGAGATTACTGGGGAGAAAATGCTAAGCTTCTGTAGATCCTGGTGCTGTGTTACACAATGTCCTATACATTTCATTACAAAAAGCAATAACGGACCTATTACAGGAGCAGCTCGTTTGGATAGCATTCATTTTCATTTCTGAATTGCAGAACTCTGTGATGTTTAAACCTCCAATGTTGCCAGGTTTTTCCTGCATAGAGCTTTGCAGACATAAGGTTTTAATTTGCTGGTAGTTTGTTTCTTTACAAATCCCAACTTTATGCAGGAAAGCAAAGTATCCACAGAAAATATAAACTGATAACCTTTCTATGGGTGTAATACACCAATCAGCCATAACAATAAACCACCTCCTTCTTTCTGCCCCCTTTCACCCTGTTCCTTAATGGTCAGGACCCCACAGAACCACTACAGAGCAGGTATTATTTGTGTGGTGGGTCATTCTGAGCACTGCAGTGGCACTGACATGGTGGTGGTGTGTTAGTGTGTGTTGTGCTGGTATGAGTGGATAAGACACAGTAGCACTGTCACTGCTGGACTGAAAATAGTCCACCAACCAAAAACATCCAGCCAACAGCGCCCTGTGGGCAGCGTCCTGTGACCACTGATGAAGGTCTAGAAGATGACCATCTCAAACAGCAGCAATAGATGAGCGATCGTCTCTGACTTTACATCTACAAGGTGGACCAACTAGGTAGGAGTGTCTAATAGAGTGGACAGTGAGTGGACACGGTATTTAAAAACTCCAGCAGCGCTGCTGTGTCTGATCCACTCATACCAGCACAACACACACTAACTAAGTGTCACTGCAGTGCTGAGAATGATCCACCACCTAAATAATACCTGCTCTGTGGTGGTCCTGTGGGGGTCCTGACCATTAAAGAACAGGGTGAAAGCAAGCTAAAAAGGTATGTAGAGAAACAGATGGACTACAGTCAGTAACTGTAGAACTACAGAGTGCTTTTATATGGTAAGTGGAGCTGATAAAATGGACAGTGAGTGTGGAAACAAGGAGGTGGTCACAATGTTTTGTCTGATCGTGTGTATACCAGTACAACACACCATTATGTAAATTTAACTTTAGTATCACTGCAGTGCTGAGAATGATCCAACACCCAAATAATACCTGCTCTGTGGTGGCCCTGTGGGGTCCTGACCACTGAAGAAAAGGGTGAAAGCAGGCTAAAAAGGTATGTAGAGAAACAGATGGACTACAGTCAGTAATTGTAGAACTACAGAGTGCTTCTATATGTTAAGTGGAGCTGATAAAATGGACAGCGAGTGTAGAAACAAGGAGGTGGTCACAATGTTTTGCCTGATCGTGTGTATACCAGTACAACACACCATTATGTAATTTTAACTTTAGTATCACTGCAGTGCTCAGAATGGTCCAAGCCAAATAAAATCTGGTCTGTATGGGTCGTACTGGAGTCCCATTTGATTTATAAATGTGGTACAGAGAGGTGAGTCAATAATCGTAAACCCACAAAGTACATCTGTACAATAATCAGTGTAGACGCCAGATAGCTGTAGCTATTGAAGTTACTGCTAAGTGTATAGTAATAACTAGCCCGACAAACTCTACTCCAGAGTCTCTGGTTTGAGTCTGAGCTGTGTGGATGATGCGCTGCACTAGGCTCTGTGGGACCTGATTCAGTTCATCATTATCTTATCACGTCAATCAAGCATTTGATCAGCTTGATTTCTAATCAGCCCTGCTTTTAGTCAGCTGTTTAAAAATGTGTCAGTTCAGGTGTTGGCTGAGAAAATCGACTGCACTGCAGAGAAGCAAAAGACACGGATCGATACGCCAACAGAGAAAACAAGGAGAAAGAGGCCACTGCACGGTGGAATCAAGAAACCAGAGGTACCGGTGTGACGAGGGAGGTGTGTATCTTCTTGACGACGTTATCCATTTCAAAGAGTTTGGGCCCGACGAGAGAGCTGTGAGGGCCGCTGATGTGTCCGATGTGATCCAGTCCCAGATAATGCAGGATCAACACGTCCCAGTCGTCTCTTTTTAGGGTGCTGTCCAGATGACGCGTCACATTATTATCCACCTGAGATACACAAATGCAAACACACACACACAGACATTTGGGTCATTGCCTTTTTTTTTGGTCAGTAAGAGACATCCCATTAGCAAACTTAGGGCCATGGATGCTATGGCAACACATACAGATGTTTACATTACATTCACATTTTTTGCATTTAGCAGACGCTTTCATCCTCATTCAGCGACTTACAGTATGTATTATCTAAGCAATTGAGGGTTAAGGGCCTTGCTCAAGGGCCCAACAGTGGCAACACCGCAGTGGTGGGACTTAAACCATGGACATTTTGATTGCTAGTCCAGTATCTTAACCACTAGGCTACAACTGCCCAATATATTGTAATATACTGTAAGTATTATATGTAGTATAATGATCAATGTTGAATTCCCAGCTGTGATTGGTCAGAAGGTGTCTGACATGTGATTTATTAAACATAAAAAGTGCATTACAAATGGGGTTCCAATTCATTCTGAATGTGTTAAATAGGGTTGAGGACATGGGGTTCCTCCATGATTAAAATCCTGAATTTGTGGACTGAGGCTAGTCATGCTGGAACTCTAGCCACAAGGTTGGAAGCGTCAGTAATCCATGTATCCATAGTAAACTTTGCCTTAACTGGATTAGCAAGAACACCAAGCAACGAGGCTAAGCTAAGCTAGTGATTCTGATTGGCTAATGAATGAGGATGCATTATATAAGTAACACATTTAGCTTTTATCTTGGTGCTCTGCCTTTACTTTAGTCCTGGTAAAGACTGGATCCAGACCAGCACAAGCTGGTTTCCTTACTCTTCATGTAGTTTGAATTAGTAGGTGGATGTTGCACCATCAAAAAGGCTAAACAATAGCTCAAGCCATGAAGCGGGTCACACTTCAAACCACAAATAACAAACTCTAGAATTAATATCTGAATAATGAAATCTAAGAATTCAAGGTCCAATATGTGCCCATGGATTCAACAAAATGTTTGGAGGGGTGTAGAGTTGACTGAGTTTTGCCCATAAAAAATTTACCGTTTAAAAATGAATAAATTGTGTGCAAATAAATTAGAATAATTTCTGGTTGCCAGTTTTTATCATTTCTTCTTGTAATTTCATTTTAATGTATCCTCACTGCGAATAAGTACAATATGTAAGAACAAAAACAATTATTTTATTTAAAATTATTATTAAAATGATAAAATTATTATTAATTTTATTCTAAAATTATTTAAAGAAAAAAAGTAGCATTAAACATTGATTTTCGTCACTGTGAGGATAAATATTTCAGTCCCTGTACCTCTGTGTAGTCGGAGACAAAGAAAGAAGTGGTGCCGTCGTACTCCATGAACTGCTTGGGAAACAGTCGCACCCATGTATCATCCCCGTAGAAGATAATCCTTTTGCCAGCATTCTTGGCCTGCCAGATAAGGTTGTCCTCCAAAAGAGCCGGCGAGTTCAGGTTCATCACAACATCAATGAAGCCGGGAATGCTGCCTGTGGTCAGAGCCTGGGTCAGAGGAGCAGAACAGAGATAAAGTTATCCCCAAGTACTAATAATAACAGAAAAGTAAGATTTTTTTAATTGAACAGACGTTCATCTTTGTATTTCAGTCAGTGACTTAAACAATCAGTGGTAAACAGCTACACTATATGGCCAAAAGTATTTGTACACCTGACCATAAGCTTGTCGGACATACAAGTTCACCAGTGTGCACCTTCTTCTTTCTGCCCACATTTATCTTGCTATTTTATGTATCATCTTTTCTCATCCTAGGCTGCCTATGGCATCCATCACATCCAACCCCAGCCCAGTCCAGCAAAACATCCACAATGGTCCTATGTAGGCGTGCTGTGGGCACTCTGGAAACAAGCTAAACCATTCCAACCCAAATCGGCCCAGACAAATCCCATGCAGGGCCAGCGCAAATGATCCACAGGGACAGGGACAGAAAAATGTTAACCATGTCTGGCCAGCATTGGTTTTTCTTCAGGCAGTCATTAATTTGGCAAGCTAACACAAACCCCATTCAGAGCCAAAGCATGTGTCCCCAAATTGGACCAATGGCCACATGTATCAAGTCGTGTAAAACAAGCACAGATCTGAGAGAGAATGATGTACAAACACTCCAGGACTAATAAAACTGTCAGGCGGAATCAAAACGAGCAGTGATTGTAAGGCACTTATTACTTGATTACTAGCGCAGCACACTCTCCTGACAGGGGATGCACCAGGCAGCAGGCGTGCACATTTCAGCATGACACCACTGTTGGGTAATACGTGCTGTGTATGCTGTGTATGCTGCGTATGCGTGATATGGGGCATGAATTACCTGATTTGCTCCCCCAGTGGCCCTATGTGAAAATAACTGCTGTGTGCCGGGTTGTAACAGCTGTGCCAATAAATGTCATTGTAAAAAAACAATGTTTTTAAGAAGCAATGTGTTGAGTGTTTTGATTTAATTGTACAGACTGGTTTGAAATAAACATCAGTAAAACAGTGTACAGATCTAGAATAAACATGGTGCATTTACATAGAAATATATGCACATAATCCCTGAGTTATTAAAATATTTTTACTATTATTACTAGGGATGTAACGATGCACCACAAGACAGTTAAAATTCAGTGCACATGTGCCACGATTCGAATCGGTTATTCATTTAATATAAATCAATATTCACTTTAAACAGCAGAGGGCACTGGCGCTATTTACCTCGCCTGGTTGATGGCACTTCACAAAGTTGCCAGGTAGGGGATTTTCCAGCCAAATTTATTTATGTAAGGATACTTTCTTTATTTGTATTATTCATTTATTTATATAATGTTGGATTTGTTTTAAAATTTCATTTTAGTTTTTTAACACAATAAGCATTATTTGGCATAATTTGTACCTACCTCAGAAATAAAAGGGCGAGAAATAATAAAAGGAAATTTTGTCATAATTTGTCTTAAATTTCATTTTGTTTAAAAAAAATCAGGAAAAAATCATATCATGAATCCAGTATCGTGAATCATATCGCATCGTGGGTAAAATGTATCGTTACATCCCTAACTATTGCTAAATTTCATTTACATGTTTTACCACTGTTTTATCCCCCCACCAGACGTAGCCAATCATGTCTGTATGTAGATCCCCGCCCGCCTGATAGCACCGCTGGTTATTTGAATCATGGATTCCAGTAGTGGTCTAACGTAATTTACCACTGCTTTCTAGTTTTTATTAAATATTTACCAAAGTTTTTTTTTTAAATGTTGTTTTGCATCCTTGCAAAAGCCTGCTGATGTATTATTTTTCAAATTGACTTTTCCTTTCATGTTTTAAGCAAAAACCTCTATATATCAGCTGTGTCTAAAGCATCGTGAGATTGCAATTAATTGTGAAAACAGCCTTTGCAAAAGTGTTATATGGTGAGAACTTGCTTGTAAAAGACTCATGAGCACTTCTGTGGAACATGAAAGAAGCAGGACATCCTGCATGCAAAGCTGCATGCGCAAGTATTGGGACAGGACCCAATAATTCATCATAAAAAGTGTTCATTATAATCACTAACAAGACAGTAGGAGGCCACGCTACAAAGTTGAGTTATACTGTAGATAGTTCTGTAACAGCAAATTAATTATCTAAGTTGCTGCATTGATTTTTCACCCAGCGTGGGTATTTTTATCCAGAATGGAGTTAAAAATAATGAAAGTACATCGGATATTTAGTCCCGAAGTAAAAAACAGCTGCAAAAAATCATGGAAATCCAAACTAACTAATACAGAAATCCATGTGCTTCCAAATGATTCCCAATCGATTCCTAAACGATTCCCAATCGATTCCCAATGAATTCCCAATTTGGCAGATCCTTTGTTTGTAAAATATTATACGCTAGCCCTCCAACATCTAGAGTTCGAGCTTTTGAGTTGGAGTCTCAGCTGTTCTACAGATTTGTGTTCCATTGGTTGAAGCTCAGATCATATTCATGAGTAACTGATACAGAAATCCATGCACATCCAAACGGTTCCCAATTGATTCCCAAACTATTCCTAAACGATTCCCAATTTGGCAGATCCTTTGTTTGTAAAATATTAAATGCTAGCCCTCCAGCACCTAAAGTTCAAGCTTCTGAATTGGAGTCTCAGCTTTTCTACAGATTTGCGTTCCATTGGTTAAAGCTCAGATCATATTCATGATAACTAATTCAGAAATCCATGCACTTCCAAACGATTCCCAATTGATTACTAAACGATTCCCAATCAATTCTCAATTTGGCAGACCTTTGTGGGTAAAATATTATATGCTAGCCCTCCAGCACCTAGAGTTCGAGCTTTTGAGTTAGAGTTTCAGCTATTCTACAGATTTGCATTCTATTGGTTGAAGCTCAGATCATATTCATGAGTAATTAATACAAAAATCCCTGCACTTCCAAACGATTCCCAATCAATTCCCAAACAATTCCTAATCAATTCCCAATCGATTCCCAATTCCTGTCAGCTGTATTATCTGCTTCATTTGTGCTTGATTTGTGCTCAAAATGCAGCTCTGCTTCCATGTCCTATCTGTTCCCTGGCAGTAATTCCTGGTGTATATCCTGCCTCTCTTGCTCTCTTGCATCCCTACAGCATTCATCATGGCAGGGAAATGCATACTCATTAGTCACGCTGTTTTAAGAAGTTTACTAAGGCAGAGTCTCAGTCCAAGAGCCACCAAGTTTCCACATCACTTAGCAGTGTGAGTTGAAAGTGAAAGGCCCTTTTTTATTTACAGGCCCAGGAGCTTTCACCATCACTGCATATCAGCACTGTTCTTGTCAAATGAAACACTAGCGATTAGGGCGCTCGAGCTCGCCTCTGATGCAGCTCTGTGTTTTGTGTTTGCTGCCTAATGGAAGGCCACTGGCATACCCAGAGGAAATATCTGCTAAAAACAATAAAAACAGCAAAAATCAGCTAGTATGCCATTTGTTCAAATGAAAAAAATTAAACAAATAAATAAAAAGCCAAGCTAGAACGGTAAGGCAATGTAAAATAACAAGGTAAGTAGATTTGATTCCACATTTAGTAGTTGTTACAATTGCCAAGTGACCTGTACTTTACCCAAGTACTAAACTTGGTTACCCTTTTTTGGCCAGAGATCAAGCTTATCATAACCATAATATTTATTTGAAAATTATATTTTGAAGTGTACAGACTGATGATCACATACCATCTAAAAATACATAAAATAGAGTCACTTTTGCTCCTGTTGGCTCCTGTTATGGCAGTGGCAGTGTGGTAATAAAGAGACCTTGACCTGACATTTCCAAAAGCTCACAAGTCCCTCTTATTGACCATCCTTTAATACCCAAGAGTATTCAGACATTTTTACCCTCTTGTCCATTTGCACCATAAACAGTACAGTGGATTTAGAAAGTATTCAGACCCCTTGACATTTTGCACAGTTTGGGTCACTAAAGATTTGCCAGATGTGTCGTGTTCTAAAAGAAAAGGTCTTCAGAAAGACTGAGGGTGAATTATGGGGATAGCAGGAGTTAAATAATGACATTAACATGCTATAGAACCTTTATGTCCATCAGCTGGGCATGGTGTTTTCCTGGGGTGTTAATTTGACCATGCCAAAGTCTGCAAAGAAACCACTTTCACCATTTTCTTTGGTTGAGACCAAGTGTCCCACTTTGTTTGGACTTTCTGTGGCCACAGTAACATATGCAAAAATACTCAGAATATTTATACCAAATCTGTTGAAAATTACCTGGGAATTGATGAAAAAACAACCAAGCCTCTCTCAGTATGTACACGTGTATTTAGATGTATGCTGTATTTAGATGCTAGCCCACCCATGTGTGAAATTGTGGCTCTGTGTTGTACTTAGAATTTTAATATATCATCTCGATCAATGTCTGGAAACTTAGTTTTGCAGAGCTTGTATCACTGTCAGCTACTTTAAATGTGAGATGTTTACAAGTTCCACTCAAAAATGCTGTTGGCATGCATAGGAGGAAAACCCTTCATTAGGAAGTGATACATTTTCTGTTATTTCATCATTATTAGCCATGCAAAGCCAGGCTTCTGAAGAAATTACAAACGTAGATGCAGATTTAACAACCTAAACACGTGAGGATTGTGGCGTTGGTGAGGTGTAAGTCAATAAAATGCTCTTTTATTTAGGAAAATTAAGCTCTTGTGTGAATTACAATGGTGTGAAAAAAGGGGCCAGATCTGATATACGGCAGATCCCTCCCACTTACTATCTGATATACGACAGATCCCTCCCACTTACTATCTGATATACAACAGATCCCTCCCACTTACTATCTGACATACGACAGATCCCTCCCACTTACTATCTGATATACGACAGATCCCTCCCACTTACTATCTGATATACGGCAGATCCCTGCCACTTACTATCTGATATACGACAGATCCCTCCCACTTACTATCTGATATACGACAGATCCCTCCCACTTACTATCTGATATACGACAGATCCCTCCCACTTACTATCTGATATACGACAGATCCCTCCCACTTACTATCTGATATACGACAGATCCCTCCCACTTACTATCTGATATACGACAGATCCCTCCCACTTACTATCTGATATACGACAGATCCCTCCCACTTACTATCTGATATACGACAGATCCCTCCCACTTACTATCTGATATACGACAGATCCCTCCCACTTACTATCTGATATACGACAGATCCCTCCCACTTACTATCTGATATACGACAGATCCCTCCCACTTCCTATCTGACATACGACAGATCCCTCCCACTTACTATCTGATATACGACAGATCCCTCCCACTTACTATCTGATATACGGCAGATCCCTCCCACTTACTATCTGATATACGACAGATCCCTCCCACTTACTATCTGATATACGACAGATCCCTCCCACTTACTATCTGATATACGACAGATCCCTCCCACTTACTATCTGATATACGGCAGATCCCTCCCACTTACTATCTGATATACGGCAGATCCCTCCCACTTACTATCTGATATACGACAGATCCCTCCCACTTACTATCTGATATACGGCAGATCCCTCCCACTTACTATCTGATATACGACAGATCCCTCCCACTTACTATCTGATATACGACAGATCCCTCCCACTTACTATCTGATATACGACAGATCCCTCCCACTTACTATCTGATATACGGCAGATCCCTCCCACTTACTATCTGATATACGACAGATCCCTCCCACTTACTATCTGATATACGGCAGATCCCTCCCACTTACTATCTGATATACGACAGATCCCTCCCACTTACTATCTGATATACGACAGATCCCTCCCACTTAATATCTGATATACGACAGATCCCTCCTACTTAGTATCTGATATACGACAGATCCCTCCCACTTACTATCTGATATACGGCAGATCCCTCCCACTTACTATCTGATATACGACAGATCCCTCCCACTTAATATCTGATATACGACAGATCCCTCCTACTTACTATCTGATATACGACAGATCCCTCCCACTTACTATCTGATATACGACAGATCCCTCCCACTTACTATCTGATATACGACAGATCCCTCCCACTTAAGATCTGATATACAGCAGATCCCTCCCACTTACGACCTGATATAGGACAGATCCCTCCCACTTACTATCTGATATACAGCAGATCCCTCCGACTTCAGATCTGATATCTCTCCCACTTAAGATCTGATATATGGCAGATTCCTCCCACCTAAGATCTCATATATGGCAGATTCCTCCGACTTAAGATCTGATATACGGCAGATTCCTCCCACTTATCAAACAAGTGAACGTATCGCTCTGGTCACTATACACAACACACTATTTGAGTTTTACGCCACTTCATACACATTGTGTTATTTTTGGCATGATCCGTGTTAAGTTTAAGTCATTTTTCCTTGTTTCTATTTATCCATTTATATTATTGTTTTCATTGTTGTTCCTGCCAGGAAATTTAGGATTGATCTTGTGTTTTCTTGGTTTTATATGTTAAGGGAATGTGTTCAGAGTGGTTTATGAGTAAAGCCCATCTCATAATAGCACAGAACAGACAACTTTATGCTTGCACTTTAAATTGATCCTTCGTGTAATTTTCATAAAATCATGATTTATTTGGCAAGCGTGTTTATTGCATATCATCACGATGGAAAAAATCTCAAATAAGAGTAAAATCTTTTATTGTGAATATTTATCTTCTATATTGTGAAGGTTTTTTTTTCCCTTTATATAAAAACATAATTCTCAATAAAATGTGCTTAGACACTTGATGTAGAATTTTTTGTTTGTTTTTTGCCATTTGGCATTTCAATTCATTTCATTAACCGTTTTATCCTGGTCAGG
Organism: Trichomycterus rosablanca; assembly: GCF_030014385.1. Classification (NCBI taxonomy): domain Eukaryota; kingdom Metazoa; phylum Chordata; class Actinopteri; order Siluriformes; family Trichomycteridae; genus Trichomycterus; species Trichomycterus rosablanca. Next base: position 6,433,672 of record NC_085995.1, read on the forward strand.
GTTGCACAGGGTCCGGTTTCACCAGAAAACACTGGGCACAAGGCAGGAATACCAATCCATCGCAGGGCTTTGGCCATGCCAGAAACACCCCTCTTCTTTTCCAGAGATAACCAATTATGTCTATATAGATGCCTGGCTGCTGTGCCACCCCATGTCTGTTAAGTTATTCAGGCCAGAAAAATAATTAATAATCTGCTATTTAAAAGAAATATAAGCAGCGCAGCTTTTCTACTTCCAAATGTTTGCACTGTCATTAAAGAATTAGGTTTGTAAAAAAGAACAATGAAAGTTAAATATTTAAAATTTAAAACTGTTCCTGTACTCAAATTAAATCAGGATTTTCATTTGCAATACACACTCACATAATGCACACAACATACAGTCATTTTCTATAAACTGAGTATGTTCTGAGTCTCTTGTCCTGAAGCCGTGCAGTGCAGTCGCTCCTGTTTCTCACTTCTGATTTTGTTTTAAATCTAGAACACTGATCCTGAGCTTTTACACACCTCACAAATTCCTTATTTATGGTTTTCAATCCAATTTCATTCTCACACTGGATTTTTACAGCCTCTGAAGCTCGACAACACACGGTCCTGGGAGTCTGAGTGGTCATGGTCTTTGCTTTTGGAATCCCATACATCAATACAAATAAGAAGTTCATAACCTTGACCTGAACCTGTGTGTGTGTGTGTGTGTGTGTGTGTGTGTGGGTGTGTGTGTTCACCCCTCAGAAGTTGTTGTTCATATGCCTAAGCTGTTCAGTTGTTTTAGCATTGGATAAAATCTCTATACAGGAAGCTAAGGAGAACCTGTTGACCTCTGCTGTTTACTAATAAGACTGTGCAGTCAGGGTTCATATAAGCCAAAGAATCTGGCAGGTACAGTCCTAAAAATATTGTGTTACATTGTTGGGCTGTTAGACGTTAGAAAAGGATGCAAAAAATATATCACTGCATTAAAGCACTGACCTTAGATTTATTACATTTACATTTTTGGCATTTAGCAGACGCCTTTATCCAAAGCGACTTATAGTACAGTTACAGTGTACAGTCTGAGCAATTGATGGTTAAGGGCCCAACAGCAGCAACCTGGCAGTGGTGGGGCTTGAACCAGCGACCTTCTGATTACTAGTCAAGTACCTTAACTGCTAGGCTACAACTGCCTAAATCAAACATTTCTTATTGCTTTTATAGATGTAGGGTTTTCATTTAGGGTTCCTCCACGTTTAATAGTGACGAGATTTAAAAGCCTGTGGGTGTAGGCTGCTATTCTTTTAGTCAACTTTTTAGAAGACTTTCTGCAGACAATAAATTCTGAATAGATAAGTTAAAAATGCAAAAACAATTCTGTCTTCCAGTCCCAAACATCCCAATTATTTTTGTTTGTTTGAAAAAGATCTATATGGCTGGGGAAGAACAAACTCCTCACAGACACTGACTAAAGGCAAAGCAAACACTTGCTCCCCCAATAAATAATAATAATTATACTAATAGTAAAATTATGATGATGATGATTATGTTTATTATTATAATTATTGCTGGCCTGTTTCTCAAAACAGCAAAATCTGTACCCACGGTTTAGCAATCCATACTCTTAGTTTATAAACTGTACCCACGGATTTGTAAAGTGTACCCACAATTTAGCAAAACTGTACCCTAACCTTAGCAAAACAGTGCTCATGGTTTTATAAATCGTACTTTCAGATTTAAAATCTGTGCCCTTCACAAACAGCTGGTTCTTCTAAGATTTCAGTGCATCCATGGCCACATAAGTATGTACAATACACTAAAATTTAATGATACATGTACAGTACCAGTCAAAAGTTTGAACACACTTTCTCATTCCTGTGGTTTTTCTTGATTTTTTTTTATTTTCTACATTGTAGATTAATACTGAAGACATCCAAACTATGAAGGAACACATATGGAATTATGTAGTGAACAAAAAAGTGTTAAACAAACCAGAATATGTTTTATATTTTAGATTCTTCAAAGTAGCCATCTTTTGCTCTGATGACAGCTTTGCACACTTTTGGCATTTTCTCAATCAGCTTCATGAGGTAGCCACCTGGAATGGTTTTCAATTAACGTTTGTGCCTTGTCAAGAGTTAATTTCTGGAATTTCTTGCTTTTGTAATGTGTTTGAGACCATCAGTTGTGTTGTGCAGAGGTAGAGTTGGTAAAATATAAAACATATTCTGGTTTGTTTAACACTTTTTTGTTCACTACATAATTCCATATGTGTTCCTTCATAGTTTGAATGTCTTCAGTATTAATCTACAATGTAGAAAATAAAAATAATCAAGAAAAACCATTGAAGGGAAGGTGTGTCCAAACTTTTGACTGGTACTGTATTTATATTTATTATTGCTTACATATTTATTATTGTTAGTTTGCTATACCCACCATGCAAACCTGGTGGTGACACAGTGGGTACAGTTTACAAATCAGTGGGTACACTTTACAAATTTGTGGGTACAGTTTACATATCCGTGGGTACAGTTTACAAATCTGTGGGTACAGTTTTGCTAAACAGTGGGTACACTCTACAAAACTGTGGGTACAGTTTATAAACTGAGAGTACGGATTACTAAACTGTGGGTACAGATTTTGCTCTTTCATATTTTTTCTCGTTTGTGACCTCAGTTATATAGTAAATGAAAATGTAAAAAACATTAAACATGCTGTTTACACATAGTGAGATCTGCACGAGGTGGATCATCCTACAGTAAATCAGGTAAACAACACACAAGCGCCCGGCTGCCCACTATACCAGTCAACTATCTTTCATTGCTCTGATGTTTAGTTTTGATGCATTGTAAGTGGACAGCTGGCACTTTGACTGACCTGTGACTATGCAGCCCCTAAGACAGAGAGGTTTAATGCACTGTGTGTTGTGACTGTTCACCCTGTTCACCCAATTACCAGTATTACAATTATCTGCAATTTGAGCCCCAGTAGCCCCTCTATAGCCTTTATGTCCCTTGGCACTGATTAGTCTTGGCCACCCAACTAACGGCAGTTCATAGTTTGTCCCTCCTTGGACCACTGTCAGTGGGTACTCATCACAGTTGCCTGTTAGCTAGAGTGACCATAATTTGGATTTCAAAACAGAGGACACTTGGCGGGGACACTTGTAATTGTTGGCACCATGGCAAAGTGTATAAAGTAGGGGTTGAAATATTTGACAAATGCATCAATAACCACGAAACTATGTTAATGAATCTTAATAAATAAACAGCTAGTTTTTAATAAGACAACTAACAAATGCATTTATGGTCAGATAATTCTATTACTTCCAATTCAGCGTTTAGCCCTAAACAATAAAAATAAGAGATAATAATTTTAAGAGAAGTGCAAGAAGGTAATTTGGATATTTTTTTAGGTCCAAAAAAGAGGACATATCTGGGAAAATAAGGACGTATGGTCACCCTATGTTAGCCCCCTTGCTGTTTCTGAGATACTTTAACCAGTCATCTGGTTATAAAAATTCAGCCCTTATCATTAGGTTTTTATCCTGATCATATCTGCTGAATTCAGCATTTAATCAGCTCAGTGTTTAAGGTTTTGCTGACTGACAGGCATAGCTGTTATAAAAAGACATTGCAATGCACATTTTTGGGGGGGTGATACTAATGTTTTGGCTCATTAGTGAATAGTCTAGACTTTACATTGCTGTAACTGCTGGTGTATAATGAGCTGTATTTGATGTCACACTGAACCACTTTACTTTAGCACTAATTTAATGGTTACTAAAAATAAGCAAACGACTTAATGAATATAACCAATTACTGAAATTCTAGCCTTTAGCTTTAAAGTAACAGCAGGGTGGCACAACCTAACACACACTTTAATACGCCAGCCTGAAAAATGTTTGAAATCCTTAACAGTGCAGAAAAAGAGCATTTGTGTGTATATAATCATATTCTGTCTCCCATATAGTCCTAGTTATTTTCCAGATTCAACCAATTTTGGTCTTCTAAGCCCCCTGATCTTTCTGTGAATCACCTCTAATGACTAGGACCTGATGGTGAGGTGAAGGAAAAATGCATTATCAAAGATTCTCTCCACATATTCACTGTAATAAATCTGATCATTAGAGGAGAAGCACAAACTTTATCTGGTTTGATCTTCACTTTTCTGCCTTTATTAAAGATGCCAAAATCTTGTATCACAGCATAATATTATAGTCTGGTAACAGAATACAGTGTGTGTGTGGTGGATTGGACTAGTTTGTTTGTTTGTTTATTAGTGTTTTAACATCATGTTTTACACTTTGGTTACATTCATGACAGGAACGGTAGTTACTCATTACCCATGATTCAACAGTTCACAAGGTTATATCAAACACAGTCATGGACAATTTTGTATCTCCAATTCACCTCACTTGCACGTCTTTGGACTGTGGGAGGAAACCGGAGCCCCCGGAGGAAACCCACGTGGACAAGGGGAGGCAACAGTGCTACCCACTTAGCCATAGTGCTGCCCGATTGGACAAGTAATCAGAAGGTTGTGCTCTGTGTTTGGTATTTGCATCCAAATTCTTTCACTGTTGGACACAACAAGGTCATTTTACTTACTAAAATATTGTTTATCATGACAACTAATCGTGTTTGCAATTTTGTAACAAGATAAATGTTTTTTTACCACTGAGCACTGAGAACAATTTTAATAAAGAACTTGTATCTGATTAAAGGTTATAGACGGTTTGAGATTATTTGCTGAATTTCCAGAAATATTCAGAAAAAGGAAGATGATCTGTGAAACTCGTAGCTATGAACAACAATGACATCACAGCTCAAGTTCAAGATCTGGTGCCCAACCAAGAGGACAAACCTCAGACCCATCGGTCAACATGTCAAATTTCCAGGAAAAAAAAAAAACCTAAACTTGCAGGTATTTTGATGCTTCTTTCAGCTTGATGAATTTTCTTTCAAAATTCACTGAATTTTATTACAACCAGGGAAGGTGGTCCGTGTACCTCCGACACGTAGGCAGTACCGACTGCATCTTTTCACCTGCACGAGGCGAGTTCATATGCGGATCAGCCTTGTGCACGGAGAGCAACACCCTGATCAGCATTATTCCTCAACTCTGCGCAGGTGCCATCAATCAGCCAGCAGAGGTTATAATTGCACCAGTTATGAGGAACCCGGTCTGGCTTTTCCCACCCTGTGAACAACAGCCAATCGTTGTTTATGTAGGCGCCCAGCCCAGCCGGATGGCAGAGCTGAGATTCGATACGAGGTATTCAAAATCCCAGCTCTGGTGTGCTAGCGTGTTTTACCGCTGCGCCACCTGAGCGCCCATGGTTTTAAAAACGAAAAAAAATATGTTTAATAATGGTTTTAAAAATGAATAGCAAGTGACCAAAATAAAATATGATCTGTAATTCAATTCCTGTTTGTTTGTTATTGGATTTTTGATCTTGAAACGAAAAACAAAAAAAAAACTGTTTTCTTGTTTTTCAATAATGGTTTTTAAAATTTGCTATATTCAATTTTTGGCCAGTTTTTCTGTTTTTCAAAAAAACGAATGACCAAGGGTAGACGGACCGAAGGTTCACATTAGATTTTTCTTGAGAAAAAAAATACACACTCAGACTTTGTGTCTTTATATAGGATGTGGCACCTCAACAACCCACCTTTCCAGTATTATTTGAATAACTGAAACACCTCTTACAGAATTCTTTACGTAATATGTGTTTGTCTATTTTTACCACTTCAATAAAGACCAAATCACATTTTCTGAATACTGAATTTAGAAATCCTGGTTCCAAGGGTTCCACCAAGTTTTTATTCCTGATATTGTACAGTATGTCATTTACTAGCTTTAGATAGCACGGCATAAAATCCTTCCAACTGGGCAAAATCCCAGCTTAGGTTACAGCACAGATCTGCTACTCCTCGAACATCCCTGGCATAGCGGTATTTCATGTGTGGTACTTCATGCGTGGATTACTTTGAACTAGGACACTGTAAAAGGATCACTGCATGGCCGTGTAAACTATTATGAGCTATTGATTAGCTCATAAAACATGGAAGAGGTGTAATATGCTTGAGACAAGATCACACAAACTAAAACCTCAGAGGCTCCGTTCTGGAGCGTTTCCCTCAGCAGTGTGTTTAAGAAAGATTAGTCATGTATATGCAGGTCAGAAGTAAGCAAACACCAACACCATTATGCAAGCATTCTGAAATTCCCCTGATCTTCACTTTAAATTAAGATTCAGTTTGCTCTTTACAGGAATAATAAATGCGCGCCGGTGAGATGACTCGAGTATTTACAGTCCGAGTGTGTAGAGGCAGCAGACAGGTCAGCTCCACCGCTGCACAGCACCGTGCACTTTACCCTTCCACTATCTATCAAAAATTTATAATAATGCACCAGGTCTGTGTGTGCTGGCATTACACATTAATGTAATAATACATTGCATGTCCCTAACTAACAGTTTGGGGAACTACTCTCGTATATCTGAATGCTCATAGAAACCGGCGCTCAGGAGGTGCAGTCAAAATATGCCAGCCCTCTTCTGAAGAGACCTGGGGTTCAAATCTCAGCGGTGCTATCAGCTGGATGGGCATCTACACAGACTTGACTGACTATGGCTGCATCGGACATTGCATACTTTAACAGTACGTACTAAATTCGACACAGTATCTTACCAACATCACGTGATGCATGATGTCACATCACCACAGGTATAACAATTTTAGAATTAGACAAAATTAATTCTGTCGCTCTCCACAAAGCCACTCATAATGTTGTTCAGGGTTGTACTTGATCGTAACATTTTTAATTTTTGGGATAGATACCCATTCTATATTTTATATTCTATATCTATCTATATATATTATCGGACCGCAGTGTGCTGTGTTTGCATACTTAAAAATGGGCGCCCATGCAGTAGGTCATCCTGGTACTTTTCCCATACTGTTTAATGAATACTACGTATTCAGCACCCGCTCTCGCGTACTACGATTTTGGACGCAGCCTATGTCTTTCAAAAAGGGGGTAAGTCTGAACACCTTACTCATTGGGAGGTACACTTGTCATTGCACACTTAGGGCTGGTACCAAGCCTGGATGAGGAGGGTTGCTGCCTTTATACCTTAAATGTAGACTTTATTTATTTATTATTTTATTTAAGTTCAAGTTTTTAAAGTCAAACACAGTCACGGACAATTTAGTATCTCCAATTCACCTCACTTGCACGTCTTTGGACTGTGGAAGGAAACCGGAGCTCCCGGAGGAAACCCATGCAGACACGGGGAGAACATCCAGCGGGCCGCTCCACCTGGGAATTGAACCCAGGACCTTCTTGCTGTGACATTGATACCCACTGAGCCACCGTGCCTCCCCAAACAATGGATTACTTTAATTGTATTTTATTATATGGTGGTACAATGGTTTGGTGGGTAGAACAGTTGCCTCAAAGCAAGAAAGTCCTGCGTTTGATTCCCAGGTGGTGCAGTCCGATTCATTTCTGTGTGGAGTTTGCATGTTCTCCCCGTGTCGGCATGGGTTTCCTCCCACAGTCCAAAGACATGCAGTCAGGTTTATTGAGTGTGTTTGCCTTGTGATGGACTGGCGACTTGTCCAAGGTGTTTCCTATCTTTCGCCCAATGAATTGTACCCACTGTGACCCACTGGTCAAACAGCCAATGCATGAATTATTATTATTAAAATATTAATAACTATTTTATTATTATTACTCTTTTTTGCCATGGATTGTTGAGAAATGTGTAAATCAGTAGCATTAATAAACAACCTAATGGAAGTCCTCACAGGGCAAAACAAATTATCCAATCACAAAAAAGCAGAACGAAATAAGATGAACTATTATTGTATGAACAGGCCTGAGCATCTCACAAACCATTAATACTTTCTAAGAATTTCTATAAAGATGATGGTATGAATCTCTTTGTGACTTTTTTTTCTCCCCTGTCTTTTCAGGAGTGAACAGGCATGTGTACTGACCCATTAAAAAGATACAACAGCACTACAAAAGATGGTCTACTGACCTGACCCACCATGTGTTCAGATTTAGATTTAATTCTATATGTGGCAAAATAAATACTCTAAATAGTACACAATTCCTCTAAAGGCTGTCTGAAACCACAGCACAGCAAGACATATTGGGTGGCCATGGGTATACAGTTATCAACAGAGTCTAAATAATAATCTAAAAGCAGAAAAGCATTTCCATTACAAAAGCTCTAAGAGCTTAAACGTGACATATCACCAGTATGATCAACATGTAAACAGAGCTACAGGATGGAAATGCAAACAATAAAGAATAACACTTTGTATTTTCTGTTTATGCATTTTCCCCATTTTTCCCAAATCTAGACATATCCAATTACCTGATCGCAAATCTCTGAGATCTAGGATCTGGGGTTCGAATCTCAGCTGTGCTATTAGCCGACTGGGTATCCACACAGACTTTAAGGGGGGGAGGGATAAAATTTTTTTGGATTATTATTATTATAGGGTGTCACAGTGGCTCGGTGGGTAGCACTGGTGCCGCACAGCAAAAAGGTCCTGAGTTCGATTCCCAGGTGAAGCAGTTCGAGACCTTTCTGTGTGGAATTTGCATGTTCTTCTCGTTCCGGTGTGGGTTTCCTCCCACAGTCCAAAGACCTACAGTCAGGTTAATTCAAAATGCAATCTCATTAATTTAGTCATATCCAATTACCTGATCGGAACTCTCATCTACTGCTGCAGACTTCCACTAATGACCGAGGAGGGTTGCAACTGACACACGCCCTATTTGACACATCTGCATAACTGACCACATCTTTTTACCTGCATGCGGTGGGTTTACATGGGGATCTGTATCACACGTGGGGGGTCATACACCAATCTCCATTATCCATTGTGGAGATGCCATTGGTCAGCCAGCAAAGAAAACCCTGTTTAGCCACTGTCCAGCCCTTTACAGACACACATTTTCAAAATCACAGATTCTAGTTTTATTGCATTTTACAAAATGTCCCAACTTTTCCGTAAATGTTCTAAATTTGAATTACTTTGTCTAGAATCTTTTAGTGTAACAGATATATAAAACTGAGTTAATCTGTAAAGGCCATTACTATTTCAAACCTGATCAAATGGCTAATAAGTGCAGGTAGAAGATACGATGAACAATCCACATGTTTTAAAACTCTTCACCATTCATAAGGGTTTCATTGACAACATACTCACTAACACATCCACAGTGCTGACAGTGAACGACAGTCCCTAAACCAAGTACGACTGTCACATATCACCAAGGAGTCAGACAGTCAAATCCCTCATCATCCCTCTATATCTCCTCTTAAATAAGCATCTCTGTGTAACAGTTTCACCACCCATGCATGCTTAAGTGCTGTTCCATCTAGGTCTTTCTGTCATGTTGAAATGTAAGAACTCCCAGTCGGGCACAGGTCTATTTAATGACTGAGCAGACAGTGATGTGGATTAATTGGTCATGTCATGCTGGTTGAGGTGAGAAAGCAGTGCAATTATATGAGACTGGGTTCTGTCCCAAAATTAAAGCTCTCCACTGTCATCTTCTGGACATTCAGAGAAACACAGCTAAAGTTGATAGCTGAAGTTCAAACGTTTACATTCACTTCTCTGGGACAGGGGCAGCACGGTGGCTCAGTGGGTAGCACTGTCGCCTCACAGCAAGAAGGTCCTGGGTTCGATCCCCAGGTGGGGCGTTCTGGGTCCTTTCTGTGTGGAGTTTGCATGTTCTCCCCGTGTCTGTGTGGGTTTCCTCCGGGAGCTCCAGTTTCCTCCCACAGTCCAAAAACATGTAAGTGAGGTGAACTGGAGACACTAAATTGTCCATGACTGTGTTTGATATAACCTTGTGAACTGATGAGCTACCTGTCCTGTCATGAATGTAACCAAAGTGTACAACATGACGTTAAAATCCTAATAAACAAACATCTCTGGGACACAAAAATCATTAAATAAGTCATTGTTGAATTCTGGCTGTTTGTTAATAATGTGATTTAAATTCATTTCTGGCTGTAAAAAGTATAAAATCTGCTTATCATTGTATGATAAAGACATCAATGTTATCAGAAAAAGCTTAAATGTACCAACTGCATCTTTATTATGATTAGCATGTTTGGTTAGCGCTTAAAATGATCTGTTTGCTACATTCTGAATGCTAAACTGGTTTATAACACTGCTATCTTCACCATTTTATACTGTTTATATTAAATAAAGCATGAAAAACTGGTAATATAAAACTCTGTGATGTGTTTTACATTTTAATGGACACTTTTTGCTTGTTGGTTATTGGTTAACCGTCAACTAATTATGGTCAGGACTAGGTTAAAAGTTATTAGGAGAGATGTTAATTAGGGATGCAAATTTTGCCAGATTCTGAGTTCAGATGTTTCAGCCATTCCAGTAGCTAACAGGTAAATAAAATCAATGATATAAAATATTTTGTGAACAGCTTGGAAAAGGCTTAATATAAAGGAACTCAAGTGCCCTGGTCTTAACACCATTAAACACATTTGGCATCAGTTGGAATGTCTACTGTGAGCCAGGCCTTCACGTCTAACATTTGTGTCTGACATCAGAAATTAATAAATGGGCACAAATTCCCACAGACATACTTTAAAGAGTGGCTCTTGTTGTTATGGCTGGGCAATGATGTTGGTCAAGAAAACCTTAACTGATTCTAAAGCTGTTAAGCTGTTTCATTTCCTTTTCTGAGCTCTGTTCAGGCCACTGGAGTTTCTTTAAACCAAGCTTTTCTTCATGTCTTTATAGCCCCTGCTTTGTGCAATTTAGCCCCAATTGTTGTGGCTAATACACATGCATTCAAAAATTAGAAGAGGTGTCCCATACTTTTGTCCCTATAGTGTATTTGTAGCAACCCACTGTAAACTTAGACTGTTGTCATTGCAAGTGTTTGTTAACTTTTGATGTTACAACTATTAACTGTTTAACTTAGATGACCTGTCTAATTTATTTAGGGCACTTTTTAAGAATTTCAACAAAAAAAGGGTTTTTATTGTGTTTATGTTAAATGTGAGCTGGTAATTTTGATAAAATATTAAGAAACCCTGCAGTGACTTCCACCACAACAGGAACAACCAACTGTACTTGTGTGTGGATGTTTAGCCAAGTCAGTAGCACTGCTTGGGATTCCATTAAAAAAATTTTTTTTAATCTCTGTTATGACTTGACTTACATCACTGTTATAACTGTAATACACAATATTTATCCATCATCATCATCATCATCTTCCCAGCCGTCAGACAATTTAAATGATACACGACTTGTAAAGCTTTTAAAAATGATCACCAATCACGAACAAGAGCAGAATTCTGACACACTAACAGCTGAAATCTGCATGCATTCCTTCAGACTTACCTTGATTCTAGGCATAGTGACAGTAGGAGGTCTGGCCTTAGCAATAAAGCTGTAGGATGCTCCTCTGTTCAGTACCTGGCTGGTGTACGGCATGAATCTCTTCCCATTGGGCCCAAACACGAAGTCTTCTCTTAAAGCATCTATCAACATAATGACCACTTTCCTGAATTTGGGAGGAGGTACTTTGGATGAGTTCAATCCATTTCCTGCAAACAAAGATCAAAATGTCAAAAGTATATAGACACCTGTTCAAATTATACAACACATTTCTGCAAAAACTGGGACAGTGAAAACAACAATCTGTGATTTGTTATCTCTTTAACTTCTACTTAACTTGACTAAAGAACATTAGTTCTTTTGTATTTTTTTCAATGTTAAGTTAAACAAATTAATAATTTGATGTTTGCAACACACTTAAATATTGGGACACTGTTTGCCATTGTGTTTAATCTTTTAATTGTTTGAAAATTAAAACATTTTGTTGTAGTTCTTCAAGTGGAACAGCTGCAAAAATCTCCTTAAGAAACAATTTGCCAAGCTGGTTTGGAAGAAACTGAATGTCCTGCACAAAGCCCTGACATCATTTATCAGATAATTTTATCCAACGTGACTGACGATTAAGACCGAATATGATGCAATGTTATAATTATGGGTTAAGAGCCTTGCTATAGGCTCTATAGTAACAGTGTCAATTTGGCGACGGTGGGGCTTGAACCAGCAACCTTCTGCTCAAGAGTCCAGTGTCTTAACCACTACGTTACTGCCACACTAATCTCACTCCTGTCAAACATTCTGGAAATGAATTGAAACTTGTGTCTGAAACACATGATCTCACTGCAGTCTGACATGTTTTAAAATCCAACGGAACGTCTTTCCAAATCAGTTAAGACTGTTATAGCTGCAAATCAAGATCTAGCACATGTGGAAGTGATGCCAAGCTGTCCAAATACTTACCTACTAGTGGCTCTGCCGGCAGGTCAGAGAGTTTGTTCATTGATGATAAGGAGGATTTGATAGAAACAGGAAAAAATCCTCTTAGGAAGAGAGCAATGCCCAGTAACTCAATGATCAGACAGAATAAAGCAAACACGGATGAACTCAGTTTCATGGTTACAGGCTCCTTATGCACCCTGCAGATTTCTGGAAATGTTTAATCACTTAAAGCAGGTGATTATATGATTTTAAAAAGATATAACACAGTAACGCTGAAGATAAGCGCGTGTCAGACCGCATCGAGGCACAGAGCTGGTGTTAATCCTCATCCAGCATGCAAACTTAAATCCTGAGATGCGGAACTCTGAACGATGTTACTAGATCATGTGTATAAATTGTGTATATAACACGCAGAACTCCGATCTCGATATAAATCAAGTGTTTTACTGTAATCAGTTAGATTATGAATGAAGTCTTGAGTTTTGACATTTCCGTGTTGTGATCCTTTCGACGGTAAGCGAGAGGGTCAAATCGCGTTTGAGATTTGCTTTGCTTTTGAGATGAGATATGCGGACTCCCTCTGCTGGCTACAGAGACATTAGCAAAGCTTGCTAGCAACAATAAACAAGAGAACGTATATTGTACAATAAAGACATTAAGACATAAGACATTTGCCCACCTTGACTAAGAAACCGTGTTGTTGTCTTTCCTAGTTACATGAGCTTACCTAAAGTTTTGTTAAATTAACTCTTTAAAACAAGTTTTATAGTTTGTAACAAACATTTGTTCAAGAAGGTTTGACTGAATCAACTCAACTATCTTTATTTTATTGTCTTTTTTTTGGTTTTGCCTTTGTAACTTTAGAATTATCCTTTAACAAAAAATGCCCCTTTACCTCAAAATCTAAAATATCTCCAATTTAAAGAGTAGTTTATTTATTAGAATTTTAACATGTTTTACACACTTTGGTTACATTCATCACAGGACAGGTAATTACTGGTTACACAAGATTAATCAGTTCAAGGCTTTATTGTCAAACACAGTCATGGACAATTATGTATCTCTAATTCACCTCACTTGCACGTCTTTTGACTGTGGGAGGAAACCCACCAGACACGTGCAGAACATGCAAACTCCACTCAGAAAGGACCCGGACCGCTCCACCTGGGAATCGAACCCAGGACCTTCTTGCTGTGAAGCGACAGTGCTACCCAAAGAGCCACCATGCTGCCCACTTAAGGACTAAAGGAATAAGTGAGTGTGTCAAGGATTAAACAAGAAAGAATACGCATAGGAACCAGATGTGCCTCTTGTACCCCAATACCATGACAGATGTTGGCTTTTGTACCATTTGCTGTCTGGATGGTTCTGTTCACCTTTTCATTAGTTTCCACTTTCTTTTGGTTCTTCTGAGATACACTTATGGCCAGAGAACTCGACAACCTTTCTGCATAGAATTGATGTATGACTTTCATTTTGAGTAGTAAAGTTTCAGACAGCATATTTTGCTGCAGCAGTAGACTATGTTAAGTGACAATGGTTTTCTGAAGTCTTTCCTATCTCATGTAGCTATATTTATCAGATTAGCATGACGGTTTCTCATACAATGCCGACTCAAAAGGTCATGCACATTCAGCTGTGCTTTTTAGGGTTTTCTTATGAGATTTTTGTGGATTTGCTGAATCTTTTAACAATATTATGTATGGTAGATGGTGATAGACCTAAATTATTTGCAATCTTGTGTTGAAAAATGTGTTATTTTAAACTAATTGACAATTCTCTTCATATAATTGTCAGCAAAGATGGGTCATAGCTCACAACCGTATGCCAAAGACTTAGTGTATCCTGCTTTTATATGCAATAAGAATACCCACACCTGTTACCAATTCACCTGCTTATTGTGGAATGTTTCAAAAAAATATGTTGAAATATTATAAATTTCTTATGTAAAAATCTTATTTTGCTTCTGTTTACACTTGTTTTTAGTATTGCAGGCATCCAAGTACAGGTCTTCTTATTTTTACAAAATGTAATCAAATTGGTCAGTCAGCCAAAAAACTGACAAAAGTAAAGAAAGACATTTTTTGACACTTAAGTAAAGATTCAAAAATATGAACACATCACATTTTTGTTTTTACTGCATTTTACAAAGTGTCCCAAGTTTTTCGTAAACATAACTTATTTACATGTATGTTTTGTAACAATGTTTCGTATATAAGGTATTTAGCATGGTATGCGCGGGACTGATCCTGAAAGAAAACTCTCATCATACAGGCTTCGTGACGAACTTGAATTGTATCAGCGGTGACGTTTTTTGGGCTCCATTTCTGATTGGATGAAATGTGGATCCCTCACCTTATGAACGATTTTAATTGGTCAGCGGATTTGCTTCGCTGTGATTGGATGAAGACTGAGTTTCAAAAATCCAGCGGTTGTTGTAGGAGCTGTGTCGCTGTTGGAATTTTTAATAGATTGTTATTTTATCGATTTGATCGTTCATTTTTTAAATTAGTTTTGTTTAGATTATAAAGCATGTCGTTTTCACGAGCTGCTCTGAAACGATTTAATGAGAATGTCGGTAAGTAGGAAAATAGAAAACAGATCAGAACTGCAACGTTTCTCTGCTGCTGTACTTTCATAACTTTGCGGTTATTGATCATTTACATGAAACGTGTCTGATATTACATTGATCAGCTTTCAATACTGTTTATGTACTAATACAGTTCTGATGCTTCTGACTTTTAATCAAACAACAATGCTGAAGCTACAGTAACCTGTAGCAAACAGAAGCTAGCTGATGGTGACTGCCTGAGCAACTATTATTTAGATCCTGTTGACTCACTGAATCACGAGTTGTTCTCATTGTTGCTTGTAGGTAATAAGAACTGGAATGCTCTGAAAAGCCTAATTGCCCTTTTACAATTCTCATGTATTCAATCAGTGATTTTAGAACTAAACAGTTTTATTCAGTGTCGTCGAGTCGATTCAAATTGCTGGCAACCACATTAATAGTGATTCTTCTTCGGAAGATTCGATTCTTAAACGGCTCATTCATTGTTCATTTAAATGCATCCATACATTCATGTAAAACAGCATGTACAAACATCAGGGTGCTAATAAAGTATACATGTAAACATCTGGCATTAAATTAAAGTGCAATACTCAAGATTGAATTGTTTTACTGTTATAAATGTGGTCAAACCTACGTATATGAACACATAATTGTTGAGACAACATAAAGGGAAAATAAAGTATATTATTGGCCACTATCTGAAAACAAACAGCTTTAGACTGGCATGTTTACATTTCTCCTGCCTATCAACTTATGTACCATACATTCACCCAATAAATTCATTTCATTCATTTATTAACTGCTCACTGATAAAACATTGCAGATTTTATTGCTAAATGGCCAGCATTTTATTTGACATTGACATTTATTCAAAGCAACTTACAATTATGACAGAATACAGTGCAAGCAATTGAGGGTTAAGGGCTTTGCTCAGTGGCCCAACAGTGGCAACTTGGCGATGATAGCGCTTGAACTGGCAACCTTTTGATTACTACTCCATTACCTTAATCACTGAGCTACCACTGTCCTATTTTATAAAACTATACAATAATTGTGATTTAAACAAAACACATCTGCTGATCTGTTTTTCCTGTAACTTCAAACTAACACCTCATACATCTTTAAATATAAACACTTTCTGAGGCTACATCTTTATCACCATCATTGACAGCTGAGAATTTACTTGCCACTGTCGAACAGGTTTTTCTTTCCATTGTTTCAAACATATTTCTTATACATTGGAGCACCTTGGTATTTAAGATCAAACAAACTCAGTTGTATTCATTTGAAGGCCTGTATTAATAGCAGACAATGTCTTATTGTCTGTTCTGGTAGTAAAACTATGAGTTTCTTCCCAGTGTTGTAGATAAAAAGCACTTTTACTTTGTGTACAGCTCTGTTTTTTGTGGTATATTTAAATATACCACACTATAAGGAAGGTTGGTGTCATTTACCATAACTGCTGCATTTTTGGCCTCTATAAAAGATGGTTGGTTCACAGAGCGAAAGCGTTTGACTCTCTGTACATGATTCAGCTCTTGTGAGGATAAGCGACTGCACGCATGTCAGGCTGTCTTTGATTAGGGCAGAGTGGGTGCAGTGGCAATGGAGTTCCCAATTAGTGAATTGGACATGACTAGATTGAAAGGGGAAAAATGTAAAAACAGGATAAAGTTCATGTTATGTTCGTTATTAATCTCATATATTTCTTATTGGCAGTAGTGTTGTTATATTTCTTTTTATATTTAATAAAAGGGAAGCAATGATTCTGAATAAATTTTCTCTGACATATTCATTCTTTTCTCTTTTTACTTGCTAGGCTGTGCTCCTCCACCTGGCACATACGAGCTGAAGTCTGGAGATGTAAAAGGAGCCGCATCATTTCACAAAGCAGACCGCTTCAAAGCAGCAAAATGTAATTGAACAGCTTCTGGCTTTGTTGCCAATATGTTAATATAGAACCGACGCTCTATGTTTTGCATGAAGTTGTGCTGTGACCTGACTTTTCTATGCTCGTGTTTCTCCTTTGCTTTAGTGGCACCAGCTTCAAAAGATGTGTCAATGTCTCCGGTGCGGAGAACCATGTCTGTTGATGGCTTGGTGAGTACGCTTCCTGTGTGATGATTAAGATAATGAAATCTATAAAGTGGTTATTATAAGTATTATTCTTGCACACAGGCTGATGGTTCAAGCACAAAGAAGGACACCAGCTGTTCACAAGAGTCAAAACATCTAAAACTGCTGGAGAAAGAGGTATATATATATGTAATTTAATGTCTGACTTGACTGTTTGGGCCTAATTTGTTTTGTATTTTGCAATCTTTAAAGAAATTTAGTGTCAATGCCGTGCTTTAAATGGTCTGACATCCAAACGTCTGGTCAGTGAGGGTCTCTTTTGATTGATAAATTGGGTACAGAGGGGTGGCAAAGTTTACAGGGCTACAGTCAGTAATTAAACCCACAGATTTCATCCACTTATAAATTAATAAATGTGCATACCAGATGAGTGGATAATTATTTTTATATTTATGTATGACAAGCAGTCTTGTGTAGCCCAATAAAATTTCTTCTGTTTTAAGTTTTTAAACTTAAAAAATAATCTGCGTTATAGTGGTGTATCAAAATGCCGTATGCTTGGAAACGTATAAACACTTATACATTGAGTTATAAAAAGGTGTATTTGTTCTCCAGATCCGGTTGCTGGTTCAGCAGAGGGGAGAACAAGACCGCAAGCTTCAGGCTTTGGAAGAAGAGCTTAAGAAGTTGGAGGCTAAACTACTCACTGCTGTAAGAGAGAAAACAGGACTGGCAGCCAGCGTGGCATCTCTGGAAAGACAGCTTGCAGAACTAAAGAAAACAAATGAGTTTCTCAAGTCCAAGGTCAGGTTCTAGAAGTATATTACTTTTCAGCTTGATTGTTTAACAGTGGCAGTGCATACATTTACTTTTGTTTATTTCTTTTATGTGTTTTCATACCAATATAAAACACAGGTCTCTGCAGACACCACAAAGAATAAAATCAACTCACTTTCTATGGAACTGATTGAGGCCAGAAATAAACTAGACGCTAAAGACAAGGTACTTTTACCTTTAGGCTTCAGCAGGTCATATGCTCATGTGGTGTATAGTAAGCTGAAAGGTGAAAACTGGAAGCTGTGTTTTTTTTCTCAGGAGCTGAGTTTCCTGCAGATCAGTTCAGAGGGCAAAGTGAAAGTTTTGGAGACTGACCTTGAAGCCTCTAAAGCAACTCTCAGTGCACTCAGGGAGAGAAACAAAGATCTTGGTGAGAACTGATTACTTTTTCTCTTTAGGTGGTGCTTGGTGGTAGTAAACAAAGCAAGCCGGTTGGTTTCTGAGAATCAGCCTAGAGCACATTTAGATTGTTTAAACTAGACAAAACTCAAATAGTTTAGACAGAACTTGAATAGTTTATTGAGCATTTATGTTTACGGTTAACTTCATGTTGCAGAGGACCTTCATGAAGAGACTAAAGTGCAAAATGAGGAGTTTGAAAAAGAAATGGATAAGCTGCATGGTAGGTACTTGGTATTCATGTGTGCATGTTATAGACCTGACTCTCGCCCAAGTTGCGGATGGCATTAAAGTTAAACTGTCAATGTACTTGACCGCAGATACAGACCTTTTGTTTTCCTTGCAACCAGTGCCAACTTGAAGAAAGATTGTTAACAGAAGTGAGGAGAGGCCACAGTTAAAAAAATAATAAGAAGAATAGAATGCCCTTATTTGTCAAATATCTTAAACATAACACAGATCATGCCATAAATAACACGATCAAATGTATAAAGTGGCATAAAAACTCAATTAAGTAAATAAATACATTTGTCATATATACATATAGATTACAGGTGTACAGTACAACGAAATTCTTTCTTTGCATATCCAGCGTGTTTGGAAGCTGGGGTCAGAGCACAGGGTCAGCAATTAGACGACTGCCTTGGAGCAGACAGGGTTAAGGAACTTGCTCAAGGGCCCAACAGTGGCTGCATGGCAGAGCTGGGATTCGAACTCTTAACCTTTCCATTGATAGCCCAAAGCTCTATCCACTACGCTACCTATAAATAGCCTTTTTAATTCTTAGTTCTTGGTGTATGATACATATAAATAGCCTTGTAGGTGGAAAGTTGGATATTATCCACATTAAAGATGGTACCAGTTATTGTAACTGTATTTGGAATTATCTGATACCAAGAGTAAAGTGTCCTAAATGCAAGCCAGTTAACAAAATTGCATAACTAAGAGCATGACTGGTTTCTAAAGTCTGTCCCGTCTTAACTGGCTTTCAGAATATTCTGACTGAAGGATCTAAGCAGCTATGGATTAAAATGGCCAGTCTCACATTTTCTCACAATCTGTAGCTAGTACTACAGGAAACTCCACAACTAGTATCTGCCCTAATAGGCTTATTGGTTCTCGATTGTTGATTATTTAATATAAATGATTAAAAAAAGTGTAGTCTGTTTAACAAAAACCTTAATCTTTTTTCACCATCTTGCAGCTGTTATACGGGAGCTGAGAGAGGAGATCAAAGCTCTGCAGAGTTACCTTGATTCTGCTAATGAAGAGATTCAGGTATTGTTGTGGTATATTAATGCTAGTAAAAAAGATTCACTTTTTAACAAAGTATTTACAGTTTCTCTGATAATTAATAAAAGGTCTTTCTTCCATTAGGAATTAAAGTGTAAGGTGCGGGACAAATCTGCAATGGAGCGTCGTGTCAGTGATTCACAGGAAAAACTTGGGTATGAATATTTCATTTCTTTGTGGGTGTCTAATGGTCAATTTCTGACATCCTTCATCAACATCCCTATTTTTTCTGCTGCCCTTCATCAGTGAGGTGGAGCAAACGTTGGAGCAGCGAACAGTGGATCTACACGCCTCTCAGAATTCTTTAAAAGAGAAAGAGCAGGAGCTGCAGAGATGCCAGCAGGAGTTGCAGGAGCACCACACCACCCTCGAGGAGCGGCAGAGGGAACTGGAGGAGTGCAAGCATGATGCAGAGACCTTTCGGACTGCTCTGAAAGAGCTGGAGGACAAGCTGGAGAAAAATGAGCAGGAGCTCAAGGACTCCCAGAGCACAGTAAAGCAACAGGAGCAGGAACTAGCTCGAGTCAGGGAGGTGCTGAGAAGAACGGAAGAGGAGCTAGACCAGAGAGTGGCTCACATGAACGAACGCTGTCTGAACATGGAGGACGAAAGAGGTGAGCTGGTTTTTAAGCATGACTAATGCTTGTACAACTTAGGCTGGGTGGTATGGCTGTCCACTTTAAAGCAGGAAAGCTAGCAGGAGTCTTTCTCCTTTTTTTTTGTTGCATAATTACAGTTATAATTCAGTAAATTTCTGGGTCCGGTTCAACTGGGCGCAAGGCAGGAATACCCTGGACAAGGTGCCAATTTATCTTTTACACATAGCCAGTCATGTCTGTGTAGATGCCCAGCTGGCCAAGAGCACTGCTGTACCACCCTCGTGTCCAGTTCTCTAAACTGTTTTACTAATGAAACTCAACTTGATAAACAGTTATGTTTAATTTTGTATAAACCATTAAATTCAAGCAGTTACATTAAAGTTTCTACAGGAGGCCTTGGTCCGAAGAAATTTTATCAGTATATCAGTTTTGGAAAAAATAGCATTGTAAATCTCTAAGACTTCACTGAACCACAGTGAGAGTCATTTATAATTAAATTACGATGTGGAAATGTGCTGAATCTACCAAAAAGTGGCTGATCTGCTAAAACATTTCCAGGGGAGAGCAGATCAGCATATGCAAACCAAAAGCTAAGTACAAAATCCCAAAAATAGATGAACTCATACATCAAGTACAAGTGTTAAACCAAGTGGAACACGTCAGACCAACAAGACAACGAGGTAAACCTCATCACTGGGGGTTTAGTCATAACAGCAAAGATCATTAACCTTTATCCATCCAGAACAAATATTACACCCACCCACAGAAATCCCTGGAAATATTTAACAACACAAAGGCAGAAACACTTTTAAAGCTGAAGTTCCACATATGTGTAACAGACATTAAAGAACTAAACACTAACCCCATCATCCTGCCCGTGTGTGTGTGTGTGTGTGAGCAGCCAGGACCCAAGAGGAAGGACTAAGAAGAGTACAGGAGCTGTTGGCTGATGTTGCTTCATTAGAAGAAAGCAAAAAGTTTGAGAAAGAAACACATGACCAGCTGAAGCAGCAACACACTGCCGTTGTTGAACAGCTGGAGGGAGAGAAGGTAACATATCATTACTCTTATTTGAGTATGGAAAAGATGGGAAACCTCTAACTATGTATAGGTTTATTGTTTGTGGAGTGGTCCAGGTCCTTTCTGTGTGGAGTTTGCATGTTCTCCCTGTGTCTACGTGGGTCTGGTTTTCTCCCACGATCCAAAGACACACAAGTGATGTGAATTGGAGAGTGTATAATACATGACATTAAAATCCTAATAAATAAATAACAGTTTTGGATAATGCTGTAAGAGTGTGCTACTGGCCAGTGTAAAGAAGTGGCGTTTGTGCTAGCCACTGCTGACAGGTTGCCAGAATTAAAGAAAATTTAAGTGTATATGCAAATAATATTTCTTCTAATCTATGTTGTCCCTCACAGGCTCGCAATGACTCCCTGTCCACCACAATGGCATCTATGCATGAGGAGATGGACAAAGAAAAGAAACAGTTGGAGGATGAGCTGGAGGAGGTGCTAGAAGAGTTGGCTCTACTTGAAAAGCAGGACCAGCAGCGTCTGGAGTTTGTACAAAAGATGACTGAAGAGAAGCTCAACCTGGAGAAAGAACTGAGCGGTGCTCGTGCAGAACTAGAAAGGTAAGAGAGTCTTTAACCGGTGTGGTGAGAAGGAAAGCATATTTCTATTGCATCATGATCACTGGGTAATGTTGGTCCTGGCTTTACAGGACGCAAGCCGTAACGAAGACTGTGGATGAGAGTCAGGAGGCTCTGAAGAAATTACAGGATGAGCACAGCGTCTCGCTGGGGAAGATAGGCGACTTGTCCACCGAGCTAGAGACGTAAGTTCTAAGCTCTAGCTCCTGAAGTGCTGGCTTGAATTGGATCAGGCTGTTAATCCTTTACCTCTTTCCCAGTGTAAAACAGACTTTGAGTGCTCAGAGAGAACAAAGTGAGGCTCATGCACATAAGCTGGAGGAGGAACTGAACAGAGTGGGTCAGCAGCTGCAGGAGGAACAACAGAAAATCTCTCAACATCAGCACGCTCAGGAGAAGGAGCGGGAGGAGTATGCTAGGTCAGATTGGTTTTGTTTATAGACACATCAAATAAGTGTTATCTATAACATCTTATTTAACTTGTATATCTCAAGCATGTGTGTTAAATAAAAAGAATTTGCTATAAATATAAAAGGCATGCCTTGAATTAATAATGTGGTTAACCAATTAAAAGAGGGTAATAGACTAGTGACATCACATCATAACTATGGATGCACATAGATGCTAACAACCAAAAAAGAGGCTGTTTGATGTCTGTGTTCCTCTGTTCAGCCCAGCCAGTAGAATAATCAAATTCGTACACCTTTCCTAAACATTACTCTCAAATACATACATAAAAACAGGCTGAGTTACGGATTTAACATGCAGATTGTTTGTTGAAAGGATATTTAAAACCGTTTGTGTGCAGGATGTTGCTGGAGGTCCAGACCAAGCTGGCACGGAGTGAGCAGGAGGTACAGCATGTCACTAAAAGCATGAAGCAAGAGCAGGAAGAGAAACACCAGGCCTTGTCTCAGCTGGAGCAGATACGACAGTGCAGAAGGGAGTCGACAGAGGCCAAAGAGCAGAAGGCATGGCTCCTTCAGACGCAGATGGAGACGCTACAGAAGGAACGTGACCAGCTTCACCAGCAGATGGAGCAGGAGCGACTAAGTTTCAGCAAACAACTTGCAGAAGCACAAGAAAGGTGTGTAATGCAGTTCTGCATATAATGCAGTATCAAAAAAATGCAAGTAGGCCCTCAATTCTAGCGGTTATTAGGTGATATTTATAACTATTAGTAATTTTAACTGATATTGATTTCTTTCTGCTGCTACTATTGTTGATTAATGAACAAAAGTAAAACTGCTTCTTTAACAGAATTACAAATGCTTACGCTGACCGGTCTAGATGGCTTGTGCTATTCGTTCATCTTTAGTCAGGTGTTGCAGTGAGTCCGGAGCTTACTAAAACATTGTTCATAAGGCCGTAATACATACTTGACAGGGTGTCAATCAGTGGGAGCAAGTTACACCCATTCAACCATCCGCTCACACCAGAGTGTGGTTTAAAGCAGCCAGTCCACATTATGTATGGTAAACATGTAAGAATCACTAGACACTGACCGGTTGAGTCATAGAGATTGCACCCACACTCCCTTCTGCACCACTGTTCTGCCCTGTAGCTCACCAACATACACACACACACACACCCTGTCATTATGCTATGCACTATAAGTGTGACTGATCCAGACACAAAAATTATTACAGTGTTTAAAGCAAATTTACGATCGCCCAACAAATACATTTGAACATCCAGTCAGTAAGCAAAATAGCAGCTTACCCTTGTGATGCAAGACTATCAAAGCAGTAGAGGGTTGAGGGTACACTAGTGGAATAAGTGACCATCTAATTACTAGTCCAGTACCTTAACCACTGAGCCACCACCATTTCCCTAAATATTCTTTAGATTTTTATAGCATGATTTTCATGAAAATCCTTTATTCATTCATTTCCCTCCACAGCACATCGAATGAGGAGACTGAGCACTGGAAAAACCTGTATGAAGAACTCTATTCTAAAGTTAAACCATTCCAGGTGAGCATATGCTGAATTACTTTTATTACTGTACTTTAAGGGTGTGTTCGAAAACCTAGGGAGCTGCCTTGCTGTCTCACTGTCTACATAGGCAGCTGACTTAGTAGAGAGGATTCTAATAAGTCAGTGACTTATAAGTCAGGTTATTCGAACGCACTACTTAGACGGCGATTCCATCGGGTTTAGCATTTCGCGTTTAGCATTTAGCATCTCGCCATTAAAACCAATAAACTGAGGTAGCACAGCACGCTAACGTCAATATAACATCTCCCTTCATGTACCGATAACGGTTAAATTTCCTGACAAGCCTGAACTTGCAAATAAAAACACACGGTACAAGTTTATACAAGTTAAAAATCTGTATTTTATTTACGTTTGAAAATAACTCCATTCGTTTCTCCGCCCCATCAGCCATGAATGCTGGGATTGTCTTGATCACTAAGGCAGCGTCGGATGCTCACTCGTTCTTGAGCCAAAATAACATTGAAACAATAAGATGCCTCAGAAGTGAGGATTTTAAGGCATCTAAGATTTCGAACAGCCTCCTTCTCAGGAGCGCGCACAGGATGACGTAAAATGCTGCCTATGTAGAGAGCACACTAGCTTTTCGAACACACCCTAAGTCTCACTCCTCTGGTAGGCGGCACGGAGGCTCGGTGGGTAGCACTGTCATCTCACACCAAGAAGGTCCTGGGTTCGATCCCTAGGTGGAGCGATCCGGGTCCTTACTGCGTGGGTTTCCTTCGGGAGCTTCGGTTTCCTCCCACAGTCCAAAAACATGCAAGTGAGATTAACTGGAGATACAAAATTGTCCATGACTGTGTTTGATGTTAAAGACTTGAACTGATGAATCTTGTAACCAGTATATTACCTGTCCTGTCATGAATGTAACCAAAGTGTGTATGTGACAATAAAATCCTATTAAATAAATAAACACCCCTCTGGTAACTCATAACTACCTGCTAAAGGGAGATCAGGCCCTCACCTACCCCCTCTGTGGAGCAAGAATCTCTGTTAAATGCATTCTGTACTCATGCCAAAAGATGAATAACAAAAAAAAAAAAACTGCTTAAAGTCTTAGACATAAAAACGCCATATAAGAGATCTATAATAAAAATCTGTAAAACTCTACACCCTCACAGTTACTCAAACACCCTAAGCCATATAAAGTCTTTTAATACATTTCTGTAAAGAAACATATCGACCACCACTTTGACTTTTTAAAGATGGAACCCTTTATTCAGCCTTGATAACAGCCATAGCAACTGATATGATGTTAGGAATCGAACAAACGAGCTCCTCTGATACTACATTTAGGAAGATCGTGAACAGTCTTGATATTTTTAGCACCCTATCTGCCTCACATCTTTTTTTTCTTTTTTTGGGTTCCTAGGAGCAGTTGGACGGCTTTGCAGCAGAGAGGCACGCACTGCTCTCTGAGAAGGGGGCCACACAGGCTCAGCTGAGTAAGCTGGCAGATGCTTATGCTAATCTACTGGGCCATCAGAACCAAAAGCAGAAGATCAAGCACATGATCAAGCTTAAGGAGGAAAACCTGGAGCTCAAACAGGTCAGAACTGCATTCACTGTACACTAAGTGATCATGTTAGCTGAGGTTTCTGGCTACTTTAGGCACTCTTGATGACTTCTTGTTTGTTTTACAGGAAGTGGCTAAGCTCCAGGTTCAGGTGGCGAAGCAAAAGAAGGAGCTGGAGCACGTGAAATCCAGCAGTGCTTCTCGCAGGTTTGATCCCAGCAAAGCTTTTAAACATGAGCATAAAGAGAACCAGGAGCCGGTTCTGAATATCAGATAGGATGATGGAAGAGGGTGTAGAAATGGGTAATACAGTTAATTACATTCTAAGCTGCTTATTTAATAGCGAATTATCAGTTTATTAATGTTGTGCTAA
Source organism: Trichomycterus rosablanca (assembly GCF_030014385.1). Taxonomy (NCBI): domain Eukaryota; kingdom Metazoa; phylum Chordata; class Actinopteri; order Siluriformes; family Trichomycteridae; genus Trichomycterus; species Trichomycterus rosablanca. The sequence goes on from NC_085995.1 coordinate 6,459,304, forward strand.
TAAATATATACTGTCTTACATGTACCGTCTGTTCGGAAAGTATTGTGGTGCAGGAAACTGTGACAGTCCAGGCTTCTCAGCTGGGGAATCATTTAGAGGATACATTAATGACTTTCAGTTTATTTTAGCTCCTGATTCTAGCTCCTTTTAGTTCCTGCTGAGTCACTGTGCTTTATTTATATTGTCTTGTTCTTGTTTCTTTATCTGTGCCACCAGTGCTATACAAGTGAATATGTCCAACTTCTTTTTTTAGGTTTTAAGCAGTTAGTTGTTAATGTCTGAATAGCCAAGTTACTGTAAGATTCTAAAATGCACTATATGGCTAGAAGTATGTGGACACCCCTCTTAATTATTGAGTTCAGGTGTTTCAGCAACAATCCTTAATAACTGGTGTATACAAATTATGGACAGACAATTTATATTGTGCTGGCAAAAGTTTGAGGAAGGCCCTTTCCTGCTTCAGTTTGACTAGTTAATAAAGACATGGTTTAATGAGTAGTGTGAAGGAAATTCGGTGGCTTGCATAAAAACCCTGATCTCAACGCTACTGAACACCCCAGGAAGAAATTAGAACATCAATTGAGGGCCAAATCTTTTCCTCCAGCATTAATGCCTAACCTCGTGCACAAATTCCTACAGACACATTTCAAAATGTTGTGGAAAGCCTTCACTGAACATGTGGAAAGGCTGTGGCTGTGAGCTTTGCAAAGTTTTCCCTCATGGCTGTGTCCACATATTTTTGGCCATGTAATGTATATATGTGGCCATATACTTTACCTGCTGTATTAACTTGGGTTATCCACATGTGTGCATTTCCATCACACAAAATTGATCCAATTTGTACTCATTAATTAACTTAAGACTTCAAATTCCACCCTAATCCAGTTAAGACAATTTAATAAAGAAATCCAATTACTCAACCTAGTACAGTAAAAATTTATTACCTGTTTTCTCTTTTTCCTGGCAGAGGATCTTTTTTTTTAATCCTTTTTGACTGTTTTAAAGAGAATACTTGTTTTGCTATGTAGAACACTTATTCAATAAATATGTAGAATTTTCTTTGGGATGTAATCATTTTCTTTCTTACAAAAAGTAAATGTCTTTTATACTTACCTTTACATTCACATCAAGCTAAACAAAATGAAACGACAGAATAGTTTACAATGGCAGTAGATCTAGAAGATTGTTTTGGCACAATAAAAATGACTGACTGTTTCCTGTCTATAAAAATTCTATCATAAATCTTTTAAATGCTTTTTTAAACACTGACTCTTTGTCCTGGGGCCTGCAGAGGGAGCAAGAGGGCTTTATTGAAAACTAATCAACTATAAATCACATATGAATGGATTTAGTTGGCAAATTGGGCTTGTTTGAAAATGCATCCACGGGTGAAAATGTAAAGGTCGCTTTAAATTTTCCACGTTGCCAAAAAGCTTTCATAGCAAACAGTACAAAATGAAAATGTTTATCTACTTAGCACTTACTGAGGAAAAGTGCACACATGTTTAGGAAAAAAAAGCTCTAAGATTGTAAATGGTTCTGAATCAAACTTGAATCATAAGGAAGCTGCACAGCAAGGCAGTGAAACAGTTTGGAAATAAATTCCTGAACATACACGACAGAAGATAAGGAGAAGACAACAGGAAAAAAGCAAATGGTTAACACTGCATGTATACATGAGCTCAAGTGACAATAGAAAACAGTTCAAAAGTTCAAAATAGTCCCTCATTTAACCTGAAATTCTAATCAGAAATCATAAATGAATGTAAATACAAAATTGGTAGAAAAGAGTACGGAGAGGAAGGAACAGAAAAGAATAGGTTAAGTCAAATTTAGTCCTTGTAATTGTTGTGTTACTATTAAACGTTCTTGTCTGGGGTCTGAAATTATTATAAAATACATTATAATGATAATATGATAAAATAATTATGTATAATAATTAATAATACCATTGTAAACACAGTGCTTTACAAAAAATTAGTGTAAAAGTAAAAAGAAAGTATAATTCAAAGAAGGTTTGATCGTACACTGATCGTTCTTTTGCCATTTTTCAAACAACTCCAACACCTTGGATTTTGGGATAGTTTCAGATTCTTAAGGTTGGGGTTTAGACAGATTTTGGGCTGAATATTGCTGGTCTTGGCAACCCCTATTTAGATCAGATAATTTGTTGTCTCTATTCCTAAACCACCTCATCCAGTTCCTGCTAGCTTATTAACTTTTTGATTATCTAAATCGGTCCAGGGCTGAAATTCTGATTGGTGCTGGATCTTTATGACTCATTTTGCAACACCTTGGAGTCTGTCATGTTTAAATTACATTGTTTTTCCTGGTACACCAGTCAGAGTGGATGCAACAACAACATGGCTCCTGAGACCCTGGGTTCAATCCTCCACTCTGGTCACTGTCTCCACCTGTCCATTTAGATTTTTCTCCCCAAACATGCAGAAGGTTTATTGGCAGCAGTGAATTACTTTGTGACTGTTCCAGCCTTGTACCCAGAGTTTTCAGCTGGTGCCTGATTTACTGTGCCAGTAAAAATAAGTAAATAGACATTTTTTTTAATTTGTATATCCCAGCTTAAATGAAGGACGAATCAACAAACTTCATGCACACTTTGAGCAGTTCTACAGATGTGGTGTGGAAGTATAATATTTTTTTGACCTGTACAGTGGGCACCATGCTTTGGCCATTTAAGTATCATGTTCTGTTTACCTTATCAATTTTATTATTGAATACTCAAAGAGGATATAGTTAGGGTGCCCCTAAATTAAATGATAGAATAAATGGAAGCTACAATACACAGCACAGCCTATCTTAATAACTGTTGAAGGTAAACCTAGAACATCCAGCACCGGTCTCAAAGATGAAAATTCTCATCCGTGTTTTCTGCGTCCACAGAATTGGTCGGGAGTTTTCCAAACTTAGTTACCCGAGTCATGTTTTCAGCTGCTTTACACTTCCACATCTTGGACGTTTTGACTAAGCGATTGCTAACAGAATTGCCATAGGATTGCTAGGATCGCCTAATAGTGCAAATAAACCAGTAAACATAAGACACTTGACTGGTACGTGAATGGAAAATAAATTTTTCCTTTCACGGTTCGTGATGCGATTTTCATCACCGTGAATTAGGTACCTACTGTATATAGTACAGTAAAATACAAACTAGGAGTGAAGTTGGGATTTGGTTTGCACAAGCATGCCCAAGACAATTCATCAGCAGTGTCATATAAAGCCATATTAGTATGGTTAAAAAAAAATAATAATAAGCCAACTAATCAGTAATAATTTATTTCCAGCTATTTTTGTCATATTTGTTGCTTAGTTGTGGCTTCTAGCATAACAGGGAGTCCAGGGATCCACAATTTATTATACACAACATAACACACATTTCCTTTTTTAGAAATAGATGCCCATCCACTAACTTCAAAACTCAAGGTTGCACAGTTGACATTGGCATTTCACCACATTCTCTGCAGGGCTCGTTCTGACCCGTCACTGTCCTAGTTTCTGTCTCTGACACCGATGTCACCTTGACTTGACAGGCAAGTGGAAAATTTTGCTTAAGGAAAGTCATCTTTTCTGGGCCAGGTGCTTTGGAGGCTTCCTGTCTTATTAATTTATATTTTTGTCTGTCTGTGTGGGTCAGTAAGCATCTGGATCCTAACATGATTTAGTCAGTGTCCAGTTCTTCCCTGTCCTAACTATGACAGATAGTAATACACCACTGACTTTTGACATGACCTCTCCTTTAGCCTGCCCTGTACGCAACAAAAGCATGATGATTTTTAGAGTCTCTGTTACTGGGATGTATTTTGCTGAATACTTATGAGAGAAGCTCATGAAAAATACCTTGTTATGACTTGTTTTTAAATGACTTGGTAAATTGAGTCTTTTTTTTTCTAGCTACACATTGTCCTCCAGGCACAGGAATGTGATGAATGCTATTGCAGTGATGGACTAGAGTGAGCCAATTGCTTGACAGTTAAGAAAATGACCGTATTTCCTAGATATGACAAATCTCAATAGAGAAGATGAAGCATGCAATGCTCTTTTTTTTTTTTTTTTTTTTTTTTTTTTTTTTTTTTTTTTTTTTTTTTTTTTTTTTTTTTTTTTTTTTTTTTTTTTTTTTTTTTTTTTTTTGCAAGGAAAATGGGATTTAAAAAAGTATGTAATTGCTCTCTTAGTCCCAAAACCGACAAGGTAGAAATAGAATATAAATCTTTTGGAATTGATTTGTTGTCTCAATTTATTCCTGCCATGTGATCTTCTATTGGATTGATGTTGTGAATGTATTTCAAATGATTTACATTTCCTTTTATATCTTTGTGGCTTATAGGACTGTTGAGTAGCCACTCCCTAGCCTAGTCCTTGAGACCGCTTATATAAAACTATATATTAAGTATACACCGATCAGCCATAACATTAAAACCACCTCCTTGTTTCTACACTCACTGTCCATTTTATCAGCTCCACTTACCATATAGAAGCACTTTGTAGTTCTACAATTACTGACCATTACAATTACTGTAGTCCATCAGTTTCTCTGCATGCTGTTAGCCCCCTTTCACCCTGTTCCTTAATGGTCAGGACCCCCACAGGTCCACCACAGAGCAGGTATTATTTAGGTGGTGGATCATTCTCAGCACTGCAGTGACAATGACATGGTGGTGGTGTGTTAGTGTGTGTTGTTCTGTTATGAGTGGATAAGACACAGCAATGCTGATAGAGTTGTTAAACGCCTCACTGTCACTGCTGGACTGAGATGACCAACTCAAACAGCAGCAATAGATGAGTGATCGTCTCTGACTTTACATCTACAAGGTGGACCAACTAGGTAGGAGTGTCTAATAGAGTGGACAGTGAGTGGACACGGTATTTAAAAACTCCAGCAGTGCTGCTGTGTCTGATCCACTTATACCAGCACAATAAACACTAACACACCACCACCACATCATTGTCACTGCAGTGCTGAGAATGATCCACCACTTAAATAATACCTGCTCTGTAGGGGTTCTGACCATTGAAGAACAGGGTGAAAGCAGGCTAAAAAAGTATGTAGAGAAACAGATGGACTACAGTCAGTAATTGTAGAACTACAAAGTACCTGGATAAGCTCTGGACCCACCATAACCCTGCCCAAAACAAATCAAGTATTGAAAAAATGAATAAAATAATTATTGATTTCTGAAGTGTTAGTGTTGGAGAAAACTGGAGGACAATACAGAACACAGTTACAGACAATAGACAAAAGCGAGAATCAAACCCAGGTCCTTAGAACCCATGTTGCTGTGCACCAACTTTATCAGTAACATCGCTGTGAAGCCAATCTGAATTAGACTTCCCTGAACAGAGTGCCAGTCCAGTAAAGGGCAACACACATTAAACCATTAACCATTTAAACTTAGGGAGAATTAAGAGTAATCCACCTTCTGCATGTTTTAATGACATGAGAGGAAGTTGGATTACATTACTTATAGAAAATGTGTGAATAAAATGAACAATTAAAACTTCTTACAGATGTTCACTAGAGGTGAGGATCAAACCCAGGTCTATAGGACTTACTGTAAGTTGCTGCAGAGCACCTACACCACTGTGACATTGTACAGAAACCAGAAAGGCAACACTCCAGTGTCGTTAAAGTGTTTAAATTGTATTTTTATAGCCAGTAAGTAAAGGTCTTGGTTCTATAATAGAGCTTGGGCAGATCAATACCACTGAATCCAGTCCTCTCACCCTAAGCGTACTCACTCTGCAGTCAGTCCAGCTGATGCTGAGGGGTCAGAGGGCACCTCGGTACCGTGTCAGGCCTGGACTCTAATGAAATAATGAGGTTTGCAGTGAGTTCATCCACTCCGAGCCAGGCCAGGTCATGAAAACATGCAGTGAATTCTTAATATTGGGAATCTTTGTGTTGTGTGTTCTGCCTGCTCTTGTATTTTTTAACTTCTAATATCTAAATATCTAAAAATGTCTGTATCATTGAGGGGCATTTGTTGACCAACCGAGATGTGCTTGTGGGCAAAGTTTATTTTACCACTAGCATTTCAAACTGTATTCAGTACAGAATGGTGTGGACTAAAGTATTGGGACACCCCTCCTAAATATTGAGTTATTTTGACCGTACCGTTTCTATCAAAAGTATATCATTTATCATGTAAATTTTATTCTTACATGTGGGTGCTGTGGGTAGCGCTCTCGCCTTACAGCTACAACGTCCTGGGTTTGATTGCCCCAAGTGTGTGTGTGCCTGCCCTGTGATGGACTGGCGACCTGTCTGGGGGTGTTTTCTGCAGTACTTGCAGCTATACCCCAATCATTTGTGAATAGCACACACAACCATTGTAATTAATGGTCATTGTGATTTGCATATGCACCTGATCAACTGTTCAAATGTTATGCAATAGGCCGGTTTCAGTCGTTCTGCAAAACGGCTGCATATAAGGTTGGGGCATTCACCACCAGCTCAGACTGAAGAAGTCACAGGATGGGTGATGAAACATGTCTCCAAACCAAACTTTGTGTCCAGATGAATTGATTCAACTTTGTGGATTTGGGCCTTACAGCTAGATCGGCCAGGGTTCTATGGCCAAGTGTGAGTGTGTATCGGCCCAGAATAAACTGGTGACCTGTCTGGGATGTTTCCTGTTTTTTGCCCAATGAATCGGACCCACAGTAACCCTGACCAGATTTAAAAAAGTGGTTAAATGTAATATGAATGAATGAATTATATAAAGTTAATTATATATGTGGCAACACTTTAATAAAGGACATTTCCCTTTCCTCTTGTATGATTGTCCCCCTGTGCACAAAGCAAGGTCAATAAAGATATGGTTTGACACGTCTGGTTGAAAACCACTGGGACGATTTGGAACACTGAATCTGAGCAAGGTCTCCTCGTTCAACATGGGTGCTTGATCTCTTTTGACTAAATAGGCAGAAATTCCCACAAGTTACTCAAATCTTGTATAAAGCCTTTCCTAAAAAGTAAAGGCTGCCTTTAAAGGGGGTGGTGTTACCACCATATTAATGCCCATGGTTTCGGCATGAGGTGTCCAGATACCTTTGACCCTAAAGTGTAGCTAGAGACAGCTTTCCTGTATACTAGACATAAGAAGTGTAAACAACATACCACATACATACATATACACCACTGTATACTACCAAAGGTATCTCAAATTACTATGGACAGCCATGTAGTGTTAGTGTATGAATGTGGCCAAAACAAAAGCCTGCTTTGGTGCCATGGTAATGCACCAACAGTCAAACCCATCACTGAATCAAATCTAACTGAACAGTGCAGGATTTCATTATCCCTCCACACAACAAATTAGCTTTTTTACCAGAATTATTTTGAATTAGCAAAGCAGGTTTTGGCTTGCACCACCTGTGGGGCTTCTGTGCCATGTGTTTTGTAATTTTTTTAATTAAACCCTTCTAAGGCCAAATTATGCTTCTGAGGTTATCAAGGATAAAAAAAAGAAAGGAAGGTCATTTGCTCCAGTGTTTCCTTTAACTAATTTGCCTCCCTCTGCGCAATAATGTGCTTCAGAAAAACTGGCGGAGGTAGGCGGAAAACACCTATTCACTAGACCGGGGTGTAGCTGACTTGTCTGTCCTTAAGATCTATTAAAAATGTTAAATAAATAGTGAGTATGATCAAACATTGAGCTGGAAAAATCACCAAACTGGGCTTAACTTTGACTTTCCAGAGCTGGATTTGAGCCCCTCAAACTAGACATATTGAAATTAGGATTAATGATGATCCACTTATTGCCAAAAATGAATTTAACTTTGGGTGATGTCATTAAATGGTGTAAAATATAGAGAATTAGTAATTAAAACAGATTCTTATTCATGTTTATACTGATATAGATGAAGTGTATAAAGCTTATGCATAATTGCCCTGGACTTATGGTAATAAAGGGACTATACCGGAGGCTACTGAAGGCCCTACTGGAATGCAGCCCATACTGTTGCCTTAATTTGCCCTTATTTATCAAAAAACTTAAATTTAAATCTATTATTTATTAAACTTTTTTAGACATGTTATTCAATAAAGTCATGGTAGATGCCTGCAAGTCTTATTGGCTAGAACAAGATTTGCACATCTGGATTTGGGCAATTTATCCCAATTTTAATGACCGATCCTCTCAACTTCTATAAACTGCCCTCTTAAGGTCTCCTCACAGTTGTTTGATATGGTTTAAGTCCGGGCATTGGCTGGACCACCTGAGGAAATTCAGAGACTGGCCCCGAAGCTCCAGTGTTGTGATTGAAAGATGCTACATGGGTCCCTGTTATTATGATTGAAGGTTACAGTGACAGCATGTTGAGCAGATTCATTTAGAAATTTCTACTCCCAGCTACAGATTCCAACTCCTCCTGGGGTTCCCCGAGCGTATCCTGTCCAGCTGTGAGGCATAATCCCTCCAGCAGATCTTGGGTCTTCCTGATAGTCTCTGTTCAGTGTGATGTGCCTGAAACACAATTGCCTTGTCATTACAGACTGGTACAGGGGGAGCAAAACTCTAGGTCTGATATATATGTCAATCTACTAGTTTCCATTACTCCTCCACATAAAGCTGGGTCTCTTCCCTAATCTGAAAAAAGCCACCCACTCTGGGACAAAATCATAGCTTGGAGCATGGAGGTGCTGATTTTTCTCCCAGGTCCAACCAGGCTGTTTATGCCTGGAAGCTGAGCCTGCCAGTTTTTTGTTTGGGAATAACATCATTTCTGTCTCTCTTACCAAACATGCAATAATGATGCAATCAAATGAGCCAAAACTATTGGAAGTTGGACATCATATTCCAAAACCATAGGCATTAATATGAACTTACACGCCCATTTACATCAATAACAGTTTCATTCAGTTTCATCATTCAGTCGAAAAATCATTTGGAAAGTCAGGAACTTCATCTTGAATGTGTTTAATGAGGTTGAGGTCAGGGCTCTGTTCCAGCCGCTAAAATTTCATTCATTTATTCATTCATTCATTGTCTGTTGCACCACCGCTCTATCCTATTCAGGGTCACATCGGGTACAATTCACTGGACGAAAGGTAGGCAAGTCCCCGAACAGGTCACCGGTCCATAGCAGGGCAAATACACACACACACACACACACCTAGGGCAATATTAGTATCTCCAATTAACCTGGCTGCATGTCTTTGGACTGTGGGAGAAAACCAGAGCACCTGGAGGAAACCCACACAGACATGGGAAGAACATGCAAACTTCACACAGAAAGGACGGGACCGCTCCACCAGGAAATCGAACCCAGGAACTTCTTGCTGTGAGGCAAAAGTGCTACCCACCGTGCCACCCTTATTGAAGTTTCTGTCCACCAAACTCATCTAACCATGTTTTACGCAAAGAGACACATGATGAAACAGGTAAGGACCTTTTACCTTTGCTACAAATGGGTGTGGCTAAATTACAGTAACATAATAATTAGTGAAGACAATTTAGTGTCAACATACTGGTGACCATATAGTGTAAGTACAAAATTAAAGAAGGTTTAGAACTTTCTATGCTTCCAAATTAATGTACTAAGTATGTGAACTAAGTATGTATCATTTGGACAGACCATGTTTTCTAAAAACCAGTGATAGCTTAGTGGTGAAGGTACTGGACTAGTAAACAGAAGGTTGCCGGTTCAAGCCCCGCCACCACCAAGTTGCCACTGTTGGGTCCCTGAGCAAGGCCCTTAACCCTCAATTGCTCATCGTGTTCAGCTCATTGTCTAAGTCGCTTTGGATAAAAGCGTCTGCTGAATGCTGAAAATGTAAATGTAGAAACCCACAAAAACAAATGAAAAAACTTTAACTGAAAGATTTTGGAGTTTTCTGGACAAAGATGTGTGTTCCAATTATTCCATCATTTAAAAAATCATAATATACCATATATAAATAAATGTTAATTACATTTGCAGCAGGCGCTTTTATCCAAAGCAACTTTCAGTATTGTGACGATATACAAGCAATTGAAGGTTAAGGGCAACCATTGGCAACCTGGCAGTGGTGGGGCTTGAACCAGCGACATTTCGATTACTAGTCCGGTACCTTGACCGCTAGGCTACAACTGCGGTTGCGGTGGTTAAATGTCACTAATCTCATTATATTTTAGCAGACACTTTTTTATCCAAAGCGACTTACAGTTGTGACAATTTACAGTCTATGCAATTGAGGGTTAAGGGTCTTGCTCAAGGGCCCAACAGTGGCAACCTGGGAGTGGTGGGGCTTGAACCAGCAACCTTCTGATTACTAGTCCATTAACTTAAGCACTAGGCTACAACTGCCTCTAGTTTTCTACATCATTGGTTTCAAATGTCTAATGGATCTTCTCATGAAAGTCCAGGCTTAAATTCTAAACAGATGTATTTCCTTTACAGTAAATAAATAAAATGAATAAGTAACCTGTAAATTTTCACTCACCCAGCCAATTCATTTAAAAGTGCCATCTGAATGATGAAAAGATTCTCTACAATAGCAAATTTAATGTGCTTTATTAATATTTTCTAGTTTATGAAAGTGGATGAAAAGGGTCACGGTTGCCATTAAGCAGATTTATGGTCTGCGTTGGGTAAAAAAGATGCAATAAACCTAAAAGTTAATGCTGTCATCGCTGCGGAAAGGGCTGAAGCACAAGAAAGCAACTAATAGACATAATTCAGTAAGGTAATGTCTGATAACTGCAGATGCTAGATGGATATTGCTTGGCAATATTACGGTGTGTTGAGGAGCACCGGCACATTTATGTGCATTATTTATAACCAGTAATGAACACTATAATGAAAAGTGGACACAGCAATAAATATGAGGCTGCGATATATCCTGCCTGATAATCACTGCTGCAATTAACATGTCCCACGCTAAGGCATCAGCCAAGATTTCTTCCCACAAACTACAATTTGCCCTAAAACACAGGGTTTAATCAAAAAGATGGCTTTAGAGGAATGAGGTGGTCTGAGGCAGGAAATTCTGTGCGTCCTCTATAGGAAGTTTACACCGTTTACACTATATGGACACTATATTACCAAAATATGTGGACACGCCTCTGAATGAATGAATTTAGTTCTTTCTGTCACATCCATTGCTAACAGGGGTATAAAAATGGTATATGGTAAACTACATGCTTTTATAATTGTGTCAGCAGTTTGGGGAATTCCCCTTTCTCTTTAGCATGATCATGCCCCTAAGCACAACGCAAGGTCTGTTAAGTCATGGTTTGTCTAGTTGTACGTAAAAAAGCTCTAGTTGCCTGTACAGAGCCACTATTGACAGAATAGGCACAAATTCCCAAAGACACACGCCAAAGTCTTGTAGAAATGCTTCACAAAAGAGTGGATGATAATTAAGTTACAAAGAAAAAAAGGAGCAATTCAATATTAATAGTTAATGGTTATGGAATGGGATGTCCAACAAGCTAAAAGTATTGGGACACCTGATACTCAGTTTAGTGTATCTAATGTGACTTTTGTTATATCATTGTCCCTGTGGTGTACATGGTATTAAAAAATGGTAGTGTGTGTTTTTCTGGTATGAGTGTATCATGCATTAGCATTGTTAATGATTAAAATCATTGACCTCATGATTAGGGGTCATTAAAATCCAACTTCACTAAGACAGGATTTGTAAGTAGGTGTACTTTATAGGCAGTCAATGTATCTACTCATTTACATTAACATTTTCGTCATTTAGCAGATGCTGTTATCCAAAGCGACTTACAGTACTGTGACAGTATATTGTCTAAGCAATTGAGGGTTAGGGGCCTTGCTCAAGGACCCAACAGTGGCAACCTGGCAGTGGTGAGGCTTGAACCAGCGATCTTTTAATTACTAGTCCAGTACCTTAACCACTAGGCTACAACTGTCCTGCCCTACAGTCTACTCCATTGTTTTGGTTTGTGTAGTCTATAAACTTTGTAAACTTTTAGATGAATGGGTATGTAAGGATCAAAATAATACTCTCCAAACGTGTTGCAATTTTTTTATCTCGTCTGGGTCAGCTGGGACTAAGATCAAGAAGGCTCACAATGTTCTGGTTGCCAGTGTAGCTATACTGCAGTTAAAGGATCATTACACGAGATTACAGCACGTCCGACTGAATTATTGGAACACTTAATTCTTTGTCCGAGAACTTTCTTAAATTTGAGCTTATTTGTATGTTTATGAGGTTAAGAATATAAATAATTCAACATAAATTATTGATGTGGTCGTGCAGACCTCAAGTTTATTTGGCAACAAGAACAAAAAAAGAATAATGACAAGAAGTTTGAATATCATGGGAGTTTTTGGTTACATTGTACGCAGAATCATCACAGAGCTAATGGTTATTGTAATGAAGGAAATTTCCCCTGAAATTGTTTAGTGAGGTAGAAATCAGGGCTCTTTGCAGACCGCTGGAGAGCCTCTAGACCAAACAAATGTCTTTGGATGGTTGGATGAATGATAGATGGATGGTTGGAGGGATGGATGAATGGATGGATGGATGGAGAGATGGATGGATAAATAGATGGATGAATAGATGAATGAATGGATAGATAGATAAGGAAATTTCTTTATTAAAATCTATATACATGTAAACATTAGAAGTCAGAAATCTATGGACCTCTCTTTGTACACAGGGCACAGCCATGCTGGATCAGAGAAGGGGCCTTTTTCAAATTGTTGCCATGAAGTTGAACACTTGATTTTATACGCCTGTTATAAAATAATGAGTGTGGCTGGAAGACCAGGATTCAATAATGAGGTCGGGGTAGCCTATCCACATACTTTTAATTATATAGCGTCTGTGAGGTGTAGAGAAAGCAGTCAATCTGATGATGATTTTCATTCGAGTCGGTTCAATTATTTGCTCTTGTTCTCTCCAGGTTGTTTTTCTCAGGCTGACTCACTGAGGTGTGGAGAGATCACAGATTTAAGAGTTACGGCCCTATGAGAGATGCTTCGAGAAGAGTGTCACCCTTAACATCTCGTCAAGTCAAGTCACGTCAAACTTATTTGTATGGCACTTTTTACTTCCTAAAGCAACTTTACAGAATCCAGGACCGACAGACCAAAAAAAACCCAAGCAAACCAAGGGCAACAGTGGCACGAAAAAACTACCTTTAAATTACAGAAAGAAACCTTGAGAGGAACCAGACTCCTTGGATGGCCTGAAGAATATAGCGACCTTCTGATTACTAGTCCAGTACCGTAACCAGTAGGCTATGGCTTGCCTATAATAAAGTGTGTAATCACACCACAGCCAATGATATTATTAGTATTATTATTATCTTGAATAGAATCTACTTTTTTTCATCCCAGCATATTGAAACAGTTTTTTTTTTAAACCATATACAGCATGTTTGACGATATGTACCACAGACCAATCAAACCAATCAGACCACTTGTTTGTCTCCTCTGGACTCGTCATGTCCTCTTTATTGCTGCTTTGTGTCCTGTGGGAAGGGAGTGCTGAATTGATTTGTGCACTGAAGCCCAGACTGAATTGATTTGCTCTTTGCGAATGCTTCCGTACACAGGTAGGACTGGACAGACTGCCTCTGGGCTGAGCTGTCATTACGGGGCCCGTCACACGCTGTTAGGTGTGACTCTGAATTCCCTATGGCTCAGGGTGTCTGTAAACACAGTCTAGCACCCTGTTGGTTGCTTCATTATTTTAGTGCACAAGAGCATCACCTGAGTGCAGTTCTCACAGCTCTCACCGGCCCCAAAGGAAAGCCTGTTCCAATACCAGTTGTGATGCATGGCATTAAACCAGACTCATGGCCTGTGTGGGCACAGCAGATATAAGTATATGGCAAAAAGTATGTGGACGCTTGATCATTTGCTTGTTAGACATCCTATTCCAAAATCATACCCCCCAGTTTTTTTCAGTGAAGGCTTTCCAGAAGATCATGAACAGTGTCTGTAGGAATTTAGACACTGCCCATGCAGTCAAAAAAGAATTTGTGAGATCAGGCATTGATATTGGTTGTGGTCTGCAATTATCATTCCAATATACAGTCAAACCTTGTAACTCAGCATCCCCTAATCTCAAATCCTTTGCAACTCGACGCCCTTCATCGAGAAATTTGTACCTTTAAACTCCATTGTATTTGATTTTATACACATTAGCTATTGATGTGATTGAAACACAGGAACCCGGGTGTCCACATTCTTGATTATTTCACATTCACCAGCCATATTAAAACCATCACCAAAACAGCCTTCTACCATCTTAGAAATATATCCAAAATCAAGGGTCTAGTGTGCCAACAAGACCTAGAGAAGCTCATCCATGCTTTTATCTCCAGTAGGGTGGACTATTGTAATGGTCTCTTAACTGGACTTCCCAAAAAGACCATTAAACAGTTACAGCTCATTCAGAACGCTGCTGCTAGAGTTTTAACTAAGACGAAGAGAACTGAGCACATCACTCCAGTTCTAAAATCTCTACACTGGCTTCCGGTTAGTTACAGAATAGAATTGAAAGTGCTGCTACTGGTCTATAAATCACTGAATGGGTTCGGCCCAGAATACATCTCAGATATGTTTAGAGAATATAAACCCAGTAGATCTCTTAGATCCATGGACTCAGGTCAGCTAGTTGAGCCCAGAGTCCAAACTAAACATGGTGAAGCAGCATTTAGCTGTTGGGCTGCATATAACTGGAACAGACTGCCAGGAGATATTAGATGTTCCTCAAATGTAGAAATGTTTAAATCCAGGTTAAAAATAGCAAAATTTTTGCTATTACCCTTATTTTACTATATTTCTTTTAGTCTTGTTTTAATTTCATATTCTCTAAATTGTAGGGTATATTTTACTATATTTTCTTTTAGTTTTCATGTTTTTAATTGCTTATTTCTCTTGTTTTAATTTCATATTCCCTAAATATTTTACTATATTTTCTTTTAGTTTTTCATGTTCTTAATTTTTTATCTTTCTTGTTTGAATTTCATGTTGTCTTAATTGTAACTAAATGTTTGCAAGAAGTCCTAAGAAGTTTTAATGCTTTTAATTATTTTTTCCTTATGTAAAGCACTTTGAATTGCCAATGTGTATGAAAGGTGCTATACAAATAAACTTGCCTTGCCTTGCCTTTGAAGAGTTTTAGCACAGAGAAGTATTAAAAAAAAGCTAAACACAAACCTAAATGGTAGCTTGCTTGTGAACTATGTAGATACTGTACATGCTTCTTGTACCTCACTCACTCCCTCACTCCTTCATGTTTAGCAGGCAGACATTCATATCTCCACAAGGTGAAGCTTTGTGCTCAGCCTAACACTGTTTGCGTTTAAAAAGCAAGACGGATAGCTTGGATCCTGCGCTGGTCTAGCTGCCGCATGAACTAGTGCTTCTGGGGATTAAACACTTAAATGTAATTGATGGTAGGAGACTAGAGCTCCATCTAAAAAATTCTAACCACCAGCCTCCTGTGATCAGAAAGTGTCCCCTGATAAAAGTCTAAAGGAAGATTAATACACACTGTGCATGAAGAAGAAAATAGGTCTAGTTTCTAACCGTACACCTCAGTGCTAACAGGGTATGTGTTCCTAATAAAGAGGCCAGTAAGTTCAAACAGTATTTAAAAGTCCCAACAATACTGCTGCACCTGATATCTCATACCAAAACAACACACTCTGTTGTCTAGGGAAGTACAAGGAATACATGGGCTATAGTCAGTAAATTAATACCCACAACATTCATCAGTATGGTAGGTGTAGCTTATAAAACAATCAATGAATTATGTATCACACAGGTGTACCTAATAAAGTGCTAGGTGATTGCAACTTTATTGATAGTGATTAAAAAATTTTTACAAAGAAGATTTGATGAGTACCACATAAAAATAGCTATGCTGAGTATATAATTTGTAACTGTGTATTAATTTAAAGAGTACTTATATGATCAGTTATTATATAATCAATATTAAATTCAACAAAAATGGGAGAACCTGTTAGACAGGCAACCTTCTCTGTAGCACTCCAGAGAATAAATCTCAGGCCATCTCGGAATCTCCCAGAGGTAAAACATTAGCCATGGTCTGTGGTCTGGTAAAACAAGAGTTAATCTCCTTACATCTGGCAAAAAAGCAGGCACTACACATCACCTGACTAATACCAACCCTACTGTGAAACATGGTGGTGGCAGCATTGTCCTGTTGGGGTGCTTCTCGTTTACAGACACAGGAAGACTGGTAAGAATTGTGGGATAAATTCAACCAAAATCCAGAAACATCAGCATGAAACCAAAACACTAGGGGTAGCTTTGGAGCAGGTCTTTTAATGTCTCTGAGTGGCCCAGCTTAATAGACTAGATGTACAGATGTACAGTACAACAAAAATCTTTCTTCGTAAATCCAAGCTTGTTTGGAAGCTGGGGTCAGAGCGCAGGGTCAGCAATTGTACCCCTTGAGCAGAGAGGGGTAAGGGCGTTGTCCAAGGGCCCAACAGTGGCTGCATGGCAGAGCTTGGATTCGATCTCTCAACCTTTCAGTTGATATACCAAAGCCCTACCCACTGGGCTACCACTGTCCCTAAGCCCTAACCCTATAAACCTTATAAACATCTGTAGAGAGACCTGAAGATGGCAGTGTGCAGATGTTCGGCATCTAAAGAGACAGAGCTTGAGAGGATCTTCTTGTTCCTCAACCTTTGTCCCGTTTTTCGGTCACAGAGTCGGCACTTCCGGCTTCTTCCCGTAAGGGGTCGCCGGCGGGATTTGGCAGTTTTACGCCGGATGCCCTTCCTGACACAACCCTCCCTATTTATCCGGGCTTGGGACCGGCACTACAGTGCACTGGTCTGTGCATCCCAGCGGCTAGGTAACTATGGGACAATTCAGAGTCTCCAATTAGCCTAGCGGCATGTCTTTGGACTGTGGGAGGAAACCGGAGCACCCGGAGGAAACCCACGCAGACAAGGGGAGAACATGCAAACTCCGCACAGAAAGGACCCGGACCGCCCCACCTGAAAGATCAAACCCAGGACCTTCTCGCTGTGAGGCGACAGTGCTACCCACTTAGCCACCGTGCCGAGAGGTTGAGAGGATCTGCTATGAAGAAAGGAGTAAACTGCCTAAATCCATGTGTTTAAAGCTCCCAAATTATTGAAAGGATATACTAATAATACTGTAAAAAAAAAAATCTTTAGATTTTTTACTTATTTAGAAAAAATACGTTGTCATTATGAATGATTAAGCTTAGACTGATGGGTAAAAAATGACAGTTATATCCATTCAAAAAGTGGAGTGTTCTGAACACTTTCTTAATCCTGGTGTCTGTTGCCAGGATCAAGACTGGAATGCTTACTTTAATTAGGTACGTAAAGCAGGTTAAAAGTATTTCAGTGCTGTATCAGCCAGATGCCCAAATCACACCCACTGGATATGATGGCCATAAAGCACCAGTGGCCTTGATTAACATTTTGGCCAGCTAGCGAGTTGGCACAAAACTGAGAGCAAAGCTTTCATTGAAGCTGCAGTTCTTTAGATTACTGCTTTTATTTATCATCAGATCATCAGCAACAGGTCAAATAAAAGAAAATAAGATAATAACAGTAAACAAAAATTGAATTTGTCTGTCAGTTTACTGTAATGCATAATCTAGACTTAATTCTTTTATGAAGTGAATTCTCTTCTCTGCTGTCTCTGATAGCTAGGATTTTAATCAGTAGGTGGCAGTAGAGTATCGCCATCAATCCTGTAGATGTTAAATGAAAAGCGTTGACGAATGTGTTTATAAAATGTTGAGTAGAATTTAGCTTATTGGTTTCAATATGGTCTGGCTTGCAACCAGTTTCAGACAGATATGGATTAGTGACGAATAAGCCATTGAGAGATTCCCACAGAATCAATATGTATAGTACATAGTGTGGCAGTAGTTTTAAAGTAGACAGTGCACATGTATATACTGTATATATATATATATATATATATATATATATATATATATATATATATATATATATATATATATATATATATATATATATATATATATATATATATATATATATATATATATATATATATATATATATATATATATTCATATATTCATATATATTCATATATATTCATTTATTCATTCATTTAAATTATTTTAATTTCAATCTCAGGCAACTTTATTTAATTTTTACAAGGTGGAAAGTGGAAGATGTATATGAGTATCTGAGTTTTTAACATAGAATTAGTAAAGAGGGCAAGCTGTAGCCTAGTGGTTAAGGTACTGGACTAGTAATCAGAGGGTCGCTGGTTCAAGCCCCACCACTGCCGGGCTGCTGCTGTTGGGCCCTTGAGCAAGGCCCTGAACCCTCAATTGCTCAGACTGTACACTGTAATGTAAGTCGCTTTGGATAAAGGCATCTGCTAAATGCTAAAAATGTAAAATGTAAATGTAGTAAATACATTAAATATAGCAGCATGGAGTTCATGCTAAAAGCATGAGAACTCTGGATACAGTCTAGTGATTTATCAAAAAATGTAGGTAACAGGATGTTCGTTGAGAGTAGTCCTCTCAGTCAGAGTTACAATATGATCAAACAGGGGAAAACATACAGGGGAAAAAAGGAAGAACTTATTTTTGGTCTTCCTGTGACCTTTAGTGGATACAGATCATGTACATTTTTTTTTTTTAATGCATTTTCTCCCCATTTTCCTCTTGATTTAGCGCACTCAATTTTGTCTTCCGCTGCTAAGAGATACCAGATTGCATCCAAGGAGAGCACGTCGCTGTACAGCCCAACTCTTCTCGCCCCTGCTTTCTGCACAGGCGTCTCTCCCGCCAATCAGGGTCCTTACACAGAGTATGAAGACCCACCCACCCACCCACCCACCCACACATAGTCTGGCCCCCACCCTGCAGATACGGTGGCCAATGGGTATCTGCTACAGGCACTGCCAATTACGCCCGCCAGATGGCGCCCAGCCGACCGGTGGCAACACCGAGTTTCGAACTGAGGAGTTCAGAAACTCGGTGCTGGTATCCCACTGCGCCACCTGGGCGCCCCGATCATGTCAATTTCTATTGAAAATGTGACGTAGAATATTTCCACATTTTTTCAGAAGAATGAATATGTTAAGGTAACAGGGCTGAGTAAAAACCTGGGGACATGACTAAATCATGTATTTTAACCACATTATTATGAATTTCTTATGAAAATGAATATTAAAAACTTAAATAGGATATGGAGTCACCAAACAATGCAGTTCACAAACACAGTCATGGACAATTTTGTATCTCTAATTCACCTCACTTGCATGTCTTTGGTCTGTAGGAGGAAACCGGAGCTCCCAGAGGAAACCCACACAGACACGGGGAAAACATGCAAACTCCACACAGAAAGGACCTGGACCACCCCATCTGGAGATCAAACCCAGGACCTTCTTGCTAAGAGGCGACAGTGCTACCCACTGAGCCACTGTGCCGCCCAAATCTACAATTAGATTAATGTGCAGGACACTTTGCTTAATTAAAAATGCATTTTTGAGTTAATTTTCATATACATTTATACTCATAATGTCCTGGGGACGGAAATGGCACCGATTTGGCGGAATGGCCCTTAACACATTTATTCATTCCACTTCTGTAACCCACTGGCTAGGATTGTGGTGGATCCACAACCTGGTCCTTCCCCGACAGAGCTGGTGTCTTTTACAGCACATCACCCTTAGTTAAAAATATAATGTAATTGCCGACAGCTAACAATTCATATTTAATCCGAGACTGCTAGCGCAGATGTCACACACCAGTGCCAGGGAAACAAATTCGAAGAGTCAGTGTTGTGCTAAATTATGCCTCCCTAGCAGAGTCTGTCTCCCCTTAACTCACACACATTTATGTTTGGCACATCAGCACCATGCCTCTTTTGTTTCTTGTAATTCGAGTAAGTTCTAAGAAGACAGCATTCACCAGAGCAGCTCTGACGTCTGTATGGAAACCACATTCAGGTTTGCATTGTAGTGTGACAGGGATGCGGAGATGCTTGTAAGCAATTTGATGGTGTTTTTGCTACAGTACTTATGGCTACTAAAAATTATTAGTATACAGTATTTAGCCCAGACACAGTGTTAAGGTCGGGCACTACCAAACATATTACATTGCTTATGTTGCTTTTGTTCGTTGATGATGTCAAAATGAGCTTAGTCCTGGTTGATATTACTTAGTCCCATGATTAAAGCTATGCAAACGGAATGATACTGTTTTTTGGGCTACAATTTCTATTTTAACTGCCTAAATAGCATGGAACATGAAATTTCTGTTTGATTTAACTGATTCTGGTAAATGTAACTGAGCCACATTATAATAATATTTGCCAATTTGGGCTGTGTTTTTCATTAAATTAAATAAAAACAAAAACCTTGTTGACATAAAACTGTGATTTTTATGGGTCATCATCGGCTTGTATGTTGATGGCCAATTAGTGTTACAATGGTCAATATTTTTCCTTCATAAACAAAAACAAATGCAAAATTCTAAAAGAATTTAAACAAAAAAGTGGTACTAAAAGCCCAAGAAAACAGAAATTGATTTGGACTGCTGACTTGTTTCCATTTCTCCATTTCTCCTGCTAGTCACATGTTATTATAACCCTCCCTCCACATCTTTACTGCTCACAAATGAAACCATCACAAAATACTATGGCTGCAAAGGAAAAAATAGATCTGATGCTGTGTTTCATCTTAAAACTGCCCCCCCACATCATCATCCACACACACACACACTTTAAAACACGATCGTCTTGCATTTATTTTTTATTAAAAAGTAATAATAAATAAGTTTCATCCTGATCATCGTGGGTCCAGCGCTACCTGGAAGTAATGGCGCAAAATTTGGAATACACCCTTGACAGCTTATCAGTTTTCCAGCAGGAGTTTCCCCACAAAATGTCTTCTTTAAACCACCATCTTTTGCATGTTTCTTGTAGGTTGTAGCAAACCTCTGCAGATATGAAAAGAACTTGCCATACACATCACATACAGTGGACAGAAACCTGTTGCTTTGCAACACCTAAACTTCCTAATATCAAGTTTGTTTCATTAGGTTAAAACTATCTGGTAATATTTGCTTTCCTTCTTTACACACTTCATTACTCAAACCTGGGACAATCTGATGTATGAAGTATCCAGTCCACATATTAAAGTTTTGGAAGGTAAAAGATGGAAGAAACATGGACACGGGTGGAACATGAAACCATGAGCCAAGCCAGTTCCACACAGACAGTATGCAGTGGTGGAACTTAATCCCAGGACCATGAAACTATGTGGCACCTACAGGGGTTGGACAATGAAACTGAAACACCTGTCATTTTAGTGTGGGAGGTTTCATGGCTAAATTGGACCAGTCTGGTGGCCAATCTTCATTAATTGCACATTGCACCAGTAAGAGCAGAGTGTGAAGGTTCAATTAGCAGAGTAAGAGCACAGTTTTGCTCAAAATATTGCAATGCACACAACATTATGGGTGACATACCAGAGTTCAAAAGAGGACAAATTGTTGGTACACGTCTTGCTGGCGCATCTGTGACCAAGACAGCAAGTCTTTGTGATGTATCAAGAGCCACGGTATCCAGGGTAATGTCAGCATTGGGGTGTTTTGGAGAAGCGAGTCAGGAAACGTTTTCCTCCACCAGCATCACGTAGTGACCTGGCCACTATCCTGCAAGAAGAATGGCTTAAAATCCCTCTGACCACTGTGCAGGACTTGTATATGTCATTTCCAAGACGAATTGACGCTGTATTGGCCGCAAAAGGAGGCCCTACACCATACTAATAAATTATTGTGGTCTAAAACCAGGTGTTTCAGTTTCATTGTCCAACCCCTGTACAACCCCTGGAACATGATGCACCTTTATCAGCATTAACTAAACATTATGTTGTCATGCTTGTAATTACAGCTCGATTCAGCAAAGAACAAAATGTTACAGCCAAGTGTAGACTGGTCTGTGAGAAGGTAACAGTGGGTGTATATTTTAGTAATGTGCATATTAATGAAGAGCTCTTAATTTCATTTGTTTTCCATAATAACCTTTGTGAACCCTTGGTGCTGAGCAGAATTAGCATGGCATATTAAATCAATTATTCAGTTGAATTGAAATTAATATTTTTTCAATTTAATGTTGTAGGGTTAACTTGCTGTGAAAGTTGATGAAACAGGCTAATATTATTATTATTGATTGATTCCTAAAATAAAATGATTCTTCCATGCCAGTACATTTGGAGCAGTGATAAGTCTAATGAATCATTTGTATAAATGTTTAGACAGAATAGATTTTACTCCTGAATTGACACAGAAATGAACATAACCAGTTGGTCGGAGCAAATCAATTGGCCTAATTGACTTTGCAAAAGATTTAAATGAAAGATGTAATTAATCAAATAGAGCTAGATTAAGGCTCATGGTTAATTAGTTTATTCGTTTGTGTAGTTGTGTGAAGTTAATTATTTTATTCTGTAATTGGTAATAAAAAATACTGTAAGAAAGACTGTGTGACTGTGTGAGATTTTTTAGCTTAATATTTTAATAGAGATTAAATGTCTGGGATTGTCTACATGCTAACACTTGATTAGCAGCAATAAAAGGTTAGCAAGCAAACATAGCAGTCAGCGTCATAAACAGTGGGTTCAGTGGTAGCCTAGTGGGTGGGGCTTTGGGCTATCAACTGAAAGGCTGAAAGTTTGAATACCAGCTCTGCCACTGTTTGGCCATTATTATAACCCCCCCCCCCCCCCCCCCCCCTTCCTTTCCCGTTGTGGTGATACTACAGGATGGGGGACATGTATTTTATGCTACATAAAAATAATAAAAAAGAACCCTTCCTAACAAGTTCACTACTACAGCTGACACCTGATAAGTTGTGCGCCTAGCTGTGCAAGAGTCTTTTTATGAATGAACTTTATATTAAGGAGCCCTCGTAAATTTGATTGAAGTGCAATAGCAGCTGTCTGCAGTGTCAGCTGTTCACTGGCTTTATAACAGTACCCTTATTTTTCAGATAAAGTAGTAGGATAACTCAAATAGCACAGCACCATGGTGCAAACTACGAGGGGATTGGGGGGTCTGCCCCTCTAAATTAATACCTCGACCCCCCAAGAAGAGGTAAAAACAACAGTTTGGGCAGGGTTGTCAGTTAGTTGTTACGGGTGGCACGGTGGTTTGGTGGGGTAGCACTGTCGCCTCACAGCAAGAAGGCCTGGGTTCATTTCCTAGGTGTAGCGGTCCAGGTCCTTTCTGTGTGGAGTTTGCATGTTCTCCCCGTGTCTGGTGGGTTTCTTCTGGAAGCTCCGGTTTTCTCCCACAGTACAAAGACATGCAAGTGAATTGGAGATACAAAATTGTCTGTGACTGTGTTGGACAATAAAACCTTGAACAGTATATGTATGCTGTGTATATATATATATACAGTATATATACAGTATATACAGTATATATATACATATATATATACTGTATATATATATATATATACTGATCAGCCATAACATTAAAACCACCTCCTTGTTTCTACACTCACTGTCCATTTTATTAGCTTCACTTACCATATAGAAGCACTTTGTAGTTCTACAATTACTGACTGTAGTCCATCTGTTTCTCTACATACTTTTTAAGCCTGCTTTCACCCTGTTCTTCAATGGTCCACCACAGAGTAGGTATTATTTGGGTGGTGGATCACTCTCAGCACTGCAGTGACACTGACATGGTGGTGGTGCGTTAGTGTGTGTTGTGCTGGTATGAGTGGATCAGACTCAGCAGCTCTGCTGGAGTTTTTAAATACTGTGTCCACTCACTGTCCACTCTATTAGACACTCCTACCTAGTTGGTCCAGTAAGTGTACAAAAAATAGGTGGTTTTAATGTTATGGCTGTTTAATGTATACAGGCACTGATGCCCGGGTTTGAGCCAGTAAAAAAGCTGGTCAGGGTATTACATTTTTGCCCCCCAAAACTGATTGTCTGATAGAGGCGCTGACACTTGCAATCAAGGAATCCTAATCCCACTCGGCCAGCATGGATGTCATGCGTGAGGCGGAAATTGATAATACCAGGGATGGGAGGATAATTGGACATGTCCAAATAGAAATAAATAAATGAAAAATTAAATCCCAAAATGAATTCCACAATGTTGCTGTCTCAGAGTCAAATAGAAAAATAAGTTTGTAACATTTTTTTACACTGGAGTCATTCCAGCATTTACTAGCTGTTCAACATTAGCCATTCAATGAGCTGCTATGCAATAAACACACATTTTATTTTATATTTTATTTGTTGTTTCGTTTAAGTCCGTGTCATCGGTTTAATCCTGCTGAGAAAGCTTTTCTAGTCGGTTGGATGGTAAGCCCGGGTGATGATCTTTCTCTTTCCATGTAACTGAAATTTAATGGCAATGATTCTGCAATCGTCTGCAGAGAATTAGCCAGCTTGTTAGCAGTGGAGCATTGAAGACGCATTATGGCATAAAACTCACACTGGGTCCTGGATCAGTCCCAAACTCATTACTACGGGGATTGGATCTTTGTGCTAAGGCCAATCAACTCCACCGACAGAAGCTTTTTTAATGAACCCTTGACGTAGATCTGCTACATTAAGGAATTAGGAAATTCAACCTGAGTCTCTGTTACTCTGAACCTGAGCTTATCTCAGATGGACTAAAAGGAAAAGAAATGTGGCTGTGGTCAGATGAGTCCACGTTTCAGCTTGTTTTGGGGTGACCATCATATGTGTGATGGTACCAACGATGCAGAGGTAACTTCCTGTGAGTTACCATTCTACCCGCTGTGTCACCTCATGGCCAAGTTCCTTATGAACTCCTGGGTCATGACTACAACTAAAATACCTGGGTCCTTTTTTATTTGGAATGAAAAAATGCACAAATGCAGGCTGCACAGATGACTCAACTTTCTCCAATGCACTCTTTCCAGTGTTGTTGGCAGCTGAGTAAACCCTGGTAATTTATCCTAGGTCGTTATCTTGTCAGTCTAGCTTGTTTTTGGTCCCTTTCGTCTTCTGAGTCCTTCAACAAGTCCTGTTCTAACATTGTGTTTAATGTTGTCATGTGGGTGCATCAGCACACGCCCAAAATAACGTAACCTGCAAAACCCCTAATCTAAAAGAGTTCATATATAGGAGGTGTTGCAAAATAACGATACAATATACTGTACATCTTCATCTACATCTTCGGTATATAGCAGACGTTTTTTATCCAAAGTGACTTACAGATCTGTGACAGTATATTGTCTAGGTAATTGAGGGTTAAGGACATTGCTCAAGGGCCCAACAAGGGCAACCTGGCAGTGGTGGGGCTTGAACCAGTGACCTTTTGATTACTAGTTCAGTACCAGTAGGCTACAGCTGGCAATATAGAAACATAATAACTGTCAATATCATTGATCTAGGTGGCAGCTACTAATATCAGTGTCAACAGTTTCGGCAACCCAGGTTCAATCCATGACTCGCTGATTACTGTGTAGAATATGGCGCATTTTTCTAATGCTTGAATGGCTTTCCTCTAGGCACTCTGGTTCAGCTTTACCTTCCAAAAACACGCCAGTATGTGGGTTGAAAACTGGTCATTCTCTGTAGGTGTGAATAGAAAAAGGTGTGATTTAAAGAGCTGGCATTGATGCATTGATGTGGTGGAAAAAGCAATAGAGCTAATCTAAGGTTGTGTGTGTGTAGACGGATGTGAAGTATAGCACAAGGTCATAGGAATACAGCACAAAGAGCAATTCTACAGCCTAACAACCACCTAACAACCATTATCAGTGGTTGAGTTGAGGTGGGTCCAAAGCCACTAAGCAAAGTGCTATTTGAAGAATTACTAAATGTATAAACAACCTAAAAAATGACCCAAATATGTATGAGATGCTGATTATACAGGTTCCCATACATCAGAGTATTGCAGGCACAGCTACACATGAATGGAAGAGATTATTTTGATGAGTATGTTCATTTGCAGCTGCGTCCGCTCTCCAAGGGTACTCCACGCTTCTGTTCCATCACCCGTATCCTCCATCAGCTGTTACACCGCTGTCATTCCTAATCATTTTGAAACATTGAGATACTTTCACCCAACCCTACAGGCGTACGTGAAGGAGACTCATGTAATATTGAGACCTGCGGTGCCCTCAAACCACCCTAAGAATAAAATGCAGCTAGATGTTTGAGGTTGTCTCCGTCGGCTGTAATGGGGATGGATTTTCAATCATCACTGACTGGTTTTTATAAGGACATTTTTTATAAACACACAAATGCCACTGATTTCAGTAAGGGCTGCATTAATTTAAGATGATCTGTCAACCCCTAAAAAGAGGCTCTCATTCAAAACTGCCTTACTGAACATCTACACATCTACAAAAATATGTCGATACCCTGCCTTATTATTGTGTTCAGATGTTTCAGTCAGACCAACAGCTATGGAAATGAACTATATGGATCCAACTTTGTGGAACCAACTTTATTGCAGCCTGGATGGACCATGTGCTTAAAGAAGACATAGTTTGGCAACTTTGGTGGGTAGAAACTTCGCTGGCCTGTTGCACAGAGCCCTGACCTTACAACAGAGAATTATTATGTGGCAAACCTTCTAGTATGAAGGACAAAAACCCAATTGAATGGCCACAAACTCTTAGACACACTCCAAAATTTTGCAAAGAGCCTTTCCAGAAGAGACTGTTATGGATGCTCATGATGTTAAAATGGGGTGTGTCTAAATGTACAAAATATTTTGATGGTTTGCAAATGGAGGACAGTTTGCTTTAATCATTGTCTGATTCTACTCTTCATGATGTGCCATACATTTTGATTTGGAGATGGATCTGAACTGCAGACAGGCCACTCAAGCGCATGCACTCTGTGTTAATGAAGTAACACAAGTGAACAGACTAGAGCTCAAACTAAACCTAAGCCATTTGCCCAATACAAATGTCTATGGCTTCGTCCCAATACACACCACACTGTACTAAATACAAGACCAATTGGTACACCAGTGTTAAGACGCATTCACATGAGAAGCTGCAAAACCGATGCACTCTGTGTTTATGAAGCCACATAATTGAACAGACTAGAGCTCAAACTAAAACTAAGCAAACTGCTCACTACAAATGTATATGGCTTCCTCCCAATACACACCACACTGTACTAAATACAAGACCAATTGGTACACCAGTGTTAGGGCACATTCACATGAGAAGCGGCAAACCCGATTTTGTGCCGGCTGTGCTGTTGTTTCCTATGGAGTGTGCACTGCTGGGCTCATGATTTTTCACCTGATTGAACTTTTTCAAAGCGCCTCCAATGAGACAAACTGTTTGATATGACGTAGTAAAAGCGACTCAGGCAGAACGAACAACGCCTTACATGAACAAAACTTAACGTTACTTATTGTATTAAAACAATTAGCAAGGAATTTAATTAGTGGAGAGAACTTATAAGCAGTAATAATTAAGAGAAATTTAGCGTTTCTATGTCGTTCATTTAATACATTAAAACCACGTTAAGCTTTTTTTTTTTTACAATAAGTATTTTAGACTCTCTCGGAAAAGCTGCTTTTCACAATTTCTCAGCACCCCGAGCTATAACACAAGTTTAAAAGTGATACAGCTAAACACAGATGTATGTGATGCCTTCAGAGTGGATTTGACGGTTATTCCACACAAATAGCTATTCGTCTCATATTCGCACTTTGATGACGCTGAGCAAATTGGCAGTTTGTGCCGAGGCTCGCGGTGAGAAAAGTGTAAAACGCTTTTCATGTGAATGCACCCTTAGTGACATTGCTTTATTTTATATAACATTTTTTAAATGTGCTTAGTCCTGATCAGTATCAGTATCAGAGTAGAATGCAAAATTTCTGGAAACACTGGCAGCAAGGCAGAAATACAACCTAGAAAGTGTAAATCAATTTCTGGGAAACACATTCATTCACACTACAAACAACAGGGTTAGATACTGTATGTGGACATCCAATTCCAAAACTATGGGCATTAATATATAGTCCCCAATTCATTGAAGATATAACGGACTCCACTTTTCTTGAAGGATTTTATAGTAGTCTGTGGAAAGTGCATTTTTAAGGTCAGGCCTGCTTGTCAGATGTTAACAAACGAGCCTGACTTGCAATCGATATTCCAATTGATCTCAAAGGTGATCAGTGGGGTTAAGGTCAAGCTCTATACAAGCTACTGACGTTTCACGGCATGTCTTTGTGGTCTTTGCTTTGTGCACAGGGGCACAGACATGCTGGAACAGAAACGGTCACAAAGACCGAAGCGCATTATTTATTAATCATAGATTTTATACACCTGAAACAAACTTTTATATAGGTATATAGTATATGATCAGTGAAGAAGATGAATAAATCAGGAGACATGGTGGAACCAAGCACTCAGGAGAGTATTAAGCACTGAGGCTTGTGACTTTGAGACAGGAAAGGTCAAAGCTGATTCAAAAGCAGCGGAAAAATTAGTAGAAATAATACTCATGCTAGAACGGTCATATCCGCTTAACACGTCTGATGAGCTTAGTACATGAAATGCTTATTGCCATTCTCTTAAAAACTCTGAAATGGTCTGATTAATTTTATATTGTCTGAATTGTTCATGAAAAGAGCCGAGTTTCTCTGACTAGCCAGCAGCAGTAATTCTTTATGACAGAATATATGGCACCAGGAGCAGGACAGGTCCTTGATCTAAAAAGATCTGACAGTTCTCGGTCTCTTTATAGCTCTTCCAATTTCTCTCATGTTTTTGCTCTTTTTCTACTATGTGCATTTCTATGGGCATTTTGATTCAGCAGGTAATGTGGGTGCTGGACAGCTCCAGGATCCTGTGGACCTGGGTTCAAATCTCTCCTCTGGTTACTGTCTAGGAGGAGTTTGTGGTTCTCAGGTCTTGGTGGGTTTTCCTTCAGGTGCTGTGGTTTCCGTCATCCTTTCACAACATTCCTTGTGGTAAAAATTTTGTTAATATTTCAATTAATTAAACTTTGTTCATGGTTTGAAAACAAACAAAGGATGCTAATTAATGCAGCTTTGCAGGTGATATTTTTGCCCATTCTTGCTTCATACAAGAATTCAGCTGCTTAACAGTCCGTCGTCATCATCGTCTGATTCTACACTTCATGATGTGCCATACATACTAATTGAGACAGATCTGGACTGCAGGCAGGCCATTTAAGAGCATGCACTCTGTGTCTATGAAGCCATGCTAAACCATTTGCTTGATACAAATGTGTATGGTTACACCCCAATACCCATCATACTGTTTCACAACATTCCTGGTGGTAAATATGGCTAACACTAGGTGTGAGGGTGCATTCACATTAGAAGCAGCATAACCGCTTTTGTGCCGCTTTTTACAAAGATGCAAGTAATATAGTCACTAGTATGAGTTGTCAGAACCCAGGGAACAAGACTGTGTTGATTGTGAATGAGTTTTTGTGTATGTTAGTGTATGTACACCGATCAGCCATAACATTAAAACCACCTCCTTTAAAAAAAAAAAAAATGTGATTAATCGCGATTAAAATTTGTAATCGTTTAACAGCCCTAATTGTACTAAAACAACGAGCGAGGAATTTCATTAGTGGAGAGAACTTATGAGCAGTAATAATTAAGAGAGGTTTAGTGTTCCTTTCGTTCTTTTAATACATTAAACCACTTTAAGCTTTTTTTTAATGCTAAGCGTTTTAGACTCTCGGAAAAGCTCACAATTTCTCAGCACCCCGAGCTATAACACAAGTTTAAAAGTAAAACAGAGGGAAAATTCTGCTAAACACAGATACATGTGGAGCTTTCAGAGTGGATTTGATGGTTATTTCACACAAATGCAGATTCGTCTCATATGCGCACTTTGATGTTGTTTTACTGCACCACTTAAGCCTGAGCGCTGAAAAAAGCGACTGTTCTTTGTTATTTGAAATTAAATAAATACATTTTAGAAGAAGAGCTGAACATGTTGAGTTTAAGGGAAACGTGGAGTTACAAGGTACCACTGTATCGAACGAGATTGCATGTGCGAGATATAAAACAGGATCTGTTTGCTGTCGATGGAAGCGCTGCATTAAAATCAGACCCTGTCCTCGTCCTTTGCATATAGTATCAGTCTCTACAGACAGGATGTGCACATCCAATTGCATCACAGAATAAATCTTGTGCGATGAATAACTCTGGTGAGATGCATAAACCTTGAGCGATGCGTGACCTTGTGAACCTCCTGGCATGCCGCTCTACCCGCGTCCTCCTATCCATGCTGAATCAAACCGAGATCCTCAGCTAATATTAATGAGTAAATATGTGTCTTATTGATCTCGAGAACGCCCCTTCCTCAGCAAACAAGCACTTAGTATTCACAAAGGTGTGTCATGTTATCGTTATTCTAATGGCTAATGGATGGAGCAAGGCGGAAAATAAGGAGTCTGGTATTCACAACATGCAGGGCTGTTTGTGTTAACGTTAGCCGTAAACTTTACTCTTGTTCCTTGACCGCCGACATCCTCGTCCAACCCTCGCGCCATCCTTCAACCCTGTGCCCATCATCACGCTGAAAAGGGCTGTAAATTATGTTTGCAAAGGTCCACCTACACCCTTCCAAATGATTTCTGCCTTCTGGCAGATAGAAGATTTATTTTATAGTTTGAGAATGTCCTTATTTTTCTTTTACCGTTGCATTTACACAGTTCAAAAAACAAGGTCAGTTAACTGCATTTGATCTTGGATAGTACACACTGGTTGCTAAAATGTCTAGCCATAATCATCAACTTAAATTTGTAATACAATAAATGCAATGATAATTTAGATGGCAGAGTTTGTATGTTCTCCGTGTCTGCGTGGGTTTCCTCCGGGAGCTCTGGTTTCCTCCCACAGTCCAAAAACATGCAGTCAGGTTAACTGGAGATACTGAATTGCCCTATAAGTGAATGGGTGTGTATGTGTGTCTGCCCTGCAATGGACTGGCGTCCCATCCAGAGTGTTAGTGTGTGCCTTGCGCCCATTGAAAAGCTGGGATAGGCTCCAGCACCCCAATCCCTCTGTGCCCCCCCACCCCCCACCCACGACCATAATTAGATAAGCGGTTAAGAAAGTGTGTGAATGAATGAATTTCTATGGCAAAAACAATCCAGTGAATTTTTAGGGGATGAACACAGTTTTACAGTTTTTGTATTATTATTCTAAGCAAATAAAAAGGAAACAGAAACAAATATAAATAAAACAAAATTAAATATGAACAATATTAGCCTAGCATGAAGAGGGGGAAGTTGCCGCCAGCAGCTGTATTTTTTTGACTGTAACTCAAATTAATGTAAAAATAAAAAACAAATGTTCCTTCTGGTTTAATTTAAGTATTAGATTGTATATATTAAAGTCATTTTCTCCACTGTCTTGCACATTTTAGCAACCAGATAATACTTGGCTATGCCAAGGGTAATGGGAATGATGGCCAAAGCCCTGTGATGAATTGGCACCCTTGTCCAAGGTATTCCTACCTTACGCCCAGTGGCTCCTAGAGGAACTGGACCCTCTGCCAGGATAAAGTGGTTGATGGAAATAAAATAATGTTTCATTACAGCTATTTTACATGACCAGTATTTTCTCTATAGAGTCTGGGGACAGAAACTGGAGTTTTTAGCTTTTAGTGAAAAGGAAGGTGTAGCCTGCACTCCTTTTTTAGAGAATTTTATAGCCAACATTTGCAAAGACTTTTCCCAAACAGAAATCTTGTTAAAGACTAGGTAAGAGCTAAAATAAACTCAGCTGTCTCTTGTTTAATCAGTTAATTCGGCTAGCAAACACAAACAGCACTAGATTTTAAATGCAAATTAAATATTTAGACACCTGACCATGTGCTTGTTGGACATCCCATTTTAAAAACAAATGCTATTATAACAGACTGACATCTGTGTGATCTTTTCAGCTATAACAAAAGCCACTCTTTTGAGAAGGCTTCTCACGAGGATTTGAAGTATGTCTGTGGTAACTTGTGCCCATTCAGTTAAAAGCACATTTATTTGGCAGTGCACTAATGTCGTTCAAAAAAACCTCACTTGATGTGGTCAGGGCTCTGTTCAGAACACTGGAGTTTTCTTGTTGTTTTCATGTTTTTATAGAGCTTGCTTTGTGCTGGAACAGGAAAGGGCCTTCCCTACACTGTTGCTGCAAAGTTGGAAGCATAAAACTGGTCCTGCAACAGTCTAAACTGCCTTCTGAACGAGCAGTGTTCTGGTCGGGTTGCCCTCTAGTGGTGCTTGGTGATGCAGTGACGTTATGCAGGATGTTATAACAACAAAGTGGTGAAATGTGGTTTGGGACGAGGCCATAATTTAGTCAGAAAGTTGAAGCTGGTTGAGTTATATGGCCTAGACTTTTAAGAACAGTCTACATGGAGGATTAGGATCAGAACTTTTTAACAATCATCACAAAATCTCAACTTTATTCTTATTAAACCATGCTCTGTTTTAGGTCATGGCCCTGCTGGGACACCTACTTAGGTCCAGAATTCGAGAAGGTATAGGCAGGGGCGTAACTACCGGCACTGGGGCCCATGGAATCAGCTTTATTCGCCAAGTATGTTTGCATGAACAAGGAATTTGGTCAATGGTAGCTCTCTACAATATATAGACGATACAGTATACAAAATGCTAATCAGACAATGACAACAAATTTTAAAAAGCTAGTAAAATATATGCATATATACAAGAAAAGAAAAAGAAAAATAGCCTTAGATAAATAATAAAAATTAAAAATGAAATTGCAGTATAATACAATACAGTATATGTAAAGTGCAGTGTGTGATGTAAACAACAGTGTAGTGTGGCAGTGTGGTGTGGGATATAAACAACAGGTTATAGTTGTATAGTTATAAATGAGTTTGATGTCACTTGGGGAAAAAACTGTTACTGTCTGTGTTGGTTTTGTGTGCAGTGTTCTGTAGCCTGTCCTGGAGGGTGGGCAGGAAAGCACCTATTATCTTGGGTCAAAATAATGTATTTATAATCAGCTATTTCATAAACACGTCAAATTCATACAATGTATCACAAAAGTGAGTACACCCCTCACATTTCTGCAAATATTTCATTATATCTTTTCATGGGACAACACTATAGACATGAAACTTGGATATAACTTAGAGTAGTCAGTGTACAGCTTGTATAGCAGTGTAGATTTACTGTCCTCTGAAAATAACTCAACACACAGCCATTAATGTCTAAATAGCTGGCAACATAAGTGAGTACACCCCACAGTGAACATGTCCAAATTGTGCCCAAATGTGTCGTTGTCCCTCCCTGGTGTCATGTGTCAAGGTCCCAGGTGTAAATGGGGAGCAGGGCTGTTAAATTAGGTGTTTTGGGTACAACTCTCTCATACTGGCCACTGGATATTCAACATGGCACCTCATGGCAAAGAACTCTCTAAGGATGTGAGAAATAGAATTGTTGCTCTCCACAAAGATGGCCTGGGCTATAAGAAGATTGCTAACACCCTGAAACTGAGCTACAGCATGGTGGCCAAGGTCATACAGCGGTTTTCCAGGACAGGTTCCACTCGGAACAGGCTTCGCCTGGTCGACCAAAGGAGTTGAGTCCACGTGTTCTGCGTCATATCCAGAGGTTGGCTTTAAAAAATAGACACATGAGTGCTGCCAGCATTGCTGCAGAGGTTGAAGACGTGGGAGGTCAGCCTGTCAGTGCTCAGACCATACGCCGCACACTGCATCAACTCGGTCTGCATGGTCGTCATCCCAGAAGGAAGCTGACGCACAAGAAAGCCTGCAAACAGTTTGCTGAAGACAAGCAGTCCAAGAACATGGATTACTGGAATGCCCTGTGGTCTGACGAGACCAAGATAAACTTGTTTGGCTCAGATGGTGTCCAGCATGTGTGGCGGCGCCCTGGTGAGAAGTACCAAGACAACTGTATCTTGCCTACAGTCAAGCATGGTGGTGGTAGCATCATGGTCTTGAGCTGCATGAGTGTTGCTGGCACTGGGGAGCTGCAGTTCATTGAGGGAAACATGAATTCCAACATGTACTGTGACATTCTGAAACAGAGCATGATCCCCTCCCTTCGAAAACTGGGCCTCATGACAGTTTTCCAACAGGATAACGACCCCAAACACAACCTCCAAGATAACAACTGCCTTTCTGAGGAAGCTGAAGGTAAAGGTGATGGACTAAACCCAATTGAGCACCTGTGGCGCATCCTCAAGTGGAAGGTGGAGGAGTTCAAGGTGTCTAACATCCACCAGCTCCGTGATGTCATCATGGAGGAGTGGAAGAGGATTCCAGTAGCAACCTGTGCAGCTCTGGTGAATTCCATGCCCAGGAGGGTTAAGGCAGTGCTGGATAATAATGGTGGTCACACAAAATATTGACACTTTGGGCACAATTTGGACATGTTCACTGTGGGGTGTACTCACTTATGTTGCCAGCCATTTAGACATTAATGGCTGTGTGTTGAGTTATTTTCAGAAGACAGTAAATCTACACTGCTATACAAGTTGTACACTGACTACTCTAAGTTATATCCAAGTTTCATGTCTATAGTGTTGTCCCATGAAAATATATAATGAAATATTTGCAGAAATGTGAGGGGTGTACTCATATATATACAGTGTATCACAAAAGTGAGTACACCCCTCACATTTCTGCAGATATTTAAGTATATCTTTTCATGGGACAACACTGACAAAATGACACTTTGACACAATGAAAAGTAGTCTGTGTGCAGCTTATATAACAGTGTAAATTTATTCTTCCCTCAAAATAACTCAATATACAGCCATTAATGTCTAAACCACCGGCAACAAAAGTGAGTACACCCCTAAGAGACTACACCCCTAAATGTCCAAATTGAGCACTGCTTGTCATTTTCCCTCCAAAATGTCATGTGATTTGTTAGTGTTACTAGGTCTCAGGTGTGCATAGGGAGCAGGTGTGTTCAATTTAGTAGTACAGCTCTCACACTCTCTCATACTGGTCACTGAAAGTTCCAACATGGCACCTCATGGCAAAGAACTCTCTGAGGATCTTAAAAGACGAATTGTTGCGCTACATGAAGATGGCCAAGGCTACAAGAAGATTGCCAACACCCTGAAACTGAGCTGCAGCACAGTGGCCAAGATCATCCAGCGTTTTAAAAGAGCAGGGTCCACTCAGAACAGACCTCGCGTTGGTCGTCCAAAGAAGCTGAGTGCACATGCTCAGCGTCACATCCAACTGCTGTCTTTGAAAGATAGGCGCAGGAGTGCTGTCAGCATTGCTGCAGAGATTGAAAAGGTGGGGGGTCAGCCTGTCAGTGCTCAGACCATACGCCGCACACTACATCAAATTGGTCTGCATGGCTGTCACCCCAGAAGGAAGCCTCTTCTGAAGTCTCTACACAAGAAAGCCCGCAAACAGTTTGCTGAAGACATGTCAACAAAAGACATGGATTACTGGAACCATGTCCTATGGTCTGATGAGACCAAGATTAATTTGTTTGGTTCAGATGGTCTCAAGCATGTGTGGCGGCAATCAGGTGAGGAGTACAAAGATAAGTGTGTCATGCCTACAGTCAAGCATGGTGGTGGGAATGCCATGGTCTGGGGCTGCATGAGTGCAGCAGGTGTTGTGGAGTTACATTTCATTGAGGGACACATGAACTCCAATATGTACTGTGAAATACTGAAGCAGAGCATGATCCCCTCCCTCCGGAAACTGGGTCGCAGGGCAGTGTTCCAGCATGATAATGACCCCAAACACACCTCTAAGACGACCACTGCTTTATTGAAGAGGCTGAGGGTAAAGGTGATGGACTGGCCAAGCATGTCTCCAGACCTAAACCCAATAGAACATCTTTGGGGCATCCTCAAGCGGAAGGTGGAGGAGCGCAAAGTCTCGAATATCCGCCAGCTCCGTGATGTCGTCATGGAGGAGTGGAAAAGCATTCCAGTGGCAACCTGTGAAGCTCTGGTAAACTCCATGCCCAGGGGAGTTAAGGCAGTTCTGGGAAATAGTGGTGGCCACACAAAATATTGACACTTCAGGAACTTTCACTAAGGGGTGTACTCACTTCTGTTGCCGGTGGTTTAGACATTAATGGCTGTATATTGAGTTATTTTGAGGGAAGAATAAATTTACACTGTTATATAAGCTGCACACAGACTACTTTTCATTGTGTCAAAGTGTCATTTTGTCAGTGTTGTCCCATGAAAAGATATACTTAAATATCTGCAGAAATGTGAGGGGTGTACTCACTTTTGTGATACACTGTATATCATATACATCATTTTTTATTTTTAGTTATATACAGTATATATATATATACTGTATATATATACGTATATATATATATTTACAGTATATATATATATATATATATATATATATACAGTATATATATATTCATTAAATGCTGAAGACAATTGTACTCTTTAACTGGAATGACTATACTTCATATGATGACTTTTTTGGGGTTTGGGAAGATTCAGTAAGGTGCGTTAACAAAAGCTGTTGGTAAAAGGTCTTGCCATGCTGTGATTTATAAAATAAAACCTGAATCCACTGGTGCTTTGATATAAAGAAATAGGAAGCACATCGAGATAAGAAGCTGAGGGAAATATGACGATTGCTGCTTTAAATCAAATCTGACTGTACAATTGATCCTGTTCCTTGTAATAACAGCCCACTGAGAAAAAAATTTAGAATAAACCCAAGAGGCTGCCAGCATCACTATATCTTTATAGATAACATTGTTTCTGTTCAGTAATACAGTAAAGGGTGTGACTGCTGAATATACAACTTCTACTTTTACACTAATGCTGTATTCTATAGATGTTAACCAGGCACTGATTCTTGAAACAGACATCATATACCGACACATCACCATCCAAGATCAGATCTTCTCAGTATCAGTTATAATTACAACCTAAAGGTACGTTCAGACTGGCAGCGATGCGACGCCACATAGCAACTGGTTGTCAGTACAGGGGTCAGGAGATGGATCGAAGATCAGCGACATGAAGTCGGCGGAGTTGGTGATGTAAAAAAGTTGAGCAAACTTTAACTTTATGCAAATTAGGAGCAAAGCAATGTTTGTTTGTTTGTTTATTAGGATTTTATTGTCATGTTTTACACTTTGGTTACATTCATGACAGGAATGGTAGTTACTCTTTACACACATGATTCATCAGTTCACAAGGTTATATCAAACATTTTGTATCATATATCAAATATTTTCATGGTGTCAAACTTTCACATGTAGACATAGCAGCGGATGCAAAGAACAAACAGTTTTCTTGTCATGTTGACTGCACAGAGAGTGATGCAATGTGCAGGGATAAAAAATATAGACAAGTGATTTTCCTCCAAGATCTGATTTGTGGTAAAAACTGGGTGGAAAGGAATCTGACTAGTATCTTTCTGTAGATACTAGTCAGTAGAGTACGCTGTACTACCATGGCACTTGCTTTTTTTTTTTCAACAATGGCAACCAAACGACCACAGGCGATGATGATGCTTCAGGTGTTATGAGTAATTCAGGCGACAAGAATCGAAAAATCACTGCCGGTCCGAGCAAAGGGTCAGTAAATCTCGAAGTGCATCGTTCATTCACAGGGCATTACAACTTTTCACTCAGTCTCTTACACTTGAGGGCAGTTTAGAGTAGCCAATCCACCTTTGGGCACTAAGCAGAACCATACCCTATATAGAAAAATCATCACTGACCATAACTCCACAACTCTTTAACCAACTGACCATTCACCTGTTTTTGGTAGAGGAAATTGTAGTACCCACTTTTGTCAGATTCTTTATCAGATTCCCACTTTATCAGAGTCCCACTTCATAAGCTGCTTGCTGATTTGTCAACTGTTTAATTGTTGCTTGATCACATAGCAATTTGTACAGTTTTCAAGAAAAGCTGATTTTAAAGGTCTAGAAAAAAATCCCCTTAAAACCCTTAAATTAACACCAGAGCTGACATCTCAAAGTTGTGAATTAGAATCTTAGCTCTGCTACCGGCAGGCTGGGCGCCTACACGAACAATGTTTGGCTTGTTCGTAGGGAGGGTGCCGGAGGGGGTTCCTCATAACTGATGCCATTACGACCTCTGCTGGCTGATTGATGACTCTCCGTGTGCAAGACTGAGCCCCATATAAATTCAGGTGAAAAGATGCATTCGGCTACTGCACACGTGTCAGGGGACAGTCAACAGTGGAGGTCAACAGTCATCAGTAGAGAGGAAGCGTAATGCAAATCAGGTAACTGGATTTGGGAGGAAAATTAGGGGAAAAATGCAAAAACATCCTTAAATTTATGAAAATAGCGGCCAGTATGAACATACACCAATTTAGAAGAGTCATAATTTGAATCCTGTGTTGGTTACTGTTATGTGTTAGACTAAATGTAGTTCAGCCAGCAAAGTCTGTACACTTAGAGAAGCCTTTTTCCCTTGTTTGGTAGTTTTATCTCCAATTTAGTTTTAAGTAAACTATCCCTCATCAAAACAAAGAGAAATTAGCTTATCAGCCACAACAGCTTCTCAGCCAGGTGCTTTCTGGTCTATTACACAAAAACACACAAGGTAGCACCCAAGAGGGAAGCAAAACAGGGTTTAAATAGACAAAGTAAATAGCCTATACAAGTGTAACCACTGATTACCCCTCAAGTTCATCCCCCCAATCTCCTGCCTTTCTTTGTAGCTTTGAGCTAAACCACACCCCACCTGTGACAATCAGCTTTATTGTTTTTTGAGGACTGACCCCTGAAACAATGTGGTAAAAATACAGTCCCAGCTCAATACTTCTATAATAGATTGTAACTGCATGAAACGAAACTATATTAGTTTTGGAACTATCATCTTTCTTTGTTTACACATTAGGGAAGTCAGATTCTTATTTGCAATGCTGCTTTCCACTTGATTAACTTTTACCTGAGTGTAGACCACCTGCCCGTTTGTCGGCCGGCCCACATATTGCTCTGTTCATATCTCCTTCTCATTCTCTTGCATAGTTCCCATCAAGAGAGAATGGGAAGGCTGCTTATTATTAGATTGAGTTGCAATCTCAATCACTCCTTCGGCGTGATAAATTGTTTGTTGCTTTTGGAACCCTCGAAATGCTGTTTATTTGAAAGGCTTGGCAAAGCTGTGAAATGATTTCCTGTATTCAAATGGAATTACGGGCCCTGAAATAATTGAATGTTGAAGATGTTGGTACGGCGGCGCTCGTGTTTGAATCAAAACATTGCCTGTGGTGCGTGTGATTTGCCAGATTCAGTGATCGGTAATCACGAGCATGCTGATGTCCAGTGTCTTGCCATGAGTCTGTTTTAGCTGATATTTGCCTCCAGCCAACATGAGGTTGCCAGAGCTGCACTGATTTTTAAAAGCTTTAAAAAAAATGAAGCCAAGTTAATCTCCTGCTCCTATCAGGGAAGGGGGGGGGGGGGGGGGGGGGGGTATTTTTTAATATGAGCAAGTCTCTAACTTGATCACCTGAGTGTTTTAGTTTCAGGGTTTTTTCATGTTTTGGATTAAATTAGTAAATAAAAAATGAGTTTCTAGTGACTGTAGGAGCCCTAAACAAATGTGCATGAGGTCCTTTTGACGAATTATGAACAGTTTTATTGATTATAGACAGGACAGAAGTGTGTAAGGTCCACATTGCAGTCTATACGATTACCTTGGTTAAACCCTGTTTGTTTGGACTATCGGCCATATAGACACTAACATTGATTGTAAAAGCTATAATCATTATTTATTCTCTTATTGATTCATTGATTGGTTAATGTATTCATTTATTGAGCTGCTAATTAACCTTCTGCATATTTTGGACAGTTGGCAGACACTAGAATATCCAGAGGAAACCCACACAAGAGAATATATCTAATAGGAGCAATAATATACATTGTTTTATACATATAGGTATATATAGGGATAAAAATTTTATATAAAAATATAATGTGAGATATAGGTAAGAATGAGTATCATATCAGTAGTAATATACAGATGATAATAATAATAATAATAATAATATTAATAATAATAATAATAATATAGATTAGATTGAGCAAATTGTAATTGTGCGAAGATGCAAGTGACACAGACATAAGAAGAACATGCAAACCCCCTCACAGACAACAACTGAACCACAGGGCCCACAGTGGCACTCACAGTTATCAATTATTTTATTTATTTTTTATGTTTTAACACCACTTTATTCTGGTCAGGGTTGTGGTGGATCCAGCATCCTTGGAATAACACAGACAGGATGCCAATCCATTGTTAGCCTCGGACCTGTTGATAGCACTGTTGGGATTTGAACCCTGGATCCTAGCGGTAGTGGACTAGTGTAATTTACCACTACACCACCCATATATTTTTATATATAAGTAAATTAATATACAGTATGATGGTGTTAAAAACTCTTCTTTTTATTATTATTATTAGTAGTAGTAGTAAAACTAATTTTAGATGAACCCAGTACTTCCTGAATAAGCTCTGGACCCCCATAACCCTGTCCAAAATAAATCAATTATTGAATTGAGTTTATCTGTAAGTAATATTTTATATTTGCTATTTTAGACTCACAGTGAAATTATTTTCAGAAATGTGTCACTATAGGTGAAGTGTGTTTGTATGCGTATATTTAGAAATTAACTCGAGAAGCTTGGAGAGTCGTAACGTTCCACTTTTTCTTTTAAAGCCTGATGGGACAGTAGATCGAGCTGGCACCTGGGCCGCCATCCCTGCTTTAACGTTTGCAGCAAAGCCGCCTGTGATGATTCAATGCCATCAGCTGCTGTTCCCCTGAAATCCACTGCCAAATTGGACACTTCACATACACTTTTACCTCCTTGATGGTAATTGCCTCCCAGTTCAGCTGGCCCATCATGGTGTGGTGGATGCACACGGAACAGATGGACTTTTCAGCGGGGGGCTTCTGCTTCTCTCATGCAGACTCTCTATCTTAAACTAGACCACAGAGTTTGAAAACCTCAGTGGAAATCGCTCATGAGGCAAACAGTGGCTGGATTAAGTGCTGTTTAAACTCAATTACTCAGGTATGGATTACGACACGTCTGCTCTGGAGTGATTTTACCAGTATAGTACCAGTATGCCATACCAGTACACAATTGTATAGATCATTGCTTGGGGTGGATGCTCAAATCTCATAGTTGGAAGCAGCATTGTGTTTAGTTTATATCTAATACAGTGTCTTTATAATGAATAAATGAATAATGAAACATAGTTAAAGTTCTAAAGGCCTGAGCATTACAAAATGTTATGTTTTACGACTGCTTGACCCTGGTCAGGGTCGCAGTGGGTCTGGTTTCCCAGAAATCATTGGGCACAATGCAGTTATACTCCCCCGGACAGGACTCCAATCCATCACACTTACTCCTGACATGACATAGCCAATCATGTCTGTGGGTCTCTCTGAAAACCTAGTGAGTTGCCTACTGCCTCCTGCCTACTATTTATTTCCATTCATTCCCATTTTGTTAGTGACTTTTTAGCCACAGTATCGTTCTACCCTGGTCAGGCATCCTACACTTGGGTTCAGTTCGAATCTTGCAAGTCCAGGGCTTCACCTTTCCATTAATACGGTGAGCATCTAAAATATTGTATATGGTTACAAATGCTATAAAATCTTCACATGATCTGAAGGTGTTAAAAAGAAACAGCCTGTCAGCCCATCAGCAGAAAACAGCCTGTTGGTTCTCAGTTCTGCAGTATCCCTTTTCTATCCACTTTCTCCATCGCAGGCTGCGGATGTTTTGTGGCATAATTTGTTTCTGTTATTTTGGCCACCATATTTATTTCCGTTCATCCCTATTTCAATAGTGACTTTTTAGCCACAGTTTCGTTCTACCTTGGTCAAGCATCCTACACTTGGGTCATTTTGAGTCTTGCGGGCCCAAGGCCTCACCTCCCATCTTTCCATGAATACGGTAAGCATCTGAAATACTGTGTGGTTACAATTGCTATAAAATCTTCACAGTGATCTGAAGGTGTTAAAAAGAATTGGACTGCAGCAGGAAACCTAAACTTCCTTTACAAGCCCACTGTTGCAAGACATCATCAATCCGGATCACGTCCCGTGTAACTGCTGTCGTCGACGGAAAAGCTGGAAATAAAGCAACATCTGATGTAACTTCTTCCTGGCGTGCCAATTTACAATCAAGTCGACTTATTAAAACATACGGTCCCTTTTATTACCCTATTTCCTCCAGCCACTTCTGTATAGCCATTATCTTCCTACAGGGAGACGGCCTCGTCTCACAGTGACCCTGCGTCTTCCCGTTTATATGGGCAGTAAAAGCATATCTATATCAGAGCCCGCATCCTCTCACTCCGACTAAAGTTACCTTGAGGAAAAAGTGTGGCTCAGAGTCGTCTAGCAAAGACAAAGAAGGCTGTTGTAGACAGCTTTGTTCTGGCATGTTTTATTCATTTTCCTCGCAATGTGTCTGTCTGAGTGTAAATGTGTACAGAATCCGAAATGGATGATGCACGCTGCGTCAGGTAAAGAGAGGCAGGGTATGGAATGGATCCCCTGCGGCGTTAGAAATGGAAGCTTGGGTAATGTAGTTATCTCCTGGCCGCACGTTCAGCGGCTGTATCGGCTGCCACGAGCGACAGTGTCGGCTGGACTCATGGGGCAGGTGATCTCATTGTAGGTCCGAAAGCGGCACAGCTTATAGGATTTGCGTACATCTGGTTCGGATAACGCGGATCGAGGTGCCTGTCAAATGATTTATTTCATCGCTCGCGCAGTCAGGACCTGGGTGTGTAGTCGTATCTGGTTTGCTTTATGACCACAGCTTGCTAGAGATAAAATAAAAAAGCTTGGTGATAGAGTTGTATGGAAGTCCCCCCCACTCCTCCACCACCTT
This sequence comes from Trichomycterus rosablanca, assembly GCF_030014385.1. Taxonomy (NCBI): domain Eukaryota; kingdom Metazoa; phylum Chordata; class Actinopteri; order Siluriformes; family Trichomycteridae; genus Trichomycterus; species Trichomycterus rosablanca. The sequence continues at coordinate 6,502,167 of NC_085995.1, forward strand.
CCCCTCCTAAACAGCTGGCAGTTCCGTCCACCTCATGCTGCTCTCGAAGACATTCAGACCTGGCAATTTGGGCAAGAAAATTGCCTGGAAACAGAGGGACGTCACAGCAAAAGAGAAGGAAAAAAAAGATGGCGGCGACATGGTGCTTGATTTGTGGAGCGGTAGGGGGATGCGGTAATTTTTAGTGGAGATGAACGTGGCAGAATGGTTCAGATGGCTTTGTTTGGGAACGACTTCACTCCAGGTGGTTTAATATGAGGAGAGAGAGATATGACAGGAACAAAAACGGCGTCACATTGTACCTGTGTGGTACAGCGTCTCACTCGTTCATCTACTGTGATTCTGAGAAAATCATCAGACACTCAAGAATAGAAATCAGATAGACATATGAAACATTCCAGCATGTGTGCTTCTGGTGTAAAAAGCTTTTAGAATTTTATTTATCCTGAATTCTGGCATTTGCTTTGCAAATAGTCTACATTTGGCTTGGCCGAAAGTAAAGTAAACACGGAACTATAAGCTTGATACAAAACCCAGCACATTTAAAGGATACCGTATGTATATACTGACAGACATCACAAATATATGTGCTCTGTTTTGTACCATACTCACATAACTCACAAAGATGCTTTCTCTGTTTTGTACCATACTGACAGACCTCACAAAGATACATGCTCTGTTTTGTACCATACTCACAGACCTCACATAGATATGTGCTCTGTTTTGTACCATACTCACAGACCTCACAAAGGTATGTGCTCTGTTTTGTACCATACTCACAGACCTCACAAAGATATGTGCTCCAATCTTATTGGACATTCTACTCCAAAACCATGGGCATTATCATGCAGTGGCCCTGGTTGCTCTCCCTGTTGGCGTCGAGGTCACCGTTGCCCCCCTCAATGGCACTGAGGTCGGGAGTGTTTTCCCTGATGCACCGAGGTCGCCACTCTGCATCCCATCTCTGCCAAGGACACTGCTCAGCATGCTGTGCTCGCCAAGAATGTGACGCCGATCGCTCTACCTCCTGCCGAGGTTGCCGACCCGCGTGTGTGTGGATTCTTTTAACAACTGTCTCAATTTCTCTACCGGGTTTGCTGACCCACCAGCAAGTTGGTATCTGGACATTGGAATTATTATGAAGCGCTAACAGCCTCCACTCTTTGGTGGAAAGTTAAAATTTGTGCCCATTTAATTATAATTGCAAAAATCAGAAACTGTTTTATTCAGTAAAGAAAAAATAAGTCTGATATCTACAAGTATTCTACCCCTTACCCAACAATAAAGGGGAACATTCCAACAATTCATAAGCTGTCCTCATTGTTTAGTTTGTACAAAAGTGTGAAGCAATATAAACTGTTTAGTGCTATCTACATCCCTGACTTGTTTTTCTGTTTTGTACTCACAGACCTTACAAAGAAAGTAAAATAAAGTCACACAATTACCTGAATTTAATACACTTTATTCATGTGTAACTGAAGTTTAGCTAAGGCTAAGAAATGATAAAATTTTATCCTCTGCTAATTTAGAGTGGATTTCAGAGCCTCGCCCCATTTAATTGTTTCCTGTTAATCAGATCGACTCTGTAAAATTGATTGAAATAAAGCCAATGATGTTATCCGGACACTATAAACCTAGAGAGGCGGGCAGCAGGCAGGCAGGCTTGCACTTAAATTTGTTTAAATGCCCCATCTCTCTGTGACTAGTCACACAGAACCAATAAGCTTTGGCTCCCAATACTTTCGGAACGCAATTAAAGTTTGGGTCATGTTCAAATAAGACTGATATTATTACTCACTATAATAACGTATTGCTTAAAAAAGTATCAATCAATTCTGAAATTTCCCCCTTTACCTCCCAATCTAGTCATTTCCAAGTCCTGATTGTAAATCTGTAGGGTTCCCAAACTGGCACAGGCTCACGTCCACGTCCAGACCCATGTCTGACCCTCTCTTCCTCAAATACGGCTAACTGGCAAGGCTGCCCATGTTTTTTTTATTATTAAGAAATAGTACCAGACAAACACTGAGATTTATTGACATGTTACAATCATTAATTGTAGATCCAGAAATTACATTTTAAGCTTATTTTTGGGAAATTAAATTAAAAATAAAGGTAAAGATCAGCACTGGGTTATGTGGATTTCACCTATCTTAGGGTGGAACACTACCAGTCATCTGTAAAATCCATCTTAAGCTTCTTTATTCAATTATATTTGGTCCGGCTCAAAGTTAATGACTTAGAAAATATTACATTATATTTTCTTTCTTCTTACATAAAGATTATAGCAGAATCATAGCTGAATAAAGCTCTGGTTATATTCTGTTTGCTGGCATGAATCCGTGCTGATTAAAAAAAGTGCTGCACTGATGATCTGTCCATTATACAGTGGTACCTTGAAACCCGATGTCAATTGGTTCTGGGAGTGCCGTTGAGTTTAAAATGCGTTGAGTTTCAAGGCATTTTTTCCCATTAGGATGTTTGGGAAACCTGTTAATGAGTTCCATGGTCCTGTGGAACTGCATATATTTTAGGCTAATGTAAAATAATGTTTTTTCTTTACATTTATACACTAAAAAAACACAAATATAATATACAAACACTAAAATACAATAAAAAACAGTTACAAATCAATAAAAAAGTACAATAAAACCTGCACTTTACCTTTACTTCTTTTTTGTTTACTTCTTAATCATTGAGATGCTTGATATTGGAATACTGTATTCCTTAGCAAGTTCAGTTTAAGAGTACAAATTTCTTGATGAAGGGCATTGAGTTTCAATGATTTCGGGTTATGAGGTACACTTTTGTTCATATATTAACGTATGTTTATACAGTGGTACCTTAAAACTTAACATCAGTTGGTTTTGCCAGTGACATTGAGTTTAAAATGTGTTAAGTTTCAAGGTATTTTTCCCATAAGGATGTATGGGAAACCTGTTAATGTGTTCCATGGTCCCGTAGAATATGTAGAATAGAATAGAATGCATTTTATTATATGAATATTATATACAGTATATTAATAATAATAACACTATAATATTATATTCCATTACCAACAATTTATTCCTGTGACAAATGTTGTTTACAATCACCATACCACATTTTTAGCTTCTAACTAATTCTGGTCTGGAGTTATTGAAGTTGGAGTAAAAATAATCCATGTTGGTCTCCAAAGCTTTCCAACACACCCAAATACAGATTATGTTGCAGAAAAAATATGTAAGATGAATTATTTGTGCTTTATAGTGTGGTTATTCAATACATTTGTGCCTTTTTGGCTCTTAAACTCTGTCAGACACGTTAAATTTACCCCTCCCCATTTCTTCTCATCAGTCTGCAAATAAGCAAACTGAATCACTGAGTAAAAACGACTCAGAAACGACTCTTTTCAAACGAATCATTCATAGGAATCGAATCACGTAGCTGGGCTCTTATCTATGGTAACGATTCATTCGTTTTGCTCATTCTACAGTATTTCATTATGGTGTCGTGTGTAAACAACTCTATGAATCAGTGCTCGTTTGCTTCAGAGATTCAGTCGTCGTTCAGGCAATAATTTCTCAAGTGTGTGTCATTTAGGTGAGCTGGCAATAAAAACTCTTACTTTATTGGTTGTAAAAGTATACGTGACAGCTTAGTTAACTAATTACCAGGTTCAGTTTTTAACTGCGAAAGGCGAGAGAATCAATTATCCGTTGGATATGGATATTTATATTCTGGGAATATTCTGGAAATTTACAAGATGGCCGTTAATAAGAACAACAAGTGGATTATATCCCTAATGTAACAACACACGGATATAGATTTGAAGTATCACTTTGAAGAAGGGAAGCTAAGGTAAGGAGATTTAATTATGATTTTAAGATAAGATAAGATAAGATAATAACAATAATAATTTTATGCTGCTGTGTGGCTGATCTGGGTCGCGGTGCAGCTTTTTACCGTGCCATTTCATTTTGCAATGATATCAAAGCATTATCATATCTAATATTGAACTAATTTCTACTGTTTTTTATGCTTATTTATTTGAGGTAAAACGGACAGCATAAATGTAAACAAAGCAACAGTCGCACACACTTCAAGTTTAAGGTAAAAGTCGAGTTTAAAGGTACAAATATCTTTTATTTACAACCGCAACATTCATTATAACAGTAAACACGGAGAGATGACTGAGAAAATAAACTTACGCTGCGTTTAAAATGAATTGACTTCCGAGTCACTTATAATCGATACTGTGAACAGAGCGTCTCTCTTAAAGACACAAACACGTCCTATAACAGCGGTCGTTGCTTTTGACACCGGTTATCTTTGCTGTGAGCCCTATTCTGAAGGTTTTTTTCAGACGGAACTGAATAACATTAAACGTGCGTGTGAGCGTGGTCAGTTAGAGTAATGAAATCTGTCTCCCGTGGGTGAAAAATTAATTGCTTTAGTTTTAGAAGTAAAAAAATCTCGTAATGCCACGCCCCCCGGTCAGGCACTCGCGCCCCCCCAGACAAGTACGCCCCACAGGTTGAAAACCCCTGCCTTATAGCATGTCAACCTCTCTTTACATACACTCAGTGCCATACACTGGTCAACACCATACTGTCCTTTGGTCCTGTCACTTCAGGTCATTATTTTAGATCTATTCTTTACTTACTGTGTTTTATTGGCTCTGTTTTCATATATATTGTAAGTCATTTGTATTTATTGCACTGTGCTTGTCTGCACTGTGTATATTATATTGTTTGCACTTATATTATGTGGTGCATCCTGGTCCCAGAGGAACGTTGTTTCTGTTCAATATGCACTTCTATACAGCTGAAATGACAATAAAGCTACTTGAACCTGAACGTGAAAAAATGTCTGTCAGACAGGAGGTGCACCCTGGGAGTACATTTGCTTATCTAAATTGAGTGTCAGTGAGTGTGCAGATGTGTATTGTCTGGAGAGGACTGGTACTGTATGTGGTGTAGTCCTGAATTGCATCGTGTTGCTCGGTGGCTGGAGCAACTTTAACCCTGACGGGGATGAGGTGGTTATTAAAAATGATTTTTTGGGGTATTGTAGAATTATAGCCAGTATGTTTTTCCCTCATTGACCTTTACTGAGTGAATTAGTGACTCAGCTGGGCAATATTAGACTCTAAATAAACTGCACTTTATAAACTATTCACTCTCTGTAAAACTGGCCTCACCACATAGCTGCAGGTGGACTGAACCGAAGTGCGGCTTGACATGTCCCACATGACACAGCAACATATGTTGCAGTAAACAAGACCCGATTGTCTTGGTCTGCTCATTGCTTGGATTATTGCAAGCCAGAACCCAGATGGTTGATCACTGCCGAAATGGTCTTTGGAGAAATTTGAATTAACTAGGCAGCTATTTTGAGAGAAAACAGGTGAAATTAACCATAAAAATGTTTTAATATGTTTTGTTTTAAATTAGAAATTCAATAGTTTTAAGTTTATTATGTATTTGTAATGCCTTCTATATAGCCAAAAGTATGTGTACATGTCTATTAGGTGTAGGAGTTTCTACTGCACATAAAACCTATCTATGTCTAATATAATAATTATAACTATTTACATATATGGTATTAGGTCTATATAAATAGTATTATATACGTAATAATAATAATAATAATAAGCCAAATAATTGGAACAGTTAGGTATGTTTAATAATAATAATAATAATAAGCATAAGAATGGAAATAGCTAGGTATGTATAATAATAATAATAATAATAATAATAATAATAATAATAATATGCATAAGAATGGGGATAGCTAGGTATGTGTAATTACTATAATAATAATAATAATAATAATAATAATAATAAGCATAAGAATGGGGATAGCTAGGTATGTATAATATAATAATTAGGGCTGTCGTTAATCGCGTTAATTAACGCGATTAACGCGTTAAAATTTTAATCGCGGTTAAAAAAATTAATCAAGATTAAAATGTTTAATCTAACTATTTTTATTTGGCTGTCTGTGCCACATACATGTGTGTCTCTGTGGTAATTAACTGTATTTCAGATGAATTAGGATGTAAAGCGCATGAACTGTCCGATGATAAACTACTTTTAGCGGTTTTCACTTTTTTTACGTGTTGATGAAAAGATGAATGAAATCACGCAAGCTTTGTAACGAGTATTTCCATTGGCTGCTAGAGCTGTCCATCAAAACCGCGTAGCTCCGCCTCCTCCCCCTCCGGTAAGAAGTGAAACTCTGCGTGATGTTTCATCTCTACAGTTTATTCAGGTTATTCTATCACATGGCTATAAACATGATTTATATTTGTGATGTTTGTAGTTGTTTAAAAACACATTCGTATCTGATATTTATATGGACTAAGCGTTTACATGGACTGTTTTAATTAACACTTTTTTTATATAGCTACAGTCAATAACTTATAGATAATGTCTGCTAACTTGACTGTTTCAGGTATTTATAGGTGTTTAAATGGTAATTTAGAACAGTATTTCCCAGTATTCTTTCTGCACAAACACAGTATTAAAGGGTTTTCTTAATAGATCTATGAAATAATCATATCTGTGTTTTGATGCTTTATTGATGCCTTATATTAGATCAAAACATAATGGTTGGTGCACCTGTTTTCAGTGTCAGGGTTATAAACAGGAAAAGATCCTCACTTTTGTCAGATAATGTGCTTTCTACAATGAATTTAGATTTAATAATTTTATCATATTTTATGAATATTTTATTGGTAAACACGTTCTTGCAATAACAATGTGCATAACTGTTCAAATTTTGCTTAATTATTAGTTTGCGATTAATTGAGATGAATACATATATATTAGGGCTGTCACATGATTAAAATTTTTAATCGTGTGACAGCCCTAATAATAATAGTAATATAGATATGTAAAATAAATAACTATACATATATTATACGTATATATTATAAATGAGATTATACTAAAGAAATGTAATTGTCAACAACAGTTGTTTTAATACCAATCTTATTCATTTGTGGAGTCTGTTTTTTTCTCCTATATATAGTTTATTTTCATCTTTATGTTTGTACTCATCCATAATCCTTGTCCATATTTATAACATGTCAAAGATGTGTGTAAATTTGAAGTGGATTAAATACCAAACACAAAAGTAGTTACATACTTTTGCTTTTCTATCCCATTAAAATATTTCACTTTTCTTATCCCCCCTACCACTGCAGCGCAATATGCCATTAAATATTCCTTTAAGATGTTAACTTACCATTATCATGGACATTTCTCAATCCACCAAGGTGCTTTTCTGATTATTGCAAATGTGGCTTAAAAAGAAAAGAAAAAAACTTGTGGTGCAATCTCGCGTCTCAGCTCCAAAATGGACATTTACAAACAGAGGGTGGCAGATTGACTTTAATTTCGGCGGCTACATTTACTTCTCCTGGTTCCAGTCTGGCATTAGCTGATCTTTGTTGCTTTATTATGGAAAATGGAGCCCTGATGAGGTGAGGTGATGGGGTAGGGGGATTAGGTTCTGGTCTTAGGTGCAGCGAGGTGATTCACAGACTTCAAAGCAGCAGGTTTTGTATATTTAAGTGTGTGTGTGTGTGTGTGTGTGTGTGTGTGTGTGTGTGTGTGTGTGTGTGTGTGTAAAACCCTGGCTTTAGAAATGGCTTTTCTGCTGAGAAAAGCACTTCTTTCGTTGGCGAGACAGAGGTCACAGGTTGACAACCTGGTCCTGGTTACAAAATAGTGACTGACGTTTATATAAATCTATGCAAACACAGTTTCTCATGCTGGTTTATATTCTAAACAAGTCAGTTCTGAGAATTCATTGTCCTACCAAGGTGACAAGTTTAAAGCTTTTTTTATGGTCATTGTCTACACATCCTGTCTTATTCTTTATATTTCTCTACTGGCCATATACACACTTTACCTGTGCTCAGTTTAATGTACTGCAGTCATTATTATGTCACAGTTAAAGGGTAATGCTATATAGCACTTTATAACAACTGATATAAAATAAAATACATTTTGATTATTGAGAAACTTTTTTTTTTCCAAAAGATGCCAGCTATCATAAAGAAAGACTTTTTCAAGTTAAATGTCAAATTGGGGGTGGCACGATGGCTTAGTGGGTATCCTGGGTGTAGTCTGGGTCCTTTCCATGTCTATGTGGGTTTCCTCCGGGAGCTCCGGTTTCCTCCAACAGTCCAAAGACTGCAGTCAGGTTAATTGGAGATACTAAGAATTGCCGTAGGTGTGTGTGTGTGTGTGTTTGCTACCTTTTGCCCAGTTTTTTGGACCACCTTGAAAAGAATTGAGAGGTGGTACAACAGACACTACATGAATTAATGAATAAATGATAAAAATGATATAAACTATATGGCCAAAAGTATATAAACCATGCTCTTGTTGGACAATTGTAAATCATGGGATTTGCTTGTTTGGTTTTTATAACGCCTTGTTTACTCTGGTGAGTTATTTTCAAGGCAGGACCGGTTTTTCGTATGAAATCAAGGGAATTCATTATTTTTTGGCTCCTCTGGAAAGGCTTTTCACAAAATGTTGGTATGGGTCTGTATTAACTTCTGCTCATTTAATAAAAGAAAATGTGTGAGGTCAGGCTGAAAAAGAAAGCCTTGCTTGTAATAGAAATGTATCTCAAAAATGGTCAGTGGGGTCCTGTGCAGGCCAGTGGAGTTCCCCCACACCTCTCAAACTATCATTTATAGGGTCGCCAGTTTTTTGTCAAAAAAGTCATGTTAACTTGATATTAAAATGAACAAAATCATTTTTAGGACAGCTGACGTTAAAAAAGGTGTTAGAAATGTACAAATTAAAAATTTTAAATAGCTGGGACAGTAGTTAATATTGTATATTAATTCTTTTTGACCTGTATTCAATTCAACTGAAGTCCTGCCCGAGTTGTGTTACTGCATTGCGCCCAGTGACTCCAGGAAGCCAAACCTACCAAGACCCTGGCCAGGATAAAGAGATGATGAAGAAGAATTTACATAGAAGTTTAGGATAAGGTTAATTTTTACTTATTATATTATTGTTATAATATTTAGCAGTAAAGAACGAAAGATAAAATAACTTATTTATCCTTATTCGTACATTTTTGGTGAGCCCTTCTCCTCTTGGACTGCAACCTCTTTCCTCAGAAAGCACCCCACGGTCCTCTGAAGGGCACCAATCCAAAGAGGTTCTAAGGCCTTCTGTCTTTTGTCTTCAGATCTGAAAGCATCATGTCCTTCTTTTTTCTTGACTTTGTAAGAAGGAATGGTGTTCAAAGCCTGACAAAAGAGCAAGCGCAAAAGGTAGCAGACTTTAGGGCGACTTTATTACGGTATATGCCGTCACAAGTCACCTTTAGGCCAGTGCCTCCGTCCAGACTTCAATGGCAGTAAAGGTCTAAACCCCCTCTGACATTTCTCTTTTATTGAAATGCATCTTTTTTTTTTTTTTTAAAGCAGAGAGGAGCGGCCTGTTTCCCTCAGACTGAACCACTGCGACACTGCATTTTTCCTCCAGTGGACAACTGATTATAGATTCAAATTACATTCAGAAGAAAGAAAGTTTAATAATGCTTAGTTGTCCATGAATTCACTATGTTGTAAAATGTTTGTGCTTATTTTAGGCAGACTGATTTTCAAAAAGCTGAATAAAATCCAGCATAAACCCATTACATTTCCAGAGATGAAAACTGATAGAAAAAAATCAGTCACTTTTATTGTGGCTCTTCTTACTAGAGCTGCCTTTGTAACTGCTGTAATTATAAGGTGAAAACACATAGAAGCAACAGTATTTTTTTTGTAAAATGTTAGGCCATGCAATCCTATAGGTTATATTTACATTTACATTTTCAGCATTTAGCAGGCGCCTTTATCCAAAGCGACTTACATTACAATTACAGTATACAGTCTGAGCAACTGAGGGTTAAGGGCCTTGCTCAAGGGCCCAACAGCAGCAACCTGGCAGTGGTGGGGCTTGAACCAGCGACCCTCTGATCACTGGTCCAGTACCTTAACCACTAGGCTACAGCAGGTTATATAAATGTGTGGTCACTACTGACTTCCAAAATCTCTCTAAAACAACATCGGCACTGCTTGTGGTGGGTTTTTAATAGTTTTCATAGCTAAGCAGCCACATACCAACCAAGTGTTACTATACACAATACCGAATGTTTAATGGTGTGGTGTAAAGCACACCCCTATTGGATTCTAGAGCAGTAAATATTAATTTGGCAAGTCTTGGTTTGAAAAACACCCAAATGCCTATTGCTTTAGTATCATGATTTTTTTTTCTGTGTTAGCATTGAACTGTTGATGTACCTCCAAGAGCTAAGTTTAGTAAGACATGGAGGTATTACTGGTCAGCTTTAGTTCTTAAGAGACACAATGAGTCATGACTAAGAGAAAGACTCGCGTGAGGAATCAAATCGTACTGTCAGGTTGAGGTGCTTAATAAGCATTAGAAGAATATCAAGGGAGAAAAGTGTGCCTTCTTTGTAAGAATGTGTTGCTAGCCTGATAGAAGAACTAGTCTGTGGCTTCTCTTATACTAGAGAGGGCATTACTGGTCTACTGGTCTGTGGCACTTCTCGGTCGGCAAGGGCGTCAAGCAAGTGTCAAGGGTTTCCACTGTTTATATGTGAGTAAAATCTGGTGGATACCTGAAGCACCTGAAAGCCATACTTGAGTAAAGTACACATTTTATTTAGGAAGTTAGTGGCGTAAAAGTAAAAAGTTGACAAAAATTTAAAAACTCAAGTAAACTCAAAGTACAGATACTCCAAAAAATACTTAAGTACTGTAACGAAGTATTATTACTTTGTTACATTACACAATTTAATAAATATATATCCAAACTAGGACAAAACAATAAGGAAAAAAAGAAGCAAATAAGGTTTGCCAAGATGTGAAAGAACTTCAAGGCGTAATCATTTTGGAATGATAAACAACTGTGTTAAACAAGCACATACACTTGTGGGTGTTGAGGTATCAGCATACATTTTCTTAATGCAGGTAGATTATGACATGTAAAAAGCAGTTTAAAGAATCACCCTATCTAAAAATAAATTGATCGCTGGGCATTAAGAAAATGTGAAACATGAAGAGAAAGGTATTACTATATCAGTAAAGACATCAGCGTAGCCGTGAAGAATGGCGTGCAGGTAGTCGGCCCATTTATAATTTAGACGCGACAGATTGATGGAGAGGTAATTGCACCCTCCGCCGGGTGCCTATATTCAACTAAGGAAATGAGTTGGCTGTTTTTTTCATGAGAAGAAAGAGGGATTAAACTGAGCCGTAGACCCTCGGCAGGAACGGAGGATATAGAGGAGGAATTACAGAATAACTAGTAAATGAGAGACAGCAGAGAGGAGAGACATGCTGTTTGCTGAGGTTGCCAATGAGAATCAGCATGAGGCAAGAGATGGCACAGCACCTGCATCACAGCAGTAATTCCTCTCGCTAAACACACACACACACATATGTTTCTATTATCTTATCATACGTTATTGCATTATAAAAGCAAGTAAAGCCGTGCTTACATCTACAGTATCTCTAACTTAGTCATAACAAAGTTGGAAGCATAAAATTGACTACAACAGTGATTTTCCAAAATGTTCACAAATCTGAAACCCCTGACACATAAATGTTTGTACACATACAAGTATTTACACATCAAAACACAGGTGAACATAGTGCAACTGTACATATAATATACACACCTGCTGGATCACTGTAACCCAACCCATAACGTTGCTGTTACTCTGCTAATGGGACTTATTACTCAGATGCTTTTGACTTATTACTCAGACGCTTCGTTGCATTGGCTTTGTTGTCTTTGGACTGTGGGAGGAAACCGGAGCACCCGGAGGAAACCCATGCAGACACAGGGAGAACATGCAAACTCCACACAGAAAGGACCCAAACTGCTCCACCTGGGAATGGAACCCAGGACCTTCTTGCTGTGAGGTGACAGTGCTACCCACCAAGCCATCATGCTGCCACTTGTTTACCACATAAAATGAAAAATAATCTTTTACACATGTGGATAAATATTTAGAATTGACTCTCTGGGATTAACGATTAGGCGAATCATAAACCTAACCCTAATCTCACTACTACAAACCCTAACAGTACGTAATCGGTAGGACTCTACTAAATTCATGGGAACGTGCTTAATTTAATGGACCTTTTTTGAAAATCAGAGATTTTACATATTTTTAAAGAAAATCGCCAATTTTCATAGCATTAAATAACACTAATACTGTAAATTGAATACTAGAATAAATGGAATCTACAATACACAGGACAGCCTACCTTATAGTTGTATGTAAACCTAGAACATGTAGCGATGGTGTGAGGCTTCATGTTCTGTCTCGAAGACGAAAATATTTGTCTGTGTTTTGACCCCCCCCCCCCCCCCCCCCCCCTCCCCCATTCCTCTGCGTCCACAGAATCGGTTGGGAGTTTTCCAAACTCAGTTACCCGAGTCGTGTTTTTAGCTGCTTTAGACTTTGACATCTTGGACTGAACTGATTGCTGACTGAATTGCCGTAGGACTGCTACGACGCCTCATTGTGCAAATTAACCAGTAAACATGAGACAATTGAACGCTACACAGATGAAAAACGTTAAATCACTGAACACACACCTTAAAGTTTGAATTTCACAGCAAATTGCATATTACTCTGGAAAAGGCTCGTTTTACTGTCCGTGAATTCGGTAGAGCCTTATTAATATGAGGGATCTTCAAAACGGTGAGGGAGGGAGGGGCAGTAATTGGTCGTGTCTGAGAGAGCTTATAGTCCATATTTAGTGCCATCTGATTCCACCTTTTTGGATGCTCAAAGAAGACTTTCATGTGCTGATGATGTGAAAGCAGCGGTGCATCACTGGCTATGCGCTCAACCAAAAACATTTTTTGCTGATGGCATTAAAAAGTTGGTATGATGCTGGGAAAAATGCATCGTAAGGTGACTATGTAGAGAAGTGATGTCATTATTTTTGAAATTCTTAATAAATAGAGTTAAAAATGTACAGAAACTTTCTGAAGAACCCTCATAGTACAAACTTTTGTGTGTTTTTGTCATTATGGGTACACTTGGTCCTCACAAGGTACTAAATAAGCAACCTGCCCTTAAATACACACACACATAAAGTGGCACCAGACTGAAGTATACGTATGGATATGCGGATATTTATAGTCATGAGTAGCTTGCATGGTTGGTGAGGGATGTCAATGAAACGGGTCTAGTGTTCTGCTAGTTCTTTCCAGACTCCGCTGAACTACAGAATGTTGTGGGCTGTTGGGTTTGACAGGCTGATGCTCTGCTTCCATTCTCAGTACAGAACAGTCACAGTCCAGAGTGAAGACACACTCCACTTTGCTGCCTCCAAGCTGCCAACACTAGAGAGGAAAGAACGCTGCACTCAGGTGCATCTGAAGGGCTTTCGTACCACCCTGACACGAGCTCTGACACATGCGTGACTTATTGTAAGTGTCAAGATCTGATTCTGATTAATTTAAACCTTGTTTTTTTTTTTGTTCCAGATGACAACCGGAGAATAAAAAACGACCCTGTGCAGCTATGCTAAGTTATAAGATGTGCATTTATTTTCTACTCATTATTGCTAGCATTTATTGCCACTGGAGAGTAACTTAACGTGCTCAGCATGCACATGACTGATCTTTCCGGCCTGTGTCTGCTCTCGCTTCATTCACATTGGACTCTTTCATGTCACCTCTTACAAATGTATGATTCCCCTTCATTTACTTCATGCTAGCAATCTAAATGAATTTTGGCTTCTCTGTGGGGAGAGGCTAATCACTCAAGGACGTAATGAATAGGCGCACGTAGCCTGTATTTGTTTGACACGGGTATGTGTTTGTAATGAAGAACGTGCGCCTTTGATGTACTTTAATGTTCGTTTCCCAGTGCTCATTGGGAAGTCTAGAAGTCGACTTTTGTACCACTTAAATGTTCCAGAGTGAGTTTTTTGGGGTGAGGAAAAGAAAGTTGGGAAAGAGTCTGATTGAAACTATTCAACAGTAAATTACAAAAGGGAGCTGGAGGGTTTCACTAGGTGTTTGGCGTCTCACTTTTCCCATCAGCCCAGTGACTGCTCTTCACTGAAGGTGAATGAAACTGTATTTGAACTGTATGTTGAAATGGAATAGCAACCGTCAAAATGTATTCCCACCGTAAACAGGCTGAGTTTGACATACACCGATCAGCCATAACATTAAAACCACCTCCTTGTTTCTACACTCACTGTCCATTTTATCAGCTCCACTGACCATATAGAAGCACTTTGTAGTTCTACAATTACTGACTGTAGTCCATCTGTTTCTCTGCATACTTTGTTAGCCTCCTTTCATGCTGTTCGTCAATGGTCAGGACCACCACAGAGTAGGTATTATTTAGGTGGTGGATCATTCTCAGCACTGCAGTGACAATGACATGGTGGTGGTGTGTTAGGGTGTGTTGTGCTGGTATGAGTGGATCAGACACAGCAGTGCTGCTGGAGTTTTTAAATACCGTGTCCACTCACTGTCCACTCTATTAGACACTCCTACCTAGTTGTTTCACCTTGTAGATGTAAAGTCAGAGACGATCACTCATCTATTGCTGCTGTTAGAGTTGGTCATCAGTTGGTGTTTAAAAACTCAATCAGCATTGCTGTGTCTTATCCACTCATACCAGCACAACACACACTAACACACCACCACCATGTCAGTGTCACTGCAGTGCTGAGAATGATCCACCACCCAAATAATACCTGCTCTGTGGTGGTGCTGACCATTGACGAACAGCATGAAAGGAGGCTAACAAAGCATGCAGAGAAACAGATGGACTACAGTCAGTAATTGTAGAACTACAAAGTGCTTCTATATGGTGAGTGGAGCTGATAAAATGAACAGTGAGTGTAGAAACAAGGAGGTGGTTTTAATGTTATGGCTGATCAGTGTATACAGTCTGTGATATTCATTTTTACGCAACTACAATGCATGTAGTAAATGTTTATGCACACCTGACCCCTAAATATTATATCCAGAACCACCCTTTTTTGTTACTAAATTAACATTCACTTAAAGGTTTTTATACAGTTTCAAAAAGATAAAAATACTAACAGACATGCAGAAAATATGTTTTGATTTTCTACACAGCATAAATCAGTGGAATCGGGTTATTGTTGGGTTTTACATAGCATCTTTCACCCCACTGACAAGCCAATGACAGCTAACTGCTGTCAGCATTTTATCTCTCTCTTAAGAGATATAAAAACCATTGACAGCTGTCTTTCCTCTTTTGGCAAATTCGATTTAACACCGTTTCCCATATTAACATAAGCTCTGTACTGTAGACAGGTCTTCTGTGACATCTTTTCATCATTTTCGTTTGACCTGAGGCACTTCTATATATCGCACTCATTTTGTATTTTTCTTTCTCTCTTTCCCTGTGTTTCCAGTCCTGGTTATTATAGACAGACAGGGCCTCTCTTGAGAGGACAGAGTCAAAGGTTGTGATTGTATTTCTCTTGACTTACAGGAAGAAGGAGAGTTCTGTAACGTTTTCTGCTCTACATTCAATACATTTTGCGTATTGGATCATACTGTAAGCATGTAAGGCAGTAATTTATATACAACAGGGGTAAGTGCCTGATAGCAATGCGAACATAGTGGTTTTTTTTCTTTCATTTGCTCCGGTATATACAGTGTATCACAAAAGTGAGTACACCCCTCACATTTCTGCAAATATTTCATTATATCTTTTCATGGGACAACACTATAGACATGAAACTTGGATATAACTTAGAGTAGTCAGTGTACAGCTTGTATAGCAGTGTAGATTTACTGTCTTCTGAAAATAACTCAACACACAGCCATTAATGTCTAAATAGCTGGCAACATAAGTGAGTACACCTCACAGTGAACATGTCCAAATTGTGCCCAAATGTGTCGTTGTCCCTCCCTGGTGTCATGTGTCAAGGTCCCAGGTGTAAATGGGGAGCAGGGCTGTTAAATTTGGTGTTTTGGGTACAATTCTCTCATACTGGCCACTGGATATTCAACATGGCACCTCATGGCAAAGAATTCTCTGAGGATGTGAGAAATAGAATTGTTGCTCTTCACAAAGATGGCCTGGGCTATAAGAAGATTGCTAACACCCTGAAACTGAGCTACAGCATGGTGGCCAAGGTCATACAGCGGTTTTCCAGGACAGGTTCCACTCGGAACAGGCTTCGCCAGGGTCGACCAAAGAAGTTGAGTCCACGTGTTCGGCGTCATATCCAGAGGTTGGCTTTAAAAAATAGACACATGAGTGCTGCCAGCATTGCTGCAGAGGTTGAAGATGTGGGAGGTCAGCCTGTCAGTGCTCAGACCATACGCCGCACACTGCATCAACTCGGTCTGCATGGTCGTCATCCCAGAAGGAAGCTGACGCACAAGAAAGCCCGCAAACAGTTTGCTGAAGACAAGCAGTCCAAGAACATGGATTACTGGAATGCCCTGTGGTCTGACGAGACCAAGATAAACTTGTTTGGCTCAGATGGTGTCCAGCATGTGTGGCGGCGCCCTGGTGAGAAGTACCAAGACAACTGTATCTTATCTACAGTCAAGCATGGTGGTGGTAGCATCATGGTCTTGGGCTGCATGAGTGTTGCTGGCACTGGGGAGCTGCAGTTCATTGAGGGAAACATGAATTCCAACATGTACTGTGACATTCTGAAACAGAGCATGATCCCCTCCCTTCGAAAACTGGGCCTCATGGCAGTTTTCCAACAGGATAACGACCCCAAACACAACCTCCAAGATGACAACTGCCTTGCTGAGGAAGCTGAAGGTAAAGGTGATGGACTAAACCCAATTGAGCACCTGTGGCGCATCCTCAAGTGGAAGGTGGAGGAGTTCAAGGTGTCTAACATCCACCAGCTCCGTGATGTCATCATGGAGGAGTGGAAGAGGATTCCAGTAGCAACCTGTGCAGCTCTGGTGAACTCCATGCCCAGGAGGGTTAAGGCAGTGCTGGATAATAATGGTGGTCACACAAAATATTGACACTTTGGGCACAATTTGGACATGTTCACTGTGGGGTGTACTCACTTATGTTGCCAGCTATTTAGACATTAATGGCTGTGTGTTGAGTTATTTTCAGAAGACAGTAAATCTACACTGCTATACAAGTTGTACACTGACTACTCTAAGTTATATCCAAGTTTTAGTTCTATAGTGTTGTCCCATGAAAAGATATAATAAAATATTTGCAGAAATGTGAGGGGTGTACTCACTTTTGTGATACACTGTACATCAATCAGCCATAACATTAAAACCGCCTCCTTGTTTTTACACTCACTGTCCATTTTATCAGCTTAACTTACCATATAGGAGCACTTTGTAGTTCTACAATTACTGACTGTAGTCCATCTGTTTCTCTGCATACTTTGTTAGTCTTTTTTCATGCTGTTCGTCAATGGTCAGGACTCTCACAGGACCACTACAGAGCAGGTATTATTTGGGTGGTTGATCATTCGTAGCACTGCAGTGACACTGACATGGTGGTGGTGTGTTAGTGTGTGTTGTGCTGGTATGAGTGGATAAGACACTTTGAACGTTTTCTGTTGTGCATTTTGATGGAATTACAGAGTAAAAGTGAGTTTTAGCATGCGTTATCTGCCTGTAACGTGTGACGTGCTAACTTTTACTGGATGCACAGAGGCTAATGCAGGCAGACATGAAGCTGGGGGCGATTTCTCACTACTTTTCCGTCTTGTACATCCATGTCATCCTCCTAAGAAATGGGTTCATGTCTGGTACCAGCATCCAAGGTCCCTTATTACTTCAGTTACACATCACAATGCAGAGTAAGGGTGGCTGGGTTCTCCTCACAAGGTGGACTGGTTACACACTGACAAGTGCACCTCCTAATGACCAGGTTGTTTCAGATCTTAATGGTAGTGGACAAGCATACTTCACATCTGCTCCACCCTAATGCAGTGCATTACATTGCATTTTTCTTTCTGTGTGGAGTTTGCACATTCTAAATGAATGCAGACAAGAGACTAAACCAGGCAGTCTTTTAACTAATGCACATGTGAATTAGGTAAATTGGGTAAATTCAGCAAATACTGTATTCTGCATTAAAATGTGCAGATGGGTGTTCCTTCATATTTATACACATGCACTGGAACTTTTACAGACACTGCAGTGTCCTTCAGGTGTACCAAAATAATGAAGATGACGATCTAGTTTTGAACTAGACATTGAACTTACTAAACATATTAAACAAGTGTTTTTATTGCAAGAGTAGACTGAAAGGTATTTTTAATAGGGCGGATAGCTTTAGGTGTGTGTCCAGCTCTAGCAAGACATAAAGTTTTATATAAATCCAATAAAATAAGATTAATATGTCTAATGCACAGTGGTGCAGCTGATGATCTCTATAGTCCTGGAGTCTTGGGTTTAATGCACATCATCTGTAAGGAGTTTTACAGTTTCTCTCCAAGGGTTTACTTTGAGTCCTTTGATTTTCTCTCAGCGTACCCAAAACATGCAGAAGCGTCTGACCCACTGCAAACCTGACCAGGATAAAACATATTGAAAATGCATGAATATATGAATAACATATTGGCTTTAAGAACACAGTGGCAAGGTAAAATGATTTCCATCTGACCTTTGATAGAAGGTAAACTGACAGTCTGGGCCTCTTTAAATTTTAATGAAATACCTCAGCCATGTGATCATATGCAGCGGTATTCTAGTGACAATGTGCACATTGATATTCAGACAGTGGTGGTATATCTGCACTTGCAAGGTTTTCTTTAAATCACAGCTAAACCTCTTATTAATAATTGAAAGTTTTGACTTAAAGGTACACAGGGGCATTGATTTTAGTGGTTAGGAGGTAAACTTAAGCAACAAATTGGAAAAAGAGTGTCCAACTATTACGCAAGGGAGTCTGACAAGTTTTTATTTGTTAGCAGTAAAGATTGGGGTGGAGTAAACAGAGTTTGGGTGGATGTCTATGTTCCTTCTGCTAGTCTGGCAATAAACAAGCTACAGAGGTGTTAAGACAAATCAGAACAATGGTCATATGAAAGACAAAATGAACATTTTAACAATAATTAAGCTTGTCATGTATGAAAAAGAGTACTTGTGTGTAAGAGTACTTGGTATTAAAGTCACTCAGGCCTTTACGCTTCCCCAAATCTGATGCCTTCAGCACATGTACTATGAGTAACTACCATTAGTATTTTCCTGACTAGGACATGCACAATTAATACCATATAGGTATCAGTCACAAATCTCTGGGCCTTACAACTGTAAATAGGTAAGACAGTGTACATTCTAAATGCTAATGCTACCCCTGTTAACATCATCTGGACATTGTTTAGTGTGTATGTGGGTTAAACAGATCCTTTCATCACATCAGCTTTTATTTGAGTCTTATTAGTATTACTATTAAATTTTGTAAATAAAACACCAGTCACTTATGTTACACAGCTTGGCATTTATTTGGTTCTTATTTGTAGTCTCAGCATTGAATACTAATGCCTAGTTCACACTACACGATTTTTGCCCTGATTTCCGACTGGTCGGCGCTAGATTTGCCGGCTCAGGAGCAACTCGGCATTTGCTCGGCGATCAAAACTCGGCTCTCAATCGCTGTGTGAACTACTCAACAACTCGATCCGACCGGCTCGCCGAGCACTCGGCGACCGGATCGATATTTCTAGCATGTCTGAGTTGCACGACTGGCAATGAGTGCTATATGTCGAACAGCCAATTAGAACGCAAGATACAGTGTGAGGGGAAACGCAGGAGAGGAGTGTAAACAGGTGGGACAGGGGGATAATATAGTTTATATCAGAATACACCGGCACACACACAAGTTTTACAGTATTTCTGACTTGATCGTTCTCTACAAAACATAACACCAACGTTGCATTGCAAAAATATTAATTAACCTCCAACTTACTATAGAACAATCTAAACTGTTTTTCCTACTTGATTTTACGCTGCACATCAGCTCACACACAACTCTGATCGCTTGCTACTTTTTGGATGTGGTATCATTAAACCCCTCGTCACTTCTTGCGTTTGTTTTCGTGACAAAACGTCACAATTTTTCTCCCAATTTTTAGCGCTTCCAATCTGTCTTCCGCTGCTAACAGGCACACCAGACCTGCATCCAAGGAGAGCACGCCGCTGCCCCACGCCTTCTTTACACGTGTACAGCCCTCCTCTTCTCGTCCGTGCATTCTGCACGGGCGTCTCTTCTGCAAATCAGGGTCCTTACACAGCGCATGAAGACCCACCCACCCACATATAGTCCGGTCCCCCACCCTGCAGGCACTGCCAATTATGCCCGCCAGATGGCGCCCAGCCGACCGGTGGCAACACCGAGCCTCGAACCGGGAGGTTCAGAAACTCGGTGCTGGTGCGTCAGCGGAATATCCCGCTGCGCCACCTGGGCGCCTAAAGAAGTGTGTTTTGATAGCGGTATGAAACATCATTCCATCATATAATGAGTGTCCTTGACATTGACCATTATTTATTATACAACCAAAGGGGAAGTGCTTGTGCAACCAGGCTATGCAATATTTATTACACATTGACACACAATTGATCAGTTTCGAAACGTTTCGAAACAGCATGACGTAATGAAACCTTTTCCGGGACAGTCACGGGACTTTATCATTTTGATACGGACTTCGAAGCAACGTTTCGAAACACTGAGCTTCAAATGAATCGATTCAGTTTCGAACAGGAGTTTCCAGTTTGACATCACTACTGAATTGTAAGTAAGCCTGGTAAGGCATTTTTTTCTTATCTATTTACAGCAAATAGTTTTTCTTCCTAGTTTTTCCTGTTTTCACTGTAAATATTTGCACCTTCAAAAGAAAAATAAATCAAATAAATGCGGTGTTGGACGCTGCTGCTGGAAAATCAGCAGAAGTAAATTTTCTGCTACTGCTGCCGAAGTCAACCTGCTAACTGCGTGGTCATTCATTTTAATTGGTGGTTGTATTGTTTTGGCTGATCTCCAAACTTTTGTTGTCTCCAAACTTGCATCATGAGGCCCAAATGCTGTTAAGTGGCAAAGGTGTAACTGGAAGTTTCTCTGTAACTTCATCATGATCCAAAGCTTTAATTTAGACTGGCGTCTTATCTTTTACAGATTCCTGGGCTGCATGTATATTAAGTGCAGAGAACTTTACTTACTCCATCAAGGTCTTTACATAAAAAAACAACCAAAGTAGGTCAGTGTTTATTTATCAGGAGCTGACAGGTGGAATAGATTCACTGCAGCCTAATGTATGATGCTAGCAGTGACCTTTTTAATGTTATTATCGTCCCATTGATAACGCCATTAAGGTCATCCATCACGGCTCCCTACTATACAGTGAAATAATAACTATGTTCGAGAAGCTGTTTCCAGTTTTTTCCACATGACTGAGTTCATGATTTATATAATTCATGTGTGATGGTATTTCAGTTAATATTTACTCTCTTCTACCTGATCAAAATAAAACAAATGATGGAAAAATACTTACATTACAAAGTACTTATATAAATACTCATATTGTCATTTGATTGATGATCTATACATTTTATGGATTTAAAAGTAGACTTATTTGATTACATTTTCTCTGTACACTGGTGTACTTTTGTACGCTTCCACTTCACTCCAATATAAATCCATCTGTTCATATTTTTATGACCTTAGCTGCCAATGTTTTAGCATGTATTTACTTTGGCTGTTTTAAACTCAGTTTTTATGCACAAGAACAAACAAAACTGTTATTCACTTTTACCCCCTGAGGAAAGATTTCCTTAAATGCTACAAAAGTGAAAAATTCTGCTTTTAGCATTTATTTATTTTTGTGTAGTGGAATATATATTTTTTTTCATTCAAAACAGACTAACATACTGTTTTTGTCTTAAATTAATCTACCACTGTCGGTTGATGTGTTTATGTAATTATGTACACTTTACTATAATGTATAATAATTATGTAAATACACCGATCAGCCATAACATTAAAACCACCTCCTTGTTTCTACACTCACTTTATCAGCTCCACTTACCATATAGAAGCACTTTGTAGTTCTACAATTACTGACTGTAGTCCATCTATTTCTCTGCATACTTTTTTAGCCTGCTTTCACCCTGTTCTTCAATGGTCAGGACCACCACAGGACCACCACAGAGCAGGTATTATTCAGGTGGTGGGTCATTCTCAGCACTGCAGTGACACTGACATGGTGGTGGTGTGTTAGTGTGTGTTGTGCTGGTATGAGTGGATCAGACACAGCAGCGCTGCTGGAGATTTTAAATACCATGTCCACTCAATGTCCACTCTATTTGACACTCCTACCTAGTTGGTCCACCTTGTAGATGTAAAGTCAGAGACGATCGCTCATCTATTGCTGCTGTTTGAGTTGGTCATCTTCTAGACCTTCATCAGTGGTCACAGGAGGCTGCCCACAGGGCGCTGTTGGCTGGATATATTTTAGGTTGGTGGACTATTCTCAGTCCAGCAGTGAAGTGAGGTGTTTAACAACTCCATCAGCGCTGCTGTGTCTTATCCACTCATACCAGCACAACAGACATTAACACACCACCACCATGTCAGTGTCACTGCAGTGCTGAGAATGATCCACCACCCAAATAATACCTGCTCTGTAGTGGTCCTGTAGGGGTCCTGACCATTGAAGAACAGCATGAAAGGGGGCTAACAAAGCATGCGGAGAAACAGATGGACTACAGTCAGTAATTGTAGAACTACAAAGTGCTTCTATATAGTAAGTGGAGCTGATTAAATGGACAGTAATTGTAGAAACAAGGAGGTGGTTTTAATGTTATGGCTGATCGGTGTACATACACATATACAGTTTATTCATACTTACTCTGTAGGTTTCCTTGTGGTGCTCCAGTTTCCAGCAAGTTCAAAGACATGAAGTCAGTTAGTTAGACCTACTAAGTATGTATGTGTGTATGCCCTGTGATGGACAGGCAACCCCACCAAGGTGTTTCCTTCCTTTTGCCTAAGAAATTGGACCCACCATGACCCTGATCAGGATAAATTTGTGCTAAAACAAACAATGAATGAAAGACTAATACATACAGGCTTAGTTTTTCATCAGAAGTGACATTTTCACAGATTAACTCTTGCAGCAGGATAAAATATTTTCAGTGTGACTGGCTACCAAGTACCTTTCCATCACTCTGTTTCATCTCTACCAATCATAACCTCGGAAACTTGGTACAGAAGCAGATAAAAATCACTTATGAAGAGTTTTAATGAAGTACTCCCCTCACACAGAACATCCAGCACTACAGACAGTATCATAGGTGTGCCATTAACCTTTCTTTATATAACACACTGGTCATGCTCGTATCCCCAGGAGCTGGGCCCTCCACTAAGGCCGGCCTCACCAGCATTGGCAGCAGCTGCTTCTGATTTATGGTTAGGGGTGTCACCAGGCGAGGGAAGAGGTGGGATTGATTCCCAGAAATCAGCAGAATCCCAAGCCGGTCTATTGAGCGCACTCATCCATCTCTCTGACATGATTGTTCCTCTCTTGTTACTTTATGTTCTAATCAATCAGCTATGAGTAAAATGGCAATTACAGCGGCCGTCGATACGAGCAACAGAAAGTGCAGGAATTATAGGACGTACCATTACAGCAAATTGCCATTAGAGTTCTCCTCTTTCAAAGGCAGGAGTCTGTAATGGATAATAATCAGGGTTATAATTCTTGATGGATTAAGCAACATTTCACATTTTATTGCACCCAACAAACTTGGTACGCATGAGTAAACATGCTGGACTTGCTTAGACATTTTCTCCAGACTGAGGCTAGAACGGTGTTTTAATAGTTTTAAAAATGACCCTTGTGGAATAATATCCCGGTCATTTCTTTTTTAGAGTTTCTTGAATTAGAATCTTTAAATCACCAACTTAGAGAGCATAATGTTCAGATATTTAAAAATACTTTATGTTTGTTTGTTTATTAGGATTTTAACGTCATGTTTTACACTTTGGTTACATTCATGTCAGGAACGGTAGTTACTCATTACACAAGGTTCATCAGTTCACAAGTTTAATGTCAAACACAGTCATGGACAATTTTGTATCTCCAATTCACCTCACTTGCATTTCTTTGGACTGTGGGGTCTACTGTATAGAGATTAATAACAGACGTGTTCTAATTCACTGTCGCTGATTCTGCTTGAATGCTCTTGGTGACTTCTTTGTACTCATTTAAATGGGACTAGTTCAACTGCACCTACTGAGATGAACATTATAACAGGTAAATCTAGGAAGCTCTGTGTAGACCTCAGAATTAAATAATAGTTTATAGTAAATATATAGTGCCTTTCACATACCCAAGGATGCTTTATACAATAAATATTAGAGGAGAATTACATTACAGCATAAGAGAAATGAACACAAAGCTAAGGATAAAGAAGAATAATATGAAATAAAGAGAAAACTTTGATGTAAGAGATGAAGGAACAGTCACAGAGAAATTGTGGAAGAGAATTCCAGAGTTTGGGGGCTGTGAAACTAAAATATCTGCCACCCACAGACTCAAGTCTAAAATGGGAGACAGCTAGAAGTAAGACATGTAACATGTTTCTGACCTTATAGATAGTGTTTTTTTTTTCAGAACATCCAGTTTTCTGTTTGGGTCTTCTCTAATTGTATCCATCTATCTTGTTGCTGACCGTCTTCTTCCTCTTTTACCTTTAACTCATCTGATAACTGTTCCCCAATTCTTTGGATTTTATCATAATATGTCCAGAATTAGAGAGCATTACTTTGGTTTTCTGGACTTTAAGTGAGGATCCGTTTGTTGATCCTCCTTGCCGTTCATGGTACTCTCAAAAGTCTTTGCCAGCAGAACAAAAGCCTTGATATTCTACCTGTTCTGTTTTTTATTGTCCAGCTTTTACTACAGTCTGATCGATCTTTGTCTGAAAGACAGTTCTGAAGATCTTTTCCAGTACTTTCTTGTTCTGCCAGTTGTCAGTCTGTGTCATATTTCTCGACTGCTGGATCCTTTGCCGGTAATATTTGTTCCAAGTAACCAAAATTTGAGATGGCCAGTCTTTTTGCTTATATTGGTATTCAAGTCTCATTTTTTGCTATAAGTGCTGTGTCATTATCTGCTTTGTTTGTGCTCTGATATGAAGTAAAATGTTAAACTATATCTTACTTATGACTAAGTAATTACTAAACATGTGTGGCACTTTTGGCTGATGTATGGCCATAACCTTTTTTTTTTTTTTTTTTTTACTAATAATAAAGCATAAGCTTAAATGATCATATTAAGTTAAGTTTGGCAACACTAAATGAAAAATTATGAACATGAATGTAGTGTTTGGCGGCACAGTGGTCTCGGTGGGTAGCACTGTCGCCTCATAGCAAGAAGGTCCTGGGTTTGATCCCCAGCCGGGGCGGTCCGGGTCCTTTCTGTGCTGTGCCGTGTCTGCGTGGGTTATCTCCTGGAGCTCCGGTTTCCTCCCACAGTCCAAAAACATGAAGTCAGGTTAATTGGAGACATAGAATTGCCCTATAGGTGAATGGGTGTGTGTGTGTGTGTGTGTGTGTGTGTGTATGTATTAGAGATGGAACGATCGATCGGCTATGAATCGGTATCGGCCGATTTTTTATCAAAATATGCTATCGGCGATCGGCCGATATTTCCTAAATGTAGCCGATCCGATCGTGTGATATATAAAGATCACGTTAAGCTTAACAGCTCAGTGGATTGATCCAGACTTTGAGCTACAAAGCACCAACCATTGCATCAAAATTCGTCAACAATCGCACAGAAACCATCGTGAAAGCTCTTCATGACTTAAAATAACATCATTAACGTTGTGCATCATACATAAGATGCAATTTTGCTAATTGAAATATTTACTTTAAAAAGATAATTCAACACGGTCACATCTGAGTCGATTCTATCAGCACGTTATATAAACTCGTGGTTCACTTTGGTAAATCGTAAGTGGTTCTTGCTTGTGATGTAGATGAGAACAGAAAACGTTACAGAGCCAATCAGAGGCAAAAGTTTATTCATTACCAAATTTGTTAGTTCAGGATCATCTGCTGAACTTTTAGGATCATCAGAAAACTTTTAGCTCCTTAGACGGAACAAGTCTGACTCGGTTACAGATCTGTTGTAATAGCAGTTTAATTAAGCTTTTTAATGTAAGAGAGTCACACAAAATGTTCTGTAGTAGTTGGTGTTTATTTAAAACCACGACATTAATTAATAACAGTAAACACGGAGAGATAACTGAGAAGAGAAACTTACGCTTCGCGAAAATTGAATCGACTCGTGAATCACTTTAAGCGATACAGTGAACAGATCATTTCTCTTAAAGGCACAAACACACACACACACACACACACACACACGCTGCTCCGGTTTATCTTCACTGTGAGGCTCTTTTTAAGGTTTTTTCAGACTGAACTGGATAATATTAAACCTGCGTGTGTGTGTGTGGTCAGTTAGACTAATGAAATATGTCTCCTGTGGGTAAAAAAATTATTGTTTGATGTACTTTATTTACTGCTAAATTTGCAAACCCCCCCCACCCCATCGGAATCGGCTATCGGCCGATATCCCTGAAAGGAGATCGGAGATCGGAATCGGTGCCAAAAACCCCGATCGGTACATCTCTAGTATGTATGTATGTGTGTAAGTATGTACGTATGTGTGTCTGCTCTGTGATGGACTGGCGCCCCGTCCAGGGTGTTACTGTGTGCTGGGATAGGCTCCAGCCAAGCCCCCCCGACCCTAATAGATAAGCGGTTGAGAAAGTGAGTGAGTGAGTGAATTTAGTGTTGACCATATGCCCAATAAAATGACTGACTATTAAATAAATTTAACTATAGCATTTTTTCCAGTAGAAGTCCACTTGCAATTCAGGTTTAGTAAGTGGATGACTCAAATGTGATGCTTACTCTAAATATAGTTTAGTAACAAACCAATTACACACTACCTAAGTGGCTCTAATATCTGCATTATATAAAATAATGAGCTTCACCAGATCTCTTTTACACAGTCTGGCTGCTGAGCATCTCTGTTGCAAGGCTAGCACCGAGATGCTCAGCTGACCTACTGTCCCCAGAGTCTGGGTGAATCTGGTAGAGTTAGACTCCTTCCCAGCTCGCTGTCCCACCCTGTACATCGTCTTCTCCCAGGTGCTTCTCACCGTGAACTGAATTCTGCTTTCCACACCTGCGCTCTCCTGAAGGAGCCCGTACAGCCACTTCATCAAAATCAACTTCTGAAGAGTGGAGATTACCCACAGGAAAATTCCACCCAGCCTTAAATGGCAATCAATTTCTCTGAATTGCCTTCATGGTGAGTTTTGATAAATGCAAGCTTAAAAAGCTCATGCTGAAGCTTAGGAGGCAGTCTAGCCTTGATTTATAAGCAAACTTTCTAAATAATAACTCTAATTTGTGTATATAGCAAAATAACTTGCACATATAGTAAAATGTGTATTTTAAAAGCTTTTTCTTACATAATGATTGCAGTTTTAATGTAAGATAATTATTTTAATAGTTTTTATATACTACTAGGCCTAACAAATGCTGACAGTTTGGGAGGGGCCGTTTTTCATTCCAGCATGTCTGTGCCCCTGTGCATAAGATAAGATAATCCTTTATTCGTCCCACAGTGGAGAAATTTACAAGGTCCAGAAGAATATGGTTTAATGAGTATGGTAGCTGGTAACACTCCTGAGCAGAGCCCTGATCTGAACACCCGGCCAGGCCTTTTTAGCCAACATTATTGCCTAACATTACAAATGTATCTTTGATTAAACAAGCACAAATTTAATCAGACATACTTCAAAATCATGTGCAAATTCTATTATAGCTGCACTGGGGAGGGGAGGGGAGGGGACTTCAGGTTAATATTGTGTATGGAACCAGATGTTCAACAAACTCATGTCAGGGTGTCCACATACTTTTGGCCATATATATAATATATTTATTATTAGGCTAGCAAATAGTCATGGTATATGTATGGCATGTACAAGTGGCACACAATGACACATAAACATCACTGTAGAAGTGCACGCAGTCAAATCTCATCCGTTACACTAGTCCTGCCTACTTGCTGTTGTAGTTTAACAAAGAGTCAGCAAGGCATCCACATCTGGGATACATACAGTGTATCACAATAGTGAGTACACCCCTCACATTTCTGCAAATATTTCATTATATCTTTTCATGGGACAACACTATAGACATGAAACTTGGATATAACTTAGAGTAGTCAGTGTACAACTTGAATAGCAGTGTAGATTTACTGTCTTCTGAAAATAACTCAACACACAGCCATTAATGTCTAAATGGCTGGCAACATAAGTGAGTACACCCCACAGTGAACATGTCCAAATTGTGCCCAAAGTGTCAATATTTTGTGTGACCACCATTATTATCCAGCACTGCCTTTACCCTCCTGGGCATGGAATTCACCAGAGCTGCACAGGTTGCTACTGGAATCCTCTTCCACTCCTCCATGATGACATCACGGAGCTGGTGGATGTTAGACACCTTGAACTCCTCCACCTTCCACTTGAGGATGCGCCACAGGTGCTCAATTGGGTTTAGTCCATCACCTTTACCTTCAGCTTCCTCAGCAAGGCAGTTGTCATCTTGGAGGTTGTTTTTGGGGTCGTTATCCTGTTGGAAAACTGCCATGAGGCCCAGTTTTTGAAGGGAGGGGATCATGCTCTGTTTCAGAATGTCACAGTACATGTTGAAATTCATGTTTCCCTCACTGAACTGCAGCTCCCCAGTGCCAGCAACACTCATGCAGCCCAAGACCATGATGCTACCACCACCATGCTTGACTGTAGGCAAGATACAGTTGTCTTGGTACTTCTCACCAGGGCACCGCCACACATGCTGGACACCATCTGAGCCAAACAAGTTTATCTTGGTCTCGTCAGACCACAGGGCATTCCAGTAATCCATGTTCTTGGACTGCTTGTTTTCAGCAAACTGTTTGCTGGCTTTCTTGTGCATCAGCTTCCTTCTGGGATGACGACCATGCAGACCGAGTTGATGCAGTGTGCGGCGTATGGTCTGAGCACTGACAGGCTGACCTCCCACGTCTTCAACCTCTGCAGCAATGCTGGTAGCACTCATGTGTCTATTTTTTAAAGCCAACCTCTGGATATGATGCCGAACACGTGGACTCAACTTCTTTGGTCGACCCTGGCGAAGCCTGTTCCGAGTGGAACCTGTCCTGGAAAACCGCTGTATGACCTTGGCCACCATGCTGTAGCTCAGTTTCAGGGTGTTAGCAATCTTCTTATAGCCCAGGCCATCTTTGTGGAGAGCAACAATTCTATTTCTCACATCCTCAGAGAGTTCTTTGCCATGAGGTGCCATGTTGAATATCCAGTGGCCAGTATGAGAGAATTGTACCCAAAACACCAAATTTAACAGCCCTGCTCCCCATTTACACCTGGGACCTTGACACATGACACCAGGGAGGGACAACGACACATTTGGGCACAATTTGGACATGTTCACTGTGGGGTGTACTCACTTATGTTGCCAGCTATTTAGACATTAATGGCTGTGTGTTGAGTTATTTTCAGAAGACAGTAAATCTACACTGCTATACAAGCTGTACACTGACTACTCTAAGTTATATCCAAGTTTCATGTCTATAGTGTTGTCCCATGAAAAGATATAATGAAATATTTGCAGAAATGTGAGGGGTGTACTCACTTTTGTGATACACTGTACATTGATAAATGACAAATACAGAACACACCTAAAAGCACATGCAACAATGGGAACTGTGTAGGATGTCATCCTGACATCTGTGTACACACAAACCCTGTACTGTGCAGGACCGGAATGTAAAATTTAATTGGGCACAGGCATGTGTCGGTGTGACCCTCCTCTGTCAGTAAAGGTCTGCGGCAGTAGAGCAGAATTACGATTGGGTAGCTGGATACGACTAGATTGGGAGAAAAATTGGGGGAAAATGTGTAAACAGAAAATACAAAAAAGTACAAATGGAGAATCCGGTGCAAGTAATCCAAGAGCTCTCCTATATTCAATATTTTTCCAGAGTTTCCAAGCTTTTAAGGTCTTTCCTCTGGAGTTTTACAGAGCCTGAAGCCTGAAGCTTAGAGGCTTGATTCTATAGTAATTTAACTATTCTGTGTAAATTAGGACAAATCTGGACATAGAATCAGCTGTTTATTAAACATTTTCAAACAGTTAATGGAGGTCATGCATCTCAGTGTTTTGGAGAAAAAAAATTGTAATAATGGGCAGTGATTGACCAAAAAGCAATTATAGACCTCCATTAACGTGCTGAATAAATGAATGTAAATATATTTTACATCAGCAGTTGAATACTGAAGATCTAGCTGACTCATATGAAAGTCAAGATGCTTACTGGTGATTCATATATCCTAAAAAAACAAAAAAAACAATAAACAAACACATCACTTTCCCCATTGTCTTACTACAGCTTGCAGCTATAACCTGAAACAGCAGGAGTATGCGTGTGAAGGAAGGTAGGGGGGGAAGTGTGTTCAATATCTGTTCAATATAAGTGCTTCAGGGCTGTTGTAGGCGATGCATTGCACTCTTAAGCGATGCCACATCTCTGATTACCACAGTCACTGGCTGATTGGTGTTTAACCTGCGGGTCAAGCAGCATGTAACCTTTAATCGCATTAGCTCCCCCCGTGTGGCACAGACGTTCAGTGAAATCACTTTCAGAAATGAATGATGGTTAGTTTTTGTTTAGGGGGCATTGCTATTTGGGCTTACTTTTAATAAGTGGGAAAGGAAAGAAGTATGAAAGCATGCAGCTTGTTGCCTAGTCATCAATTCATGTACATTTAATAGATGAGCAATATTATGGCATTTGGTGTTTTTATAATACAAGCATTTTGATAATAATCAGAGTGGCATATGGTGAAATGATATCAGTGAAACTGATGAAAAATTGATTTTGCTGTACAATATCTGAATATCTGTTCAAGATTGTTCAAGATTGATACAGGGGCGCCCAGGTGGCGTCGCGGGATATTTCGCTAGCACACCAGCACCAAGTTTCTGAACTCCTCGGTTCGAAACTCGGTGTTGCCACCGGTCGGCTGGGCGCCATCTGCCGGGCATAATTGGCAGTGCCTGCAGCGGATACTAATTGGCCATCGTATCTGCAGGGTGGGGGCCGGACTATATGTGGGTGGGTGGGTCTTCATACGCTGTGTAAGGACCCTGATTGGCGGGAGAGACTCCTGTGCAGAAAGCAGGGGCGAGAAGAGGAGGGCTGTGGACGTGTCGGAAGAGGCGTGTACAGCGACGTGCTCTCCTCGGATGCAATCTGGTATCTCTTAGCAGCGGAAGACAAAAAACTGAGTGTGCTAAATCGGGAGGAAAATCGGGAGAAAAAAAAAGATTGATACAGTACGGTATTAGCCTAGCCGTTAAGGTACTGGACTAGTAATCAAAAGGTTGCTGGTTCAAGTTCTTGAGCAAGGCCCTTAACCCTCAATTGCTTAGACAGTATGTCGTCACAGTACTGTAAGTCGCTTTGGATAAAAGCGTCTGCTAAATGTAAATGTAAGATTAAATTGCTTCCCACTAACCACAATACTGTATACAATACTGTATGGCTACAATTATGGGGACACTAGATCACGATTTGGTGGATTTCATATGCAGTGGCATTTATTTGGTGTTTCTCAACCTTTCTGGCTAAAAACCCCAATAATTTGGCCAAACTTTTTATTTATAAAGTTCTATTTTGAATTGTATCTGTTGTGATAAATGCTAATCCAAAAAACAAACGTGTTGTGACAAGTGCTAATGCTAATTGCTATAACCTCACACTGAGTACTATAGAGAATTACTAATTAATACTACCATAAATGTTAATCACTAGTAGTAAAAGCAAGGGAATACCAGGAATCACTGAGCTTATAATGGGCAGCATGAAGACACCTGTGGTATCAATAATGTTATGCTAAACCAAGGGGTCTAAACGTCTTAGGGACAAAGTTTGTCATATTGAAATAAAGGCAAAAGGCAATAATTCACTGTCAAAAAATGATTGAATTAATAATAATAAGAAGAATAACAATAATGGATCGCAGGGCCTCGTCCAAACCAAAAAAATTAATCTAATTCAGCTACAGAACTGCTCGGTGCATTCCTTAGGTAAACACGGTGGTGTTATATGCACAGTTACCTGTCAAAGATCCTCGTAATTAATACTGGTAAAAATTTATTTTTAGTTCCTTTATCCTGTGCGACCTCGCTGACAGCTCATGATATATAAGTGTGCAGTAAAGGCTTTGGGTAAATAACATCTACGAGCTGCACAGGGGGTACCGAGTGGAGAGTTGAGATTTCAAGGAAGCCAGAAGATCTTTGAGTTGATATACCACATGCTTTTTTATCTTTAACTTCTCCTCCAGGGATGTGTCCCGGCCTCCTCTCCTCTCCTCTTCAAAGACCAAAACGGTACTTTATATTTTTATTTTTTTCCAACTCCCACTCGCTTGATAACCACAGGCCAGATAGTTAAACTTGTGGTTTACTTTTTATCTGAACTTTAAAAGGAAGCTTTAAAAGTCTGTGTTTTTCAAGGCATCAAAAGTTGTCGAACCTCAAAAGTTGTCTGATGCTGAAAGGTGTGTCATGCATTTTGTGGGAATGTTTAGATCCGGGAATAAAAGAGCTTTGTGTTCATCAAACAGGAGCGTTGGGTGCAAAACATTTCTGGATTGTCACAGTTTGACCTATTTAGGTTTTTTCCTAAACGCACTTATTTAGCTTAACTAAACTAAATGTACTTATTTAGCTTAACTAAAGTAAATGCACTTATTTAGCTTATTTAGAAAAAAATTGTGACATTTTAGTTTCTCATAGGCCCAGATTTCATCTGGTAAGATAAAGTCTGGGGACTCTTGGATTTTTTTGGCTTGAGGGTGAGTGGATAAAATCTATCCAGGGTGGGACTAAATTTTACATATCTTTAATATCCCTCCTAATGTCAGCATAAATAAATAAATAAAATGACAGTGAGGAAATGCATTGTCGTATGCAAAAATGTGTGCATGCCTGGATACATTAATCAAGCTATATGTCCAAAAGTCAGTAGACACTTGGCCATGATTATTTTTTTTGTTTGTTTATTTTACTCTAAAACAATTGGTAAGGGATTGCTCCCTAATTTGCAGTTTTTTTTACGTAATTTATAATACGTAGTACAGTATATGTATATAACGTTAAATGTGCTGTTATAATATACAGTACAGGAGATCAGCGCTCCCCTACCTTGTTTGCACCACGGACCAGTTTCATATAAGATATAATTTCACGGACTGGCGGAGGATTAAAAATAGAAGAACTATAGAATAGAAAATCAGTGTGAATCTGCAACGAGACGCTGCTCCCACCTAGTGGTGATTGGGGACAATAACACCAGAAGCGTTTTGGAAATGTAATTGCTCTTGTAGCAATCTCTAATTATTTATTCTTTCTGTGCAGCCCGGTAATAAATCACCCACGGCCCGGTCCTGGTCCGTGGCCCGGTGGTTGGGGACCACTGCAGTAGATGATAGATAGACAGACTTTCAGAAAGACAGACAGACATGCACCCCTTAGCATTAATGGCTCCTTTACTAGTACCCATGTTATTGGCACTAATTCACTCCAATACCACGTCAGACCCTGACTTTTTAAGGTTGAATTTGTAACAGTCAGGTTGGTCCTTCCCTCATCAGCTCAAGTTTAATATCAAACACCATCATGGAAATTGTGTATCTCTAATTTACCTCACTTGCATGTCTTTGGACTGTGGGAGGAAACCCTTGCAGACATGGGGAGAACACTGCAAACTCCACACATAAAGAAATCGAACCGCCCCACCTTGGAATCACACCCAGGACTTTTTTGCTAAGAGGCGACAGTGTTACCCATCGAGTCACCATTCCACCCCTTAATGCTTTTTTTATTACCAATTATGTTAGCACCACCTGTTGCTCATTGTATTTACCTATTATTTATTTATTAGGATTTAACGTCATGTTTTACATTCATGACAGAGACGGTAGTTACTCGATACACAAGATTCATCAGTTCACAATGTCAAACACAGTCATGGACAATCTTGTGTCTTTAATTCACCTCACTTGCATGTCTTTGGACTGTGGGAGGAAACGGGAGCTTCCGGAGGAAACCCACACAGACACGGAGAGAACATATAAACTCCACACAGACCGCTCCACCTGGGAATCAAACCCAGGACCTTCTTGCTGTGAGGCGACAGTGCTATCCACCGAGTCACCATGCAGCCCCTTAATGCTCCTTTTATTATCAGTTATGTTAGCACCACCTGTTGCCTACTGCATTTACCTTATAAAAGTTACTTAAATCATTCATAATTAAATTAAGTTTAAATATTGAATATTAACAATTAAATATCTCTTCTTTGTGCTGTTTTAAATCATGGCCTGGTAATATCTCCATTTATTTACATTATACCCACTGTCCCAACTTTATAACTCATTGGGTTTTTAGATTATAATCAATGCAAAAAATATGTTTTTTAATTTAATTTAAAAATCTCTAGCTTTTGTACTTTTTGTGCTATAAAAATGTGCATGAAAGAGGTGAAAAGATGTACATTTAAAGAGTATGACGAGCGCTGAATCAGAGACTTAAGTGAAAAAAGTGAGAAAAAGTATGAGAAAGGAGGAGGAAAAGAGGCCCAAAGAAAAGGTCACTTCATGGTGTGTCATGCAGGGAGGTAGATGCCTGAACGCTAAGATTTACTAAGATTAATCTGTCGTATGGTGACAGTGCTGCTTCCGAAAGGTCACCTCAGCAACAAGATGTGGAGGCTGGCTGCTGAAATGTATCGAATCTGACCACTAGCTGGCCAGGCCTCTGGTAGTTAGTACATCCTAAAGGTCATTTCTACTCAGCTTTTCTTCCCCAACTGACCGCTCTGCAGGTCTTCAAGAAATGCTTACACTTTACCCACTGACAGGTTCAGACAGTGTTTTTGTAAAGGCCTTGTTATGAAGTGGGAGCTTTGACAAGTTTGTCAAGCCCCATAATTTGAACAGAGCAGCGGGTCAAGTACGCTGTTATTGACAATCATGGTCAACACCTCTTAAGTTTTCATTTTTGGTTTTTATAAAAGCCTGGATCAAAGGTTTTTTATTTAGGTGCTTACATGTTAGTCCACTGTATTAGGCCAGATAACCTCACTCATGTACTGCTGTGAAGCTGAGTGGTGTTTACCTGGCCTGGGCAATGATTCTTCTTTCTTTTCTATATTTTCTGGAAAGTTTCACTAAATAGTTTTGCAGTTTTAAAAGCCAGAATCATTTTCTAAAGTGTTTTTCTTTCTTTAAGCATCTTTCTAGTTTACCCAAACTTTTACACCACACAGGTGCGAAGGTGTCAGAATCATATTCAATACAGCCTGTAGCTGAAAAATAAAATGATAATATTCAATACGGCATAAATAAACCATAGATAAACCAAAATATCCTGTTTGCTTACTGTCTTACTGTCTTAAATGGAAGGTTTATGTATTATCTGAGCCGACTCCTCAATGATAAACTCTTCAGTGCTGTATGTATGGGCTAAAAAGACTTAAACTGGAAAGCAGCTGAATTAGTTATTCTGATTAACCAGAAGGTCTTGGTTGATTTTCCTTAACAGAATGGCCCTGAAAAGTAGTGCTGACAGTTATTCAGAAACACAATTACACCCATGCACTGTATAGCAAAAAGCAAAAGCACTGTCACATATAAAGATTATGTAAGGAATGACAAATCAAATCCAGAGCAACAGAAGAAAAAAAGTCTAAAGAATCATACAGTATTGTCAGAACATCACAAGTATTTAATGTACATGCACACTGATCAGCCATAACATTAAAACCACCTCCTTGTTTCTACACTCACTGTTTATTTTATCAGCTCCACTTAGAAGCATTCATATTAGAGATGGACCGATCGGGGTTTCTGGCACCGATTCCGATCTCCTTTCAGGGACATCGGCCGATAGCCGATTCCGATCGGGGGGGGGGGGGGCTCTCTTAAAAAGAGCCTCACAGTAAAGATAAACCGGAGCAGCGCGCGCGCGCGCGTGTGTGTGTGTGTGTGTGTGTGTGTGTTTGTGCCTTTAGAAGAGACGCAGTTACAGAGTTACAGTGACGCAGAGTTCACAGTATCGCTAGAAGTGATTCATTGATTTATGAGTTCATTCGTTTTTATGTGAAGCGTAAGTTTCTCTTCTCAGTTATCTCTCCGTGTTTACTGTTATTAATTAAATGTCGTGGTTTTAAATAAACACCAGCTACTACAGAACATTTTGTGTGACTCTCTTACATTAAAAAGCTTAATTAAACTGCTATTACCACAGATCTGTAACCGAGTCAGACAAAGTTCAGCCGATGATCCTGAACTAACGAATTTGGTAATGAATAAACTTTTGCCTCGGATTGGCTCTGTAACGTCTTCTGTTCTCATCTACATCACAAGTAAGAAGCGCTCACGATTTACCAAAGTGAACCAGGAGTTTATATAACGTGCTGATAGAATCGACTCAGATGTGACCGGGTTGAATTATCTTTTTAAAGTAAATATTACAATCAGCAAAATTACATCGTAAGAGCTTTCACGATGGTTTCTGTACGATTGTTGATGAATGGTGATGCGATGGTTGGTGCTTCGTAGCTCAAAGTCTGGATCAATCCACTGAGCTGTTAACTTAACATGGTCTTTATATATCACACGATCGGATCGGCTACTTTTAGGAAATATCGCCGATCGCCGATAGCACATTTTGATTAAAAATCGGCCGATACCGATTCGTAGCCGATCGATCGTCCCATCTCTAATTCATATAGAAGCAGTTTGTAGTTCTACAATTACTGACAGGGTTGGGAAGGAAGCAGTGAAACAAACCTAGCCATTGGTAGGTGCACTTGTCAGGACATTCTCAGTGCTGGACCCAAGGCTGGGTAAATTAAGGAGTGTTATCTGCTCTTTTGATCATGTTAGTTTGTTGTATGTTCAATAAATCAAGACATTAATAATTGGCACTTTACATTTAGCGGAGTCAGTGATGTCAGGGTGATGTTTTTTTTTTTTATAAACTCCACAGCGAATCAGATCAGCAAGTTAAGTCAAATTTATTTGTATTGCACTCAGACAACAGACATTGCCTCAAAGCAACTTTACAGCATCCAAACCAAAAACCGACAAACTAAAAACAAGCAAGTGGCCTGGGGGACAATTTAAATTAATTAGATGTACACAAACCATACATACACCAAAAAATTATTAAAAAAGAAAGTTATAACTATTGAAATGGAAAAAAATGAGTACTTTATTATTCAGTCCAGTCTGTGGTATAGTCTAATAGCACAGTTTCTGGAAATGGTTGAGAATTAAAAAGTTATTGGAAGACCTCACCAGACCTAATGCATAATAGAAATCTGCTGCTGTTTGGCATGAGGGCTGTTTTTGTTTTTTTGTTTATTTATTTCTTCTTTGGTGGAGTAGGAGTGGTAAAAGGCTCTTAAGAGCAGGAGTAAACTGATTCAGCCTGCAAACAGGCTGATCCAAATGAACGTACAAGGAGTCTGAGAACCTTAAATTTGCGTTTATGGGTTTGGAGGACCACAGCAGGAGGATAGTCCATTAGGACCTCTTGTTCATTATTACTCAGTAGCTGCTTTATCTTGGCCTCTTGTGTGTGTGTGTGTGTGTGTGTGTGTGTGCGTGTGTGTGTGTGTGGTATCTTTGTATATTAACTATGCTTCCTACTTTAATCCTACTCGAGCATGTTTTTTTTCCTTAATGATCTTACCTTAAAGGCCATGTCTAAGTTTTTGGCTACCACCATCTACTAAAATCCAAAAAAGTTCCATTTATAGAAAGAGGAAAGCAAATATATGAGGGTGAATGAGAGTCTGTTGTTCAGACTTAAAGTTGAAGTGTTTGTTAAGGGAGAAAAAAAGCTTTTACACAATTTGTTCTAAAAGCAGAGATGCACGGCTGGCTTAGTAATCACGAGATTTGCCAACAAATTATAGTACTGTGCAAAAGTCTTAGGCCACCACTAGCTTTGTTCTTTTAGCAAAGTTATGGCCACTCAAATATTTCAGTCTAGTATATCTTAAATTTTCAACACAAGTAAAATAAAATTTTCAGAGCAAAATGGGTCCTATAGACAAAATTCTGCATTAAGAATGACCTCTCTTGGCACGATGCACAAGTAAAAAGTAAAGTAAAAAGTTATCATGTCTTCTCAGTCCAGCTTCAACACTGGCAGCATTTCTGTCTCTTGTTTTGAGATTGGAAAGCAACATTAATCAATCATTGTCATTTTGTTAATGTTAATGTTAATTTTTTTTTCAGCTTTTCTCTTAATATTCACTTGTTTTTTTTTACATGTTTCTGAAAATGTTATATGTTTATATGTTTTTTTAACTGAATATTAGGGGACAGTGGTAGCCTGGTAGGTAGAGCTTTGGGCTATCAACCTGAAGATTGGTGGTTCAAGTCCAGGCTCTGCTATGCAGCCACTGTTGGGTCCTTGAGCAAGGCCCTTAACCCTGTCTGCTCCAGGGGCGCCGTACGATGGCTGACCCAGCGCTCTGACCCCAGCTTCCAAACAAGCTGGGATATGCGAAGAAAGAATTTCATTGTACTGTACATCTGTATATGTATATATGGCAAATAAAGTATATCTTCTTTTTCTTCATTATTGACTTATAACTTACACCAGCCAGCTACATTACCGGCTCAGTCATGCAGCATGCATAGACTCAGCAATTTTATGACCATTCATATTTTTCTCTCTTCTTAGTAAGATACAGACAAAGAAATACAAGGAAAAATACAATTCTCAGAATAAAACAGCTTCTAGAAAAAAATAAGCACAAGTAAAAAATAAAAAATTAAACAAAACATTATCATGTCTTCTCAGTCCAGCTTCAACCCTGGCAGCATTTCTGTCTCTTGTATTGAGACTGGAACGCAACATTAACCAGTCAATCATTTGCAAGATGTAGACGAAGGAATTTCCTGAATCCTTTCAGCTTTTCTCTTAATATTCACTTGTTTTACATGTTTATTTCTATTCTTTTTAATCCAATACTATTTGCTTATAACTTACAAGAGCTAACTACCTTACCGGCTCAGTCATGCAGCATGTGTAGACTCAGCAAGAAGCTGTATTCTAGATGTACAGTACTTCAATAGCATTGGGTTCAACTGCAGCACATTTTGGTAACGAACACAAAAACCGCTGGGAAACCTAGTTCACCTGGTAATACCTGCACGTCCCTCTGCTGGTCGATGCTGGTACTGCAGGTCGAATTGTTACTTCAGTTGTGTGATCATGGAAACTCAATGGGTTGGAGTTGGCAGTGATTGCGATGGGGGGGAAAGGCTGTTGCTACTTTTTGCTTAACGTTAAAAAAGCAATTAAAGCAGAGCAAGAAAAATCCTCCTGTCTTGGAGGCATAGGTACTGTTCAAATTCAAAGCACAAGACAATATTTTAGTCAATCTTTGTAAGATGCTTATCGAATTAAATATGCTCTTGAGGGAGTTGAAATCTTACTTTACACTTACATTTATAAGATAAATACATGGGGCAGGCTTTCCCTAAATTCAATATCTATTAATTACTTTTACTGGAAGTAGTCTTCAGTATTAGTACCTGAGGTACTACTGTTAAAACTTCACTAGTACTTACATCCAGTAACTTAAAAACAAGCATCCTGGGGGGTGTCACGTGACCCGCTACGAAATGGCCGCTTGAACTCGTGCTCCGCTCCGGTTACTTTTTATTTTTGATACTACCTCTGTTATAACTATTTTTAATAATCATTTTTGATTTCAAGTAACATTTAAGATGTCTGAGGGTCAAGAGGCGCGGGATTTTCCATTGTTCACGTCCTCTCGACCCCAGAGAAGTACGAAAAAGAAGGCTGTCGAGCAAGAAGAAACAACGCCATCACCGCTATCACAGGGTGAAGCGGTTTTGACTGAAATTCGAGCAGTCGGTTCACGACTGGGGTCTATCGACAGCCGTTTGGATGTGATTAACGGACGTTTGGACACTATGGCATCCTCTCTTTCCTCGCTACAAACTTGTTTGGCGGACGTGTCGGAGAAAGTTGCCTCAAACGAATCTCGCCTATCTCAGGCGGAAAATAGGATCTCCGCTACAGAGGATTCCGCAGGTGCACACGCTACTAAGCTGAGTTCTATGGAAAAGAATCTTCAACAGCTACAAGCCAAGCTTGACGATTTAGAGAATAGGGGTCGGCGGAAAAATGTTAAAATAATCGGTCTCTCTGAAAACGCAGAAGGATCCGAACCCCTAGCCAAATTTTTATCTTTAATGCTTCCAAAGTGGCTAGATTTTCCACCGGACACTAAGTTTGATATTGAGCGAGCACACAGATCGTTCGCACCACCACCTGTTGAGAACGGTCCCCCACGCAGTATTCTAGTGAGATTTCTCCGATGCCCAGACAAGGAGGCTATTCTCCGTGCTGCGATGAGGAATCGGGATGTAATTCATAATGGTTGTCGACTACGATTCTACCAAGACCTCTCCGCGGAGATCATGAGAAAGCGACGAGAATTTAGCGAGATGAGAAAAGCTTTTTCCGGCCGTCAGATGTTCCGTGGATTCGCTTATCCAGCTAAACTGCGGTGCGTTTACAGGGAGAGAGTCCACCTGTTCTCGACCCCCGCGGCTGCGAAGGACTTTCTGGACGGCATAGAGAACGATAAGTAGACTGTTTAAAGCTGACATGTTATTTTGAACGTTATAGGAGGTAGTTGACTTCTGCGCTCAGCTTTCCCTTTGTTAAAAAACAAAAACAAAAAAAAAACTTTTTGTTTCTGGTTATTGGAGAACAGGGAAGAGCTGTTCATTATACTCGATTGTAATAACTGGAGTGGCACGGAGCATGCGCCATTTTTTCTTTTTTTTTACTAACTTTATGGGGTTTATATTACTGTTATTTTCAAATATGTTTGTTTTTTACGTAGCTGAACTCGGGTCTGGTGACCTGGTCTCATTTGTTGTGCCCTTTCGTTTGGGGATCGGGCAGGGGGGTGTGGGGTGGGATTGTTGTGGTTTTGTGTGTTTAAACTTTAAAATGCTGGCACGTGTCACAATGTTAACAGTTCGCATTTGCACAATACTTCTTAGAATAACTATTTATAAATATGAACAGTTCTTTTAAATGTATTACTTGGAACGTGAAGGGATTAGGGCACATGATTAAAAGGAAGAAGATTTTGACCTTTCTTAAGAGGGAGAGAGCATCAGTTGCTTTGCTGCAGGAAACACACTTATCTGAAATTGAACATCTGAAACTAAAGAGAGATTGGGTCGGACAGGTTTATTTTACATCATACAATGAGAATTCTAGACAAAGGGGTGTAGCTATACTGATTAACAAGAATCTACCATTCATTTTGGAAAAACAGATTAAAGATCCGAAAGGCAGGTACATTCTAATTTCTGGTGTGTTGTTTGGTCAACATTTATCTATCCTTAATATTTATGCGCCAAATGAAGATTGCCCGAAATTTATGTCAGAAGTGATTTTATTATTTAACCAGAACTGCAGAACTGAAATAGCAATTTTAGCTGGAGATTTTAATTGCGTTTTGGACCCAAACCTAGATAGGTCTTCTCCTGTACGGTGTAACACCAGATCGTCGTCGGTATTGAGGGAGATGACCACAGGGACTGGTTTGGTGGACATTTGGAGAGAATTGAATCCATGTTATAGGGATTACACATTTTACTCTAACCCTCACAACTCTTACTCGCGTATTGACTATATCTTTATTCCTAATGATCATATCCATCTGGTAGAGCTGGTTAGGATTGGTTCCATCTAAATATTGGTTCCATCTAAGGCTTCTAAATATGGTAGATTTTGTTAATAAACACAAAAAGCCTTCTTTTATTGTTTCTTTGGATGCTGAAAAGGCCTTTGACCGTGTCGAATGGAACTTTCTCTTTGCTGTACTTGAAAAGTTTAATTTAGGTCCTATTTTTATTAAATTGGTCAAACAACTCTATTCGGATCCCCAAGCCACAATTTCCTCTAATGGACTTATTTCACAAGTAATACGAGTTGCACGAGGGACTAGACAGGGTTGCCCTCTCTCCCCCCTCCTTTTTTCATTGGTGATTGAACCCCTAGCTGAAATGATTAGATCGGATTCGAAGGTTTCGGGTATTGGGGCGGGACATGAAGAACATAAAATCTCCCTCTACGCTGACGATGTATTGTTATATATAACTAGTCCGAATTCATCTCTACCTGCATTATTACACAACATTTCCCAATATAGTACTTTATCCGGCTATAAGATTAATCTATCTAAATCTATGGCAATATCATTTAATATTCCTACTACTTCCCCTATGTTACAGAATTTCCCGTTTAGCTTAGTTACATCTGGTTTTAATTATTTGGGCATTTTTTTGACCCCGGACCTTAATGACCTTTACTCTAAAAATTATATACCTCTTGTAAATAAATTAAAGGCTGATTTGGTCAACTGGTGCTCTCTTCCTATTTCTTTTTTTGGTAGGATAAATACCCTGAGAATGAATATTTTACCACGTTTGCTCTATCTATTTCAATGTCTTCCCTGTTATTTACCTAGCTCCTTTTTTAAAGACCTGAATAGGCAGTTTTCGAGGTTCATTTGGAACGGCAGGAAACCAAGATTTAAATTCTCTAATTTAATGAAACCTAAGGAGAAGGGAGGAGCAGGCATGCCAAATTTACAACTTTATTATTGGTCAGCCCAGATGAAAAATATAGTTAGTTGGTGTTCTAATAGGACAAATTCATTATGGGTTCTTATGGAATCCAGTGCCTGCTACCCTTTACCTATACAGTTCTTACCATTTATTCAAAATACGAATAAATTAAAGAATGTCTCGGAGAACTTTGTTATATCTAATACATTGCGTGCATGGAAAGAAATAAAAAAATTTCTTAAAGTACCAAAAGGCCTCTCTCAGTTTTCCCCAGTGGCATTCAACCCAGATTTTCCCTCTCAATTATCAGATATTGGGCTCCCTAATTGGAGTAGACGTGGTATATCACAGATTTCTTGTTTATTTTCAGAGGGTGTCATGATGTCATTTTTGGACCTTTCGAATAAGTATAATTTGCCAAAGACAGACTTTTTCAGATATCTTCAACTTAGACACTTTATTAAAGCTCAGTTGGATGACAAGACTTTGAGAACTGATGTGACAGAGATTGAGTATTTTATATCCAAGCAACATGACCTGAGAGGTCTGATCTCGAGGTTTTATGTTATACTGTCTGATGGATGTCAGTCTTCTTTTGTAAACCTTAAAGGCATTTGGGAAAGGGACCTGCAGGAGGTCATAGACGAAGAGGTCTGGTGTTCTGTTTGTTCTAATCTATACCCTAAATGTACTTCAATAAATATACATGAACTTAATTTTAAGTTTATTAACAGGTTTTATCTTACTCCAGTGCGTCTACATAGGATATTTCCAGATAGATCTGATTCATGTTTCAAATGTCGATCTCACAAAGGCACTTTTTTTCACTCTTTTTGGACTTGTAATAGAATTAAAGCTTTTTGGGAAAAGGTACATATAGCTATACAGGAAATTCTTGATATACAGTTCGCACTGTGTCCTAAACTATACCTGCTTTATAGTCAATTAGAAACTATATTTGACAACAATGCAAAGCAGATCTTCACCCTCTTGGTCTTCATCGCAAAAAAATGTATTTTGCTGATTTGGGCTACCCCCCGGGTCCCATCAGTAAATTTATGGTTCTCTCAGATAGCATCTTTTCTCCCTCTTGAGAAGCTGACCTTTGACTTGCATCGGAAAACTGAAGAATTTTGGCGAATATGGTCTCCTCTTTGGAATTACATTGGAAATCTTTGAATGATTTTATTTTTTGAGGGGGTTTTCTTGTCCTCTCTTGTTTTTCCTTTTTATGTATATGTATTGTACTTTTTTTTTATTTGTGATATCTCATGATTGTATATTTTTATCTTTATATTTTTTCTCTTATACCTGCCTATAGGGACCCTTCTCTCTCCGTTCCTTTCACTTTAAAAAAAATTGTATCTGTAAATGTGCTTGTGTGTATTATGTGACATGTGTCTTAATAAAAAGTTAATAACAAAAAAAAAACAAGCATCCTTCACATTCATTTCTAAGTATGCACAATGTTTTTTTTATCCATTTATTT
Organism: Trichomycterus rosablanca; assembly: GCF_030014385.1. Classification (NCBI taxonomy): domain Eukaryota; kingdom Metazoa; phylum Chordata; class Actinopteri; order Siluriformes; family Trichomycteridae; genus Trichomycterus; species Trichomycterus rosablanca. Next base: position 6,546,504 of record NC_085995.1, read on the forward strand.
ATCTTCAGTAATTGCTTTATCCTGATCAGGGTCACTAGATTTTTTTTAGTGTTTTCACTGGAGGATTGAAACCCATTCTGGCAAACCTACAATTGAAAGTAAAATGGGGAAGACCTGGTAACCAGAGGTGAGGCTTAAACCCAGGTCAAAGGTCCCTGTTTCAGCATTGGCAACCTCACCACTTACTCTGCTGCTGCTGTGTTCAGAGCAATTGACACTGGCATACAGCGAGATCTGTACTCTTGATTTTTATGTTTAACACTTTCTTGTGTTAAGATAAAAACACGAGTCAGGATTGATCCCACTTCGTCTAGCCGCCTCTTTCAGTGACAGCCAAATCTTGATTAAAAGGACCCCCCCCCCCCCCGAAATCTTTACCTAGTTCTCAGTGTGCCAAACTCCAGAGTCAGCACGGACAAGGCCACTAGAGTAGACTGGATAAATTTGCAGCACTTTATTCTATTATTAAAAGCTTGCCTTGGGGTAAAGAGAAAGAGAGATATAGGAAGGGGAAGAACGTGAGACGGGGGGAGGAAAGGCTCTTTAAAAGGCATTAAGTGACAGACTCTCATTATGACAGGCTCCAGTGCCTGCTTCATTGGCTAGATAAAGCACCCCAATACTGAATTTGCTTCCAGTGTTGTGTTATTTAAATGTAGGATGACTGGGGCTTGGCAGCATAAACAGGGCGTCTTTAATAAGCCCGGACAGGACGTGTGATAGAGACAATTGCGTGATGTATGAAAAGCACTTCATCACTGCCACATTTGGGCAGAATTCAATTTCAGACGCTGTCCTCGCCTCCCTTTATCTGCCTTGAGCAGCATCCAGCCACATGCCTGATACTGATAGCAATAAAAAAGAGAGAGGGGGAAAAGGCCTGAAAAAAAAAACATGGGAATTACATGGAATAAGAAAAGCAGGAGCAATCAGGCATTGATGTTTTGGGATCTGATGTGCTGGGGTGCTCTCTGCAGCCTGTCAGTGCTGCATGATGGATCACTGTGTCTGCTCCATGCCCCCGTCACCTTCCCCGCTGCATATTTACAGTTCTGCCACTCATACGCCATCTGCTTCAAATACCAGGTCCTCAGGCCACTGACAGGGCATTAAAACTGAGCCGTAAATCCACCTTGAAAGTAAAGCCGTTGTGGTTTACCTGGATCGACAAACCACACAGTTTAGAAACAGAGTATTGATTGGTCAGCACATGTTTGTGGTTAGTTGGTAGCGTGTTTGTGGCTGAAGCTGCAGTTTGTGAAAATAAATACCCTTTTACATTTGTGCTCACAACTGGGCATTCAATGGGAATGAATATATTTACTTCATATTTACCTTCACCATGATTCCTATTAGCAACAACTTTTATTTGACCAAGTGTAGTTTGCACATAAAAATGCAGCATTATTAATTAAAAGTTCATTTTTATGTAGAAGCCCACAGTCATTTTAATATTTCATCTTTTAATTTTAATTTTTTTAAATGCATTTTTATAAACCAGTGTTCAATTGCAGTATTAACACTCTGTTAATATTTAAAATACTAAAACATTAAACAATAATTATAATTGCTACATAATACATTGCACATTACATGACAAAGAAAGACAGAATTATGAAGTGTCCAGTATACTACATTTGATTAGACACAATAAATAGTTAAGTACTTTAATTGTCTGGAGAGTGCCCAGAAACACAAACCCACCCATTAACTCACTTACAGAGGATGGTGGAAAGGGGCAATTTGTAGAAGCCGATCCACCTCCAGACATGTCTTATGGATCCCATGCAGTATTTTGGAGAAAATGTCTAATTTAATGTATTAAGTACTAAGTTTACTACTGACTATTTTTGGGAGCAAGAGGAGCACTCACACAGTATTCAGCATTAAAACTAAATTCTTTCTTCGCGTATTCCAGCTTGTTGGTCAGCCATTTTACAGCACCCCTGGAGCCGAAAGGGTTAACGGCCTTGCTCAAGGGCCCAACAGAGCTGGGATTTGAACTCCAACCTTTCGATTAATAGCTCAAAGCTCAACCCAAAAGGCTACCACTGTCCAATAAAGAGCTAACCCACTGTTGCTAAACTCCTGGGTCCGAATCTCAGCAATCTCGGCCAGTAGGCTGACAGACGTTATTGGCTAGTGTCTACGAGGAACGGGATTGGTGAAACAGCCATGGTGCACTAGCCAGTGTGCTGTCAGTGCCCCCCCTCCCACTCACCGAGCCCAAAAAAAGGGCATCCGGCTTAAAAACTGTGTCTAGTATAGACATAGACATAGACTTTTTATAAAATTTTATTTTATAAAATAATATTACCCACATGGCAGGCAGATGAGAGGCATTCCAGAATGGAATCAGCTCACTGATCCATTTTAGTGAGTGGGCTAGAAAGAGAAAGTAGAACATGTTGGTATTCGTTAACTTTGAATATATTTCTTTACCCCAGTCTTATTAATTTTAAACTTCTCTGCTTGTCATGTGTCATGTTTTCCCTCGCTGTGTTCTTTCTGGGACAAAGTGACTTTAGTGATGACAGAGAAGCTAAAAATGTAGCAGTACAGAGAAGTGTTCAGGAACAGCAACAATAGTCCTGACCTTCTCTAAAAAGCACTGTGAGAGGAGTGTGTGTACTTCACATGGACTGGAATCCAGTGATGTTTAGAAGTGGCTTCAGGCTTTCTGTACCCACAATACTCTGCTGTAGAGTTCTGAGTAAGAGCACGCTGCTGAAATGCTGACTGACCTTCACTGAAGAACAATACATTTTTACACTTTATATGCTATTAAGCTCTGTCAAGCTGAAAGTCACTTTGATATTGTTTAAGTGCCGACAGGGCTCTGTTGTGCAATTTTTATAATAAATCGGAAATCAAAAGTATACATAAATTTGTTTACAAAATATACATATAGCAAAAATAGACCTACAGCAGGGCCGCTCGGTGGGTAGCATTTTCGCCTCACAGCAAATGAGCGGTCCGGGTCCTTTCTGTGTGTTTCCTCTGGGTGCTCTGGTTTCCTCCCACAGTCCAAACACATACAGTCAGGCTAATTGGAGATACTAAAAGCCCCCCTAAGTATCAGTGTGTATGTGTGTGTTTGCCCTGTGATGGACTGGCAACCGGTCCAGGGTGTTTCCTGTCTTTTGCCCAGTGAATTAGACCCACCATGACCCTGAATAGGCAAAACAGGGGTAAAATAGCCAATGATTAAATAAATATTATTTTATTAGGATTTTAACATCATGTTTTACACACTTTGGTTACATTTATGACAGAAACTGTAGTTATTCATTACACAAAATACATCAGTTCACAAGTTTAATGTCAAACACAGTCCTGGACAATTTTGTATCTGCAATTTACCTCACGTGCATGTATTTGAACTCTGAGAGGAAACCGGAGCTCCGGGGGAAACCCACACAAACACAGGGAGAACATGCAAACTCCACACAGAAAGGACCCGGACCGCCCCACCTGGGGATTGAACCTTCTTGCTATGAGGCGACAGTGCTACCCACTGAGCCACTGTGCCGCCCAAGTGATTGATGATTAGTTGGAACTTGGGTGATTAGTTTGGTGTTGTGTTTAAATTTGTATAATACTATTCAATTTTTTGGCATCATCTTTTGATTTCTTGTAAGGGATTATTATTATAAGGCAAATAACCTATGGCTGCATCCTCTAAAACCCACTAAATGGTTGTGTCATTCTCAAGGGATGAAGGAAAACTCAAATTGTCCCCTAACGCTGTCAAACTTTGGTTCTTGAATTACTTCTGATCATCAGGACACATAAAATTTTTCTCAGCCTGGTTCTCCCCAGCTGCATTTAATCAGAATTATTAACATATGAGGAGGCCAAACAACATCATGCCACTTTCTACAAAAAAGGGCACCGGGCTAAAATACTGTGCCTAGTATAGACCAGACCACATCCACCAGGCTGAATAACTGTGCCTAGTATAAACCAGACCACATCCACCAGGCTGAATAACTGTGCCTAGTATAAACCAGACCACATCCACCAGGCTGAATAACTGTGCCTAGTATAAACTAGACCACATCCACCAGGCTGAATAACTGTGCCTAGTATAAACTAGACCACATCCACCAGGCTAAATAACTGTGCCTAGTATAGACCAGACCAGATCCACCAGGCTGAATAACTGTGCCTAGTATAAACTAGACCAGATCCACCAGGCTGAAAAACTGTGCCTAGTATAGACCAGACCACATCCACCAGGCTGAATAACTGTGCCTAGTATAAACTAGACCAGATCCAATTTATTATTTATGTTGCTTCTTCAGGAAATTGTAAAATTCTCAGAAAACCTACAACAAAAAAATTCAAATGGAAAGTCAGATTTTAATGTCGGTTTATTGAGAAACAGGCTTTTTTATCACCACAAGATAAGTCAAAGCCTCACCCCCCTAGTCGTAGCCTGAACATTTTTTATGGTCAGCACAATGACACTGTGGGTACTGCACAGTGCCAAGGTCCTCGTCTCTGATCGCTGTCTGTGAGGAGGTCTACCCATGTCCACATAAGATTTCTTTAGTTCAACGGAACATTGGTTTCTTCATACCTCCCAAAATACAGAGGGTTGATTAGCAAATCTAAATTGTAAAAACATGGTGTGTGGTGTCCTCAGGATAAAACGGTAGTAAAATAAATCAATATTTTCTTTTCAGCTTCAAGAATGTGAGTACAAAATGCTTTTCATCTGACCTTTGCTGAATCCATTACACTAGCACTTTATTTTCCAAATCAAAATGATGTATTATCTTTAAAGACTGTATGAGTCACAATTTCCTAATTGTGCTTTAATACGAGATATCAATTTTCACTCCATACATGAGTCTGATGCTATTCTGAGAGACAAAGTGGCATCTGTCCATTCTGACTTTGTTTCTGCAATAATTTTAAAACCTCTTATTAAAAGAAAGAAAAGAAAGAAAGATTTGCTTCGTTCTGTTGCAGCTGTCCTTTTTCAGTCGCTTCCAAAAAGAGATCCTGCATGGTTTGCATTCCATTATGTCATTTCAAACAAATCCCAGTAATTTGCAAGATGAGCACAGAAAAGAACATGTGCTTCTTGAAACATTTGCAGTGTTGTTGTTTTTTTTCCTTTCATACATCTGAATTTCATTTCATTTTTACAGAATAATAGCCTGTGCCACAAAAGACATTGTGTTTCTTTCTTTCCGTCAAATCAGCGCACATAAAGGCCAGTGATTAGAAGAGATTGCTTCTTAGGCAAATTCTAAAATTTCCTCATCATACTAAAAAAAACCCAAAATTGACTCAAATTCCTATTCAGAAGCAGCGCAAAAAGAAATGGATTAATATAATAATGTCTCTTTTCCACCCGCAAAGTTATTTAATGTGAGCTTTTGTATCTAGGCAATTTGTTGCCAGGCTACCTGGAAATGCGTTTCTAATTACGTAGAAAGGTCGTTCTACCTGTGGTGTCAGGTAGTTTCGTGGGTGGAACTGATTGATGGCCACTCGCTGCATGCTGATAAAAAAAATGGTCTGAATAAAATTGACAAGCTGAACTGTGTCTCTCTGTAATCACTGCAATTGGCAGGTGTACTTGAAAAGTTACCTGGAAAGTTTACTTAAATAGCTCAGACGTAAAAACCGGGTGAGCAGTTTGGCCTTAATGTTACCCTCCAGTTCTCAAAAAACACAGAACTTCAAATGTTCCTTTAAAACTTATTCTTAAAGAACATCACCATATACACTGATTAGCCATAACATTAAAACCACCTCATTGTTTCTACACTCACTGTCCATTTTATCAGCTCCACTTACCATATAGAAGCACTTTGTAGTTCTACAATTACTGACAATGACATGGTGGTGGTGTGTTAGTGTGTGTTGTGCTTGTATGAGTGGATAAGACACAGTAGCACTGCTGGAGTATTTAAACACCTCACTATCACTGCTGAACTGAGAATAGTCCACCAACCAAAAATATCCAGCCATTAGCTCCCCATGGGCAGCGTCCTATGCCCACTGATGAAGGTCTAGAAGATGACCAACTCAAACAGCAGCAATAGATGAGCGATCATCTGACTTAACATCTACAAGGTGGATCAACTAGGTAGGAGTGTCTAATAGAGTCTCCAGCAGCATTTGCTATGTCTGATCCACTCATACCAGCACAACACACACTAACACACCACCATCATGTCAGTGTCACTGCAGTGCTGAAAATGTTCCACCACCCAAATAATACCTACTCTTTAGTGGTCCTGTGGGGGTCCTGACCATTGAAGAACAGGGTGAAAGCAGGCTAAAAAAGTATGTAGAGAAACAGATACAGTCAGTAATTGTAGAACTACAAAGTGCTTCTATATGGTAAGTGGAGCTGATAAAATGGACAGTGTGTGTAAAAACAAGGAGGTGGTCATAATGTTATGGCTGATTGGTGTAAGTGTGAATTAATCCCTACATCCCTCTGTACAATCTATTCTGTATAATCTGTATAATCGGTATTAGGGTAAAGTGGATTCATGAAGTATTTACACCCCTTGACTTTCTGTACACTTGATTGTGCTGTGAATTTGATCCTGAATGGATATGATTTGCATTTTAACCATTGATTTAAACTAAATTACCTGTGATGACAAGTGAAAACATGTTTTAGAGTTGTACTTGATACTTGCTTAGAACTCAACCTATTGCAATTTGAACTTATGGGACATAGTTTGGAAAGACACACACCTGAACTTTAACAAAAATGACAAATATGTACACTGCATTGTTAGAACAAAACTCAGGCCATGAAGTTCAAGAAACTTTCTATGGACCCTTTTGATCAAATTGTAACAAGACAAATCAGGGCAAGGGTATAAGAAATTTAACGCTTTTAGTGTACCCAAGACCTCATTGGCCTTAATAATTTTGAAATGAAGGAAGCTAAAGTTGGCTGTCTGGTCAAATTGGGCATCTGGGCAAGAAAGTTCTAGACATGGAGTTTAGAAAGAACCCAATGACCACTCTAAAGGAGCTCTTAAAACCTATTAGAGGTAAAACCATTTCTGCAGCACACTATGGGTCTGTCTGAAAACCTAGTGAGCTGTCTTGCATCAACACTAAACATCAACACTATATGGACAAAAGTATCGAGACACCCCTTTTAATTACTGAATACAAGTGTTTTAGCCACAATAATTGCTAACAGGTGTATTTTAATCAATTATATAAAAGAAATTATCACTGCCCAACTGTTCTTCCATAGACAAATCATTCTCCACCTAAAAGTGTTTTTACAGTCAGTAGGTTTGAGGCGTTTATTTGAGTTAAATTGTAATATTTTATTTTTACTCGCTTTTTATATTTTGATAGCATAACTAAGAAGGCAAAATCCAGGCCATCACCAGCTTTTACCAGTGCTTTGAAGAAAATGAGAGAAAGGGAAAAAATTCAGAGCAGAAGAGGGATTTAGAGGAAATGGAAAATGAGAAATAAAAAGGGAAAGATGTTTACACCAGTATTTAATATTTATTCAGAATATGCATCAGCTTTATAGCAAATTGAAAAATGGTAAAAAGCATGTCTACAGTGTAATCCTTATGAAATTACAGTGAGATTAGCATGAAGCAGGTGCAAGAATGCTGAGCAAGAGGGGGATAAGCCCATTTGCTGTTATAGCACCGTCCAGCCTTGGATGGCGTTACAGCTGAATCCAGGGTGTGTGTGTTTTTATGTGTGTATTAGTATTCATAATCATTTCATTTTTATTTTCAAACTGCTTTATCCTGGTCAGGGTTGTGGTGTGTCTGCAAAGCTGAAACACTGAATAGGACACCAATCCATTACAGGACCTATATACTTGATAAGTGGGTAATGCACCATACATGCATAGTGCACACTATAGGAGAGCAGAACAAGCCTGACCTCTTTATTAAGAAGGCTCTGTTACATTATGGGTGGGGTATTTTGTATGGCTAAATGGCATATATATGTAAGTAAAATACAGTAGACCCTTGACTGATGAATTTAATTGGTTTCGAAGGGCTATTCATAAGTCAAAATGTTCGTTAGTTAAACCTATTTTTAACTATTTATTTTAAATAATGTAAATAGAATTAATCTGTGCCAGACCTCCCAACCCCCCCCCCCCTTTTACTTAACCTTTCTAATGTCTTAAAAGGTCTTTTTTGTTATAAATGCAAGTATATTCCCTTAAATCTTCAATTATAGAATAGACAGTACTGTAATAAACAATAATAAACAACAATACACAGTAGTACTGTACATAACAAAACACATCACATTTCAGTACAGTACGTGTGCTGTATCATACACCATAATAAATTTATTTCTTTTTTTATAAAATGTATCTACCAGAAACAACAATAACTCTCATATTTCTCTATTGTTTCCTTTTTTATTTCAATAGTGTTGTATTTTGTAGGTGTAATTGCACAAAAGAAAGAATACTTTATATAGAGAGAGAGAGAGAGAGAGTGAGAGAGACGGTCGGAGTCAACTTGTTCGTTTTGCGAATTTCGGTTCGTAATCCGAAATATGTTCGGACGGTAAGTTGAAAAAAATCGCTCGTAACCCAAAATGTTCGTATGGTAAACGGTTCGTAAGTCAAGGGTCTACTGTACCTAAAACAAAAATAACTGAACCAAAATCTATAGCACTAAGTATAAATATTGCATATCTTATCCAAAACCAAGGTTCTGGACTATTTGATCCTATCCAGCTTGGTGTAGCAATGCTTATGCATATTTCACAAAACCAATTTATCTTCCCCCCTCACTCAACCTGAGCAGCTGCAAAGATGTAATACCATAAAAGCATTCAATCAAAAGCTAAACCCATTTGTTATTTTTTTGGAGAAAATCCAAACGACTAAACTGAGCAGACTAAAAGCATACAGCAAATTTTGTACAGCTGTGCAAATATTCATTCATTCATCTTTCCACTTTAGGTTTGTGGTGTGTTTCAGTACCAGCAGTGATATGCTTTACACAGAGGTCTGATGTATTTAATGGACGATTGCAATTCAGTTGTGATTCAGTTCAGTTAACTGCTAAGCTTTTCAGGGCTTAAGATGCACCCCAACTGTCTTTGGCATGAAGCGGTTACTAAAGGTGAATGAATGAATAAATTACTTGAAATTTGAAGATAGCACGGAATTCTGTAGCAATATTATTGCTTTAGCCTTTTTACCTCCCTTTCTGAGATCTATCATTTTTAATGCAGCATTAAATTGTTTGAGTAGGTTAAAAGACCCTGAAAGGCATGTCAAATAAACAAAATAAAAGGGTACAAGGTGCAGATTTAGCCTGTCTGTGCAGCTACCCAATCCTACACCATCCAAGCGTGAGAAATAAACAAATAAATAAAATATTAATAAAACTAACAAATTTTAGTTCTATGTACTTACGTCAAAGTTAAGTACAGTGATGCCTTGAAACTCAACATCAGTTGGTTCTAGGAGTGGCATTGAGTTTAAAAGATGTTGAGTTTTAAGGTATTTTTTCCCGTAGGGATGTATGGGAAGCCTGTTAATGTGTTCCATGGTCCCGTTTAGGCGACGTAAAATAATGGGGTTGTTTTTGACACGTAAACTCTGAAAATAACACAAATATAATATAAAAACACTGAAATACAATTGAAAAACACACTGTAAAAAAGGATTTTGGAGGGTTGTAGAAATAACTCATACAAATTGTTTAAAATGTACTTATGTTTATTAGTCAGCATGTAAAAGTAAATAACAACGGGTAAATCTTACCCATACTACCTATTTGTTAAAAGTAACAACAACAACCTTAAAGAATCTAATAAACTTTACTCAAAAACTGTTGGTTCTGCCCTGCATTGTGCACATGCACACGACCCAGGAAGTTACGAGCTTCTTTTTCCCCTCACATCTCTGTCAGACTGTGGTGTTAGATGTAAGGTTGGTATTTACCATATTTTCTGTTTATTGCATAATGTATTTAAGGTTTATCACAAGATATGTAGTTGGCTGTGTGAGACAAGAATTTAAACTAATTGATGTGATATATTGAGCCAAGAATCGCATTCAGCTCAGGTTTTAAGTGGAAGCAATGCACCATCTTCACTGTTAAAGTGAAATGAGTAAAACTAGTGAGAACTTTTGGAGAATATAATTAATTCCACAATAACATTTTGTCTTTTGTGTTTTATAGATAATGCTTCAATTAAGTTTCTGTACCTAATTAGACATAATTAGCATAAGCACTGTATAATTTCAAAAACATCTCATGTTAACCATATTCATTGGCTAGCGACTGTGGACTAGAAGGGGGCGGAGCTTACCCAGAAGGACTTGCGGCAGTGATATCCAGATCTACTGTGACCGGGCTGCTCAGCGTTGGGAATGGTGCAGCTATGCTGAGCAATACATTGTTATGTATGAGTGTGGTATGAATATCTACGTGTAAGAATGGGCTTATATCCATATAACTCAATAAAAGACTTGTTTTATCTGTTTATTCTACACAGATGCTACAATATCTTGCACTTTGTGTTTAGAATTTTTATAAATATTTGATTTGTTCAACAAACTATGAAAAGTACAGAGGGTCTTTTGTGCTTATTTTCTTTTTTTTAAGACATGATTAATTTTACAATATAAATTCTGAATATTGTGTAGACAATATTTTTAGGTAAAGCTAAACTCTCCTGAATGAGTAATGGCTAGTTATATAGATTAGTTAATAGATATAATTATTAAATAGATTCGTATTATCTACTGGCAATTGAAGAATAAATGTTACACACTTTTTTTAAGTAATTATTTGTGTAATAAAATGTTTTAAGTAGGTTTAACCTACTTTCATTTAGTATTTCAGAGATGTTTAATTTGAGTAAAATCTACCCAAACAAACTGGGTGCAAATTGTTACCTCAATTTTTTTGAGTAGATCCTATAGGTGGTTTTTTACAGTGCAGTTAAACTCAATAAAAAATACAATAAAACCTGCTCTTCAACTTTACTTAATTGTTTTCTTATGCTTCTTAATTAGTGAAGAGAACAAATACGCAGTAATAATTCAGAGAGGTTTAGTGTTTTTAAGTCATTCAATACATTGTAGCATATTTTTTTTTGAATAATGCACGTTTTAGATTCTCTCAGAAAAGCTGATTCTTACCATCTCTCAGAACCCCGACTGTAACACAAGTTTAAAAGTGAAACAGGAGGAAAATCCAGCTGAACACAGATACATTTGAAGCTTTCAGAGTAAATTTGACGGTTATTCCTTACAAATGCAGATTCATCTCATGTTCGCATGGTGTTTTACCGCACCGCTCAAGCCTAGCACTGAGCAAAGCAGCAGTCGCACACACGTTGAGTTTAAGGGAAGTGTTGAGTTTTAAAAATTTGGAGTTTAGGGGACATTGAGTTACAAGGTACCACTGTATATACAGTATTTTCCTAGGTAAAAAATGTACATACAACTAAAATAAATAATGTGATGGTGTGGTATGTTTTTATATGTTATTTAACTTGGTTTCATATGCTTTTTGATTCTGTCATTGTAACTATGACTGACAACAGCTATGTGCTCATATATAACACAGTGCCGTAGATAGGAAGTTAACAGCACTGACTTCTGTAGGAATATTATTGTTTTACAGTTTACTTTTCTGAGACCTATCATCCTTAATGCAGCATGTTTGAGGAGGTTAATGCCCAGTTTACTCTGAAAGCATGTCAGATAAACAAAATATAAGGGTACAAGGTGCAGATTTAGCCTGTCTGTGCAGATGCACAATGCTACACCATCCAAGCATAAAAAATAAATAAATAAAATAATAAGAACACTAACAAATTTAAGTTCTTTGTACTTGTGTCAAAGTTAATTATATTTTTCCTAGGTCAAAATGTACATAAAATTAAAATGAATAATTTGATGGTGTGGTAAGATTTATTTAACTTTGTTTCATTTGCTTTTTAATTCCATTGTAGGTTTTTCACCCTTATCTGATATAGCACTGAATTCTGTAGGAATGTTATTGTTTTAGAGTTTTACTTTTCTTTTCTGAGACCTATCATCCCTAATGCAGCATTAAATTGTTTGAGGAGGTTAATGCCCAGTTTACTGAGTTAAAAGACCCTGAAAGGCATGTCGGATAAACAAAATAAAACAGTGCTAGGTGGAACTAACAGCCAAAAAAAAGACATTACCACAAGCACATCTCCTTGCTGCTTTGGCTGAATGAGATCTTACAGGTGACCAATCATCCCATCCCAAAGGACATCTTGTTTTTCAGAAACAGCTGGTCACTTAATTGGCTGAGAAGTTTTTCTTCCTCTCTCATCCTGTTTCTGCACCGTTATGTGGTTGGAGGCTGAGAAAACCCTCTGGGCATGGATTTTGAGAATGTTCCGCTGTTTAAGTTGCTGTTTGGCTTATTAACTTCCTTTGTCTTCAGAGATGCTGAGATTTTTGTCGGACTTAAAAAGAAGAAACAAAATCTGCCTGCATTCTCAAACAAGACGACGACATTCGGAGCAAGTGTGAAACTTTCTCCTTACACCAAGAGGACATGTTTTAAAGGTTAATTCTGTAGTCATTTTATTCACAGTAATGGTGTCATTTTTTTAAGGCTCACTACAGCAACATAATTGGTGACATAATGAAGAGAATAAAATTTTAATACAACAATAGCTGAAATATTATGCAGATTTTGGTGAGCGCTGTTAGTCTTGCTAATTAGATCGGTGCTTTAAGGTCAAAGACTGGTCACACTTGACAAGATGAATTGTTGTTAATTAGGCTGTGCTTGTACCATGAGGTACCTGTATGGTCTGCTATTCACATTTATCCATCCATCCATCCATCCATCCATCCATCCATCCATCCACCCATCCATCCATTCATCTATCCATCCACCCATAATATGTAAACCCTCAAACATCTTATCTACACTGTGATTGATCTCATTCCATTAATACTATTACATTATTCTCAATTTTGGGAAAACTTATCAATTCATCCATCCATAATATGTAAAAACGATTTATCCACATTATGATTGATCTCATTTAATTATTACTATTACATTATATACAGTTTTAGGAAAACCATCAATTCATCCATCCATCCATCCATCCATCAATTCATCCATCCATCCATCCATCAATTCATCCATCCATCCATCAATTCATCCATCCATTCATCCATCCATTCATCAATTCATCCATCCATCCATCCATCAATTCATCCATCCATCCATCCATCCATCAATTCATCCATCCATTCATCCATCCATCCATCAATTTATCCATCCATCCATCCATCCATCCATCAATTTTTCCATCCATCCATCCATCCATCCATAATATGTAAATACTCAAACAACTTATTCACATTGTAATTGATCTCATTCAATGAATACTTTTCCATTATCCACAATTTTGGGGAAACCTATCACGAGTTACTCCAATTAAACCACAAGATCCAGTGGATCACTGGGTCACACCCGGGAGTCGCCAGTCCATCACAGGGCAAACACTCTCACACACAGACACAGGGAGAACATGTACGTTCCACACAGAAAGAACCCAGACTGCTCCATCTGGGAGTCGAATCCAGGACTTTCTTGCTGTGAGGTGACAGTGCTACCCACCGTGCCACCCCCAGTATTATCATCAATCAGCCAAATCTTTTTATTGAACACTGTGATCTTAGAAACCAATTCAAAATTAATTTATAACCTTCCAGCAAATATTTCTAGTTCTGATGTTGCTTTGCCTCCAGAATATTGTAACTTCATAAAAAACAGGAGTTCCAACTTACCTAAACAACTCTTGAACAGCAGGGCAGAAATGTGAAAAATTGGAAACAATTGGGTGGCATAGTGATAGGAATGTTGAAAGTCAGACCAGAATTTAATGCACATATACCATATTATCCATAGAAATTGCACACCTGTATGTTTAAGTTTATAAATATATATACATCAATCAGGCATAACATTATGACCACCTCTATGTTTCTACACTCACTGTCCATTTTATCAGCTCCACTTACCATATAGAAGCACTTTGTAGTTCTACAGTTACTGACTAGTCCATCTGTTTCTCTACATGCTTTGTTAACCCCCTTTCATGCTGTTCTTTAATGGTCAGGATCACCACAGGACCACCACAGAGCAGGTATTATTTAGGTGGTGGGTCATTCTCAGCACTTCAGTGACACTGACATGGTGGTGGTGTGTTAGTGTGTGTTGTGCTGGTATGAATGGATCAGTTTTTAAGTACCATGTCCACTCACTGTCCACTATTAGACACTCCTACCTAGCTGGTCCACCTTGCAGATGTAAAGTCAGAGATGATCGCTCATCTATTGCTGTTGTTTGAGTTGGTCATCTTCTAGACCTTCATCCGTGGTGACAGGACGCTGTTGGCTGAATGTTTTTGGTTGGACAGTTGAGATGTTTAAAAACTCCATCAGCCCTGCTGTGTCTTATCCACTCATACCAGCACAACACACACTAACACAACACCACCATGTCAGTGTCACTGCAGTGCTGAGAATGACCCACCACCTAAATAATACCTACTCTGTGGGGGTCCTGACCATTGAAGAACAGGGTGAAAGCAGGCAAAAAGATATGTAGAGAAACAGATTGACTACAGCAAGTAAATGTAGAACTACAAACTGCTTCTATATGGTAAGTGGAGCTGATAAAATGGACAGTGAGTGTAGAAACAAGGGGGTGGTTTTAATGTTATGCCCAATCGGTGTATATTTTTTTAAAGATGTGGCTGCAATAAATGTACCCACGCTTTCGAGTAGTATCTGTTTTAAGCATTTGGAGTATACAACCAAATGCATTACTTTTTTATTTATTTTAATTAGGTGAGTTTATAATCCCAAACACTTGACTTTATAGGTCTGATGAGATCAGTCAGCACTGTAGAATTAGTCTAATTAGATAATGGCTAAGTGTTTTTAATTAGCAAAATGGAAAATATGGAAATGATGTTGACTCACACTAAGCCCCTTCCTCATTTTTGTTCATCTGAATTGTATTCCACCCTGGATTTTAGCAGTAGTGGGCTAGTGAGATTTACCTGCTATACAACACTGAAAGTGCCTGAAATAAATAAATGAAAATAATTAAATAATTAAAACTACAGCTCATGTGCTCATATACAGTACCATAGATTTAGTTTTTCACCCATTTATTTTAAAATATTATTTTTTTTATTTAATGTTTCGGATCTTCGTATTTATTTATTAGTTTTTTAATGTCACGTTTTACACTCTTAGGTTAAATTCATGACAGACACGGTAGTTACTCAGTACACAAGATTCAATCCACAAGTTTAATGTCAAACACAGTCATGGACAATTTTGAATCTCCAATTCACCTCACTTGCACGTCTTTGGACTGTCTGAGGAAACCGGAGCTCCTGGAGGAAACCCACACAGACACGGGGAGAACATGCAAACTCTACACAGAAAGGACCCGGACCGCTCCACCTTGGGAGCAAACTGAGGACCTTCTTGCTGTGAGGCGACAGTGCTACCCACTGAGCCATCGTGTCGCCCTCAGATCTTTAGAAAAAAGGCGTAAAGTTTGGGGTGGACAGAACGTTATTATTATTATTCTGCATTAAGAACTCATCATAAACCTTTCACAGGATACAGCTACACATTGCGAATAAAAAAAAAACATGATCTTTTGTACCCTCATCTGGTCTGATTTTTGGAATCTGCCCCTTCAGCTGTGATTTAATTCTGAGGTTAAACCCTGTAAGCCCTTTAGGGTGCTAGATGGAACCATTTCTATTCTGTGTGTAAGGTCCATTTGGGTAAAATGAGTAATGCGTGCTCATTAGTACCGACCATTGTACTTGGCATTTCTTTACAGAGTAACACCTTTTATCTGAATGCTGTCACATTTAGCGAGACTTATTATCATTTTAAATTGCCGCTCTGCTCTCAGTGTTCTCTCGTCCCTTAAGACACAATTAAGACATACAGCAGTACGTTACATAATCTAAACATTTTACATTGCCTGCATTTACAGTTTCAATGATCTAGTATGCTGCATCACTGGTAAAGTAACTAATGGGATAAAAGCACATGTTTATATAAAATGCTACTGCATGCTGTAGCATTACGATTTTTTTCACCAAATTTAACATTTGGCAAACATAAATCTTTCAAACCTAGATTTGCAAATTAGATTGCCAAATAATTTGAATTAAAATTTGAATTACCATGCATTATCCCCTGTTGGCCAGCAAAATTCCAATTCATTCCAATGGTATTCATTAAGGTTAAGCTCAGGGCTCTGTACAGGTCACTAGAATGCTTTTAAACTGTAGCCTTAATAAACCCACATGCTTGCTTTTCCAAATTATGTCAAATTGCAACAGGTAAACTTCAATTAAGTTCTAGACACATCTCGCGTAGCAGCACGAGGTGGTACGCCAGATAATCTCAGAAATGTAATTACATGCACCGAAAAAATAAATTAGTTTAATTAAAACAAATTGTATTAAAACTAATGTGTTTTTAGAAATATTCGGGGCTACGCAGACACCGTCATTACGTCTATACTTCACGTTCGCGGTTTACATCAGTAGGTCTCTCGCTTTTGTCAGAATCGATGGTTAAAATTTAGTACTTCCAATAAGACTATTATATCGTGGCTGGTTATTTTATAAGGTAGCAGATGCCAGGAGCAGTTGATTTCAGAATTTAAACGGATGCCACTGTTGAACTTCTGGATCCGAAGACTCCAGCCCTCTCATTAAAGGCTGTGAAGTTTTTGATGCCCTTTGCTACTACCTACCTTTGTGAGAAAGGCTTCTCAGGTCTTACTGCAATAAAGACCAAGTACCGAAACAAAATAAAATGTTGAGCCAGATCTGCGTTTGAAGCTCACTGATCTCGTTCCTGACATCACAAGGCTGTGCTCCGCTAAACAGGCGCACCCCTCTCACTAAAATGGTAAGTGGTAACTGCATATACCGTATATACACACACCTAATTAATGTGTGCCATATGTGGTTATGTGATGAGAAACATATGTGGTACTTGTAAGTTCTGGTTTGATAATGGGTGGTACTTGGTCTAAAAAGTTTGAGAACCACTGTACTAGAGAGACACCATCAGCCGGAACCAAATTCCTTGTGTGTATCCACATACTTGGCCAATAATTCTGATTCTGATTTGAAAGCTGTGGTCAGAGCACAGTCCCTGAAGCAGACAGGGTCAAGGACCTTGCTCAATAGCCCAACAGTGGCTGCATAGCAGAGCCTTTATTTCAGCGACAATCTTCTGATTGATAGCCCAAAGCTCTACCTAGTGGGCTACCACTGTCCCTGCAATAAAGTAAAAAGTATAAAGAGGGTCTTTCTGCCTACATGACCACAATTTAATTTGTAACTAATTCTTAAAATTTCTAAAACATGTCAGTTCATCATTGTGAATGATATACTGTAGATATTATGAGTATAGATAGATGGCTAAAATCAATCCACAACACAATCAACTATACAAAAAGTCATGGAATCTGTACACTTTCAAGGGTATCTATCACATCATCATAATACAAGAAGAAGTCTCAAGAAACAGACAAAAACAACTGATTAATACATACAAGCAATTTGTTAACATAAGCTGCTTTTGAAATGAAATCAAACTCTCTAAAAGAAATCTAGTTCTCCTGACAGATGTCCATGTCCCCTAATATTTACCCCCTGCCTCAGTACTTAATCTTTTTGAAATTAAATGAATTGTTTGGATTATTAGGTGAATTATAATACATTAAAGCTAGAATCTTTAACAGAAGGTCTTTATTGAATTATTCATTATGAATGTACAGTGAATCAGGGATATAGCCATAGCCTGGGCATACTAAAACATTACCGACATATTAACACCTGATTGGAACACTGACAGAACTTAACATTACACAAAGCTAGCGAGTCGAATATGTTTGTTTATCATTTTTACATCAGTATATTGAGGGGCAATTTGATGAAGTGATGAAGACGTAGGTACAAACTCAAATATTCAATCAAATGAATATTGGCATTCCAAACGTTGATCCTTATTCAGATCCACCAGGGAGGAAAATTAAAAGACACTAAATCAACCTGGCCCTACAGGAGCTGAAAAGTGACAACATAAAATCCTCCTGCTGGGCCTGAATCCATAAATTGCCCATTTACCACAAGTGACCCCAATATCTGTCATAGCAGTAGGAATTATGGCCTTTCAAATGAAAATATCAAGTATTTTATTGAAAGAAGAAAATGTCCCCGGGTCCTCCTACAGCAAATGAAATTATGCATGAGCTCTTCATTATGGGGTTTGATAAGTGATCCCGCTGGCCGCCGCCATCCAGCAGGAAACAGCAGAGAGGAAATGAGAAATGGCAGGTATCGGAGTGGAGACGTACATGCACATATATAGACAGATATTAACCTACATGTTCAGTAAGATTTGTTTGACCGTCAGCGTGAGTCTCTTCAATCCTCTTTGCTTATATTCCCCTCTGTCCTCTCATTTTCATACACGGTCACAGGCACAAACAGATTTCACAAAATCTACCATAAACACGCATGCTCAGACAAGAGAAAACATCTTCCACACAGAGGCTAACAAAATGTGCTTCTCATTGGTATTCATCACCCCGGAGAAACGAGATGGGCAGCCCGGTTTTCATTTAATCAGCTTCTTATAAGGAGGTCAGGAAAGTGTGACCCCCTGCGAGAAGATCTGAGAAGGCACGACTGCCAGAAGAGATTAAGCAGAGATTGTCAAGGTGGACGAGCCAACAAGGATTAGAATCTTAGACTAAGATAAGTAATTGGATTCTTGTATGGTAAATAAGTGTGTATGTGCACCCTCCTCTTTCTCATCATCTTTTTTTTTTATATCCATGTAGCTGTATTTGCATGGGCTTGTGGGTCCCAGTAAGGGCGTTTACTTTGTGTGAAATTCAAGGAGAAATTCAGGAAAAGGATTTGCAAAGTCAACGGCTTCATATGCATTGACCCTTAAAGACAATTGGCAAATAAACAAAGGGCATTTTCACACTTGAGTTTTCTCCCGAATTAAGAGACCAAGAGTTCAATATGTTTGGTCAAGTGTAAAATGCTGTTTTCTCTGGTCCACCTGAAATTGGTGATCTGGGGTTCACTTCAAGTGACCTTGTATGAGGTGTGAAAGCGGTCCACTTCTGAGACCGGGCAACAAATGACAGAATTGGTTCATTTTTCCAGTTTAATAATTGAAGTATTCAACCTTCTGTTGTCTGTTGGAGGTGATCTGTTTACAAATAAAACTATTATTATTAGTAATAATAATATTACATTCTTAAATATTAAGTGTTTTTATTGCGGTTTCTTCAGTAGAATAATGGTACTTGTAAGCAATCATAGAAATTGTAAGTATTTTAACCTATACAGTGCATAAAGTTAAATAAGGTAAACCATGGTAGCCCATTGGTGAAGGTACTGGACTAGCAATCAGAAGGTCATCTGCCAAGTTGACACTGTTGGGACCTCAAGCAAGGCCCTTAACTCTCAATTGTATAACTTAGCGGGCAGTGCTATCTTAGTGGTTAATGTACTGGACTAGTAATCAGAAGGTTCATGCTTTAAGTCTGATCACTGCCAAGTTGCCACTGTTAGACCCCTGAGCAAGGCCCCTAATCCTCAATCGTTTAGATCTTGTATTTTCTAATGTTTAAAATATCCATGTGCTGATATTGTGAGTCATATGTCAGGATACAGTGTAGTGCAGAAGATAGATTGTGTCTAAAACAGCAGAAAGTGCAGCAGACTTATTTATTACCCATCAGTGTAAACTAGATACTCTCTCCTGACAGAAATTCTCAGGATAGTATCTCTTCTGGACTGGACTAGTAATCAAAAGGTTCCTGCTTTAAGTCTGATCACTGCCAAGTTGCCACTGTTGGACCTCTGAGCAAGGCCCTTAACCCTCAATCGCTTAGTTTGTATTCATCACAGTTGTCAGTTGCTAAGTGCTGAAAATGTCAATGACATATTGTGTTTTCAATTCCAAACAAGTCCAAATAGAATTTACAGATCGAATTAACTAATTCTGTTTTGTTGGCATTTCACATACTGTCCCATCTGTGTTGGGCTAGAGATTTGTACAAGTAGTAAATTATGTTTTATAGGATTATACGCTTTGCCACTGTTGCCCTTGGCCTGCTCAAGGAGGGGAGGGGGGTGTTAGTTTTCAGTCCTGGACTCTATTGCAAAAAGCGCTATACAAATAAATGTGACTTGACTTAACAAAATATGTTTATTACGTTCTTTATTGTACTCTTTATTAAGAATTTCAAAACAAATTACAGTCTTTTAGTCTCTCAGACACGACCAATTACTACTCATCCCACCCTTATTAAGGAATCATGCTGATCAGGTTGTGACTCTCTGTGCACAAGACTGATCGGCATATGAACTCGCCTCATGCAGGTGAAAAGATGCAGTCAGCTACTGCACACATGTCGGAGGGGGAGTTACAGTCTCGCTTTCCTCAATCAGGGCGGGGGTCAGCTCCAGTAGAGAGGAAGCGTAACGCAATTGGGTAAAAACTGGACGCGCTAAAATCAGGAGAAAAAGGGACAAAATGCATAAAAAAAAAGAAATTCAAAATATGTAACTTCAAGGTACGGCTCTACGAAGAACACATTTTATTATTATTTTTGATAGTGTATAAGGCCATACAAATTAAAATAAACCTGTTCAGGGACAGTGGTAGGTCAGTGGGTAAAGCTCTGGGTTCTATCAGTCGAAAGGTTGTGGGTCTAAACTCTGGCTTTGCTAAGGAGCCACTGTTGGGTCCTTGAGCAAGGCCCTTAACCCTTACATCTCCAGTGGGGCTGTGCAATGGCTGACCCTGTGCTCTGTTCTAATATGACCACTAACCCTAATAAACCATTGTTTAGTTAATTAATATTACTTGAATAACAATATAACCCAGACTCTGTTTGACTAGACCGTTATTTACATTTTGCTGTCTCACAGGTCAAGTGGCAGCGAACACAGATAGTCATATACTAACTAAAATACCAATAAATTACACACTGACTTACACACTGACTCTGTTTTTAAGACACCCTGTATTTTCTAATGTTTAAAATATAAGTCATATGTCAGGATACAGTGTAGTGCAGAAGATAGATTGTGTCTGAAGCAGCGAAAAGTGCAGCAGACCTATTTATTACCCATCAGTGAAAACCAGATACTCTCTCCTGACAGAAATTCTCAGGATAGTATCTCTTCTGTAACCTTTCAGCCGTGACCGGGAGATTGTATTTCAATTCTTTTTCTCTTCCTTCCTCTTCTTTCCTTACTTACTTAATCTTAGTCAGTCCATGAAGAGAATGTCACTTCAGTCTGCATGATTTGATGGGTGGGAAACAATAATGTGCTGTGCTGTTAAGCTGTTAAGTCATGTGACTCAGCATACGTCAGTTCACCATTGATGATTGTTTCATCCTGGTTTCAAGCTGTTCTTTAATGGTCAGGACTCTCCCAGAACCACTACAGAACATATATTATTTAGGTGGTGGATCATTCTCAGCACTGCAGTGACACTGGATCAGACACAGTGATGCTGATGGAGTTTATAAACACCTCACTGTCACTGCTGGACTGAGAATAGTCCACCAACCAAAAATATCCAGCCAACAGCGCCCCGTGGGCAGCATCCTGTGACCACTGATGAAGGTCTAGAAGATGACCAACTCAAACAGCAGCAATAGATAAGCGATCGTCTCTGACTTTGCATCTACAAGGTGGACCAACTAGGTAGGAGCGTCTAATAGAGTGGACAGTGAGTGGACACGGTATTAACAACTACATCAGCGCTGCTGTGTCTTATCCACTCATACAAGCACAACACACACTAACACACCACCACCATGTCAGTGTCACTGCAGTGCTGAGAATCATCCACCACCTAAATTATACCTGCTTTGTAGTGGTCCTGTGGGGGTCCTGACCATTGAAGAACAGCATGAAAGGGAGCTAACAAAGCATGCAGAGAAACAGATGGACTACAGTCAGTAATTGTAGAACTATAAAATGCTTCGATATGGTAAGTGGAGCTGATAAAATGGACAATGAGTGTAGAAACGAGGAGGTGGTTTTAATGTTATGGCTGATCAGTGTACGTATATTCTATTTCTCTAGAATAATAATGATTCAAGACAAATAACAAATCACAGATTCTTTTTTATTGCACTTTTTTGGAAATGGGGTTTGTAATTCTAAATACATTTACATTTTTTCCCCTTACCATTTCTTTTTATCACAATACCACTGCAGCAGCTGTGCGAGTGTTTGTTTGCAGGTGTGTGCATGAATGTCTTAGCAGCACGGGATGTGATAAAACGAGAGCGCCGCCAAAAACCAATAGCATTTTTAAAACTTCACAATGGGTTCATTCGCTTCCTCCAGATCCTAGTACTTGACGCACTTCCCAATCCATCCATCAGTCAGATGGTGGGGGAAACAGATGTCACCCGCAGTTCTTTTTATTCCTTTTTCATTATAAAAAAGAGCAATTTGTGTCTCAGTCAGTGAAAAAAAATCACAGCTGTTTTGCTCGAGATGAACCAGAAATGCAAAACAAAGAGAATCTTTGACAATTTCTACAACTGATTCTGGTGTTCTGATCTAAATTGCTCGGCTGCATTGACATTAATTGGACATGTGGTTCACACCCCCTCTCTCGATGGCGCCCCCATTAGGAGTGCGAGTGCTATTTTTCTAACTAAATTGAGCCTTCTTGGAAAGGCTTGAGCCTTCTCTGCAAATTCCCCTTCCGTATTCCATTTTAAATTGTTTAAATATCTGACAGGGTCCTCCAGATGGCTGATTGTCTAACGTTCTCATCTTTAACCGTTTCACACGTTCTTCCTGAACAGACTCGTCCAACTGGTGTGAAGGGACCTTCATTTCTTTTATAGCGGGGCATTAAATGCTGAAGCTTACATTTTCACCAGATGGTTGCCCTGTCTCCACCCTTCCCAAGATCAGAGCTTAAAATATCTTTGTATGAATGAAAGGGGGCTGAAGAAACAAAACAAGCTATTTTTAACATTATGAAAAAGTATTAAAAAGCATTTGAGGCACAATGGGTCGTATGTAAGACTGTCAATGTTGCACTGTTATAATTCAGCTTTTCAAAAATTACAGATTGCATGGATTTTTATAGCCATCATTATAACACTCATAAATTGAATGATAGAATAAATAGAAGCTACAACACACAGCACAGCTACCTTAACAGTTAAATGCAAACCTAAGACCGCTCAGGTGGCGCAGCGGTAAAAACACACGCTGGAACCAGAGCTGGGGATCTCGAATACATTGTATCGAGTCTCAGCTCTGCCTGCCGGCTGGGCTAAGCAGCCACGTGAACAACGATTGGCCTGTCGTTCAGATAGGGGTGGGATTAAGCCAGATAGGGACTCGCTCATAACTAATGCAATTACGACCTCTGCCGGCTGATCGATGGCGCCTGCACAGAGATGGGAGAAGAGTGCGGATCAGGGTTTGTCTCTTTGTACACAGAGCTGGTCCGCAGCTGATCTCGTCTGGTGTAGGTGACAAAATGCATACGGCTGCTGCCCACATGTCGGAGGGGGCGTGGGTTAGCTTTGTTCTCCTCAATCAAAGCAGGGATCGGCATTGGTGGAGAGGAAGCATGACGCAATCGGGCAATTGGACGCACTAAAAAGGGAGAAAAAAGGGGAGAAAATGCATAAACAAAATATATAAATAAAGAAAAGGCTTAGTCCACTGTAGCAGTATTCTTGGAATATTGGAATATGACTACTGGCAATCATACCCTAAACATATCTACACAATCTAAGTAGTAATCGCTCACTCACTTTCTTAACCGCTTATCCAGTGAGGGTCGTGGGGGGATGCTGGAGCCTATCTCAGCTTTTCAATGGGCTCAAGGCACACAGTAACATTCTGGACAGGGCACCAGTCCATCGCAGGGCAGACACACACACACACACACACATACACCCATTCACCTACAGGGCAATTCAGTGTCTCCAATTAACCTCACTGCTTGTTTTCGAACTGTGGGAGGAAACCGGAGCTCCCGGAGGAAACCCACACAGACACGGGGAGAACATGCAAACTCCGCACAGAAAGGAAGTACAGGGTGGCACACGAAAAACCGAACCGGCCATCTCGAGCTATTGTACAGGTGGGTGGCGTCGCGATTGCGGAAAAGTGTATTGACGCACAAGGAAATCATTTCCAGCACCTCCTCTTACCAGTAAGTACAGATTTTTGTATTTGCATATCTTTCGTTTCGTGTACGGGCTAAGAAACGTACGCGAGACGGTTCGGTTTTTCGTGCGCCACACTGTAGTAATCGATTATGTATTAATACTTCTAGTGTAGAATATTTTTCTTTCCTCCCACAATCCTTTCTGGTTAAAGCATGAAAATGCACCTGGGGGTGATGTAAGGGCCAAAATAATAATAAAAAATGCTGCCTCTGGTGAAAATGACTTGGCTGGCATGCACAAAGCCTTGTCCTCACCACTTTTCAACACTGCTGAGCAAATTAAAAGTGTTTATAAGCCAAGCTTTTATTACCTTTTATTATTATTAATTAGTCTCATTCATGGTTTAAGATCTACTGGAGAAACTCCAAAAAGAGAGAGACTATTTTAGAACTAAAAGAGAAAATAAAATATATTAACAAACACACATAACAGTGAGATTTACTGGGTGTCCACATACTTTTGGCTATTTAAGCCTACCATAAAGCAAACATCTGTATTCCCATTTCACATAGCCAGTACATTTATCTTTTTAAAATGCTGTAACACTGGAATGCATTCAGGTTGTTTGAGGTCTGTGTTTATATTCACATTACTGACACCAGGGGGCTAAAGTCACATCGAATTTATTTTCTCACTACGTCTCGTGAAATCCCACGACTCTGCTTATTAACAGTTCTCTGTGATAACCTAAAAAAGTGCCGCAGGGTTAAAGGGATCGTCACGGACATACGCTTCAACACAGCTGTCCGACTTCCTACCTCGTCACTCTTAATGTCATCGAGCTTTAATGTATGACCTGTTCAACCCCCATCCATCTCAGCGTCCTGGATGTCTTTTTTAGGATGACAGATGCCTCTGGCCCACGGTGCTTTCACCGATTACAGTCCTGATGGTCCAGATGTTATGTTGATAGAAAAATTGGGAAGAGCATTAGAGACACACCGACCCTCAGGCTTCCTGCTGATGTCTAATCTAGCACTTAGACAGTTTGGACAATTTCATTTATACTGTCCTGTCTGGGAGGGTAAAAAAACTGTGTCTATTAAAGGGTCTCTGTCTTATTTTAATACATTAAAAGTGAATGTACAGTAATAATTAAGAAGCTGTTTATTTATTTATTCTTGTTTTAATTAGAAGAATAATTTTGACCGTCAAATGTACTGTACATAATGCTGCCAAAGAGTAAAGTGGCTGTCAGCTAGCTACTAATAGCGTTTGCACTGCAAGGTACTAAGACCACGGAAGAAACCAAGCAATTATTGTATTAGAAACTAAATTGATTCATAAAATTTTAATAATTTACTTACAATAAGCCATTATAACTATACCAAACAACTACTCATACCCCCTTCATGACCTGCTAGTCAGAAAGTGGAGCACTTTCAGTAACAGACTCGACAGAAACGGTACAGGAGAACATTTGTACCATTGGCGATCACACTGTATAACACCTCATTACTGTGCCGGGACATCACAGAACACTGAGCCACCATCAGGACAGACTCAGGAACATGATCTGCCACTCTTCCATTGCACATCTATTAATATTTATGTAAAAGAACACTCTCATAATAGTTTATTATACTGTATTACATATTACATATATATTACATATATATTACATCTTTATTCTATTTATTCACCTACACCGACACAGTACTGTACATTGCACATCTGTTAATATTTACTGCAAAGGACACTTTCATAATAGTTTATTATTATTTATCTGTATTACATATCTTTATTGTATTTATTTAGCTACATAGTTGTAAACAGTGTGTGTGTGTGTGTGTGTGTGTGTGTGCCTTTTTCATACCAACAGCGACCATGAAGAGGATGAATCTAAAGGTAAAACAGATAATAAATGAATTCATTTGATATTTTTGATAAGCATAATTGTTCTGGGGGCTAAAATGTGTTATCACAAGCAGTGTTTTTGCCAAATTAGACACAAACTTAAAGTTAAAAGTAAAAATAAATAAATAAAAATAGGGTAACAGGTGAGATGTGAAATGCAACAGCAATGAGTGACAGTGTCACTCTGCCAAATAAGCCTATAAAGCTCTTTTACTCTTATCACAGCTGCATTTTAACAGGCGCGTGTCACTCTGAATGATTACCTTTTTGTGCTTTGGTTAAGCCTGTAAACACTGTAGATCTAATGCTGTTTCTACATTTTATTAAGGGCAGTCTATAATGAGCACTGCAAACTGGTTTATAATAATTAACTTGTTTTTTTAATCATTATTTGTTTTACCTGGCTCGGTGAGTAGCACTGTCGCCTCACAGCAAGAAGGTCCTG
This sequence comes from Trichomycterus rosablanca, assembly GCF_030014385.1. Classification (NCBI taxonomy): domain Eukaryota; kingdom Metazoa; phylum Chordata; class Actinopteri; order Siluriformes; family Trichomycteridae; genus Trichomycterus; species Trichomycterus rosablanca. Next base: position 6,573,132 of record NC_085995.1, read on the forward strand.
GGTTCAATCCCCAGGCGGGGCGGTCCGGGTCCTTTCTGTGCGGAGTTTGCATGTTCTCCCTGTGTCTGAATGGGTTTTCTTCAGGGAGCTCCAGTTTCCTCCAACAATCCAAAAACATGCAGTCAGGTTAACTGGAGACATTGAATTGTCCTATAGGTGAATGGGTGTGTGTGTGTATGTGTGAAATTGGATGTACAGGCTCAGGGATTTGGCGTTTCATCTGATTGGCCAGATCTGAATGATCTATGTAGGAGAACGAATACAGAATTAAAATGGACAACATTAAGGCAGGAATCTATAAATGTTTCGGAAGTGGTGGTGAGGGATCCGTCAGTTGTTGTTGAGGCTTGTGTTGACGTTGACGGAACATCCTACCAACTGCAGTGTAAAACATCAAGAAAAATGCTGCTGGAGGCTCAAAGAGCAAAGCAGCAGCAATATTGGTCTAGTCTGAAGCTTCAGGGAAAGCTAACCAAACTGGCATCTGCTGATCATTCAGTATCACACACAATATTTAGAAATGCTGTAATCGGTGAGGAGGTTCTTATATCTGTGTGAAAGCACGCTTACAGATTCTGCCAACTAAATACAACCTCTCACTGTGGTATCCATCCATTCATTTACCTTTCTGTCTGCTGCATGGCTCCACTCAGCAGCTGGAGTCTGTAGCACACATTCTGAACGGTTGTAGTTCTCTTAAAGGTCTGTACACTGCACGACATGATAGACTTGTGGACCTGATAACAGCTCAGCTTCCATATGTAAAGAATCAATTAATCTTTAAGCACTCTATAATTAGACCTGAGTGGTTTAATGCGACGTCTGGGACCTTTTTAGGATTGCCAATACACCAGATATTGTTTGTATTTCCCAGAGTCAGAAGAGGGTGGTACTATATGAAATTTCATGTGCATTTGATTTGTATCTGGAGGAGTCCTATACTTCAAAAATGATAAAGTACCAAACACTAGTTAATATCATCGAAAATTTAGGATTTAGATGTCAACTGATAGTCCTGGTGTTTGGGAGTCTTGGACATGTGCACAGACTCGCAGTGTGTGGTCTTGGTCTTGGGGGGTTTAGTAGAGCAAAAGCAAAACAGGTGGTGAAATATTGCTCTATCTCAGCAATTATTGGAAGTTTGCATATTTGGAAAAGGCGCGGTTTTCTTTATCCTTAAACTTGGGGATGTTATTGGGAAATGAACTGTATGCCATGTTGGATGTTTTTTAGAAATATATCTATGTTTCCTGCTGATGTTATATATTGTATATGGAAACAAATAAAGTATAAAATGTGTTTGCTCTGTGATGGACTGGCGCCCCGTCCAGGGTGTTACTGCATGCCTTGTGCCCATTGAAAAGCTGGGATAGGCTCCAGCACCCTCTCGCGACCCTAATTGGATAAGCGGTTAAGAGTGAGTGTGTGTTTTACCACTGCATTATCAGGGTCAAGGTTTTGGTGGATCTGATTTATTATGCAAAAGGCACAGACACACAGACACACACACACACACAGGATACATTCAAGTAGCTTCAATTAACCTGTCTTGAGACTCGTTGGTTGGTCTGCTAACTTTTGTCAATTAGATAAAGGTGCAAGAAAATTAATAAATCACAGATTGATGTTTAATAGTATTTTATTAAACGTGCAGATTTTCAAGAAATTGTTTGTATGCTCTGAAGGTGGAAAAAAAAAATCTTTGTATAAATTTGTCAAGGCGAGTTATTTTTTCTTATATGAAGGTGCTGTGAATGGTTTACAGCTCTATTTAAAGGCTATCATAATTGTTGGCTATCATTATAAAAGTTATGCACTCAAGCTTTCTGCTATTACGGTTTGATAAAACCTATTTAAGACCTTATATGCTTTGGAATGCAAAGAATCCATCACTGCGAGGCAGAATAAGACAAGCCGAGTTTGGCTAAACGAGGACAAGCTATTTCTGATTTAAAGTGTTGCAGTCCAGAGTTTTTCCCTGCTGTTTAGAGCTAGCCCGATGTTTATGCTGAATGCGTAATCACAGTCGTTGAGCTGCATGGACTGATGCGGGAAGGCGGTCTCATCTCTGTTCTGGCAACCGGCTCCTGGAAAACAAATATACATGTAGATGTGTGCAGTGAGAGGGAGCGGTGACCTGCACAGGCGGCAATAATGGAGGGAAAAACTTTAGCGCCTGGTCTAACACTCTAACACACACATATACACACAAGTTCACAGAACTGCAAAAATGCAGTGTGTGTGTTTGTGTGTGTTTATGGAGCAGTAAATGTTTGTGTGCTAATGCGAGTTGTGGTGTGTGAATATGTGCCAGCAGTAAACACCTTCATCTGGTCAGTGGCCCCTGTGAGATATTGCACCGGGTCATTAATTCCCTCTGAGCTTTAGCCCATAAGAAGAGCAATGATGTTTTATATGGGCAGTGGAGCTGAACTTTGTAGCTGCATCCATAAAGGACAAACATTTAATGTAATACAAAGCAATCACCCAGCAATTATATAAGCCTACAGCCTTATAAAAACTACCCTGCTAGCATTGGGAATTTGTGAATGTGCTGTTTTGTAGTCCTTGACTTACCCTTATTAATAATGGTTATTTGTTTATATAATTTTACTCATGTATTTTTTTTTGCCATTAGCATTAGTTTTAACTCTTATGTAGGTGGGGGTGGGCTTGGTCTTGTGAATGGTTAACACATCCAACTGCTTTTTAGGTAAAACTAAACATTTCATGTCTTTTCAAAACCCCAAGGGCACATTTTCCACTATATACAATACAGTACATTTTCCATATTATTGCTACTAAAACTCTAAATCTTTTCATGATATTATGAACTGTAGATGTGAAAGACCTTAATAAATTGCAATTTTGCACTGTGGAACATTGTCTTAGGGTTTGAAAGTCACACACATTACTTAATTTTCTCACCCAGTTTGGCACAAACTGGTATGGTCAGGATGCCCTGCTGCATGCAGAGACTTTTAGTGGATCTTCATTTCATACCCAATGTACCCACTGTTAATGAAGCTGTAGGTAAATTTTCCTACCATATACAAAAAATAAACAGTACAATTTCTATATTATTGCTACTAAACCTCATGAAATCTTTAAATGATATTATGAACTGTGGATGGTGAAATACCTGAATTCTTCACGATCTTGCTCTGAGATGTAGCATAGAAATCTTGCACTGAAATCTTGTGTTGAAAAATGCTAATAAATTTTGTATTTATTAACACTTTTTTTCACCCAGTTTGGCGTAACTGGTCAGAATGCATCACTGCTTGAAGAGACACTAAATCTTGTCATGATATTATGAACTGTACATAGTGAAAGTACAATGCCTGAATACTGTGCAATCCTGCATTGAGAAACATTGTCTTTAAAATAACTTACAGCCAATTTTCTTACAAAGTGCACCTCATAATGTTTAGGCAGCTTGGCCAGCACAAACACACATAGCCAGTAATGTCTGTGTAGATGCCCAACTTGCCGATAGCACCCTGAATCTAAGTGGTAGTGGATTCTGCTGCGAAATGCTTACTTGTATACACGGTTGAAAGCACCTATAAGGACACACAGACAGAACTGGATATAAGAGCAATCCAATAAGGTTCCTGGTCCAACAAATCATTTTTTGTCCATCATTTATCCAGAGAGTACAAGGTACCAGAATGCACTGTATGCTGATTTACGTCACAATGCACTGAACCTGAATGGCCTGCTGGTACAAGACAACACAGGACACCTTCTAAGGTCTTGTAAAATGAATGTCTTAGTGGGTAAGAACAGTTTGACAGCACATTAGTCTTTAAGTTTTACAGTATAGTCTTTAAATCAGTGTAAATGGTTTGGAAGTGTATTGAATAACCAAACCAAGAGGTTGAATACTGGTTTCGCTCTACTGTATTTTTCTGACATGTTAAACCAGAAACTGATTTTCTTGATTGATTATCCAATGAAACATGTGTTGACAAATACAGTGGACCCTTGACTTATGAATTTAATTGGTTCCGAAGGGCTGTTCTTAAGTCAAAATGTTAGTTAGTTAAACATTTTTTTCCCCATAAGAAATAATGTAAATAGAATTAATCCGTGCCAGACCTCCCAAATCACCCCTACCTAACCTTTCTAATGTCTTAAATGGTCTTTTTTGTTATAAATACAAGCGTATTATAAAAACACACATTTCAGTAGAGTACGTGTGCAGTACCACACTATACAAAATTTCCTTCTTTTTTTTTTATAAAATGTATCTACCAGAAACAACAATAACTCTCATATTTCTCTATTATTTCCTTCTTTATTTAAATAGTGTTGTATTTTGTAGGTGTAATTGCACGAAAGAAAGAATACTTTACTCAGCCGATTTCCTTCTTCTCTCTTACTCACTGTCCCCTCTGTCTGATACACAGTGACATCTACTGGCAGGAGTAATTATACAACAACAAAGAGTAATAGATTTTTTTCATTTTCTCACCACTACACCATCTGTGCACCTTATTTGGGGACATTTTAATATAGAATTTTACAAAATATAAACACTGAAAAAACACCATCCGCTGTCCGAATGTCCGCTCACTGTATATATATATATATATAGAGAGAGAGAGAGACGGTCAGGGTCAACTTGTTCGTGATGTCACATGTTTCGCGAAGTTTGGTTCGTAATCCGAAATTTGTTCATACGTTAAGTTGAAAAAGATCGTTAGTAACCCAAAATGTTCATATGGTTCGTAACTTAAGGGTCTACTGTATATAAATCCAAAGCAGAAAGTCCTGAAAAACCTTGTTAATTGATAATAAAAAGGTCCCAGAAAACCTAGCTAATTGGTGATGAAAACAGGGGTTTTGTGGTATGTCATAAATTATCTGTCCTTCTGTCAGTCCTCTTTGTTCTCATCTCTCTTTTGCCCCAATCCCTGTACACTCCGGTCCACAAAAGTCCGCCGGGCAGATTGAACAGTAAATTAAATTAATGTAGGCCATTGCTCAATCATTTTTCATTTCTCCAGAATGATTAAAGCTGATGTAAGGAGTTCATTAAAACAGAAAACATTAGACTCATTAAAAAGCCATTAAAACTATTGTGGCTCTGTGATTTATTCGATCGGTGGGCCTGGAGAGAGAGAGGGACTCTGGTGTAGGGGATGAGAGATGGCAAGGGAAGGGAAGGAAGGATGGGCTGCTTCCAAGATAGAGGACCCCTATTTGAGCTCCTTAATTTGGATTGGCAGGGTACCATGGCTTTTTTTTATCGTTCTTGCTCTGTCTGTGCTGGGACGTTTACAGTCGGTAAATGGCTGTTGTAGGGTAGGGCTGCTTCAGCATGCTTGGTTTGGAAGGAGCTCAGCTGAACGAGCTACGAATCTTAACAACCCATCCACGATCAACTCTTGATGTCGGTGTGTATTAATGTGCTCACTTTCCCTCTCATTTGGCCCATGCAGGGCTCAGGTTCTGTTAGCAATCCTTGATGAGCACATTATTATCCCTTATGACTGAATTATAACCTCCGCCTTCTCTGCACCTTATCCCTCTCACCATCCGCCACTGGCATTTCCTGAATTAAACGTCTTAGCAGCCAATCCGCCACTCAGAGAGGGGGCAGGTGTTGGGTCATTAGTCTTGCTGATGGCTTAGGTGAAATCAGCTTCTTTCCTCCTGCGCTGGGTACTCTGTTCCTGATGGCCCGCTCCCCAGCCACGATAGTCCCATCAACTCTAGCAAAATTTCTATTCCATGAAACACAGATGTATTATGGGACAGATTCGACTCCCAGGCCTTAGGTGGCACCGCTGCGTGCCCTTTCATTTTATCGTTCATCTGCTGCACAAATCACTCTTTCAAAGTTAAGTGATGCTGCAAGCAATATCTACCTCTGTACTTGCAGCGGGAAAAAAGTAGAAAAAGTAGGATAACATTTCTGTCTGAGAAGTTTCCTGACCTAACGTGGGGCTTTGGAAGTGTTGTATGGAAATCAGTGGAAATGAGGTATAAAACACTTTCACACTCTAAATACTTTTATTTAGATGAGTGTATAAAATGATCATCAAGCTTTAAACAACAGTAAAACTCCCATTAGAGACAACGACACCTTGCATTATTCAGAATGGAGTTAACTCCTAATAGTTAGCCACAATATTGCAATTGCAGTTTGGTTAGTCTTAATTCTAGTAATTATTTTTATTCCATATTTCATTTATTTAATATAAAATGTAAGTTATTTGGAGGTGCGCTTGTCAGTGCGCTTTTAGTGCTGGTCCTAAGCCTAGATAAACATAAATAGGGTTATGTTAGGGAGGGCATCTGGCATAAAATACTGTCAAATCAGGTATGCGGACCAGAATTATCCAATGTGACAACCCCTAAATACTGCAGCAGAAAGCAAAAAAAAACATTACAGTGGTACCGGGAGTGACGTTGAGTTTAAAAGGCGTTGAAGTTTAAGGTATTTATTTCCATTAGGATGTATGGGAAATTTTAGGCAAATGTAAAATAATGTGGTTGTTTTTGACACTTAGAAACTAAAATTAACTCAAATATAATATAAAAAACACCGAAATACAATTAAAAAAAATTCAATAAAACCTGCACTTTACCTTTACTTCTTTATTGTTTCCTTATGCTTCTTAATCGTGGAGGTGCTTGATCTTGGAATACCGTATTCCATTCAGTAAAGGCGCATTCACATTACAAACCTCTTTTGCACTGGCTGTGCCATTATTTCCTATAAGGTGTGGCGGTGCACAAAACTTAATGTGACTTATTGTACTAAAACAGCGAGCGAGGAATTTCATTAGTGGAGAGAACCTGTAAACAGTAATAATTAAGAGAGGTTTAGTGTTTCTATGTCATTCTTTTAATACATTCACATACAAGTCAGATTAAGCTTTTTTTTTTTTTTATAACCATAAGCGTTTTAGACAAGATGATTCTCACAATTTCTCAGAACCTCGAGCTGTAACACAAGTTTGAAAGTAAAACAGGAGGAAAATCCAGATAAACACAGATACATGTGGAGCTTTCAGAGTGAATTTGACGGTTATTTTACACAAATGCAGATTTGTCTCATATTCACACTTTGATGTTGTTTTACTGCACCAGTCAACCCAAGGGTTGAACAAAGCGGCAATCACACACATCGAGTTTAAAGGAAACGTCAAGTTTAAAGGAAACATAAAGTTTAAGGGTACAGATTTCTTGACGAAAGGTGTCAAGTTTCAAAGATTTTGATTTTAGGGGACATCACGTTACCACTGGGTACGAGGCACCACTGTATCTAAGTTATATCACCAATTGTTTGTTGTTTATTTATACATGTTACATGTTTTATTACCTGTTAGCAATTGTTGTGGCTGAAACACATGCAGTGATGGCATAGTTACCTTGAAAAAGTAATCTGATTACTGATTACTCCTTTAAAAAGTAACTTAGTTACTTTATGGATTACTTGATTTTAAAAGTAACTAAGTTAGATTACAAGTTACTATTAGTTATATAATGCGGTTCGCTAATGTATCCCATAATGCAACTGGAGCTGCGTAGGCGATTGAAGCGGAATAAGAAACAAGAAAGACGCGGAAAACGGAGTCCTCTGTTCACAAGTGTAAGTAAGATAAATAAAATAAAAAATTTTAAAGACAAATAAATAACAAAAAGACGATAAATATCCTACATTTTGGTGAGTGGGGTTTGTAATGAGTCTGTAACTATGGTGATATTACGTCATCACGTCCTCACGTCATCACTTGACGTTGGTAAGATGTACTTCTTTACCAGCCGAGTAGTGCATACTTCCTCCAATCTAGTACAGACTCTGTAAGTATGCGATTCCGGACGCAGCCCGTGACTTAGTTGTCGCATAGGACAGACGTCACTCCCCGAGACGCAAGAAGAAAACGGAAAATGACAAAAATAGTAACGCACAGTAACTTGGATAAGTAACTTTAATCTGATTACTGGATTGGAAATAGTAACGCGTTAGATTACTCGTTACTGAAAAATGTGGTCAGATTAGAGTAACGCGTTACTAAGTACTGACCATCAGTGAACACATGTATTCATTCATTAGAAGGGGTGTCCCAATACTTTTGCCTATATAGTGTATGTAGAATAAAGGAAAGAAAGGGGCAAGTTTACGCCACTTTCTAGCTCAGAATGTGAAGGTCTTGCAAGCACAGACTTGCTAGATTTAGTTTCTTCCTACTTTCCTGTGTTGTGTAATTGCATGTAATGTGGCCAAGTGCTCGGTCCAACAAGAGGCCGGAGACCTTTGATTTATCAAGGCTTGTTAAAGGCTGAGTGAGGCTGGAAGTAAAAAAAAAAAAGGAAAAAAAGAAATAGACTATAAAGGCTATAAAAAGCACTGGTGCAGGTCTAGTTTCTGTTGCTACACATTTCTGGTTCTTCTACAGAAAAGGGACATGAAGGGTGGCACTACCATCATTTCATTATTAGTATCATCTGTTTTATAGGTGTTATACTGTATGTAAGACTTTATATCTGGCAGCAATTTGGTTATTAATACTAACTACGAGATCCTTTTTGCTCATGTCATTGTGGGCTGGAACACGTGTTGGTCAGGTCTCAGACATGCCCAGGAATTTTGAACCTTGGTTTTAAAAAGTAGGAATCGGTGGGTATGTTGTGCATGCAGGCATCGGTGTCTTTCCCGTAATCTCTAAGGCGCTTCCTATTCCCCCGGCGTGTTTGTGAATGCATGTGTGCATGGTGTGGTTGGAAAGAGCTGAGCAGCCAGGTGCAGCAGAGTGTGTCCAGCCTGTCAGGGTCCAGGGCAGACAGCAGGATCAGGGATGGTCAACACTAGGGAGAACAGCTGCACTCTCCCTTACTTAGCCATGCCTCAGTGGACCGGACCGGCAGCCGTGTGGCTCTCTGAGGTCTGAGTTCCCCAATCTGATAATTACTCACACTGCCAATCAATCTTTCAGTCAATCTCAGTTACATTTCCATGTTCAGTATTTAGCAGACACTCTTATCCAGAGCGACAGTAAACATGTTCTTGCTCTAGTTTAAATAGACAACAGTCCAATAATACAAATCTGCTGAAACTCTGTTAGAACAAAGGTTTTTTAAATAAGATGCTATAGAAGGTTAGTAAGTGCATGTTAGTTCTCAGCTTAAGTGCTTAGTAAAGACAGTGAGAGTCTCAGATGTTTAAACAGACAGGGAAAGTTTGTTCTACCACTTGGGTGCTAGTACAAAAAAGAGGCTTGATGCTTGTCTTCCTTGAGTTCTAAAGTTTCTTAGGTGGAGGATCAAGACGAGTGAGACTGGTGGCTGAAAGGTTGCATGGTACAGGACAGAGTGTGATGAGTTCCCTAAGATAACTTGAGGCTGGTCCATTTTTGGCTTTGTAGGCGAGCATCAGTGTTTTAAACTGAATGCGGGCAGCCAGGAAGCCAGTGAAGAGAACGCAGCAGTGCGGTGATGTGGAAGTTCAACACTGTGTTTTAAACTTTAAAAACAAATATCAAAATTCTGTTTCAAAACGTTTCCTGTAAGAAAGTTGTTTGTTTGTTTCCGCAGTTGCATCTTGCTGTCAATCTCAGTTCAACACTGCCCTCTTAAAAAGATTTCATATAGATTTAAATAAACAAATGTATTTTAATTCACATTTACAATTGTCTTCAATTTTAGATATTTATAAAGGTAACATGCAGAATAAATTATGTAAAAGTAAAAAAAGAACAAAGAAACCTGAGTAAACCCTGGTAGTAAATTTACTTGCAGATATTCTCTTTTTTCTTTTTTTTTCTTTTAGATTTTATTTTTGTTTTTGTGAGCATTTTAAATGTGTTTTAAACTTTAAAACCAAATATCAAAATTCTTTTTCAAAACATTTCCTGTAAAAAAGTCGTTTCAGTTTCATGCAGTTGTATCTCAGTTCAACACTGTCCCATTAAAAGAGATTCAATGTAGATTTAAATAAATAAATATTCTTCAGTATAATCTAGTCTTCAGTTCTAGATATTTATAAAGGTAACACACAGAATAGATCATGTGAAAGTAAAAAAAGTACAAGGAAACCTGAGTAAACTCTGGTAGTAATTTTACTTGCAGATATTCTCTTTTTTTTTTTTTCAGTCTTTCAAAAGATTTCATATAGATTTAAATAAACAAATGTATTTTAGATGATGTAAAAATGAAACCTGTGTAGAAACCTGAGTAGTAATTTTACTTGCAGATATTCTGTTTTTTCTGTTCTTTTTATATTTTATTTTAGTTTTTAGTGAGCATTTTAAATGTGTTTTAAAGTTAAATTCTGTTTTAAAATGTTTCCCGTAAGAAAGTCGTTTCCGTTTCATGCAGTTGCATCACGTTGTTGTTTTTGCTGTAGGGAACAGCAGTGTTTTAATGTGTGAAACAATCCATATTCTCATCTTGGTGAAAGCATTCGCTAATCACTAATTTTCTCTGAAGCTCAGTCCGTGCATTGTGGGTTTTAACTTATAACCTGGCAATCTATTATTATTATTATTATTATTATCATTATTATTATTATCATTGTTATTATTATTATTATTATTATTATTATTATTTATTATTATTATTATTAGTTTTTAAACTTTGTAGTTGCTCGTGAAGTTGAAATATCTACATGTGGGCAATGATTTAACATATTTGCTTCTAAAATTATCATCTATAAATGTAAAATGTCATTTTGCATGGTTATGTGATGAATGAGGAGGTGGCTCGGTGGGTAGCACTGTCGCCTCACAGCAAGAAGGTCCTGGGTTTGATTTCCAGGTGGAGTGGTCCGTGTCCTTTCTGTGTGGAGTTTGTATGTTCTCCCCGTATTTGTGTGGGTTTCCATGCAGTCATGACAGTCAAGACATGCAGTCAAATTGTCCATGACTGTGTTTGACATTAAACTTGTGAACTGATGAATTTTGTGTAATTAGTAACTACCAGTTTTTGTCATGAATGTAACCAAAGTGTAAAATATGACGTTAAAATCCTGATGAAATGATGAATGAGGTTATGGAAAAGCATTATTCAGTAGATGTGCTTAATTCACCTTGTTGAAATTATTTATTTATTCATATATTTACATCTTCACTCTCTTTTCCACTGTGTAACATTATTCTATATACTGTATATTGAAAACATTTAAAGGAAATGTAAAGAAATAAGACGCCTTGTTTCCCTTGAGCTACATCCTAACCTTAATAAGGAGTCCACATAATTCCGACACTGAGACACGTCTTATTGAAGCATGCCATGCCCAAATGTAGCAGAAGAGAGAAATCATTTTGCATTTGCACAAAGCTAAAAGGTGCCTGAAGGAGCAGCCGAGCTTTTTACATTTTTTACATTTACGGTTTCAGAGAATAAAAATGCTCTGCATGGATAATCAATTCATACACTTTGGAAGACGGCAGGACTTCTGGATGTCAGCATGAATGTACATCCTATTATATATTTTCTTTTATTATTTCTTTAGCAGGAATAAACTGAGTTTAGTCAGCTTTAACCAGAGGGACATTGGTATTACTGCTTAGCAATGTCTTATACAAATGCGTGAGCAGTCCTTCACCTCTCACATTCATTCATATTTTATCGGTACAGAAAAGAATAGAGTTGAACTGCTGACCTCGTGGCTATAGATCTGAGGTTCTTTTCATATATGATTGCCATGACTCAGAAAATTAGCTTACGTTTCAAAATCACCAAGAATTAAAAACTGCTATTATTTTTTTTTCCTTTTAAGACGTGTAAAACATTTCTTCGTCGTCCTTTCATAATTGCTTTGAGCTGGTATTCTTTAATGATCTTTTTCTAGGAAATTCTTTTCTGTTTATCCATAACTCAACCAGTCTTGATTGGCATAGAGGTGCCACCAGCTGACCTTTTTTAATATCAGACTGAACTGCTGGAAAAATGGAGAGTTACGAGAGCCCCTATCTGACATTCCCTCCTTGAGACACGGCCACCTGTGTCTGTGAGCGCTTGGCCAGGTCTGTACTACACCGATCATGAATTCTACATGGTGGTGGGCTTGCAAATTAGACCACTGCACCACCTGAGCACTCCTACACCTACCACATTTGACCAAATAAAAAAAAAATCATTTATAGGCAGGTCTGTTCTGCAAAATCACAGTGATAAATGTACGTACAGCACCTTTTCATCCTGCGGTATTTTTGTGTGCAGGAATAACTGATGATGATTGGATTAATAATGCATAATTAATGTGAGTACATTCACCAAATCTAGATTGTAAGAGTCAGTCCACATATCATAATTTAAAGCATAAAGCATAATATAAACAAAACCTTGCAAAATGAATATCTTTTAAATCTTAATATCTTAATAAATGTTTGGTCATACAGTTAATGTAGTTTATACTTTACATTTTTTTTACATGAAACATGATCTTAAAACTTGAATAATTCTGAGCTTTTGGGTTCGAAACTCAGCTTTGATACCGGTCGGCTGGGCGCCCTCTAGCAGGCACAACTGGCTAATGCCTGCAGCAGACAAAATTGGCTTTCAAGCTGCTGGGTGGAATAAAGACCAGACTACAGAGTGGGCTTATCAACGCTGTGTAAGGACCTTGGTTGCCCAGAACGCCTGTACAGAAAGTGGAGGAGCGCAGAGATCCTGAGATAAAAGGGAGGAGTTAACCCTGAACAGAAGGCCAATACTGCTTTTGTTCCAAATCATAACTACAGCTACCCATTACATCAGCCTTTTACCTCTTGAATGCCATAAATTGCCCCCATCCCAACTTTTTTTTCGGAATGTGTTGCAGGCTTAAAATGCAGGAATGGATTTATATTAAGAAATGAAATGAAGCTGACCAGACTAAACATGAAATATCTTGGGTTCATACCGTCTGCAATGAAATATACAGTATATATATATTTTTTTTATTTGTATATTCCATACTGTCCCAACTTTTTCTGATTTGGGGTTGTACTTCAGCATTTATTGGTCGTGTTCTGTGACATGTAGGAAATCACTCTGTGTATCAAATGTTGCTGCTAGAGTCGCTCTAACAGGGTACTCATTTCACAACATCCTTGGTGGTAATGAAGCATCTTATGATAAAGTTAAGATGAGAATGAGTAAATACTTCAGTTTGAAGATTATACTCTTGGTATTTGTCTATGGTTGCATGACCGGGTGCTAATTTATGTACCTGTTTCATTGGGTGTGGCTGAAATAGCTGAAACAATGAACTTAACATAAAATATAAAATGATTATAATCAATGTTTAAAGATAATTTTTTACCCTTTGATATAATCCCTTATCAAATGGCTTTGCACTGAGCACCCCGTGAACAAAAAAAGCACCCCAATGGCTTCTACTTGGGAATGTTATTATACGTCCAGTTATTAGGTGTCATTTATGATTTATTACAGGTGGTTAGCACACCACCTGAGTGTGTAAGGAGAACGGTTTATGCCTATATCGCCGCCACCACCCCCGGCCCCCTCCAGAGACAGAATGAAACATTAATCAGCAAATTGTGCATTACTTTTGTAATTAACATTCAAGAGGTTTTAACTTTGTAATGTTTCATTAGCGTATATGCAAATAATTTTGAGCGATTGCCTCATTTGGCCAGGGCGTGCGGTGATGTATTAGCCTGGCAAAGAGATATTGCATGTGTGTGCGAGAAATAGAGAGAGAGAGAGAGAGGGGAAAGAGAGAGAGAGAAAGAGAGAGAGAGAGGACGAGGATGGAAACTTGGAAGAAAAGAAGACGACAAAGAGTGGTTACTGTATGTGTAGTTATATACAAGTTACATACAAGATGATTTCTTATAAATGTTAATTTAAACAATTTAAATGCAACAGATTTGACTGATTTTTACCAGAATTTCACACCAAACTTGTTTCAGAAAAAAAGAATATCACATTTTATTAAGTTTAAATTATTAAAATAATAATAACAGTTAGCATATCCCAGCTTGTTTGGAAGCTGGGGTCAGAGCGCAGGGTCAGCCATTGTATGGCGCCCCTGGAGCAGAGTCTGTATTTGAAGTGACAATTTTCCGATTGGTAGCCCAAAGCTCTACCCACTAGGCTACCACTGTCCCCTAAAGGGTTTAAACCAGCAAAAGCCATTGTCTGTTATGCTATGGGGTGCATCAGTGCCCACGGCATGGCTGATAAAAGTGAATCAGACACAGCAATGCTGATGGAGTTTTTAAACACCTCACTGTCCCTGCTGGACTGAGAACAGTCCACCGACCAAAAACATCCAGCCAACAGCGCCCCATGGGCAGCGTCATGTGACCACTGATGAAGGTCTAGAAGATGACCAACTCAAACAGCAGCAATAGATGAGCGATCGTCTCTGACTTTACATCTACAAGGTGGACCAACTAGGTAGGAGTGTCTAATAGAGTGGACAGTGAGTGGACACGGTATTTAAAAACTCCAGCAGCGCTTCTGTGTCTGATCCACTCACACCAGCAAAACACACACTAACACACCACCACCATGTCAGTGTCACTGCAGTGCTGAGAATGATCCACCATCTAAATAATACCTGCTCTGTGGTGGTCCAGTGAGGGGTCCTGACCATTGAAGAACAGCATGAAAAGGGGCTAAAAATGTATGAAGAGAAACTGATGGAATACAGTCAGTAATTTTAGAACTACAAAGTGCTTCTATATGGTAAGTGGAGCTGATAAAATGGACAGTGAGTGTAAAAACAAGGAGGTGGTTTTAATGTTATGGCTGATCGGTGTATGGTGCATCATGAAGAGGAGAATCTGTATACTGGACAAATGTTATGTTGACTTTCTACTATGTACATGCAAGTTACCTTTGATTTTGCTTTTTATGTTTAGACAGGGGAGAGAAAGAATGGAAATAATTTAACTGTTTTAGTTGAAATAATAAAAGTCGCAATTTTTAATTAAATGCACTAAGTGTTTCTTTTAAAGCACCTTCAGCGCTACGAAAGCTTTTCAACAAACCACAATGTTTTGCCCTAAATTGGCCTTAATGGGCAAAATCTGTTTCAGACATTCTGTGTGAGCTGTCCATCATTATTAACGCCAGCTTCTGGTTTTTTATGACATCCACACCCTGACATGCATCACAATTATTAACATTTACTGGCCTGTGACAAACACAACTAGGATGATGTTATTTGCTTTTAAAATTCCACTAATAAGAACTTTGTGAATGAAATAAAATGTGTTTCTTTGGTGCTGTTAAAAACAGTCATTAATATGCACAAGGAAAAAATGCCCAGGTAATTTTTTTGGTTGGTCTTGTAATGAATGTGCAGGAATATGACATTGTTTGCTATATTGTTAGTTGCCAAAAAGCCTATTGGAGGTTAATGAGGTTAACACAGGGGGCCTGAACTGCACACACAGGTCCCCTACGGTCCAGCATCTAATGATGCACTCTTCCAATCTGCTGCCTGTTCAGCATCTGAGTATTACTCACTGAAAAACCATCATCAGCCATGCAGGAGCTTAGTCAGCTCATACACACACACACACACACACACACACACACACACACACACTGCAGTGTAATTAGAAAATTCAAGAAAAGTTAGGACATGTTGTGAAATGCAACAAAAAATCAACATAAAAATATAATTTCTTTAAAACTAAAGCTCTAAAAGTATGACAAATAAATGTTTTTTTTTTTCTATTTTATTTATGTATTTTCTCTTATTTTCTCCCAATTTAGCGTAGCCAATTTGTCTTCTGCTGCTAGGGATCCCTGATTGCAGTTGAGGTGGGTAAATTGCTGTTCATGCCTCCTCCGACCCGCGCACAGCCCTTGCAGTGCTGAACCCTTTTTCACCTATGCTGTGTCTATTCACTGTGTCTGCTGCAGGCACTGCCAATTATGCCCGATCATTCTCAGCACTGCAGTGACACTGACATGGTGGTGGTGTGTTAGTGTGTGTTTTGCTGGTATGAGTGGATCAGACACAGCAATGCTAATGGAGTTTATAAACACCTCACTGTCCCTTCTGGACTGAGAATAGTCCACCAACCAAAAATATCCATTCAACAGCACTCTGGGCGGCGTCCTGTGACCACTGATGAAGGTCTAGAAGATGACCAACTAAACAGCAGCAATAGATGAGCAATTGTCTCTGACTTTACATCTACAAGTATAACGAAGCCTGTAGTAGCTGGTGAACGTGCCCCGGGTTCCCAGCGAAACAGGTCTTACAGAGCTCAGAAAACAAGGCCATAAGTAGTGGGTCACCAATTAGGGCTGATCACCCGCAGCTGTGGCGATGACTACTTAAGCCAGCATCACACAGTGGCGGGTGTCGCACCTTTTGTTTGTTTCCTGTTGCCGGTGGTAGCTCGCCCACGCCGTTTTCGTAGCCTTAGGTGGTAGCCCTGGTGGCATAAGGCCATTCGGGCATGTAGAAACCGCAAGGTTTGAGGTATTGAGGTTTTTCTTTCGTCTTCATTGAAATAGGGTGGTGCGATGCCGTGCAGTCTTTGAACTGCCTATTGTTGTTTCGTTAGCCATTAGCTTAGCGGGTGCGCACCGGACCACTGTGTGGCGCTGGTGTTACCTTGCTGCAGTATCTCATAGTGAACATTATATTTGGATTCGGTAACCGCTGGGTGGCGACTTTGTTAAGCGCTTGGCCGGTCTGCCACCAACCCCGGTTCGAATCCGCGAGTGGAGCTTCCTAACTGTGCTTGTCTCTTTTTCCCCTTTTTAGATCGGAGTGCCCCTGTCACCGCGACCGTAAGCCGTGCGCTCCGCATCACTTCCCCCGCCAGCCTACCGCTGTGCTGGGGTCAACGCTCAGCGGAGCTTGTAGCTTCCGCTGCCGATTTCAGTAGCGCTTTCTGCGCTCACGCGTAACTTCATTCCGTGCCTGGTTGGCGCGGTATTTAAGTCCCCGGTTTTCACCCAAAAGACCGGGGTTCGTGTCCGCTCTCTTTTAGTTTTCCTTATTGCCTTTTTTCTGTCGGTTTCACCGGCAGCTTCCGTCGGAGGTTCCGATCGGGTTTTTTAGTTTGGGTTTTTTGTTTTCCTGTTTTATTTCTGTTTATTAAATAAAAAATAAAGATCTTTAAGTTTTATTATCTCTGCGTTTGAGTCCTCCTTTCTCCCACGTGACAGAAAGGTGCGACCAGTAATGGACCCAGCAGAGCCCCGACCCCTCGCGGACGCTTTACGCCACCAAGGGCAGGCGTTGGGCAGACATGAGGTGGCCCTCAATGAGCTGGCTCAACGGGTAGCAGCACTTACCCGGCACCCGCCTACCTTGGAGCCCACTCCTAATCCCGTAGCCCAACCTGCGGAGCCTGTAGTCCGCGACACCCCTATCCCTCCCCCCGAAAGGTTTTCGGGGGACGCTAAGAGGTGTCGCGGCTTTCTCCTGCAGTGTGCGCTGGCGTTCGAGCTACAACCCTCTCGCTACCCTACTGAACGCTCTAAAGTCGCCTACATCGTCTCCTTGCTTTCCGGAAGAGCATTAGAATGGGCTACCGCCCTCTGGGAGCAGAACGCCCCCGAGTGCTCTTCCGAAAGTGCATTTAAGGAGGCTCTCAAGGAGACCTTCTTTCACCCTTTGGGGGGCCGTGAGGCAGGGCCACGCCTGCTCGACATAACCCAGGGTAATCGATCGGTAGCCGATTTTGTGGTAGAGTTCCGAACGCTAGCCGCAGAGTGCGGCTGGGACGAGGGGGCCCTTACAGCCATTTTTCACCGTGGCCTCGCAGGTAAAGTTAAGGATGAGCTAGCCACTAGGGATCCACCCACTACACTTAAGGCTTTTTACACGCTGGCAATCTCCATTGACACTCGCCTTCGCCAGCGTGCGCGCGAGCGGAACACCTGTCCTCAGTTTGTTCGCGCGCAAGCCACTCCCACTGCCCCTCCACCCGAACCAGAGCCCGAACCCATGCAGCTTGGATCGTCAAGACCCGATGCCCGCCCGGCATCGGGCTCGACCTTTCGATCTAGGCCTCCTTTAAACAACTAGGCCGCTCTCGTGCCAGGGACACGAGAGAGGGCCCAATTAACATCCCTACTCAGGGCCTGTTTCTGGCGGCCCGGTTGTCTTGGGGTTCGGGGGGCACAAGCCTTAGGGCATGTGTTGATTCGGGGGCGGTGGAGAGTTTTATAGATGTCGATCTGGTACACAGGCTGGGGATAGAGGTCCAACCGCTAACCAAGCCGGTCTCGGTCCATGCTGTGGATGGTCGAGCCGTAGCGGGCAGCCCGGTTACCCATCGGACGCAATGGTTAACGTTGCGCCTAGATGACCACGAGGAACGGATCACCTTTTTAGTGACTCACGTTCCTCACCTCCAGGTGGTCTTGGGTCACTCGTGGTTGCAAAGACACAACCCCCAGATCGACTGGGTCACCGGGTCAATCTTCATCTGGGGAACACGGTGCCAGGATTCGTGCCTGCTTCAGGCTGGCACGAGGCACACTCCGCCAGTACTCAGAATGGAGACCCCGGATCTGACCACAGTTCCTCCTGTGTACCATGATTTACGGGAGGTTTTTAGCAAGTCCCGGGCGCAGGACTTGCCCCCCCATAGACCGTTCGACTGCGCCATCAACTTGTTGCCTGGCTCTACTCCCCCTAGAGGGCGCCTTTTCTCGCTCTCCGGCCCAGAGAAGGTCGCTATGGAGGAGTATGTGCGTGAGGCCCTCAAACAGGGGTTCATCCGTCCTTCGTCCTCCCCAGCTGGGGCAGGGTTCTTTTTTGTAAGTAAGAAGGACGGCACCCTGCGCCCCTGTGTCGACTACCGCGGTCTAAATGCCTTAACGATCAAGGATCGATACCCGCTGCCGCTGATGGCCACGGCTTTCGAAGCCCTTCAGCGAGCATCTGTTTTTTCAAAGCTCGATCTTCGCAGCGCGTATAATTTGATCCGGATCAGGCAGGGGGATGAATGGAAGACTGCGTTCATTACGCCCACTGGCCACTATGAGTATCTGGTGATGCCATTTGGGTTAATGAATGCCCCCGCAGTCTTCCAGAGATTTATCAATGAGGTCTTGCGGGAGACTCTTGGTAAATTCGTCTATGTTTACTTAGACGACATTCTTATCTTTAGTCGGTCCATCGACGAACACATAGGGCATGTCCGACGAGTTCTCCAGCTCCTGCTCAACAATCATTTGTTTGTCAAGTTGGAGAAGTCCGTCTTTCACTCCCCCATGGTTTCATTCCTGGGGTTCGTGGTTTCCCAGGGCACCCTGCGCATGGACACGGCTAAAGTATCTGCTGTGGAGAAGTGGCCAACTCCAGGTTCTTTACGCCAACTGCAAAGATTTTTGGGCTTTGCAAATTTTTTTCGCCGTTTTATTAAGAACTTCAGCTCTATCGCTGCTCCAATGACGGCCCTTACAGGTAAGGGCACTTTCAAATGGTCGGTGCAGGCTCAACAAGCTTTTGATAAGCTCAAAGCTCTCTTAACAACTGCACCTGTCTTGCAGTTACCTGACCCAGAGGAATCCTTCGTGGTCGAAGTGGATGCCTCTGAGGTTGGAGTAGGGGCAGTGCTGTCCCAGAGAGTGGGGCCAGGGAAGAAGTTGCATCCGTGTGCCTTCTTCTCACACCGCTTGACTCCAGCCGAGCGGAATTACCCGGTTGGAGACAAGGAACTCTTGGCCATTAAATTGGCATTAGAGGAGTGGCGACACTGGCTCGAGGGGGCCAAACATCCCTTTCTTGTTTGGACGGATCACAAGAATCTGTCGTTCATCCAACAAGTAAAGAGGATGAACTCTCGTCAGGCCCGGTGGTCCTTATTTTTCGGAAGGTTCCACTTTACACTGTCATACAGACCGGGATCCAAAAACATTAAACCGGATGCCCTGTCTAGACAGTGGGAGCCGACTAGGTCGGAGACCGGACCTGATCCCGTGATCCCCTCGACCCAGATAGCGGCCCCAGTCACCTGGGGCATTTCTAAGGTCATTCGGGACGCCCAAAGGGCCGAACCCGACCCCGATGGGGGACCTCCTGACAGACTGTACGTACCTTCATCCGTACGGCGTCAGGTTTTTGAATGGGCTCATGCTTCCCCGTTTGC
The DNA here is from genome assembly GCF_030014385.1 of Trichomycterus rosablanca. Taxonomy (NCBI): domain Eukaryota; kingdom Metazoa; phylum Chordata; class Actinopteri; order Siluriformes; family Trichomycteridae; genus Trichomycterus; species Trichomycterus rosablanca. The sequence goes on from NC_085995.1 coordinate 6,593,177, forward strand.
GGCGCACCCAGGCGTGACTAAGTCCCTGGTTTTGTTGCGCCGAAGATTTTGGTGGCCGGGGATGGAGAATGAGGTACGTGATCTTGTTCGTACCTGCTCTGTGTGTGCTCTGAACAAGAGCCCCAGAGAACGCCCAAGGGGCCTTCTTCATCCGTTACCAATACCTGCTAGACCGTGGTCCCACATCTCCCTGGACTTTGTGACAGGCTTGCCAAAGTCCAGAGGGTTCACGGCTGTATTGGTAATTGTCGACCGATTCACCAAGTCTTGCCTCTTTGTTCCGCTGCCCAAGCTGCCATCCGCCATGGGTACCGCGCAAATCATTCTGCAACATGTGGTGAGAGCGCATGGGGTCCCATCAGACATTGTGTCAGATCGGGGCCCGCAGTTTGTAAGCCAGTGCTGGCGGGCCTTTTGCCAACTTATTGGCGCTACGGTCAGCTTATCCTCCGGGTATCACCCGGAGTCCAACGGGCAGTCGGAGAGGCTGATCCAGGATCTGAGCAAGATGCTCAGGTGCCTGACGGCAGGGAATCCGACCACGTGGTCGGATAAGCTGATGTGGGCAGAGTTTGCTCACAATACCCTGCATCATTCGGCGATTGGTATGTCACCGTTTGAAGCTCAGTTCGGGTACCCTCCGCCGCTCTTTCCTGAGCAGGAGCAGCAGGTAGCGGTCCCGTCTGTACAGCTTCATGTCCGCCGCTGCCGCGCCGCCTGGCGGAAAGCTAGGCAGGCCCTTGTAGCCACCCAGCGCTCTATGAAGCGCAAGGCTGACCGCAGGCGGCAGCCGGCTCTTACCTTCCGGCCTGGCCAAAGAGTACTTGTCTCGACGAGGGATCTCCCCGTTCGAGGTGCCCCACACAAGTTGGCACCCAAGTACATTGGTCCATTCAAGGTGGTAAAGCGGATAAACCCGGTGACGTATAGGTTGGAGCTTCCTCCCCACATGAAAGTGCATCCAACCTTCCATGTCTCCCATCTCCGACCATTTATGTGCGGGGGAGTCTTACCCCCTCCCAAACCCCCCGCCCCTCGTATCATCCAGGGTGCCCCTGCCTTCACGGTTCGCCGACTGCTGGATAGCAGGAAGGTTCAGGGTAGCACCCAATACCTGGTGGATTGGGAGGGTTACGGCCCTGAGGAACGTTCATGGGTACCGGCTCGCCAGATCCTGGACCCGGAACTGATCCGCGAGTTCCGACGGAACCGAGCTGCGGGTCTTGGGACCTCAGGAGCTGTCCCTAGAGGAGGGGGTTCTATAACGAAGCCTGTAGTAGCTGGTGAACGTGCCCCGGGTTCCCAGCGAAACAGGTCTTACAGAGCTCAGAAAACAAGGCCATAAGTAGTGGGTCACCAATTAGGGCTGATCACCCGCAGCTGTGGCGATGACTACTTAAGCCAGCATCACACAGTGGCGGGTGTCGCACCTTTTGTTTGTTTCCTGTTGCCGGTGGTAGCTCGCCCACGCCGTTTTCGTAGCCTTAGGTGGTAGCCCTGGTGGCATAAGGCCATTCGGGCATGTAGAAACCGCAAGGTTTGAGGTATTGAGGTTTTTCTTTCGTCTTCATTGAAATAGGGTGGTGCGATGCCGTGCAGTCTTTGAACTGCCTATTGTTGTTTCGTTAGCCATTAGCTTAGCGGGTGCGCACCGGACCACTGTGTGGCGCTGGTGTTACCTTGCTGCAGTATCTCATAGTGAACATTATATTTGGATTCGGTAACCGCTGGGTGGCGACTTTGTTACGCGCTTGGCCGGTCTGCCACCAACCCCGGTTCGAATCCGCGAGTGGAGCTTCCTAACTGTGCTTGTCTCTTTTTCCCCTTTTTAGATCGGAGTGCCCCTGTCACCGCGACCGTAAGCCGTGCGCTCCGCATCACTTCCCCCGCCAGCCTACCGCTGTGCTGGGGTCAACGCTCAGCGGAGCTTGTAGCTTCCGCTGCCGATTTCAGTAGCGCTTTCTGCGCTCACGCGTAACTTCATTCCGTGCCTGGTTGGCGCGGTATTTAAGTCCCCGGTTTTCACCCAAAAGACCGGGGTTCGTGTCCGCTCTCTTTTAGTTTTCCTTATTGCCTTTTTTCTGTCGGTTTCACCGGCAGCTTCCGTCGGAGGTTCCGATCGGGTTTTTTAGTTTGGGTTTTTTGTTTTCCTGTTTTATTTCTGTTTATTAAATAAAAAATAAAGATCTTTAAGTTTTATTATCTCTGCGTTTGAGTCCTCCTTTCTCCCACGTGACAGAAAGGTGCGACCAGTAATGGACCCAGCAGAGCCCCGACCCCTCGCGGACGCTTTACGCCACCAAGGGCAGGCGTTGGGCAGACATGAGGTGGCCCTCAATGAGCTGGCTCAACGGGTAGCAGCACTTACCCGGCACCCGCCTACCTTGGAGCCCACTCCTAATCCCGTAGCCCAACCTGCGGAGCCTGTAGTCCGCGACACCCCTATCCCTCCCCCCGAAAGGTTTTCGGGGGACGCTAAGAGGTGTCGCGGCTTTCTCCTGCAGTGTGCGCTGGCGTTCGAGCTACAACCCTCTCGCTACCCTACTGAACGCTCTAAAGTCGCCTACATCGTCTCCTTGCTTTCCGGAAGAGCATTAGAATGGGCTACCGCCCTCTGGGAGCAGAACGCCCCCGAGTGCTCTTCCGAAAGTGCATTTAAGGAGGCTCTCAAGGAGACCTTCTTTCACCCTTTGGGGGGCCGTGAGGCAGGGCCACGCCTGCTCGACATAACCCAGGGTAATCGATCGGTAGCCGATTTTGTGGTAGAGTTCCGAACGCTAGCCGCAGAGTGCGGCTGGGACGAGGGGGCCCTTACAGCCATTTTTCACCGTGGCCTCGCAGGTAAAGTTAAGGATGAGCTAGCCACTAGGGATCCACCCACTACACTTAAGGCTTTTTACACGCTGGCAATCTCCATTGACACTCGCCTTCGCCAGCGTGCGCGCGAGCGGAACACCTGTCCTCAGTTTGTTCGCGCGCAAGCCACTCCCACTGCCCCTCCACCCGAACCAGAGCCCGAACCCATGCAGCTTGGATCGTCAAGACCCGATGCCCGCCCGGCATCGGGCTCGACCTTTCGATCTAGGCCTCCTTTAAACAACTAGGCCGCTCTCGTGCCAGGGACACGAGAGAGGGCCCAATTAACATCCCTACTCAGGGCCTGTTTCTGGCGGCCCGGTTGTCTTGGGGTTCGGGGGGCACAAGCCTTAGGGCATGTGTTGATTCGGGGGCGGTGGAGAGTTTTATAGATGTCGATCTGGTACACAGGCTGGGGATAGAGGTCCAACCGCTAACCAAGCCGGTCTCGGTCCATGCTGTGGATGGTCGAGCCGTAGCGGGCAGCCCGGTTACCCATCGGACGCAATGGTTAACGTTGCGCCTAGATGACCACGAGGAACGGATCACCTTTTTAGTGACTCACGTTCCTCACCTCCAGGTGGTCTTGGGTCACTCGTGGTTGCAAAGACACAACCCCCAGATCGACTGGGTCACCGGGTCAATCTTCATCTGGGGAACACGGTGCCAGGATTCGTGCCTGCTTCAGGCTGGCACGAGGCACACTCCGCCAGTACTCAGAATGGAGACCCCGGATCTGACCACAGTTCCTCCTGTGTACCATGATTTACGGGAGGTTTTTAGCAAGTCCCGGGCGCAGGACTTGCCCCCCCATAGACCGTTCGACTGCGCCATCAACTTGTTGCCTGGCTCTACTCCCCCTAGAGGGCGCCTTTTCTCGCTCTCCGGCCCAGAGAAGGTCGCTATGGAGGAGTATGTGCGTGAGGCCCTCAAACAGGGGTTCATCCGTCCTTCGTCCTCCCCAGCTGGGGCAGGGTTCTTTTTTGTAAGTAAGAAGGACGGCACCCTGCGCCCCTGTGTCGACTACCGCGGTCTAAATGCCTTAACGATCAAGGATCGATACCCGCTGCCGCTGATGGCCACGGCTTTCGAAGCCCTTCAGCGAGCATCTGTTTTTTCAAAGCTCGATCTTCGCAGCGCGTATAATTTGATCCGGATCAGGCAGGGGGATGAATGGAAGACTGCGTTCATTACGCCCACTGGCCACTATGAGTATCTGGTGATGCCATTTGGGTTAATGAATGCCCCCGCAGTCTTCCAGAGATTTATCAATGAGGTCTTGCGGGAGACTCTTGGTAAATTCGTCTATGTTTACTTAGACGACATTCTTATCTTTAGTCGGTCCATCGACGAACACATAGGGCATGTCCGACGAGTTCTCCAGCTCCTGCTCAACAATCATTTGTTTGTCAAGTTGGAGAAGTCCGTCTTTCACTCCCCCATGGTTTCATTCCTGGGGTTCGTGGTTTCCCAGGGCACCCTGCGCATGGACACGGCTAAAGTATCTGCTGTGGAGAAGTGGCCAACTCCAGGTTCTTTACGCCAACTGCAAAGATTTTTGGGCTTTGCAAATTTTTTTCGCCGTTTTATTAAGAACTTCAGCTCTATCGCTGCTCCAATGACGGCCCTTACAGGTAAGGGCACTTTCAAATGGTCGGTGCAGGCTCAACAAGCTTTTGATAAGCTCAAAGCTCTCTTAACAACTGCACCTGTCTTGCAGTTACCTGACCCAGAGGAATCCTTCGTGGTCGAAGTGGATGCCTCTGAGGTTGGAGTAGGGGCAGTGCTGTCCCAGAGAGTGGGGCCAGGGAAGAAGTTGCATCCGTGTGCCTTCTTCTCACACCGCTTGACTCCAGCCGAGCGGAATTACCCGGTTGGAGACAAGGAACTCTTGGCCATTAAATTGGCATTAGAGGAGTGGCGACACTGGCTCGAGGGGGCCAAACATCCCTTTCTTGTTTGGACGGATCACAAGAATCTGTCGTTCATCCAACAAGTAAAGAGGATGAACTCTCGTCAGGCCCGGTGGTCCTTATTTTTCGGAAGGTTCCACTTTACACTGTCATACAGACCGGGATCCAAAAACATTAAACCGGATGCCCTGTCTAGACAGTGGGAGCCGACTAGGTCGGAGACCGGACCTGATCCCGTGATCCCCTCGACCCAGATAGCGGCCCCAGTCACCTGGGGCATTTCTAAGGTCATTCGGGACGCCCAAAGGGCCGAACCCGACCCCGATGGGGGACCTCCTGACAGACTGTACGTACCTTCATCCGTACGGCGTCAGGTTTTTGAATGGGCTCATGCTTCCCCGTTTGCGGCGCACCCAGGCGTGACTAAGTCCCTGGTTTTGTTGCGCCGAAGATTTTGGTGGCCGGGGATGGAGAATGAGGTACGTGATCTTGTTCGTACCTGCTCTGTGTGTGCTCTGAACAAGAGCCCCAGAGAACGCCCAAGGGGCCTTCTTCATCCGTTACCAATACCTGCTAGACCGTGGTCCCACATCTCCCTGGACTTTGTGACAGGCTTGCCAAAGTCCAGAGGGTTCACGGCTGTATTGGTAATTGTCGACCGATTCACCAAGTCTTGCCTCTTTGTTCCGCTGCCCAAGCTGCCATCCGCCATGGGTACCGCGCAAATCATTCTGCAACATGTGGTGAGAGCGCATGGGGTCCCATCAGACATTGTGTCAGATCGGGGCCCGCAGTTTGTAAGCCAGTGCTGGCGGGCCTTTTGCCAACTTATTGGCGCTACGGTCAGCTTATCCTCCGGGTATCACCCGGAGTCCAACGGGCAGTCGGAGAGGCTGATCCAGGATCTGAGCAAGATGCTCAGGTGCCTGACGGCAGGGAATCCGACCACGTGGTCGGATAAGCTGATGTGGGCAGAGTTTGCTCACAATACCCTGCATCATTCGGCGATTGGTATGTCACCGTTTGAAGCTCAGTTCGGGTACCCTCCGCCGCTCTTTCCTGAGCAGGAGCAGCAGGTAGCGGTCCCGTCTGTACAGCTTCATGTCCGCCGCTGCCGCGCCGCCTGGCGGAAAGCTAGGCAGGCCCTTGTAGCCACCCAGCGCTCTATGAAGCGCAAGGCTGACCGCAGGCGGCAGCCGGCTCTTACCTTCCGGCCTGGCCAAAGAGTACTTGTCTCGACGAGGGATCTCCCCGTTCGAGGTGCCCCACACAAGTTGGCACCCAAGTACATTGGTCCATTCAAGGTGGTAAAGCGGATAAACCCGGTGACGTATAGGTTGGAGCTTCCTCCCCACATGAAAGTGCATCCAACCTTCCATGTCTCCCATCTCCGACCATTTATGTGCGGGGGAGTCTTACCCCCTCCCAAACCCCCCGCCCCTCGTATCATCCAGGGTGCCCCTGCCTTCACGGTTCGCCGACTGCTGGATAGCAGGAAGGTTCAGGGTAGCACCCAATACCTGGTGGATTGGGAGGGTTACGGCCCTGAGGAACGTTCATGGGTACCGGCTCGCCAGATCCTGGACCCGGAACTGATCCGCGAGTTCCGACGGAACCGAGCTGCGGGTCTTGGGACCTCAGGAGCTGTCCCTAGAGGAGGGGGTTCTATAACGAAGCCTGTAGTAGCTGGTGAACGTGCCCCGGGTTCCCAGCGAAACAGGTCTTACAGAGCTCAGAAAACAAGGCCATAAGTAGTGGGTCACCAATTAGGGCTGATCACCCGCAGCTGTGGCGATGACTACTTAAGCCAGCATCACACAGTGGCGGGTGTCGCACCTTTTGTTTGTTTCCTGTTGCCGGTGGTAGCTCGCCCACGCCGTTTTCGTAGCCTTAGGTGGTAGCCCTGGTGGCATAAGGCCATTCGGGCATGTAGAAACCGCAAGGTTTGAGGTATTGAGGTTTTTCTTTCGTCTTCATTGAAATAGGGTGGTGCGATGCCGTGCAGTCTTTGAACTGCCTATTGTTGTTTCGTTAGCCATTAGCTTAGCGGGTGCGCACCGGACCACTGTGTGGCGCTGGTGTTACCTTGCTGCAGTATCTCATAGTGAACATTATATTTGGATTCGGTAACCGCTGGGTGGCGACTTTGTTAAGCGCTTGGCCGGTCTGCCACCAACCCCGGTTCGAATCCGCGAGTGGAGCTTCCTAACTGTGCTTGTCTCTTTTTCCCCTTTTTAGATCGGAGTGCCCCTGTCACCGCGACCGTAAGCCGTGCGCTCCGCATCACTTCCCCCGCCAGCCTACCGCTGTGCTGGGGTCAACGCTCAGCGGAGCTTGTAGCTTCCGCTGCCGATTTCAGTAGCGCTTTCTGCGCTCACGCGTAACTTCATTCCGTGCCTGGTTGGCGCGGTATTTAAGTCCCCGGTTTTCACCCAAAAGACCGGGGTTCGTGTCCGCTCTCTTTTAGTTTTCCTTATTGCCTTTTTTCTGTCGGTTTCACCGGCAGCTTCCGTCGGAGGTTCCGATCGGGTTTTTTAGTTTGGGTTTTTTGTTTTCCTGTTTTATTTCTGTTTATTAAATAAAAAATAAAGATCTTTAAGTTTTATTATCTCTGCGTTTGAGTCCTCCTTTCTCCCACGTGACAACAAGGTGGACCAACTAGGTAGGAGTGTCTAATAGAGTGGACAGTGAGTGGACACGGTATTTAAAAACTCCAGCAGCGCTGCTGTGTCTGATCCACTCATACCAGCACAACACACACTAACACACCACCACCATGTCAGTGTCACTGCAGTGCTGAAAATGATTCACCACTAAATATTACCTGCTCTGTGGTGGCCCTGTGGGGGTCCTGACCATTGAAGAACAGCATGAAAGGGGGCTAACAAAGCATGCAGAGAAACATATAGACTACAGTCAGTAATTGTAGAACTACAAAGTGCTTCTATATGGTAAGTGGAGCTGATAAAATGGACAGTGAGTGTAGAAACAAGGAGGTGGTTTTATGGCTGATTGTGATCACTATATTTTATTGTTTGTTGTTGGTATAGTCCAAAAAATGCAAATAAATAATTTTTTTAACATTATTTTCTTGGTGAGATTATTAAATGGTTAAAATATCAGTTCTCACCTCTCATGTTCTATTATCTGTTTAACCTGCCCAAAACAATACAGCCTAAATCCAATATGGCTCAACAGAGTAAACAGCTTAAACTAGATCGGCACCACATTTTTAATCACAGTAAAAGTTTGACTATGATTTCTGCTTCATTGCACTTTGAAGAATTGGCCATCATAACCTGCATCACAGACTTCCAGCTCCTAATGCTTCTAAAACCCCTCTGGCTTCTGATCTATACTCAGCATGCTGCCACCCTGCACTCAGCCAATATCATTACATGACAAGTGCCGATACGTCCACTTTTGTGTGATGCATGCGTTATCTGGTGCGGCACTTTTTAGACAAAGTGGCCTTTCATCAGAGCAGAGGAAACGAGAGGCCGTGGCCCTCTGACAGTTCTCCGATATGCAAACTTCACACATTTATTTATTTACAGGTTTTGCATTCTCAGGTCAGGCCAAGTACATATTTCTTTGATAAGTGCCCACTTTTCATTCTGACTAGAGGGTTAAAGAGTAAACCTTTTGTTTCATTTTTAATACACTAAGTCATTTTGCTCCCCCTCCTTTCTCAGGTAGAACTTTTCTCAATTAAAACTAAAGTCCAGCTAAGACTTTCATTAGCTTAATAAGCACAAATTACTTAAATAGAGTGTCTGAAGCTTAATTCGCATTTAAGAGATTACTGATTTGCAATATGTTAAGACATCAAACTGTTCCAAGTCATGCTTCTTCTACTACTGTGGTTTTTTCCTCATCTTTCTGCTTTTGTCAGACAGGTTGATCCGCAACTACCGTCTCCACCAGCGAAAGGAAGTGCAGGACGACAAGAAGTCATTCAAAATGAATTAAGTATCCCAGGAGCTACTGAGCTCATTAGCAGTAATGCACCACACCTAAGTTAATCACTTTAAAATAGTGCTCTCAGATCAGATAGTCCTTGCTCTGTGCTCCACTTAAGCTGGTAGGGTATACAGCCGGGGTAGCGTGTGCTTTTTATTCTTCGTAAAATCTCTCAAATAAAGTTACTAAACTTAATTCACTTACGCTATTACATTTTAAATTTACATTTACATTTTCGGCATTTCATCTAGAGTGACTTACATAAGAGCCTCCACAGTAAACATTTTCCTAATCTAGTTTAAGTAAACAACAGTCCAAGGATACAAATCTGCTGAAACTCTGTTAAAACAAAGGCTTTTTTTTATAAGATACTATAGACGGTTAGTAAAAGCATATTATTGCTCAGACTAAGTGCTGTCACCTCACAGCAAGAAGGTCCTGGGTTCGATCCCCAGGTGGGGCGGTCCGGGTCCTTTCTGTGTGGAGTTTGCATGTTCTCCACATGTGTGCGTGGGTTTCCTGTGGGAGCGCTGGCTTCCTCCCACAGTCCAAAGACATGCAAGTTAGGTGAATTGGAGATACAAAATTGTCCTGGACTGTGTTTGATATAACCTTGTGAACTGAACAATCTTGTGTAATGAGTAACTACCGTTCCTGTCCTGAATATAACCAAAGTGTAAAACATGATGTTAAACATGATGTTAAAATCCCAACAAACAAACAAGCTTAGCAAAGAGGTGGGTCTTCAATAATCTTTTGAAGACAGTAGAGACTCAGATGTTTGAACAGACAGGGGAAGTTTGTTCCACAGATCCTGTTAGAGTGGTTTATGAATTGTGATTCTATTCTTAAAGCAATGGAGAAGTATTGATCTGTGATTGTGTGGTGGCACATCGGTGGACCAAGTAGCTGGCGCAAGTTCCATTTTGCACTTTCTCCTCATCTGACTCTAGGTTTTTTTCTTTACTTTTTTTATGTGAACTGATTGGTGTAACAATTGCCTGATCACATCCTCGCACTGATCTGCTCTTATGTTGTTGTTCTGGTCATTTTGCCAGTTTGCCAGTAACTCAATCTGTACTGCATTTGAATTAGACATGCTGCAGCACAGCACTGAATCCCTGAATCCTTTGTTTTTCTGTGTTCTTTATTCTGATACTGCACTCAGTGAGTCAGTAAATTGTCTTTGTTTACTGTGTAATACACTTTTAAAATGATTTTGTAGTTGTATCATCATTAGGAATCTATACCAGTTTTCTAGGATCTTGTAGAATTTGTGTTGTTTTGATAGAAGCAACTTAGACTTCATGGGACATGGCACCTCAACAAGCTACTCATCTTATTAAAAAAAACTATGTTTTTGGAAGTCAGTAGCTCAGAGTTGATAAAAAAAACTCTTAATATTTTGCTAGAAATGTAATTACACTGATATCTTCTCTAATATGCTTCTGCATGACAGTGCTGTTGGCTCTGTCCCAGTCCCTGTGTATCTTGCAGTTGGGAAAATGACAGCTGTCTTTATCACATTCACAGATGACCAGCAATGTGTCCAACACTCTCTTATTACCATGGGATCATGGCTGAATGGACTGTTTGATTATTCACTGAGCTAATTAAGATCCATAATTACAGTGTAATTAATATGTAATTACTGTTACAGTAATTAAAAGCCCAAGGACCCAGGGCAGAATCAAGGTCCTGATCTTTCTTCAGTAAAAAGAAGAAGGCTTAAATGGTTCATGTAAAATAAAGCCTTTTATCAAAACTACAACCAATTAAAAAAATTGTGAACTCTTTTGACTTATAACACCTATTGGGTTATTATTATTGACTCTATTTTGTGTTGAATTATTGCAATCCAAGCATTTTTAAAGGGTTCACATTCTTCTTTTTTTGTCTAACTATAAGATAATAGAAAATAAAAAGGGGGCTATAGTCAGTGCAGGGATTCTCCTTCAATTTCTTGATTGATAAGTTGAGGTGACCTTAATCTTAAACATTGTCCACATTAATAACACAAATAGCTTTGAAACACTTTTTGTCAAAAGTATAGGAATTTCAGTCACAATGGCAACACGATGGCTCAGTGGGTAGCACTGGGTAGCGCCTCACAGAAGATCCTGGGTGGAGTGGTCCAGGTCCTTTCTGTGTGGAGTTTGCATGTTCTCCCTGTGTTTTCGTGGGTTTTCTCCAGGAGCTCTGGTTTCCTTCCACAGTCCAAAAACTGGAATTAGGTGAACTGGAGATTGCCCATGATGGTGTTTGACATTGAACTTGAGCTGATGAATCTTGTGTAACCTGTAACTACCTGTTCTGTCATGAATGTAACCAAAGTGTGTAAAACATGACGATAAAATCCTAAAAATACATAAATAACTACATTTTAGTCACAATTAATGCTAACAGGTGTATAAAACCAATTATATAAACCAAATGCATCTAACTTTGTGACAACAAATAGTTATTTTCCTATTTGCCCCTGTACACAATGTGACATTAATATGGACTGTTGTAAAGTCTTGGTGTGAGTTTGGAACTCCAGTGGTCTCCACAGTGGTGACCTTAACCCTATTAAACATCATTGGAATTTAACTGAAATGTAAATGGCAATCTGATGTTCACAAACTTTTGGTTATACACTGTATTTTGTCAGTGTGGAAAGGATGTGCACATTAAAAACAGGTAAATTCAGATCAATCCTTTACTAGTGTAGTTAAATTAAAGAAGCAAGGTAAAGAGGCTGCTGATTTTTATGACCCCCCGACCTTCAGTTCAGTGCCTCTCTACACTTCATTGCATTTACTAATTCTAATTTAGCTGCAATATTATAATGAAGATATTTCACACTGAGTGTTTAAAAACATTTCGTATGTGATTAAGTAAATTAAAGCATGTTTAATTTGATTAAAGGAAAACATAAACACTTCCCATCTGTTATTCAGTCTGCTGGAGGTTTTCGGTGCATTCGGGAATGAAGAATTTGCCCCAAGGAAAATGCCTGCAGGGACTCGATGGGTTCTAATGAGCTCAGGAAGTAAGAAGTATTAACCATCTCTGTCCTGTAGGAATATGAGGATTAATTATTATGTCACACGTTCATTTGTTTCTGGACAGAACATCAGTTGTAACTTTTATACAAGGTGTCCAATGCAACAGATACTACAATCATTTTATTTTACTATTTTATTGTATTTAATACATTACAATTCTGTGTGAAACTTCACTTGCTTTAATGCTAATTAAAAAAACTACATATTTGAATCTATGACTCTGTAGGTGCAGAGCTGAGTCATGGCTGTATTGTTTTCCGAATGACCCTTTCACTCATTTCAATCCTACGATTTCTCCTGATTCTGAGCGCTCAGCAGTGAACTTGTTTGAGTGCAATTATCTAAATGCAGCAGACGGAGTGTAAATATCACCATGCATGAGTTGGCTGAGTGGTTGAAAGGAGGTGACAAAGGATTCTTGACAGACTGGGCAATCAGACTAGAACGTGCTAATTTTTACAGTCGGCAGGGTACGCACGGGGTATGCATGAAGCCTACACCCAATGAGCGATTTCCTTATATAAGTAATAGTACTTCAATAAAAGCCTAATTGAAGTAGATTATCATAGGTTTACTGTTTTAATCACTTTCCCATTGATGGAAAATAAATAGCCAGTTGAATGGTTTTTCCACTGCCTTTTGTAAAATATTTATAAATGACATTCATAATGTAGTCTCAGATTACCTGATCATTTGAACATTATACAAATACAATTTAATAGAATAATTTTCCAGAATATTGTCCCTAAACCCTTTACAGTTATAACAGCCTCCACTCTTCTAAGAAAGCTTGCCAAAAATGTTTTCTATTTATTTATGCATTTTTGCCCTTTTTCTCACAATTTAGCATAGCCAAATAGTTTCCGCTGGAGGGTGTATTTGCCTGCTTCACGCCCCCTTCCGACGCTTGCTCAGTCCTAAACCCTTTCTTTTTTGCCCGTGCTTTCGGGGGATTCACACATGAGGCTAATCCACTTCTGCACAGGCGCCTTGGTCTGCTAACCAGGGTCCTTACACAGTGTTTGAAGACCCCATCCACTTAGTCACGCCTTTTTGCGCCCAGCAGACTTGGTGGCCAATTTGGCCGCCAATTTTTGCACTGCCAGTTGTGCATGCTAGACCGATATAGCAGAGCTGAGATTCGAACTCATTCAGTCAGTGGAGCATTTGTGAGGTCTAAGGTCAAATCTGGTTCACAATTTACATTACACCTTATCATAAAGATGTTTACCAGGGTTAAGGTCATCACTGTCAAGATCACTGACGGTTTCAATGCCATTTACAAATTGTTTTTCAGAAATGGGGTTTGCACTTACCGAGTATTCATGTCTAGGTCATACAAACTAGCAGTAGACTTAAGATCAGCAGTATGATGCAGCGGTTGGAAGAATTGTGACATGGCAGTATTAACAAAATAACCTCCTACATTAAAACACTACATTCTCTATAAGGAGGATTTCTTCATTTGCAGCATCAATCAACTGATAAAGACATTTATACGAGGATTCTTCAAAAAGTTTCTGCACTTTCTTAAACTATTTATTAAGAATTTCAAAAACAAATGACATCACTTTTCTACAGTCACCTTCTGAATGCATTTTTTCAGCGTCGTACCAACTTTTTAATGCCATAATGCTGCTTTCACATCATCATCACATGAAAATCTTCTTCCCCTTAAAGCCTCTTTGAGGATCCAAAAAGGTTGAAATCAAATCAAGACTATAAGCTCTCTCTCTCTCAGTCTCTTAGACACGACCAATTACTACTCCTCCCTCCCTCACCGTTTCCAACCAAAATATTAAAGTGCAGAAACATTTTGAAGATCCTTGTATATATCTGCATTATAAATAATTGATTTTACTCTTTCTAATATTCTGTGTTCAAATCAAAGTTTATATGTCACATACATTCATACACAGTACAACTGCCAAAGAGGCAAAGAACATTCCATTTTCTTTAGTGTTGAATATTTGATAGACTATATGGGTCAGGGGCATGTTTACCACTGTGTTACATAACCTTAACTTTTAATAAATAGATGACGCTCTTTTGCTCAAAGAAAAAAACACTTCATGTCTAGTTTGTTTTGCTAGAATAACAAAGAAAGGTTTTGGTTTGATGGTACTGTAGGCCTACATCACTAACGATTAATTTAACAACTGGGTAATATTGATTTTATTGTCACAGCTCACAAATTGGTTTGTGTCGGAACACTATTCAAGTGTTCGAGCATCATTTAGCTATATAAGCCATGTGTCAGAGTGATGGCTAAAATATGTCGCTGTGATTGAAAATAAAAGGGCGAATAAGGCATGACGGTCAGTTTACGATATCAAACACAGCAGAGCAGAGGTGACATATCACATCAGGAACTTAGGAGCATTACTTTGGATGGATGTGACGAGTAAAAGGGGAAGATTTTAATGTTTTCGGTGTAAGTGATGGAATTGGATTTGCTAAGTGACAGCTGTGCTCTGCTACTCCTGGCTGTAATATTCCGTAACTGTCGCCCTCTCTTCTCCCCAATCGCTACTAATAACACAGTCCATCAAGGTCACCTATAGCCATGTCTCCCTAAAGACTGTCCCCACTCCACACATGCTGGCAGATCAACGAAATGCATGGCAGCCACCTCAATGAAAATGTCAGAACAAATAGCCTGGATCAAAAGGCTCCATTTCTGACAATTACAGTTACTCAGGCTTTGTGTTCTTTTCATTTCCCTCGTGGTTCCTGGTTGAAGCAGCAGCCTGTCACTGAAGGTGAATCGAGTAATCAAGGTGCAATTTGGGTAATTCGGGTGGCTCTGCGCCACCTGAGAATGGCAGCTTTGTCTGCAGGGCTTTGTGGGTAATAGTGGTTAACTGGTCGTGAGGTGATATGCTTGGAGGGACTGATTCGTCCGGCTGTCAGAGTGATGCTTAGTGGGGGCACAGCTAATGTGAGGCTTGAGCTGCTCTCCCAGCAGACTTGTGACTGTCACAGATGGAGATAGGTCTGTCAGCCTATCAAATCTGTTCTGGCCAGATAAACACAGCCCAATGGATTCGGCCACATACCCATAACTAAATGCGTGTGTATATGTTTATTTAAATATGCATTAATATGGCATATTTCATTAAAGAGCTACATGAATGCTCACACTCCATGAATAAGGTCAAAAAGATACTTAAAGCATAAGTATCATAATTTGTAAAATGATGTCAATGCAATTTGGCTTTTTTTTTGTTCACTTTTTCTCCAATTGCCCCCCATTTTCTCCCCTTAATCTAGTCTTACCCAATTATCCTGATTGCGTTACACTGCATCTTTTCACCTGCACGAAACGAGTTTGTATGTGAATCAGCTTTATGCACGGAGAGCCACACCCTGATCAGCATTATTCCCCAACTCTGTGCAGGTGCCATCAATCAGCCAGCAGAGGTTGTAATTGCATCAGTTATGAGGAACCCTGGTCCGGCTTTCCCATCCCTGAACAGCAGTCGTTTGTTGTTTATGTGGCCGCCCAGCCACATGGCAGAGCTGAGATTCGATATGATGAATTCTAAATCCCAGCTCTGGTGTGCTAGCGTGTTTTACCGCTGCACCATCTGAGTGGCCCTATTCTTAATAAAATGACTGTGATAAAATAATTTTCTATTTGTTATTGGTTGGACAATTCACAATTATTGACATATTGCACATTAATAAATAATGAGGCATTGTATAAATTTATACTTGCCCTCCTAGATTTAATATTAGATTATTATATGTAGTTATTAGTAGGAATGTCATACCTTCCACCAAGTTTGGTTTGCCATACTAGGGCTGGGAGTCAAATAAAGAAATGATCCACTTCCAGGCATTGACATATATATATATATATATATATATATATATATATATATATATATATATATATATATATACTGTATATACATCATTACATTTTGTATAAAATATGTCTAGGTTAGTATGTGCTGCTGCGTCGACTTGTTTGTTCTCAAGCTGTGTGTAATTTGAATAAGTAGTGAATGGAGTTCTGTAAAGATAAAATAGCAGAGAAATTACCAAAATATACTTATAAGGATGTTTTCCTGATGTAGGTGTTACAGACCAGCCACCGTTGCTTTTTATTAACTATATAAATGCACACCTAATTACCTCTAGCTTTGGGAATAATAAAGTAAAAGCAATCTAAGTGTTCCTATTAAAGCCATTGTCTCATTATACTGTATGAATGCACTATGCAAGAAAATGTGACCTACACTGAAGTGCATGGTAGCTTACCTGAGAAAAGCATAAATCACACAGCTGTTCAGCATAGTTGCATTGGCACTGCATCTGGCAGGTTGCCTCTCTGGCATTGTAGCCAGCCCACTCATTTTTCCAGCAGCGTTCTCCCTAAAGTCATACCTTCTAAGTGAACTTGTATGGTCCTTGGCCAACCGAAGCTCTACCTTTCACCCCTTACACACAGAAACAAAACTATTACCAAGGTAGATATATGAAGGAAAAAAAACACAAAATATATACACTATATGGTCAAAAGTATTTAGACACCTGACCATGAGATTGTTGGTCATCCCATTTCAAAAACAAATTGTGTGACCTGGGCAGCACGGTGGCTCAGTGGGTAGCACTGTCGCCTCACAGCAAGATGGTCCTGGGTTCGATCCCCAGGAAGGTGGGTCGGGTCCTTTCTGTGCAGAGTTTGCAGGTTTTCCCCGTGTGTGTGGGTTTCCACCGGGGGCTCTGGTTTCCTCCCACAGTCAAAAAACATGCAGTCAGGTTAATTGGAGACACTGAATTGCCCTATAGGTGAATGGGGGTGTGTGTGTGTGTGTCTGCCCTGCGATGGACTGGCGTCCCGTCCAGGGTGTTACTGTGTGCCTTGCGCCCATTGAAAAGCTGGGATAGGCTCCAGTACTGTGACCCTATTTGGATAAGTGAGTGAATTGTGTGACCTTTCCAACTATAACAAACAGTCACCCACCTAAGAAGGCTTCTCATAAGACTTTGAAGTATATCTGTGGGAATTTGCATCCATTCAGTCAAAATAGCATTTGTATTGCTGGGCACTAATGTTAGTCAAGAAAGCCTCACTTGATGTTCCAGTTCATTCCAAAGTTCTGTGCAGGACACTAGAGTTTATTTAAACCAAGCTTTTCTTTATGTCTTAATAGAGCTTGCTTTGTGCACTGGGATACCGTAATGCTGGAACAGGAAAGGGCCTTCCCTAAACTGTTGCTACAAAGTTGTTATATAATTGATTTATTATGTTAAATAATAAAAATTAGAAGATGTGTTCCAACTGCTTGTCCAGCTCTTTCTACTAGACATCTACGTCTATGAACAATTTGGAATAGTCAGTCCACCTGCTTAAGGGCAAGGATTGCACCCGGGACACTAGAGCTGTGCAACACCAAAACTACTTGCTGTACAATACTACCCAGTTACTGCATTTTAGGTAAATAATTTATTAAATAAATAAAAAAGTGATCATGTATGTAATGCAGGCTACACACATCAGTTAATGATTCATAATGTTTCTTGCTATGCTACTTCTTATAAATGAATAATTATACAATTAAAAACACTTGAATTACATGAAGAGTTTATTATGCAGTTCAGATTTTTGAAGCACACTTTAGTTGATAAATGTATTGATGCATTTCCCTTATGTACATGTCCCAAAATGCCTTTGTTTCTCAATACAAAGATTAATTAGTCTGGCACTAAGCCTAATTGTACTCAGCATGTACACATGAACTGCTTATATTTATTACAAATGATTCCCACCTTATTATTCATTTATATTTTCAGGCAGTTACTTGTACTGTGATATTAATCACAGGCTTTACAAATATGCTTATATTATGTATGCTTAATGAAGTGCTGGAAATGTTAATTGAAGAAAGGCAGTTTGGTTAAAAAGACACAATTAATACTGGCTAAATGTGCTAAACTTATTATTCATTTACTTCCAGTAACAGCTTAATCCTGAGCTGCAGTGAATCTGGGAGCCTGTTACAGGAACACTGATGCAACTCAGGGCATCACACATTTATGCATTCAGACACTATTTAGATAAACTAGCCAACTTACTGGAACTTATTCATTCAGCATTTAAAGGGAACCTAGAAAGAACATATAGAAATAACCCAAGTACAAAACAAACACTTGCTGATTTTCCAATGTGTCATCACTGTTTGGTTTTCTTGGTGTCCAGTGGATGCATCCTGGATTCATCCTGGCGCCATGTCTTCCCCAGTTAAGCGACACACTCTTACCCAGCCATCCTGGCATATTTTTGGTACGCAGTGGATAGTACCTACCAAAAGTGGTCAAAAAAATGTGATTACGACCTACTATATTCCCTAATAGTAGTGGCACTTTGCCACACAGTAATGAATGTGAATGGTTTAAGGAACATGAAAGAGATCAAGGTGTTGACTTGGCCTCCGAATATCCCAGACTTTAATCTAATCAATCATCTGTGGGATGTTTTAGACAAACTAGTCCGTTTCATTGAGGCCTTAACTTGCAACAGAACTTAAAGGATCTGCTGCTAATGTCTTGGTGCTAGACACCACAGGACACCTTCAAATGTCTTGTGGAGTCCATGCCTCAGCTGGTCACAGCTGTTTTGGCATCAATTAATGAATTTTACAGGCTGAACTAAGAAGTATTCAACCAAATCCTTACAGAATCTGGAGATACATCCATAGCAGTCATTTCACTTACATCTACAGCATTTAGCAGACGCTTAATCAAAGCGACTTGAAGTACTGTGGCAGTATATTGTCCAAGCAATTAAGGGTTAAGTGACTTGCTTAACGGCCCAACGGTGGCATCCTGGCAGTAGTAGGGCTTGAACCAGCTACCTTTCGGTTACTAGTCCAGTACTTTACCTGCTAGGCTACAATCCCAAGGAGACTAGATAAGCAATTTCCAATTCACGGAATGCTCCAAACAGTCCTTAGGGTGAGATAAGAGGAAATTAAAGCACCAGAGGAAAAAAAAAACTAAATAATATTGAACCCATGTCCTAAAAAGCCTGGAGCTGTGTGGTGCCATCAGTATTTGCCAGGCCATTATGACAAAGCTGTTTTGTTTAATATTAACATTAATTTGTGTATAAATGAATCTGTATGTGCTGTTATTTTAGCTATAAGTAAGTCCAAAATTGCACATCCCTGCCATGTCCTTTGCATTTTAAAACGTCTTTATGGAAGTGCATTCTCATGAAGAGCAGTCATAGTGTGTTTTGTAACAAATTTAAAATTGCAACAATTATTTCCCACTTTTGGTAAATATTTTGCACTTGAAACGCCTGCTTTCCTCACCCTGTTTTGGAGCTCGGTTTCAAGCGCGCATTTGTATACGTTTCATGAGAGACACAAGGACGAAAAGGCCATTACCCATGCTGCATAGCGAGTGCACCAAAAGCAAGGTGTTTTTCTTTCAGTGAAATTGCCCAGATTTCCAGACTGCGATGGGTGAAGTGGCTTGTGAAATGAGGATTGATGTGTCCATTTGTGCCGAGGCGCAATGAAGGGGTGTGTCTGCTTTCCCCTGCTCTGGTACAATACCTGGCTGTGATTTAGTGAGGTAGCAGGCCAGTATTAATTACTTGCTGTGTCCGGGGTATAAATTTGGTGTAGACTTTTGCCATAATTCTTATTCTCTGTCTTTTTTATAAGGTCACCTCCTACAAACCTGGTTCTAACTTTCTGGTTTTTCAAACAAACTAAAAGGCAACTTGTTATACTTTCACACAAATAACCACAAATGATTTTTGTATATAGTCAAGCCGGAAAGTCTGCACACCCCTTTTACCTTCTCCACATTTTATGACATTACAGACTCCTTCTATAATAGATAAAGTTTGTTTTTTGCTTCAAACATCTACACACAAATGCCAATAATTACAAAGTGAAATTTATTTAGGGGTTACATATCTGTACACACGCTTAGCCTAATACTTGGTTGATGCACCTTGAAACACAGGGCAAAGATAAACTAGCCCACTTACTGGGACATATTCGTTTAGTATTCTTCAACATGCAAAAACAACCCAGGTACAGAACAAACACTTGCTGCTTTCCCAGTGTGTCACAAATTTCTGGTATTTTTGGTATGCAGTGATTAGTTCCTACCAAAAGTGGTCCAAAATGTGATTACTACTTACCAAAGTGCCCATGTTGACCACACTAAAAGTACTCACAATGGGCACACAAATATCAAAACATGACCATAAAGCAGTGGAACAAGGTCATTAGTGGATGCATCCTGGCACCATGTCTTCCCCAGGTAAGCGACGCACTCTCACCCAGCCATCTTGGCACATTTTTGGTATGCAGTGATTAGTTCCTACCAAAAGTGGTCCAAAAATGTGATTACTACCTACCAAAATGCCCATGTTGACCCCTATCTACCACTACAACTGCTTACAATGGGCACACAAATATCAAAACTGGACCATGTAGGTACTAACCACTACATACCAAAAATATGCCAGGATGGCTGGGTGAGAGTGCACCTTTGGCAGCAACTACAGCTTTAAGGCGTCTTGGGAAAGAAGCTATGAGCTTGGCACACTTGTTTCTGCACTGTCAACTGTGGAACCTTATATAGGCAGATGTTGGCAATCCCCAATCATGTCCAGTCAATTGAATTTACCACAGGTGGACTCCAGTTAAATTGAAGAAACATCTCAAGCAGTATCATTGATAACAAAATGCACCTCAGCTCACTTTTGGGTGTCATATCAAAGGGTGTGCACACTTGTGTACATATGATAAATGATCACAAATGTCTAAAAACCTGCTCTCACTTTGTCATTGTGGCTATTTTGTGTAGAGTTTTGTGACAAAAAATGAATTCAATCTATTATTGAATGAGTCTGTAATGTAATAAACCATGAAGAAGGTGAAAGGGGTGTGCAGACTTCCCGGCTTGACTGTATAATAACATGTGCTCATATTTTTACTAGGGTCAGTCATAACCAGAGATCAGTAGGAAGGGCCGGTCTGAAATGGATATTTAAGAAAGACTACCCTGGCGATGTTTTAAATAATATTGCAGACCATCTTGTGAGACTCCATTCATCTTCGTGTGCTGCTGGGAGAAAAGACATTTTTGGAACATTAGAATTAAACATGAGCTTGAAAATGAAAGAGCAGTTTAATTTTAGAAAGTAGCTTTCAACCTGTAATTGTATCTACCTTCACAGAGCCCTCTATCTTCCTCTTGCAGAGCACGGCTCTTCAGGCACCTTGAAATCCTTGTTTTCTGCCATGTTTGATTTGGCTGTACTGTAATTATTCAAATTCAGACTGTTCATTTACGGTGCAGTGTGTTAAAAAGCCAGTAACATCCTTGATTTTATAAAAGGAACCTCAAATTAAATGTAGAAATGTATTGTCGGAGGGATCCGCTGGCAAGGACTAGGGCCGAGACGACTAGGTCCGTGTCAGACTATTAACACAAACACCTTTTCAATAGATTTAGGGTCAATTTGTTGCAAAGTAACTAATTCTATTGATTTGCTTATTATTTTAAAATAAGCTTAGAGCATTGATAAGTACAACAGGTGGCCAAAAGTATTTGGACACCTGACCATGAGCTTGTCGGACATAATATTTCAAATACGAATGGAGTTTAAATAGAGTAACCTATGTTAGTAACCATTTCAGCTATAGCAACAGCCACTCTTCTGATCAGATTGTCTGTTATTTGTGGGAATTTGTGCCCATTTACTCAAAAGAGCATTTGTACAGCTGAGCACGAAAGACTTAGTTGATGGTCCAGTTCATTCCAAAGCTGTTCAGTGAGATAAACCAAGCTTTGCCCATTTACACCGATCAGACATAACATTATGACCACCTCCTTGTTTCTACACTCATTGTCCATTTTATCAGCTACACATATCATATAGAAGTACTTTGTAGTTCTACAATTACTGACTGTAGTTCATCTGTTTCTCTGCATGCTTTGTTAGCCCCCTTTCACGCTGTTCTTCAGTGGTCAGGACATGCCTGTGGTCCCCACAGGACCACTACAGAGTAGGCATTATTTGGGATCATTCTCAGCACTGCAGTGACACTGACATGGTGGTGGTGTGTTAGTGTGTGTTGTGCTGGTATGAGAGGATAAGACACAACAATGCTGATGGAGTTTTTAAACACCTCACTGTCACTGCTGGACTCAGAATAGTCCACCAACCAAAAATGTCCAGCCAACAGCGCCCCGTGGGCAGCATCCTGTGACCACTAATGAAGGTCTAGAAGATGACCAACTCAAACAGCAGCAATAGATGAGCGATCGTCTCTGACTTTACATCTACAAGGTGAACTAAACTAGGTAGGAGTGTCTAATACAGTGGACAGTGAGTGGACACGGTATTTAAAAACTCCAGCAGCGCTGCTGTGTCTGATCCACTCATACCAGCACAACACACACTAACACACCACCATGTTAGTGTCACTGCAGTGCTGAGAATGATCCACCACCCAAATAATACCTGCTCTGTAGTGGTCCAGTGGGGGTCCTGACCATTGAAGAACAGAGTGAAAACAGGCAACAAAAAGCATGTAGAGAAACAGATGGACTACAGTTAGTAATTGTAGAACTACAAAGTGCTTCTATATAGTAAGTGGAGATGATTAAATGGACTGTGAGTGTAGAAACAAGGTTTTAATGTTATGGCTGATCAGTGTATGTGCCTTGTGCTTTGTGCACAGGGGCGCAGATATGCCGGAATAGGAAAGGGCGTTCCCTAAACCTAAAATGAATTTAAAAATGGGGTGTTAGATGGGGTGTCCCAATACTGTCCATATAATGTATATACATTTTATTTTTTACAAATCCATCATTGTATTGGATTGCTCAACCATTCTAGCCATGATATATTGTCAAATATTGTAAACACAGTGGCATATGAATGATCTGTGGCTCAAAATATTTTGCTTGTGCAACTACAGATGATAAATTCTGGCATGTGGCGACCTACAAAACAAGGTCATAAATTGATTTTGACGCTTCCTTAGGCTTGAAAGCATGTACTCTGCACTCGCGTGTACAGCTGTGCCATGTATTGCGAGGTGTCAAAACGATGCAAATGGTGATTGATGATTCTAATTAAACCTTTTGTAATTCCCAGTGGCCCCTCAGTCTGATGTGCGGTCAGGAGGGGATAGGGTCAGGTGGCCTGCTTTTATCTGTAATTCATTATCTGATTAGTAGTCGCCTGCCAGGATTATTGAGGACGGAACGAAGAAAAGAGGAAATGATTGAAACGCTGTGTGGGGCAGGGACAGGAAAGAGAGAGTTAAAGAAATAGACGTGATTTCAGGTTCAAAGGAGGAATAGACAATGACTGCCATTCTGCATGATGTTTATTTTATCAGACGGGCACAGGTGGGCTGTGTTCCTGACATTGGTTGGGGCTGGCAGGGAGATAAGAGTGGTAATGATGCCAGGTGGGAATAGCTTGGACTACTGGGGGAGCAGATGCACCACACACACACTTATACAGCCACCCAGTCACACGTCTTCTACCGGCTTTTGTTTCAGATCATACACTGTTGACTTTCCTCTCCTGCGTTTACTGTTTGTTTACACAGCCTGGATAGAACTAGAATGAGGTAAATGCCACACACACAAGAGCCAGTTGTTATTATGTTTGAATCTGCTTTTGTCTTTATGTCAAAGAAAGCAGAACTGCTTGAAAAAATACGAAACAGAAGCGTCTGAGGATTGGAGACTACACCTGTAGGCAGGCTGGTCTTTTATATACTCTCCAAAAAGCAAAAAAAGCACGTTTTAGATTTCAAATTGATCGTGTAGTATGGAATTCCTGACAGATTTAACAAATTGTCAAATGCACAGGTCATAATTAAAAGTCACACTTTGGTCATCTAGGTATATTTATATTTATTATGGTGCTGATGGTTTCTATTTTCTCCCTGATGTCTGGAAGATCATCTTATAGAAGCAACATTAACTTATAATGAATTAACAATTAATATGCAACATTGGTCGTAAGGACATGGGTTCTATCCCTGCTTCCGTTCACTTTTTGTAAGCATGTCTTTATGAGTTTCCTCTGGTCTGGTTAGTTTTCTCTCAACAAACAGAAGGTGGATTAGATGCTGTAGATTGTCCAGATGTGTGTAATGCACTATGATAAATGTTAATGTTCTAGCCTTGTACCCAGTGTTTTTGGAAAGGGCCAGACCCACTACAACCCTGTCCAGGAAGAAGATGTTAGTGAAAATGAATAAATAAGCAAACAAATAAATGAACGAACGATGCATGAGACAGTTATTTGTCAAAATAATAAGCAAAGATACAGAGGTACTCAGTATATACATTAAAAAAGGATCCTCTGTACCTTTGCCCATAGGTTTGGCGAATGTATTTAACAAAACAACATGGTCATTTTACTTATTTTAGATTATGGGTACCATGACAACACACGCCCCCTCCAACACGTGTGCAGTAGCCGACTGCATTTTTTCACCTGCATAAGCGATCAGCTTTTTGTATGGAGAGACACACCTTGATCAATGCATTTTTCCTTGACTCTGTGCAGACGCCATCAACCAGCCAGCAGAGGTCATGATCCGGCTTCCCACCCTGTATGAACAACAGCCAGTCGTTCATGTAGCCGCCAAGCCCAGCTGAATGGCAGAGCTGAGTTTTGACTATACTATATATATACTATACTATACTATACTATACTTTATATTTGTCTATACTATACTTTATATTTGTCTTTGTTTGTAGTTCAGTTGTTTTCACAGTTAACATCAGTATCTGTACTGACAAATTATTTTTTATTGATCGTATCATTGATATTATTGATTATATATTTTTTAATTATATTAGTAAGTAATTTAAGACGTAATAAAGTTAGCTTATTTAGTCCCTTCTGTATTCTTAATAGTACTATCTGGTCTGCTGTTGCAGATATTGCAGCAAGAAAACACACTTTATCCTAGGTAGTGCAGTCAGGAATGAAGCACATGGTGTAAATAAGGACATCATTCTGCACTCTCTGTTCACCCTAAATATCAAATGACTGCAGCTGGATTATCATTCATCTGTAACATGCATTAGAATAAATGTGTGATCCTGACCCATGACCCTAAGCAGAATAAAGTGGTTACTGAAGATTAATGAAGAAGTGCTGTACGTAGATAAAGCTGAAGCAGAGACTGACAGTAAATCTTCATTTACTAGAACAGTTAGCTTCCAGGGTGTATAGGTGAGCCAACATGTGGATGCAGACTGGAGGGAAAGATAATGTTTACAGCACTTGTAATAACCGCAAACCATTTTCATGATGAAGTTTGAGTATTACGCTCTGGATAAAGTGAATTTACTGTATTTCTTGAAGATGTAATTAAGTATTGCGGGCGAGTGATTCACAGTGATGTTGGATTTAATAGAAGAGGGCTTCAATTAATTACACTGAACAAGAATGTCCTGGAGTCATAGCATGTGGCCTCAAGTTTACCAGCAATTTATCATTCAGAACGACTTTTGTAGCTTGGAAAGATCCTGCAATAGAATTTCATATTTGGCAGGAGCAGATTTCTTATATCTTTGGATTATGAAGATAGATAGAAGGATGCTTCAGCCAAACAGATACATTTAAACACTTGGAGCATGTTGTAAAGTAATTTAGGCAGAAGTAGATCAGCTTACTGGACTACTCATCACACGGTTGCCGTTTAAAACCCCACCGCTGCAAAGTTGCCACTGTTGGGCAGAAATAATTAGACATAATTCATCATTTATTGTTCATTTGTTTTTATTAAACTAGTCAGGATGAACCGATGCTTCCTGGGCCATCAAAAACAGTGGGCTTAAGCCTATACAACCTGTATGGAATGCCTCACAGTTTAGATCAGTTAATCTTTGGAAGGTTTGAGCATGCTGTAGTACCCAGAAGAACTCATATGGAAACAGAGGCTATAATCAAACCCTGTCCCTAAGGGCCCTAATGCTGCACACCACCCACTACTAACTGTGCCACTGTGCCACATCTAATTCCGAATGAGCTCTAATCACTGTACAATGAGGAGTGTAGATAATAAATATGTATTTACTCTTCTGTCAGATCAGAAGGTGTTAAATGGTTTATACACAAGACGCGGGTCTCCACCACCATCTATCATACCGATGTTTCTATTGGCAAACACATAATATGTTGACACTCGGAGAAAAGTGCCACTTTCAACAGCTTGTCAAGCTAATTGCCACATCCAATAAACTTGCCTTTGTAAGTCGCATTAAAATGACATGTTTTACTTTAACTGCCCCATCAATAAACTCGCTACTTTGCTGAAACATTTATCATTGGCCATGCCAAGCTGAAAGGGAGCAAAACATCTTTAGCACATTAGGGGCTAGAGTGAAAGGGAAGTACTTACAGAGTAGTTTAGTTTGCTAGTGTATGGTATATGCTTTTATTTTATAATAGTTTAATACAGTTAGAAGAAAACAACAAATTAAAACTCTTAGACATGAGATGAATTGAATCTAGCATTGGTGTACGCTTTAGTTAAGTTGTAGCTCGTCCCGAAAATTGCACCTGGTACCATCTAACTGCAAAATGATCAACTACTTCTTTCTGGTCAGGTCATGGCAGGTCCAGTATAACCGGAAAACATAGACAGAGGGCAGGGATACCTCTGATCAATCAGACTTAATCGCTAGTCTTCGGCCACTCTGTCTGTGTAGTAGCCTGGCCCACTGATAGTACTGCTGATATTCAAACCTGGAGTCTGTCATGTTTCTTCAGTGTCCATGTGTCCTATTTTTTACAGTTGTGACTGGGTACAATGCAAGAAATTGAAGGTTAAGGACCTTGCTCAAGGGTCCAACCATAGAAAGTTGGCAGTGGTAAGACTCGAACCAGCGACCCTCTGATTACTAGTCCATTGCTTTTACCATTTAGCTATGCAGCAACCAATTTGATTGCACCTAGTTATGAGTAGGTAAGTCAGTAAGTTAGTTTGTGATGCCCAGTGATGGTTTGGTGCCTTCATCAAGGAGTTTTTCTACCTTCTATCCAGTGAATTCAGATGGCCCTCAGACCCCACTCCCATGGGCCATCACTCCCCCCAAAAAAACATCTGATCAGCATGAATTAAGTACTGAATGAAAGTAAATAAGTAAATACATACAGCTCATTATATGATATAAAATATTTAGACATGTAAAGAAACATTAAAACATATGAAAGTAAATACAATATTAGGACCCACAATAATTTAACTCAGTCTGCCACTATGAATGAGCTCATTTGCAGTATTTACAAATCAGCAGTTAGCTTGGGTAAGTTAACAACAACAGCATTTTTAAAAAGCATTTTTTTAAATACCATTTGTCGGCCAGGAGGCGCAGTGGGATATTCCATTAGCACACCAGTGCTAGATTCTGAACACCCTGGTTCAATCTCAGCTCTGCTACCGGTTGGCTGGGCACCATCTCCCAGGTACAATTGCCAGTGTCTGTAGCAGCCAAAATTGGCCACCGAGTCTGCTGTGTGGGAAAAGGCTGGACTAAGTGCGTGGGGTCTTCAAATGCTGTGCAAGGACCCTGGTTAGCAGACTGAGGCGCCTGTGCAGAAGTGAATGAGCCTCATGTGCAAATCCACCGAAGCACGGGCGAAAAAGAAGGGGTTGAAGGACTGCGCTTGCTTCGGAAGGGGCGTGAAGAAGGCACATTTACCCTCTTGAAACGCAATTGGGATCCCCAGCAGCGGAAGACTGATTGGGTACGCTAAATCGAGAAAAAAAGGGAGAAAATGCATAAATAAATAGAAAAAAATACTATTTGTATGTAAATGAAAAATATTCATATTCGTATAAACAGGACTTAGGGCTGTTTCTATAAAAGTACCTTTACTTAATATATAATATGTACGCCTGGAGAATTCTCATTTAGCGAGCAGACGGCAGTTCTTTAAGGAGCATTATGGCTGCTACATAGATTTGATGTCTGATTACTTAATTAATTTAAATTTTATTGATTTTTTTTTTCTTTGCCGGCAGAACATTGCAACGCACACCAGCTCTTCTTGCTCCCCTGACGAATATATTCCTTTAACAAGAAGATAATAACCATGCCATGATAATATTTTTATGAAACTGCATCTAACACATTTACACAAAGGCACACAGACTGTAATTATAATGTCAATGAAAATGCATTGTTTTAATGGCTGTTGGTAAAATGAGTTAAACAAAAGGGGCCCCATCCTTTTTTTAGGATCTCTCTCTGGGTATTAATTATTGTTGAATTTCAATTAAGTCCTTGTATTTAGCAGAAAACGGTCCGCACCAAGGAATTCGTCTTGCTTTGAACATCGGAATGACCTGCTGAATGCATTCCGCTTATATTCCCCGTGTACCTCAGACGTATGAGCTATACGAATCATTAGTCTGTGCAAGGTTGTAGCTCTCTTTACGTTTTTTCAATTTATCCTGCCCTCTATCTTTCATCCCTCTTTTCAATTTCCTACCACTTTTTACTCACACCCTCCCTTTCCATCTATTTCTCAGACTCTTGCTCTTGTGGGATTTTCAGATTAGTTTATTTGCATCTTAATAAGGGTTGAGTGTTCAATACCTCAGTTGTCTAAGTAGCTGAAATAGGGCGCGTGTAATTATTCTACCATTAACATTCATAGGACACTATTTCCCTAAACCCATTTCTTAAGTAACTATAGAGTGAAATGGAGTACCCAGAGCCTTTCAGGGAGCCATTAGAGACATTAAGCTCTTTCTCAACCCAGCATATCACTCCACTGTTTGATTCCACTGACTCTTTTCCAATTATCTTTCAGCCAGTTCTGCATCTACAATTGTTTTGTATTTTTTTATTTTTACTTCTACTTCTCTGGTTTTATAGCTTAGCGTCTTTGTGGTGGCCATTCCAAAACGAGTTAGCATCTTTCACAATATACTTAGTCAAGAATATATTGAGGTTTTAATTCTAACATTCCACGCCTTGTTGTTTTTCCAGCTGCCATCATCATGCTTGGCTGTTTTTCTAGTGTTTGTTTTTGTTCTGAACGAGTGAATGTAGGGTGATGGATGAGGCTCCGTGCTGATGCTGATACCACTCAAACAGAACCAACGAAAGCGGTAATTGTATGGATTTATTTCATCTCTTCGGGGGCTTTTTGATGCGCCTCTCACTTTCTTCGGCTTTTGTGTCACAGCAAAATCGAAACGATCAGGCAGAATTGTTGTGATAATCAGATAGGCCACACAACAGAGGCAGAGGGTCACATTCTATATTTGTAACATCTGTTGTGTTTCTTTAAATGCTTTTTGACCCTTTTTATTAATACTGACTGGTTACACTTACATACTGGAACACTTTGTATTTAAACTTGAGCTTTAGGTTTTTTTTTTATTGTCATGCTGTTTAAACAGACAGTATAAAAAGTATAAAAACTCCATGTCTATCGCAGCACACGTATGCAGATACTGATATTGCTTTACAGCCTAAGTTTTTTTTATGTAGGCTCCTACAATCAGTCCTCTCTGATCAAACCTACACTTGACAGTCTATTTCTGTCATGGCTCAGGAAACATTATTTATTCCAGGCAGATTGGATACATTTCATACTGTGAGTGTTACTGTATGGTGAGAAAATAAATCATTGTTGAGAAATATTAATACTCTGGACTTCCCTTCTGGCCTCTGACGCATAAGTCAGATAGCCTTTCATGCCGATTTTCACAATTTTTCACCCTCTCTTAGAACTAATTTAATTAGAACTAAAACTAGTTCTAATTAAAAACAAATAAGCATTTTATATCGTGGTATTTTGTCTTATTCTTCAGTTCCATTCTCAGTGTTTGCCCATTCAATTCTGTCTTCCATCTGGGCTATTCTATTTAAAATCAATAAGTCTCTTCAATCCCATGATCATTAGCAGTGGAGAGTTAATTAGACAATGATTTTTAAGGCTGATAGTCACTTTGGTCAAAATCCAGTTCAATTGCTCACTTAGCAGGGCTGTAAAATAAAAGATTTTGTACACCAGTAACCAGACTGCGCACTTGGATATTCTAGATAGTTGTACGCAGGTTGTGAATGATGGGTTCCATTTTCCAAACCTGAGGTGTGACATTTTTTCACTTAATCACTTAACACTACTTTTTTGTTTTGTTTTTCCAGACTTGCACTATTGCACTATTATTTTTTTTGTTTTTGTTTTTCTGAGAGCCTCATACATAAAAATCTAGACTGCACATAGTAATTTTAATCATCTGCTTAAGTCAACCAGTATAGGTCGACTATCACTGTGTATTACATAGATTAACTATACAACTCACCCTCAAACCTCAGAGGCTTTATACATAGTTAGTAAATTGGATAGAAGTTCTTTTAGTTTTGCACTGGTTTGCGGTTTCCGTTTTGCCTACTGTGATGCTTATCCAGCATTATCTTTTTCTGTTCTATCTCAATTAATGCCATAGTCATAAATTGAACATATGCATCCTAACAAGCTAGTGAGCAGAATAACTTTATTATAATTAATATGCATTAAAAGCATATCTGAATATATATTGTGATCACAACCTTGATGTCAGTGTCACTTTTGCATATCTACATCTAATAAAATGTTTTTAAAAATTGTAAACAAGAACATATAATCAAAACTAAAAACTAAAAATGACCTTTGGATTTTCAGTAAAATACATAAATAATGATGAATGCTTCACACTGCAGGTATGTGTGGATTTACAGTTTATGTAAAGCTATTTTATTTTAAACATGCTCTTATGAATTTATTAACTAATTTATTTAGCTGGGGTGTTGTACATGTATTCATATGTTTTCTAAATGTAATCTTTTATAAAGAGATTTTGTTCAAATTTAAAAAAAGGGGAAGTAGTAAATACTGTATATTAGTTAAGCTTATTTAGTTTTATTTTAGCATTACTGAAGTTAGTTTAGTTGTTTTATTTTTGTATTTTATGTGATTGTTTACATGGCTCTAACAACATGGGTCTATAAGGAAATTTTAGGTTCCTTTAAACCAAATATTTAACTATATAATACTAAACTATAACACTATATGA
This sequence comes from Trichomycterus rosablanca, assembly GCF_030014385.1. Classification (NCBI taxonomy): domain Eukaryota; kingdom Metazoa; phylum Chordata; class Actinopteri; order Siluriformes; family Trichomycteridae; genus Trichomycterus; species Trichomycterus rosablanca. Next base: position 6,624,059 of record NC_085995.1, read on the forward strand.
TATCAACTAATCTAATTAAGTAATGAACTAATCACCTTTATTAAACAATAAAAGAACATGGTTCACTGGCATCACTGGCAGTGTCTTTGACCTTTACGTGATTTCAGTTAAATGAGAAGGTTTAGTTGATTATCTGTGTTGATATTCATTTAAACCAAAAGCCATCAAGCATACACAAAAGTATCTTTCACAAGATGGACGCATTCAGCAAAACGTGTCAGGGTCTCATTTCCACCCGTGTCTCAGTCTTTCATTTGAAACAGTCCTTGAATGGATCCATTAAGTAGAGTATTGATTAGACTGCCAGAATGTTACGGCTTCCCCTTCACTCTGATTGGAATATCTCTGGAGAGCCATTGAATCATATCAAGGGCAGATAATTGAAAATGAGACAGTGTAAACAGTAAGAAATTGGTTGTGATCCTCAGATCTAATCTGAGAGAGAAATGCTTTTAAATGCTGAACTTTCACTTAGAGAAAAGGCTTGTGCAAACATGGTCTGTCACTGAGCAATTTTGCTGTTAACAGCAGATAAAGTGAACGCTTCATTATTTTGTCTGTTTAATCTGTCAGTTTTAAATGGAAATTGATTTTTAACTTCATACTGATTTGACAAATTACAATCCCGTGTCCTAATAATAAATAACACTTAAGTTGATGACACTGATAGGCATCTGTGATTAGGAAAGAGTGTTAAGCCTGACTCCAACATTTGAACACAATTTTTTTTATTAAAATCAACCCCAATTCCAGAACAACTGGGACAGTAGAGAAACGTCCTTTTTTGTGCATTTTCTCAATTGTCCACCCAATCTAGTCGTATCCAGTTACCCGATTGCATTGTTTCCTCTCTACTGATGCTGATCTTCACTCCTGATCGAGGAGAATGAGACTGGCACACGCCCCCTACGAAACCTGCGCAGTAGCCCACCTCTTCTTTTCACATGCACAAGGTGAGTTTATACCTGGATCAGCTTTGTGTACGCAGAATAGGGCTGGGCGATATGGATCAAAAATAATATCTCGATATTTTTTCGCTGAACGGCGATATACGATATATATCTCGATATTTTTTTTATCCCATAAGGTAATAACAAAAAGACACTTCTGAGACAAAGCTACATGTTCCAAATTTTTTAGACACTTTTATTAAAATTCATGCTGGGGAAGCTTCACACAAGAACTATTTTTACTTAAAAAAAAAAAAAAGAGCTATTTTAAGAAAAAGAAAGTTGTTTCTAAGGTATCTCCTGTTGTGTAACGTAAACGTTTTTTCAAAAATCCACCCAAACGTTTTCACAAAAATCCACCCAAACGTTTTCACAAAAATCCATCCAAACGTTTTCACAAAAATCCACCCAAAAGTTTTCACAAAAATCCACCCAAACGTTTTCTCAAAAATCCACCCAAACGTTTTCACAAAAATCCACCCAAACGTTTTCTCAAAAATCCACCCAAACGTTTTCACAAAAATCCACCCAAACGTTTTCACAAAAATCCACCCAAACGTTTTCTCAAAAATCCACCCAAACGTTTTCACAAAAATCCACCCAAACGTTTTCTCAAAAATCCACCCAAACGTTTTCACAAAAATCCACCCAAACGTTTTCACAAAAATCCACCCAAACGTTTTCTCAAAAATCCACCCAAACGTTTTCACAAAAATCCACCCAAACGTTTTCACAAAAATCCACCCAAACGTTTTCACAAAAATCCACCCAAACGTTTTCTCAACGATCCACCCAACCATTACCTCAACAATTCACCCAACCATTCCCAACAATCTACCCAAACGTTCCCTCAACGTTTCCCCCCCACGTTCCTTCAACGTTCCCCCCGAACGTCTCCCCAACGTTCCCCCACGAACATTCCCTCAACGTTCCTTCACCAACGTTCCCCCAACGTTTCCACACGAACATTCCCTCAACGTTGCTTCGCAAATGTTCCCCCAACGTTCCCCCCCCGAACGTTCCCCCAACGTTCCCCACTGAACGTTTCCCCCAACGTTCCTTCACGAACGTTCCCCCAACGTTTCCCCCGAACGTTCCCCCAACGTTCCTTCACGAACGTTCCCCCAACGTTCCCCCCCGAACGTTCCCTCAACGTTCCTTCACGAACGTTCCCCCAACGTTTCCCCACGAACGATCCCCCAATGTTTCCCCACGAACGTTCCCCCAACGTTCCCCCACGAACGTTCCCTCAACGTTCCTTCACGAACGTTCCCCCAACGTTTCCACACGAACGTTCTCCCAACGTTCCCCGCCGAACGTTTCCCCAACGTTCCTTCATGAACGTTCCCCCAACGTTCCCCCACGAACGTGCATTATAGGGCGCAGGGAGCGAGTGTGTAGGGAAGGCGTCGGAATTTATCGTTTCCGTCTGTGCTCGTGTTCATCTGTTGTTTTGCACTGAGCTTGTGTGACATTAAATATAGCGTTCTCGTTAAACCCCCCTCACATGTGTGGACTTTATACATTATTTTATGTATATGTCGCCACAACATTTACATCTATATTTTTTTACCGTATAGAACTCAGTTCTGTAATACAGGCAGAACTAATCATTAATGTTACTGTGTAACTATTACAACATTTCATGCATTTTAATCAGCGTTCTGCTTCATGCACTTTATTATTATTTAACAGATTTATTTGTTGTTTAATTGCTGTTTGCTCCTTGTTTACTGCAGAGTTAGTTCATGCAATTTTATAAATTTTTGGTTGTTTATTGGGCAAGAACAAGAAATACTATAATAGAAGATAAATAAATAAATGAGTCTCGGACATCGGGCGATCATCCAGTATAAACTAACACGACCACGTACAACATCCAGTACAGAAATCACTCCCCATAATGTTTTTTACAGATATAGCAAATATCTATACATGCACATCATGCACATCACATATACAAACACAAGAGTCAGAACAACAGGAGATGCAACGTTACGTTATAATACTGTTTATAACACTTTTGCTTGATTTACACTGTTTAAATATGAAGTAAATACATGCATGTCAGTGCGAGCATGCGCTTGTATGTATTTCCGTTTTCCAATACAGTAATCCCTCGCTATATCGCGCTTCGACTTTTGCGGCTTCACTCTATCGCGGATTTTATTTGCAAGCATGTCTAAATATAAACCGCGGATTTCTGCTAGTGATGGGTCAGTCGCGAACGATCCGGCTCTAAGAGCCGGCTCTTTAAAGTGAACGATGGGATTCGGCTCCTGGTTGGGAGCCGATTCGTTTTTCTTTTTCGTTTTTTTTTCCCCGTTTTTTTTCTGTTAAAGCCGCACGTGATTGGTCAAGATGCGTAGTGGCGTGCACAGACAGCGTGCACACGAACAGGAGAGAGAACTTGATAAAGTTCTGCAGACAAGGGGGGTGTGTTCGAAAAGCCAGCTCTCTCTCTACATAGACGCATTTTACGTCATCCTGTGCACGCTCCCGATAAGGAGGCTGTTCAAACATGGCAGACGAATGAAGTTCTTTTCAAACGTAAATAAAATATTACTGATTTTTAACTTGTATAAACTTGTACCGAGTGTTTTTATTTGCAAGTTCGGGCTTGTCAGGAAATGTAACCGTTATCGTTACATGAAGGGAAATGTTATATTGACGTTAGCATGCTGTGCCACCTCAATCCATTGGTTTTAATGACAAGATGCTAAAGCCGATGGAATCGGGTTATAAAAATAACCATATAAACACATGGTTTTTACTTCGCGGATTTTCACCTTTCGCGGAGGGTTCTGGAACGCAACCCCCGCGATCGAGGAGGGATTACTGTATTGGTTTTTGAAACGAATAACAACTCGTTTTCTTGTTTTTCTACTTTGGGATTTGAAGTGAAAAACGAATGACCAAAGGTACACGAAGCTGAAACCTTTTGTCTGGACTTGTTTTTGGAATTCTCTACAGAATACATTATTCTGCTGTTCATCTGACACTTTGAATCCGAACCATCTCCAAATAATTGAGCCATTATTATTCTTTTTACTAAGCAGCTCCTCCACCGTCTCCATGCTATCATGGGAGTTTTACTTACAGAAATGTGTTCTGAGGGCAGAAAGAATTGGCGGTGGGGAGGGGCGAGTTGTGTTCAGTGAGGGAGAGGGGCGGGGCGAGTTGTGTTCAGGGAGGGAGAGGGGCGGGGCAGGTGAACATGTGCAGAGACTAACTGGGAGAAGAGAAAGACGAACTGTCGGATCTAACTGGAACGCAACATCTATATCGATATACGCGATATTGTCTTATCTTATATCGCGTATGAAAATATATCGATATTTTATAAAATCTCGATATATCGCCCAGCCCTAACGAAGAACCCTGATCAACGCATTATTCCTCAACTCTATATTGTGAGGTGCTGATGTTAAATAAATATATCCCAGGGCTCTGTGCAGGCTACTGACACTACCCTAGACTGGAAACTGTTTTTAATTCTAAACCTGACCATCTGCATTTGCTTCACAATGGATGTCTACTTGCATACAATTGGAAAAGAATTGAATACCTGCATAAACATGATTGTTTGTAACTGTCTGTGTCAGCAGAGCAGCAGAACATCTAAGCACTTGTCAGGGTGCTTGGACGTCTTTTTTGATCTTCTGTCTGATGGAGGAGTTAGTATGTGTGTGAGCTCTCTCCTGCGTGTTGATTGGCAAGAACGATCCTGCATTGCTTGTTTGATCACAGTAAGTCTGTGCATGTTGAAAAAGTGCTCTCAGCAGGCAGCGCTGAATATTGAATTTCTTTACCTCAGACACAGGCAGGGCCCAGAGTAAGGAAACGGAGTAAATATTACATCTTTCTCTCTATGAAAAGTATTGATTGGAACAGGCTGTTACTGAGCTAGTCTAATGCACCAGTAAGGCAAAGTAATTAATTACTGGATTTTATAGCTGTGACAAATAGACACTAGCGCTGTATGAAGTAGAAGTGCTGTTCATAGCATGTAATGTGCATGCGTGTCAGCTAAAACAGTATGTTCCCCCCAAATTAGCCAATTAACAACCTGATGGCTCTTCATTTGTAATAAGAGAAGGTCTGTGGGAGGTGATGGAAGAAAAATCACACATATTAACAACAAGCATTTTGTGGTCAGTCACCAACCCGGGCAACAAGAGCAGCAACTCCACACATGGCCATAATACATGAACCATGATCATCATCGGCGACTTGTTGCGTGCTAGTGTGAATTTGTGTGTGTCAGTGAAATTGAGACAACTGTCATTTCTTGCCTTGCAAATAATGAGCTACACATGAGCTGCACAGAAATCTTAACAACATGTCCAGAACAGACAGCCTAGTATTTAGATGTTTGCATGCGAGATGCTTGTTTGTAAGTATGCTATTAGGCAAAAAGTATCTTGAGTCCTATTAATTTTTTACAGGCTTTTGGGTTTTAACTGTTTTATTTACCCTGATATTTATTTCATTTTACTTAATTGTATGTCATTAATTTGTTTTATTATTTTTCTGATTTTATTGCAGGGGTGCCCTAGACGAAACTTAAAGTCTTTAAAGGCGCTCTATAAAAAACCTTGTTGACTTGACATCCCCCTAATTTTTAAGCTCTGTTACCACACCTATTGATAATTTGCATATAATATTTTTATTTATTATCATTACTATTATTATTATTATTATTTCAACCGCTTTTTCCGTGTCAGGGTCACGGCTGGTCTGATTTAACCAGACAACAGTGGATACAAAGCAGAAATACCTTGGACAGGGCGCCAGTCTATCACAGGGCTTCGTTCATCCTCAGATATATCTTGAGATCACTCCTAATTATTAAGTTCAGGTGTTTCAGCCACACACATTGCTAATTTGTATAAAATCTATTTATATATTTATCTATTATTATTATTATTTCAACCACTTTATCCGTGTCAGAGTCACGGCAGGTCCAATTCAATCGGACAACACTAGGCGCAAGGCAGAAATACTCTGGACAGGGCGCCAATCTATTACATGGCTTCGTTCATCCTCAGATATATCTTGAGACCACTCCTAATTACTGAGTTCAGGTCTTTCTGCCACACACATTGCTAATTTGTATAAAATCTATTTATATATTTATCTATTATTAGTATTATTATTAATAAACAGCACGGTCACGGCAGCTCTGATTCAACCAAACAACACTAGACACAAAGCAGAAATACTCTGGACAGGTCACCAATCCATTGCAGGTCTAGGCTCATCCTTAGATATAGCCAATCATGTCTGTGTAGATGCTGGCTGGCCGATATACAGTAGATATGTGATATAGACCAGCACATGTTAGACTGCTACCTGAGCATTGTAGAAAATGCTTGCAATTTTGTTCATGAAAAGAACATGTAAAACAAGCAATGTAAACTCAGTAATAATGCTTTGTATTACTAAGTTTTATTTTCTAAAGAGAGATTGAAACAGTAGACAAAAATGTAATGTAAAAACAGCAATAATTTGCTGTGGTGAGACATAAGGAAACATTTCTGCCTTTAAACTTTAGGAGGCAGCGTTCTTTATTTTCAGTTTCCCTTGAGTTGTTAAAAAAGCATGAAAAATCTGATATACAGCAGATCCCTCCCACTATGCTATAACAAGCCAACAGAACTGGAAGGTCACTAAACATACACATCTATTTCCGTTGACACTCCCAAAATAATTCGACCATTAATCCCGTTTTAACCTTTATTTATTAAAGTTTTAACAGTGGGCGCACAGCGTCATGGGATACCACGCTCCCACGGCCGATGACGTCAGCAGAGGGGACACCTCCTGTCCCTCTACGACGGCAAGCTGGCCGCTCGCCACAATATTTTTGATCTGTATTTTATTTAAAACATTTTATGTGTGAGCAGAAGAGCAGTGGTCAGGCTGCCAAACCTCAGCAAACAGCGTGGCTGCACATTATTTACATCTGGTTTTGGGAGGTGAAAGAATTAAGGCACAAAACACATCCTGTACATATGCATAACAAAGAGAGGTGCCTGAAAATTGGACCAAACTGTTCAGTACTTTGGCGGCACGGTGGCTCGGTGGGTAGCACTGTCGCCTCACAGCAAAAAGGTCCTGGGTTCCATCCCCAGGCGGGGCGGTCTGGGTCCTTTCTGTGCGGAGTTTGTATGTTCTCCCTGTGTCTGCATGGGTTTCCTCCGGGAGCTCCGGCCTCCTCACAGTACAAAAACTTGTATGTGTCTGCCCTGCGATGGACTGGCCGCCCCGTCCAGGGTGTTACTGTGTGTCTTGCGCCCATTGAAAAGCTGGGAACCCCCCCCACGACCCTAATTTACATGTACATGTACATGTTTATCCAAAGCGACTTACATTGCAGTTACAGTATACAGTCTTATACAGTCAGGATTAAGGGCCTTGCTGGGGCTTGAACCTGTGACCTTCTGATTACCAGTCCAGTTCCTTAACCACTAGGCTACAGCTTGCCCCTAATTGGATAAGCGGTTAAGATTGTATATTTTCAATTATTCTGACTTGGATAAAGATATCACATTTACTTAGTAATTCATGCAGAAATTCTGGTCATTTCAATAATCCTCAATAGTAATATAATAGTTAAATGGACCACAGTGGATCAATAACACATTATGCTGCTCAAAAAGAAAGTTTAAATAGCTGAAATTCAAACATAATACGTTTATATTGTACTCAGCTTATTTCACACTGTGCTTAGTTTCCTAACTTTTGATGAATTACTCCTCAGACTTAGTAACAGTCGATGCCAGACTGCTAGGGTAGGTTAAATCAACAGAATGCCACGCGTCATATTTAGCAAGTGCCAATGGCTCTGTTCCACCAGGAAGTTGGAGAGCCGATGAGGAGATGAGCAGTCTGACTGATTGTGGCTAAGCTTTAGCCTTTGATCTTGAGCATAAGGCAGGGTGTCTGATGAGAAGCCTGGTTGCCTCTCATCATCCGTCATTGAGCAAAATGTGTTAGGAACTGATAGCACTCAGTGCCAAGGGGAACTGAATAAGTGTGAACAGTCCAGCTTGCTTGGACCTTGGTAGATTCTGCTGTCCAGCACAGAGACAGAGTGGCTACATTTACACACAATTGCCTGACCAGGGCCCAGCCATAAAATTCTATAAATAAATAAACCCTGAACTATTTTTATATTCTTCTTCAGTTGACAAATTAAATAAAACATAATAAATAACAAATAATAAGAATAAGAGCTGTAATAATTATTAACACTACTTTTAATTGCACATTTGATATGGTAGAGACTGTACACTTACATTTGCAGCAATTAGGAGACGCTTTTATCCAAAGCCACTTACAATTATCACTGAATACAATTCAAGCAATTGAGGGTTAAGGGTCTTGCTCAGGGGCCCAACAATGGCAACTTGGTGATGGTGGGACTCATGTATACCAGTCCACTGAGCTACCAATGTCCTCAAAATAAATCACATTAACTCGAACATGCATTCACAACAAATTATAGAGAAGCTACAGCCACACATCCTAGGTCAGACTGACCCTCAACCAAGTTAGAGCTGGATGTTGTTAATGTCTCTGTGTTCTAAGCTACTTGTCAAGCACCTCTACAAGAAAGAATAACTATTGCAACACCAAGAAGGTAACTCCCCATCCAGCATCCCCGCCCTTAGACAACTAGTTGTGTATGTTGAGTGCTATAATGCTGGGTTAACATAGGTTCATATTTTTATTAAAAGGTTAAGATTTTACTGTGATGAATATATAAAAACATGCCATCAGAAGCCTGCATTTATACAAGGGTTCTTCAAAAAGTTTCCGCACTTTTATTTAACTCTATTTATTAATAATTTCAAAAACAAATGACAGCCACTGATGCACTGCTGCTCTCATATCATCACATGAAAATCTTCTTCCCCTTAAAGCTTCTTTGAGCATCCAAAAAGGTGTAAATCAGATGGTGCTAAATTCAAACTGTGAGCCGATTATTACGAATATGACCGATTATTACTCCTCCCACCCGCACCGTTTCCAACCAAAATATAAAAGTTCAGAAATTGTTTGAAGATCCCTCGTATATACGTACATCAGACATCAAGTTCACAAAAATGACTGCAAGGCTTCGATTTCTTATTAATATTAAGGATGGCAGATCTGATTGCATTCATGTAGTGTCACAGATACATTCCATGATGCATTCCATTATTCTGCTCCAGTGACCGGGGTGGCACAGTTTGGAAACACAGATGTTCTTGACATTTAAGGGAAGGCTATCATAATGTGCAAAAAGCCGCTTACAAAGTGATCAGGTTAGCAAAATCTATAGTGGCTCACCACATCAAGGTCTTCTCATGTAAAATAATAGCCCAGTAGATCATTTCAAAAGACATTGTTTCAGATAATAACAAGCTTTGGATGGACCACAGATTGGATGGACCACAGACATTTGACAGCTTTTCTAAAAATAATGCATGTTTTAAAAGCCAAGATTAGGAGCCAAGGTGTCGTATGTCTTTCAGATCTATTCTTTAAAAATAAACCAATGTCATGTATTTATCAAGATCATTAGAACTAAACTGATCTGTGTAGTTTTGACCATACTATTGTACATTTTGTAAGTAAGTAAATAGATCAATGTTATTGAGAGGTCGATTGTCGACAGTATTGCTGTGCAGGTTTGAAACTGTATTTATCACTGTAACACCAGCCATTGTGGCAACGTCTTGCATGGCTAATTAGTTCACTATGGTTTTGTATCTTGGCAACAGGGTTCTCACTTACTAACTGCTGATTACGACACAGGAGGCGTATCTATTTGTGTACCGATTACTGAATGACGATGTTTGAGATATGCTATAGACATGTGGGTTTGTAATTGTGTAAATGCCTGTAAATGATGCCTATTCATTACTGTTTATTTGAGCTGGGTAAGATATCTTACAGGACCAACCATCAGCATATAGGACTAATACAGCAAATAAACAAAGTAAATAATGTAGTATTTTAGTAGCAGAATATCGAGTTAATACTGCCATGTCACAATTACTCAACCCTGCATAAATAATATTGCTGATCTTAAAGTCACTGGTTAGTGTGTATGACCTAAGGTGATTACAACATACAACATGATTAAACCATTGGGACTCAATAACCACATAAAGGTAAATAATGCACAGAGTTTTGATAGATTTATTGATTATTTTTATTGCAAAGCAAATGTATATGACCTTTTTTTATTTTACTTGGTTGATAAATTTAAACTAAAGGGTCAAACAACAACATTGAATAATTGATTTTATGTATTTATTTATTCATATTTATTTATTTGTACTTATTTATTTATATTTATTGTAATTAATTAATTAATTTTTATTTATTTATTTTTATTTATTTAGATCATGGGTCATCTAAACATCATTATACCCAGTAAAAATAAATACATTTATAAACATGATTGCTTGATAAACTAAAGGGTCAAACCACAACACTGAATAATTGTATTTAATTCCTTTATTTATGTATATATTCATTTATTCATTTATGAGTCTTAGGTCATCTATACATCATTTTATGTAGTGAAAATTAATGAATCAATAAACATGATTGGTTAATAAACTAAAGGGTCAAAAAACAACAATGAATAATTTTATTTAATCATTTTATTTATTTATTTATTTATTTATTTATTTATTTATTTATTTATTTATTTATTTATTTATTTATTTATTTATTCATTTATTTATTTAGGTCTTGGGTCATCTAAACATCATTATACCCAGTGAAAATAAATTAATCTATAAACATGATTGGTCAAATAATTAAAGGGTCAAACAACAAGACTGAATAATTTCATTTAATCAGTTTATTTATTTATTAATTTTTATTAATTTATTTATATCATCTATACATTATTATACCCAGTAAAAAACAATGAATCTATAAGCATGATTGGTTGATAAATTATAGGGTCAAACAACAACACTAATTAATTTAAATACATTTAATTTATTTATTTATTTATTATTTAGGGTAATCTATACATCATTATACCCAGTAAAAATAAATGAATCTATAAGCATGATTGCTTGATAAGCTAAAGGGTCAAACAACAACACTAAATAATTGTATGTATTTATTTACTTATTTTATTTATTTATTTATTTAGGTCTTGGGTCATTTATTCATCATTATATCCAGTGAAAATAAATGAATTTATAAACATGATTGGTTGATAAACTAAAGAGTCAAACAACAACACTGAATAAATTAATTTAATCAATTTATTTATTACACACCCATTCACCTTATAGGGCAAATCAGTGTCTCCAATTAGCCTAACTGAATGTTTTTGGACTGTGGGAGGAAACTCGAGCTCCCGGAGAAAACCCACGCAGACACAGGGGGAACATGCAAACTCTGCACAGAAAGGACCGCCCTGCTTGGGGATCAAACCCAGGACCTTCTTGCTGTGAGGCAACAGTGCTACCCAGCAACACTAAATAATTGTTTATAATTTATTAATTTATTAATTTATTAATTTATTAATTTATTAATTTATTAATTTATTAATTAATTAATTTATTTATTTATTTATTTATTTATTTATTTATTTATTTATTTATTTATTTATTTATTTTATTTTAGCTATGATGTGTAATATAAACACCACTGAGACATTCCAGTATTCAAGGTGTGTTGCAAACATGATAAAAACTAACCAGCTGTTACAAAAGCTGAAAAAGAAAATTATTTTACTGCACCAAACGGGCAATTTGTATAAAAATAACAACAAGACCTTGAACATTTCTAGAGACATGATTCACCTACTCTTCATGTACCAGACAACTTTATATCATTGATTTTTAATATTCCTTTTTTAATTATTTAAAATAATAGACTAAAAAAGCAGTAAACAATATCTGTTCTACGTTACATAATTTTGTGGAGCAGTAACCCCTCAGCCAGCGCATTCTTCAGGAATAAACAAAACAAGTAAATGACATAGAGGCAGCAATTATTTAGCACAATAAGAAGATTCATAACTCAATAAGGACACGGCAGCACATGATTTATAACCAGGTTTGTGGGACTGCAGACATAAATCAGCCACCTCACCTATCCTTTTCACTTATTTATGGTTGCTGTTATTCATAGGCTGTCCTGAGTTGTAATCTATAGCTCTGATTTTAATTACATTTTGCTGGTAGGTTCTTTGTGTTCAACAGCACATGTTTGTGTAAAAAATGTCATGGCAGGTTGAGCCATTCCTAGGTCACATAGGGTTTTCATGCTGAAGGGAATTTGTCTCACCCATATCATATACACTGATTAGGCATAACATTAAGACCACCTCCTTGTTTCTACACTCAGTCCTTTTTATCAGCTCCACTTACTATATAGGAGCTCTTTGTAGTTATACAATTACTGACTGTAGTCCATCTATTTCTCTACATACGTTTTTAGCCTGCTTTCACCCTGTTCTTCAATGGTCAGGACCCCCACAGGACCACCACAGAGCAGGTATTATTTAGGTGGTGGACCATTTTTAGCACTGCAGTGACCCTGACATGGTGGTGGTGTGTTAGTGTGTGTTGTGCTGGTATAAGTGGATCTTGCTAGTATATTATAAAAACAGGTGTGGTTGTCCACAAAATAAATCACAATAATACGCCAAATAAGCATTCAAAACAAATCACAGAGAAGCTACAACCACACATCCTAGGTCAGACTAACCCTCAGCCAAAAGGGATTTTGCTAGTATATTATAAAAACAGGTGTGGTTATTCAGGTGAACCGATCAGTGACTAGCACTATGTGTTTTCTCGGTGGGTCCGATTCACTGGACAAAAGATATATTAAAATCAGAGCAGAGAAACGCGCCTTCTACTCTTTTGCTCTATAAAACTTCCAATTCAATAATTGTTGGGGGATCAGCGTCTGTGTGTGGGTGTCTATATTTGTCTTTTCTTATTTGTTTAGAGGAGATTATTTCTTGTTTATTGTTTGGATGGTGCAGGCGAGCGTCGTCTATCCCCAAGGCCAGCAGTATTAACATGAAACTGGCTCTCACTCCTGTCTAATCCAGGATTTTACACCATGAAGGGAAGGAATGACAGACAGCAAGGACAAGCCAAAGATAGCATGTGAGGAATGCAGTCTTTTTTTGTTTTGATGTAATTGCCTTCTGCTTCTGTCATGTCTCTAATTACAAATGTTTGTGTATGCAGTTGAATGTTTTCTGAAGAAGCTGCTATCTCTATGTATATTTGGCAGTTTATGTGCATGCGTAAGCTTTGAGCTCTATTCCTACAGGGAATGTAATCAACTTAATTACTCAAACATCAGAACCAAGCCTATGGGTAGTGAACTCTAATTCAGAGTTACATGTATTTTCTCCACACAATAATGTTTTAATTCTAGTCAGTCAGCAAACTGAAACCACAAGTCCAACCAGCACAAAGCAAAATATTACACAGCCACTCAGAAACGCAGCCAGGTTAGTCAGAGCAAAGACTCACGCACCACACAGGAGGTGCATCCTCTACCAAGAACACACCAGTGCCACACTTACCTGTCCTCGTATACTCTACATCAACCTACACCTTTGACAAATTAACACAAGAATATAATTCCAAAAGTCTTGGGGGTCATCTAGATGTTTTTTGGTAAATGCCAGACAAGCATTTGCGTTCTTTTTGGTCAGCTGTGGTTTTACATGAACTATTGTAAAGAAATACATTATTGACTGAAATGGATAGCACCTAATGAAATATATCAGAAAAAAGCATATTATGCATATGTGAATCAACTGCTGTCAGGTCTGAATTTTCACAGGCATAACCATTACTAATGTAAATATATGTTTTATATATATTTTTTTTTAATAAATACATAATAGTAGGTCAGATTCTACAGTAAATACAGCTTGAAATTCTATATTTTGGAGAACTAAAATGTAAAGCTAGGTAGGAAATGATCAAGTCTTTGTGGCAGCAGCAGCAAACTATCCTGCATTGACTAAATAAGACCAGGAGAGGCAGCATTGAATTAATAATTTATGGAAATAGAATAAGCATTGAGCATCTTCAGTAAATGAGACATTTGCAACAAAGGGTTTGTAAAACTTTATTTGGAATAAACTTGATTACTGCATTCAATATTTAAAAATATGTGTATTTAATTCATAACAGTCCTGTAATTTTTACTTGTTATTTAATAACATCTGACAACCAAATACATTTTCTCTGTCCCAGACTGTATCTAAAGACAAATCTTTACTTAGAAAAAAACAGACTGTAAATGTACGTAAAGCCTCCTAAGGCTTATTAATAATTAAAGCAGTAATCAGGACCTTTTAAATGGGTTCATAACCCTTTTAAAACAATATATTTAAGTCTGCTAGATAGACATGTGAGCCACACAAAACAATAAAAGTACCAGCTGTGTTATATTCTTAACCTCAGATATACAGTAGTTTGTCCTGCCTACTTACACAGGACCAAGATACAAAGCTGAAAACACACTTTTGTTGGTTCAGCAGGAGAGAAAATCCAAAGACACTTTTTCTGAACCGGGAAATACTTCAACCAATGGCGTTTAAGATGGAATCTTTAATACCATCCAAATTCTTTGAAGATTAACAGCATGAGTTCTCATTTTTGCTAAGACAACCTGGCAATTATTGAAAGTGTCTTTGATCCTTCACGTCTTTGCTACACAGTTCCAGAACTGTCAGCTTCAGCGGGGTGGTATTACAGGTAGACAAGAAATAGGAAAAAAAAGCTTTTAAACCGTTAGCACAGAATGACTTATTTTAATCTCTTTGATAAACTGCTACATTGAAGAACGGTCTCGTTTTTATAAAGTCTTGATTGAAATCTACATGGGAAGGCTGTGCTATCAAAGCTCACAGGGATTCTCGTTTATGCATGTCAAGTACGAGAACTGTCGACTGAAGAAAAAAGATCAAGGTTAAACAATGTACAAGGTGGCTGTTTTTTTTCTGGAATGAAAACGTTCAGTGTCAATAAGTGGACGAATACTTTTAAGCTGTCCATCCTAATGAACCGAATACAGTTGATTCAGATTCCTTTCAGTGTTTATTTTAATCACTCAGAACATAACCTCTATTTTTTTTTTTTGCTTTTACTTACGATATTTATTCAGCACAATTCGATTACTTAACCTGAAAAATTTTAACTAGCATGCACAAACCTGACACATCAGCCATAACATTAAAATCACCTCCTTGTTTCTACACTCACTGTCCATTTTATCAGCTCCACTTACCATATACTGACTGTAGTCCATCTGTTTCTCTACATACCTTTTTAGCCTGCTTTCACCCTGTTCTTCAATGGTCAGGACCCCCACAGGACCACCACAGAGCAGGTATTATTTGGGTTGGTGGATCATCAGCACTGCAGTGACACTGAGATGGTGGTGGTGTGTTAGTGTGTGTTGTGCTGGTATGAGTGGATCCGACACAGCAGGGCAGTTTTTAAATACCGTGCCCACTCACTGTCCACTCTATTAGACACTCCTACCTAGTTGGTCCACCTTGTAGATGTAAAGTCAGAGACAATCACTCGTCTATTGCTGCTGTTTAAGTTCGTCATCTTCTAGACCTTCATCAGTGGTCACAGGATGCTGCCCACAGGGCACTGTTGGCTGGACATTTTTGGTTGGTGGACTTTTGTCAGTCCAGCAGTAACAGTGATGTGTATAAAAACTTTATCAGCATTGCTGTGTCTGATCCACTCATACCAGCACAACACACACTAACACACCACCACCATGTCAGTGTCACTGCAGTACTGAGAATGATCCACCACCTAAATAATACCTGCTCTGTAGTGGTCCTGGGAGAGTCCTGACCATTGAAGAACAGCATGAAAGGGGGCTAACAAAGCATGCAGAGAAACAGATGGACTACAGTCAGTATTTCACTGCCAGTTGTACTGTATGACTATGTATGTG
Organism: Trichomycterus rosablanca; assembly: GCF_030014385.1. NCBI lineage: Eukaryota > Metazoa > Chordata > Actinopteri > Siluriformes > Trichomycteridae > Trichomycterus > Trichomycterus rosablanca. Next base: position 6,639,994 of record NC_085995.1, read on the forward strand.
ACAAATAAACCTTGATTTGATTTTGAGTATTTGTAGAACTACAAAATGCTCCTATATGATAAGTGGAGCTGATAAAATGGACAGTGAGTGTAGAATGTTTGGCTGATCGGTGTATATCGTCTGTTCTGGGGTTTTTTTAGGCTGTTGTGACAGTTTTTATTGACTCATGTCTATTATTTCCCCCATGGCTTTTTAAGCTTGGTTTGAACGCTGCCCTTTGTATTATAGCTCTGTATTAAGCCGGGAACACATCTATCTCTTTTCGTTGAAAACGCATCACCTCTGTTGACCTTTACGGGCATCTGGTGAGCTTCTCATCTCTTGTGGATGGACCTCTGTTCTGTTATTACACAGCACCCATGCTACCCGGTCCCCCCACCTTCAACCCCAATTCTCCATTCTGACTTACTCTCTCATCTCCTTCCCTGCTCATTCACCTGTGATGGCCCTGTAGATTGCTCTCGTCTCTCGGCTGTCTCCGCCCGTTTTTCAAAGTACTATTTCTCTGACTGCTGTGACAGTTCATATTTTATATTTTGCACAATGTAAAAAGCTTTTCGTGTCTTTGTATGTTATTAGCGAATATAAAATTTCTTTAGACTCACTTGTCTTGGTTGGCTTTTGACCCAACCTGATTAGAATGAAGCAGTTCTTGTAGCAGTGAATCTAAAAAATGGTGAAAAGGAATTGGTTCTTTTATATGCCTTTTCTCTGTTTGATTAACTTAAGGTCAATGACAGTATTACAGCAAAATATGTAAATCCACATTCAACTGGAATGAATTCATGGTTTGCTTTTTTTTATTCTTGTCCTTGTAAACACCATGATTTATTTTATTACTTCCACAGTACACTGAATATCAGTCAGTAAACGGGTAAGATTCAAAATCCATCTATTACTGACTTAAATTTATTAAAATTATGTGAACAAAAAGTAAAAGTATGCAGTAGGTGTAAAATATTCCATTTAATTTATATGATTCTAACCTTTGTATTAACTGTTAAGAGAGGGTCATTTTGGTTCCAGCATGACTGTCTGTACACAATGTCAGATACTTAAATACATGGTTTGATTAAGTTTGGTGTTGAGGAACTTCAGTAGCTTGCACAGAGCCCAGACCTTATCACCAGAGATTACTTTTGGGATGAATTGGAACATTAATTTCAAGCCACAACATATATTAAGTCTAATACTGTTGCTCGACCTCACAAACATTCATTTAATTGAATAGACCCTGTTACCACAAATACAATATACACCAAAATATTGTGTAAGCCTTTCCAGAGAAGTTGAGATTGTTGTGGTCAAATTATATTAATGACCAAAGTTTAAAAATGGAATTTCCAACAATCTTATGGTCAAGTGTCCACTTATTTTTGACCATATAGTGTTCATCCAAGAGTAGTTTCTGATCTTGCATTTTATGGATTGAGATTCTACCATACAATATTATCTATGGTAGATGGTTAAAGACAGTACAGACCATGCTGTGAATTTCAGAGAAATAAACCATGGACAGAATGAAGGCCTAGAAAAGAAGGAACTCTGGCACCTGCACTAGAAGCTGTTGCAGCCTCATGTCCCATTAATGGTCCTTTTTATTTACTGAATGCTTCTTTTATCTCCTTACAATAGAAAAAGTCAGATCAACTCTTCTATACTCACAAGCGCAAATGAAGTTGCCTTCGTCTTCCAAAATTTAGAGTGAAATGATGCCATGTCTTGGCAAAATGAGCGGGTGTTGCTTGAAACCATTTGCATGGTAATTAATTACACCTTGTCGAAAAAATAAGCAGACGTTAAAAAACAATCAAAATACATTAAACCAATAATGACAAAACTATCAGCCAACTTAAGATGTTCTGCGTTAAATTCTCAGTTGTGAGAATGTGTGTGTGTGTGTGTGTGTGTGTAGTTTTACATTCCAAATTGTGCAGCTGTGGTACTTTATTAATTTACTGAGAATCTGCCAGATTTTTTCCCACTTTCTTTTACTGATGGACCAACATTTTTGCTTGTTTAACAGTTTTCCAATTTAATTATACTCAAGGGGTTTTCCAGCTTCCAGAACTTGTGTTGTTAATGTAATATTGATAAAAGTGTAAGATATTATATTGTCATGACATCAAATTTCATTTGGTTTAATTTCATGTTTATCATCCGATTTGTTCTGATGAGGGTTGCGGCAGGTCCAATTTTACCGGGAAACACTGGGCATAAGGAATACCCTGGACAGGGCACCAATCCATTTCGGGGTGTTGTGAATCCCCCACTGAGATTCAAACCCGGGTCTTATCGGTGGTGAGCTAGCATAATAGACTTCTGTGCCATCCAAGCACAATTTAAATCACTAACACTTACGCTTAAATACAACTAAGAATGCTTAAATTGAAAGTAAAAAAATATTGTTTATGAATCAGACATAACTATAACAACACAGCTCCTGTTAGCCATGGGTAATATGTACTGTATATTTACTAACCTAACCTAAAGTAACACACATTGTTATATTTGGTCAGTGTTAATGGTGGCTCTGTTTTTACATTCCCCAATATCTTTCTGCCTTTAAAATTCCTCCTCAAAATAGCATTGATTCTAAATCTGTGACTAAATCCAACTGCCTTTCTTGTGACTTGTGACTTTTGGGAATTAGATTTTTTAATATAAACACACAAACATGACTTGATGGGTTTGTCTATTTTGGACTCTTAAGGTTTACAGTTTCAACAAGTGCTGCTGGTTTATAAGTTGCCAGAATACACAGATGACAAAACATACATTTGCAAACTATGTTGATTTCTGGTTAAAAGGAAAAGCAGGAGGGTGGCACAGTGGAACAGTGGGTTGTGCTGTCACCTTACAGTAAGAAGGGCCTGAGTTTGTCTGGCCTGGGTCTGTGTGGGTTTCCTCCAGATGCTCCGGTTTTTCCCTACAAGTTCAAACACATGCAGTCAGGTTAATTGGAGCTACTACAAAGTGCACTAAGTGTGTGTTTGTTTCCAGCCTTTCACCCAATAAATCAGACCTGCAGCAACCCTAACCTGGATAAAGAGGTGGTAATACGGTAATAAATGAATAATTAAAGTACAAGCAGAAAAAGTTATTCTAAAAATGTTAATGTATAACATATAAAGGCTTTTTTATTCCAGACTTTTATTATAGCATTAGATGTGGTTTTTAATTTTATTTTGTAAAAATATGTTCACTTCTTTTATTTTCTCTGTTCGGATTGGGACTGACAGGAACACTGACAGGAAATTAGATAAGCAAAAAGATGAGGACCATTGTATTATATTATAAAGATAATCTAGCACTACACTCAAGGTAACAGGTATCCATTGTAAATAAAACTAATGACATTGTATTCATTCTGTTTATGGGATTGCATTTGTTATCAGTGTTATCTCCTGCTCCCAGTGTTCAAAGAACATGTGGGCTAAAGACTGCAAACCATGATATTGCAATGTGATATTCTTGTGGTAATATTCAGTGCATGAAAATTACAACCAAAAAAAGCAGCCTGGCTCATCTGCTGTGGATAATCTATTTCTACCAATCATAAAGCTTTATATTGAGACTCAGTTGATTTGGCATGACCTGAAGTTCATTAAAACTGACATTGACTCACAGTGAGTGTGTGTGTAAGTGTGTGTGTGTGTGTGTGTGTGTGTGTGTGTGTGTGCATGTCTAGCCTGGCTCTTCACACGTCTTTGCTCAAGGCTTTTCTTGCTGTGAATTTGATTAAAAAGGGACTGAACCACTGAACTGCAGTAGTAGGGAATAAAGACAGACAAATTCCACCGACTTAATACTTATATAAATCCTTTTTTTCCCCTCTTTTACAATCCTTGCAGGTCTATAGTACTTAGTAGTGAAACGTTGGAGTCTTTTGGTTCAAAATAGATCTAACAACCTCGTTCTATAGTTTTCTAGCGCTAAAAGGACATTTCTGTTACAGTGGTGGCATAGTACCGACCCCTTTCCACCTCCTTTTTACAGTTTTTCACACGTGACGTGCAGTCAGGCTCAGGGACTCCCTGCAGCTAATGAAGAGCCCACTAAATCACTAAATCACTAAATTAGGCCCTCACTTCCCATACAGAGGACACTTAGATCAGCTTTACCTGTCGATTACATCTGGGTCGTCGGCTCCCTGCTCTGAGAATCACATGGATTTTGGATTGCTTCCCATTGCCCAACAGAAAGCCAAATGCTGTCGAGCATTATGGGAGATTTACTCTGTAAGAGTATGGCTTTTTGAATGGTTTTTGAACACTTTATTGCTTTCTTATAGGTGCACCGGCCCATTTTTGTTGCTCTCAGTTTTACAACTGATGTGGAAATATTTGGAGAACATGAGGAAACACAACTGTTAAAAGAAGTGACATAAAAGTCCTGTTCATAAATGAAACACTGTGGATCTCCGTGCTAACAGAGATGCTGTTACAGAGGAAAGTTATGGCAAAAAAAATCATATGTATTTTGTTTTTAATGTAAGTGTAAAGTAATTTAAGTCTCTAAGTGTTTCTAACTAACTGTAGTAGCTTGGGTTAAGTTACTTAGAGTAAAATTCCATACTGAATTGCTTAATTACATTTCTAATAATAATAATTCAATTATTTATGTTACTATATTGAACATTGTTAGGATTAATAAATCAGAAAAAATGATGATATTATTATTTACATGTATTTTTTATCATGTATAACTAGCCTCAAAGAATAGGATAAAAGTACAAACGCAGATAATAGTTAACAATGTAGTAGTTTGCCAGACTGGGTAAAGAAGAATGCTTTAGATGCCTGAAATAATATATAAATATATCTCTCTGAGGGCATTTTAACGGTTTTTAAATGCAATTGTACATTGTTTAATGTTAAATCAGCTTAAACACAATTCAGTCTTTACTTAGTAACTGCTAATGCCAAATTTAAAAACATTTACATTTTCGACATTTAGCAGACGCTTTCATCCAAAGCGACTTACAGTTGTCACTGTATACAATCTAAGCAATCAATGGTTAAGGGCCTTGCTCAAGGGCCCAACAGTGGCAACCTGGCAGTGGTGGGGCCTGAACCGGCAACCTTCTAATTACTTATCAATTACCTTAACCACTAGGCTACAGCTTCCCTGTAAAAAAAAAAAAAACTAAAAAAAAAAAAACACCCTCCAAAACATCTTTTTATTCAATTATTTATTTAATTATTTATTTCATTTTTTATTCTATACGCATAAGTGGTTAGATTTGTATGGTTTTTAGTTAAACCACACTTTTCCTCTGTCAGAAAATACACCGACAGCTATCTATATTTTCATATAAATTCATTCTATAAATTCAGTAATTTTCATTTCCAGCTAATGGTTTAAACTCCAAATTTATTTAGTTTGCTTAGTGCTGTTTGGTTAATTTAACTGTCTAAAATTTACCTTCTGACCTCTTTCTATTAGTTCTGTTCTTTTCTTGATGTTGGGTGTGTACAAATACATATTGGTCCAGGGAAATTGGAATACACAGAATTGGGGGCAACTTGTTTTCATTCCAAATAACCATTTAACCCTCAGCTGACCTACAAGAAGACACCAGTCAATATTTACTGAGAAGCAAAGTGGCTTACTGAAGTAACATTTATAACATTGACAGACTTGCGATCTTTCTGGTTACATTTGTATTAATAGAATGTATGATTTATGTTCTGAGGTGCATGCAGCATATTTAAAGACCAATTTTACAATCAGTGACCAACCTACTTGTTTACTCACCCTAACAACTGTGCATTGCAAGTTTATAATTTTAATTATACAAGACTTGGATTTATCAGCAGGAATGCTGAATTAAAACAACCACATGACTTGGCTTGAAGTTATTAGCCTCAATTAACACAGCCAAGCTCACAGCATGGGGTCTGGAATATTTCTTATGAATCCTGCCAATTCCTGAATGGTATTAATATCAGTTTAATCTAAATATGACAGATCTTACAAATAGTCAAGTCAAACTATTGGACGTCTAACAGTCGGTAGTCCGATATCAGAAACTATGCCCTCCAGCTAGCTAGCATCAACAGGGCCTTGGCTCTTCCTCTCTGTGTACACTTTAATGTGATGCATTGTGTCTTGAATATTATATATTACATTAAACTATTCCAAAGTATAACATGAACCAGGTACTTTTATTAGATTGATGGTAGATCCAGCAGGTCTCTCCAAAAAATTTATTCTCAAATAACTGCAATTATCGATATCTGTCCTCGTTAAATTAGACATCACTGGGTTCCTCTGATTTTTTTAATTAAGTGTGATTAGAAAATAGAAAATTATGCTTTTCACATATAAATGGTTTCTGTGGTTCTCTGTTTATTCCTGCTGCTACTTGTTTTGGGCACCTGTACAGATTTTTTAAGTGAAAAATGTTAAAACTTTAGGGTTATATTCCTTTAAGTCCTTTTCTTCAGTCGGCTAGGTTTAATACATATTTAACTTGGCATTTAGTTGTACTCTGTTTAAGGTTTAATCGAGAAGTTTAATATTTATGATGAAATCTGGACAGGTGACTCATAGACTTCATCCTATTTTAATTTTAATCAAGCTTCATTAAATTCCTCGTCCCCTTTTGGACTGCGGTTAACATTAAAATCTGCAGGAAATGAGATGTCAACCAGATTTTAATGCTGAATTCCTCAGGGCATCTCACGTCGGGCGCAGAGCCCAGACCTCAGCGCCGGAATATGATGTTGTCACTTGGTGTCTTCATTCAAATAAATATCTTTAATTGTAAATGACGAGAATGATGACATTTGGAACGGCTCGTCTCTCTGGCTGCGAGAAGCCGTAGAGTCAGTTCCATCACTGCGCCTGGTATCTCTGCCAAAAATGTGATGGCCGCCTCATTTATCGAACGTGACGGAGATAAATTTCACAGCAGAGCGCCTGATGTCCTGGCGAGAAGAGCTGACAGCATTGGTGACATTAAATTATTTCATGAAGTAATTAGGCTTGTGTTGCCAAGCTCCTGCCCAGCTGCAGACAGGGCAAAATTGTACAGAACAAAAAGTTCCACTTCCTGTCAGCTTTTTTAGAAATACGTTCATACTCATAAGTCTCTAGTTCAGAGTTTCTTTTCTAAGGCTTTTATAATTGTATTAGGTTTATACAGTATATACGTAGATATACTTTGTCATTTTACACCGATCAGGCATAACATTATGACCACTGACAGGTGATGTGAATAACACTGATTATCTCTTCATCACGGCACCTGTTAGTGGGTGGGATATATTAGGCATATTGTTAGAAGCAAGAAAAAACCGTGAGGATTTGAGCGAGTTTGACAAGGTCCAAATTGTGATAGCTAGACGACTGGGTCAGAGCATCTCCAAAACTGCAGTTATTATAATGTTATTATAACTAGGGTGCTCAGGTGGCGCAGCGTTAAAACACGCTAGCACACCAGAGCTGACATTTCGAACTCGTCGGTTCGAAACTCAGCTCTGCCATCTGTCAGACTGGGCGCTTACATGAACAATGATTGGCTGTTGTTCTAGGAGGTGCCGGATAGGACCTCATAACTGATGGAGTTACGACCTCTGCTGGCTGATTGATGGTGCCTGCACAGGGAGGGATAATGCATTGATCAGGGCGTGGCTGTCTGTACACAAAGCTGATCCGCATATGAACTCGCCTTGTGCAGGTGAAAAGATGCAGTCGGCTACTGCACACGCGTTACAACTAGATTAATGTGATAAATATCAAATTGGAACACGTTTTTTTTAGAATCTGTATTTATATAGGTTCCACATAAAATATGGACTGATGAGAACGTGTTTGTTGGACATCCTATTTTAAAACCATGATTATTTATGCAGAGTCTTTTCAATCTCTTGCAGCTATAACACCCTTCATGGACATTGTGTTCGTTATTCAGTAAAGTTGGATGAGAAGGCTTGGTTTGAAATCAATGTTCTAGTTTATCCCAAAGGTCTTGTCAGGGCTCTGTGCAGGCTAATGGAGTTCCACCACAAACTCATGAAACCATTCTTTTATTGGCCCTGCTTTATGCACATGGACACAATCATACTGGAATGGGAAATGACCTCCCACAAATTGTACCCAGAAAGTTGAAAGCATATTATGGATTTTATAGCATTGATTTTATACAGCAATGGGTGTGATTGAAAAATTAATAACTAGAATAATAAGGAGCTGTGTCCACATACATTTGGCCCTATAGTGTGTATAAATAAATTATTTACTGTCACCAGTAAAAAGAAGGCTTTGATGATGATGTGTGCTTCTCTTATTTCAACTATTAAATAACCTGAAGATATTTCTGTTGACTGCATGTCTTTGGACTTATGGGAGGAAACTGAAGCACTTGGAGGAAACCTACACAGACATGGGGAGAACATGCAACTCCATACAGAAATGACCCTTGCTGTCAGAGCCAGGGAAATTAACCAAGGACCTTCTTGCTGTGAGGCGACATTGCTACTTACTGCAACACTGTGGTGTCGTATAACTACATTATAAACAATAAATAATACATTGTAATATATTACTGATTGTTATCTGCTTATAAGTGTGTTATAGAGAAATCTGGGAATTTATTTGTCTGTATAATCAATTTTAAGCATTTTACCATTTGAAAACTAGGTTCAGTTTTGTCCTAAACTAAACTGATTAGACCTCTTCATTTTATCTCAGACTGCAAGCTGTTATACTGCACTGTATATCTGTTCATGAGCTATTGATTCTGTAAATCTAGTACCTTTACAGTGATCATTTAAAAACTTTATGTAGTTCTCTGACCTGTCAAGGACATCATTTAGTGTCCCTCCAGTTTTCAGCAGCAATGTTATTTGTGTTTTATGATTGTGTTTATGTTGCCAAGACGTGCTGATGTCCTGCGGTGTGGTGACTTTGTGAAAGCAAGACACACAGATGGGTCAAGATTGCAATTATCTATTTCCACAGTATGCACAGAGTACCAAAGATTTCTTGACATTCTTGTTATTTTAATCACATGTATAAAAAAAAAAAAAAGGAAATAAATACTCTTTATATTACAATAACTTCATATTATAAGAGTCCAGTCTTTTAAATGAGCAATAAGGGAGTGGATGCAGGCCGACATCTGAGCTAGTGCTTTTCCTCAGACTCATCCTGACCTTATAGATATTTTGATAAATATAGTATGATATTAAGGCAAAGATGAGGAGAAAGCTCTATAAATAAGTTTGAGAAGTGAGTTTCTGGGAGTGATTTATGTGAAAACATGTTTAAATAAAACTGGATTAATAATCATGAGGTCATAAGTTTGAGCCACACTGCCAGGTTGTCATCGTTGGGCACTAACCCTCAATTGCTTTAATTGTTTTCTTTCACAACTGTAAGTTGCTTTGGATTATGCTCACATAAAAGACGTAAATGTAAATAGGCACAGCAAGGCACTAAAATATTTGTGTGATTAAATCTGCTTATAAATAAATGTTTGTACTTTGTGCTGCTTCTCTTCATGGCAGAAATAATAAATGCAATACAATGAGGTCATTTGTCATACAGATCATACAGAGTTTTTCATAATAATGTACACGCCAAAGAAAAACATTATATGAGTATTTACAATAGTATGGGGCTAAACTGCAAGCTTTTAAGGAGGAATGTCAGTTTATATATTAGCAGTAAAAGATTTTAAACATAAATAGTAAATACCATGAAAAACAGCAGGGTATTTGGAAACATTTGCTAGTGTTTAATAAATCATTTCAGATTACAAACACTTTTTTAAGTGTTTAAGTGTTTTAAGTATAAATTTTGCACATTTATTTGTGTACTGTTACCAGTGGGACATTAGGAAACCCCAGCTGGGATAAGTCTGCAACAACTTGCCATCTAGCCCGTACCTTCATAATGGTTTCTTTAATAACAGCATGCAGTATAACTGCTGTTTATTTTCTTTTTATTTTTTTATTTCTTATAAGCATTCATGTAGAGAACTTGTTTGGCATTTGTTTTTGGCAGCTTCATTTTATAATTGTTTATTAATTTATCACATCTATAGCAGCACAGTGGATTCTGAGAGATATCGACTAGACCGAGCCTAAATCTGATATCATGACATTAGATCACGTTTCTCTGGCTGTTTAAAAATAAAATGCTGATGAAGTTAAACTCACTCACTCACTCACTTTCTTAACCGCTTATCCAATCAGGGTTGCAGGGGGGTGCTGGAGCCTATCCCAGCTTTTCCATGGGCACAAGGCACACAGTAACACCCTGGACAGGGTGCCAGTCCATCGCAGGGCAGACACACATACACACACTTATTCACCTATAGGGCAATTCAGTGTCTCCAATTAACCTGACTGCATGTTTTTGGACTGTGGGAGGAAACCAGAGCTCCCAGAGGAAACCCACGCAGACAGGGGAAGAACATGCAAATTCCACACAGAAAGAACCCAGGACCCTCTTGCTGTGAGGCGACAGTGCTACCCACCATGCCTCCCTGAAGTTAAACTATATTTTTAAAAGCTCTGACGTTACACAACATTCCCACCATTAAGAATACTTAACATGACAGGTGTCAAGCGTTTTCTCCACCCAAACTAAAAATGATGATAAGAATTCCTAGCAAATGGCTTGGTGGGTAGCACTGTCACCTCACATTAAGAAGGTCATGGGTTTGATTTCCACATGAGGGTCCGCTCCTCGTGTCTGTGTGGGTTTTCTTTGGGAGCTTCGGTGTCCTCCTACAGTCCAAAGACATTCAGTCAGGTTAACTGGAGCTTTATTTGCTTTAGGTGTGTGTGTGCATGTGTGTGTGAGTTGGTCCTGTCCTGTAATGGACTGGCAACCTGTCCAGGGTGTTTCCTACCTCTCACCCAAGGAATCATACCCACTGCCACCCTGAATAGATTGAAATAGTGGTAAAACAGACAATGAATGAAAGAATGAATGAATGAATCCATAGTCATTCTAACACTTTAGGCTGCATTCCCATTTTGCACTCATTAATTCAGGCATAGGCTCTGGATGGAGTGCTTTTGTTTTATTAAAGGTAATAAAGTATTTTAATAAAAAATTTAAATTGTACTAACTGAGTAATTCTGGCAATTCATGAGTGGTAATTTAGTGACACCAATTAACCTTCTGCATGCTTTAGAACATGGGAAGTGACCAGAAGCGAGGATCTAAACCACCGTAGGAACCATGATGTGCTTTACCCACTTTACCAGCTGCACCACCAGCAGCCCTGAATGAAACATTTGACCTGTAATGGGCAGACAACAATAATGATGTAAAAACACTACAGAAAAGGTCAGGTCACCATTTAATTCGATTTAATCGTTGAACTTTTCCACACAGTAGTGGTAAAAACAGAACTTTTAAAATAATGAAGCTGGTAGATTTGCAGATGAATGTGCTGTAAAGAAAAGGGTAATTGGATTAAAGATTTGCATTAAGAAAAGGCAAAGGTGCTGTTTCCTGCCTAATCTCTTTTCTCTTTAACAAAGAGCCGTCTTTCCCATTGAGGTTCAATTAAGCTGTTAAGCAGGTTGCTTAATGTCAGTGGTGTGCTAACCACCTTTGCCCAAAAGCTTAGCATTGTGTTCGGCAAACGTGCTGCACTCACTTAAAGCCTGGAGACCAAAGGGCAGAAAAACAGCACAGCATTACTACGGTGGCGAATAAAAGCAGATGAACTAAATAGATAAAAGTGATTTTTTTATTTATTTGTAATAGTAGTTTACTATATTTTGACTTTGATACATTTTTAGTTTGTTACTGTAGTACTCTATTAAACAATATTTTTTTTTCTCAACAGTGCTATAGGCTGGCCTGGTGTCAGGAACTACTACATTTGTGAAGTAAAAAACTGTGAATCAGTGTGAATCAGTTTACCACTGCACCACCCAAGTGCCCCTAACAATTAAATTAATTACAATTAATTAAAATTAATATTATTAGGGACACGGTTTAGGGATTCCAAATTATCTCAAAAAAGACTGTAAGAACGAGGCAAAAAAATCCTTTTCTAAATCATGCTACAATGATATATATCACCACATCAGCTCTGGATACTTTGACAACTCTTTGATTGACCCTTGAGGTGGCGTTCCAAACTGAACATTATCGACTAAGTAGTGTATGAGTGTTAGTTGTACCCACATTATTAGAACTGCATTGGAGGACATGGAGCATGTGAGCTGAGACTGAAGTATGGGTGAATAAAAAGGGGTTGGGTAACTGCACACACATCAGAGGGGGCATGGAGCAGGTGAATATACCCTCCTCGGACACAATCAGGATCCCCAGCAGTGAAAGACTTATTGACTACGCTAAATTCGGGAGAAAAGGGGAGAAAATGCATTAAGAAATTTTAAAAAGGGCTTAACATAAACATTTTGTTTTAGCACATTTCTTGTATTTACAACCTCAGTAAAGCCCCGTTCACACATGCACATGTATTTGAGATTTACCCAGTAGTTTTATGGGTGTTGGCATTGTGTGTAAAATCACCCCAGTTGTATTTTTGAAGATGATTAATTAATCTAAGCTCACATAGTTTTATTTTTAATAATCTACTCAATTTCCCTAACAAGCCCTGACTTAAGCCAGACTGAACCACTTGTGTTATTCTTTAAACATAAATGTATATTTTTTAAATTAATTTATTAATTCATTTATTTAATAAACAAGCCTAAATAAAAAAAGGCCTTATTCTAAAGGCTAATTGTTTTGTTTACTATATATTCATATTGGCTGGCTAATGTTACATCCTCGTGGCCCAAGCCATGACCAGATATGTAAATATTAATCTGGCCCCTAGTGGAAAAAAGTTCCCCACCCCTGATGTTGAGTATTTGTTTATTCTTAAATTTAGAACTATGTGGGATGAGCTGAAAACTGTTTGTAGTAAACTGCAAAATGCTATTATAAAAATGGATTATTTTAATAAATAATTGAAAAGATGTTATTCAGTATTTTAAATAATATAAAATTGATTTCTTTGCTGCTGGTTACTCATCTTTACGGTGCTAAGCTAGAGCATTTAAATACCGTGCCACCCAAACACCCCCATAAACAACTTTTAAGGTTATGTTTGGGTATTTGTAATAATAGATATAATAGACGTCTTAGTTAATGCTGTCACATTATTTATATGATTTTTTTTTATTTAAGTCAGATTTTGTCATGCATAGTATGCTATTATAAAAAAAAACATTCAGATTATTCCAGTAAATAATTGAAAAGATGTTATTCAGTATTTTAAATAATATATAATTGCATTTCTTGCCTGGTTTAAGATTTATCATGTGAGACTTTTGTAGTCTCGCTTCTGAACAGATTCAGTTTTTAATTCAATAAGTAATGTAATTATATAAATAATATATTTCTTTTCATTAGACCAAACAAAAACAAACAAACAAATGCTGCTGCTAGTTTCCAGTAATGACACTCATAAACAAAAGTTAAATATATATTTATTTTCCTGTCATTTTTAATTCTACTGTAGAGTTCCCAAAGATTTTATCATCCAGTTCCTTTCTTCAGTTATCAGACTGATTTTCTAAGCCAACCAAGAAGTACAATAATAAAATAGAAATTCTTTTACTACTGCATTTGCTTTAAAATGCACATTCCTACTTTTTTTATTATTTATTTTTGCTTTTTACAATAATAAGTATGAGATAAATAAGAAAATGATGCAATTACATCTACCTAAACAGTATGTAATTAGTGCAGTTGTTATAATGTGGGTACAACTGACACTCGTACACTACTTAGTGGATAAAGTTCAGTTTGGGTCAATCAAAGGGTTGTCAAAGTATCCCGAGCTGATGTGGTGATATCTATCATTGTTGCATGATTTTGTAGTGGACTTTTTGCCTTGTTCTTACAGTCTTTTCAGAGATTATCTAAAATTCCCAAATCGTGTCCCTAATAATATTAATTTTAATGGTTAGGGGCACTTGGGTGGTGCAGTGGTAAAGCACAATAGTCCGCTACTGCTAAGACCCGGAAATCTAGGGTTCTAATCTCACCAGTGCTATCGGTCGGTCAGGCTTTATGCAACACACATGATCAGCTAGTGTCTGAGGGAGAGATGGCAGTATCAGCCTAGCCATTGTCAATGCATTCTTAGTGCCTGTCCCGAGCATGGATAAAAATATGAGGGTTGTGTCAGGAAGGGCATACAGCATGAAAACTGTGCCATATCAGGTATCATTCTTTTGTTCTCATTAGCATATCACTGTCCCAACTTTTTTTTAAATTGAGGTTTGTAAAACATTTTTTGTTTAAGCAATATTTGATTAATACGTCTACTTGAGTAGATTACTCAGAGGCTACTTTAATTTTACTTAAATGATTTATCCAAAAGGTATTGTTACTTTTACTCATAATATATTATTTTTTATTGGGTGCATTATAGAACGACGTAAACCATTGTTTGCTGATGCTCTTTTATTTCCACTCCTGTTGTTTTTGTTTAACCTCACATTGTGGAATGATGGATGTTGCCAAGTCAATGAAACACATCAAGTCTAAGCGTTTCCTACGGTCTCCAAAGAGGAAAACAATAGAGCCTCGATTTCCACCTTAAAATGGCACCGTAGCTTGAGGGTAGACTTGTACTCCTGATTACACAGCACAGCTCCATTTAACCCCACTGGAGACCCCCTGCTTTCCAGGAGATGGGCTTTCCAGCAGGGGGGCCTCTCTGATTCCAAACACCCCATGTTTTGCTCCTGTCGGCCCCTGAGGGCCTCACTGTGTGTCCTTACCCACTGTGCGATACATATGCCCTTCCAAATCCTGAATGATAGCAACAGCTTGCTGATATGGGCTCTCTTGCCTAGGTTGCTCTTGTTTCATTTCACACGTACATGGTTTAACCTTGAACTAGTTTTGAGTCAGGGATTGGTCTGCTTCTTCTGTTACTTTTTAAACTAACTTTTGCTATACTTTACTATACTACAGCACTTTCAAACCTTATATTAACTCATTCAGCCAGTTTACATTGTTAACCCTGCTATTTTATGCCACTGAATAGGGCAAACAGAAAGAAAAGCTAATCAACGAGGGTTAAGAAAAAACGAAACAGCCAGACCTGCTTAACATAAGGTTAAGAGCTTGATGTTCTTACCATGGTTGCCAATAATATTAAGAAATTTACGACCCTTGGAACTGTAACCGAAATCAGATTGTTTGAATTGCCCAGACGGAACATTTAAGTGGACCTTCATACTCAAGGTACTGATAAAAATGCACTCCCTGATAAGGCTTTTATTCAGTGTATTGAAGTACCTTTCAGCTTTACCCACACATCAACTGTTTTTAGTATACACTTTTTTCCTGTTCCCAGTGTAAATGTAAAATAAAGCACCTCATCAGGCCGGTGGCGCTACCATGACTCAAACTCATCTTTGTGATGTTGGGCTAGAGCATTCAAATGCTGTTCCATTACATGTGCCATATTTTGGTATTTGTATATTTGTCAGAGAAGCCTGGACCATCGACGTCAAGCTGTATTTGCACTAAAAATAATAGACGTCCTAGTTAATGATTTCTTGGCCATGACACAATCGTCACCTGACCATGACACAAACTCATCTTTGTGGTGTTGGGCTGCATCATTCAAATGCTGTGCCACCTAAGCACCCCCATAAACCAACTTTTAAGGTCATGTTTTGGTATTAGCATATTTGTCAGAGAAAACTGGACCAATGACATCAAGCTGCCTTTGCACTAAAAATAATAGACGTCCTAGTTAATGCTGTCACATTAATTTCTTGGGATTTGAGTCATTTTTTTCATACATATTACAAATCACTGGTCCATTTTGAATTTTCTGGTTTTTTTTAATAAAATGGTTCATGGTTTGAGAAAAAAAATAATACATATCTTTTTAGTGCACAATGTTTTTTTTCTGATATTTAAAATAGACACATGATGATATTCATTTTATGATTTTTTTTGTCTCTATAGATTTTTGCAACATCTATGTTATGGTTTCCAGTTAAAACATTTCTGACTGGACTAATGCAGCATTGGGCTCAAGCCTTAAACATGAATTCCAACCGATTACACATCTTTCAAGCCTTCACATCTTTAAGAAAAGAAAAGAAAAGAAAATATCAGTTAAAAGAAAGTAGGCCAGACACGAGGCTAGAAAGCAGACAGATGGAGGAAGGTGCGCAGTGAGCTTTGGGTCCTACTGTCATTCCCAGACGAAGTGTGACAGGAGAGGGAGGAGATAGTAAAAGAAGTCTATGAATCACAAGTTTCACAATGCTGTCAATGCCTGGGCCATTATCCCCCTGTGGCCTCCACACTAACTAGGCTACCTCGGATCACGGACTCTTCATTTTTTCATGCTTTTCTTTCTCCCTATTTCTTACATATTTCCACTAGTCTGTCTGGGGAATAATCAGAGCAGATACCCTTCCCATGAAGACTCAAAAAAAACCAAAAAACACTCAGCCACTTACAAATGATATCAGACGCACACGGTATGAGAAGTTCAGCTAATCTTTACGTTCCATTGTTATTATTTTTATCGGCATCAAATTAGAGTTAAGCAACATTTCACAATAGGCTTTTGTCTATGAATATAGATTGAGCCGAGACAGAAAAATGGTCCTTAGGGGGTGTTTGCAAAATAGGATATGAAATCCTTTATCAGAATGCAATGTGTGTGTGTTTGTGTTTTTTTTTCCTTAGATAAGAAGCATGACTGCTCAAGGGCTGATGTAAAACTTTAGTGCATGTGCTATAAAATGTATATTATTCTGTATATGTGCTGTATTAATTACAGCTCAGCAACAAGGTTAAAACAATATGTGTGAATAATTTAGAATTAACAATGTTGTTTTCTTTAATACTCATAAAATGTGATCTGATTTTTATCTTGGTGTTTATTTAAGCACTGCTTAAAGTAATCACATACAATCAATTTATTTGTACTCATTATTTAACACATAAAAGTATTTATAAAAATAAAAAAAGTATATGGTTATCTAGGTTAATGACTGCAAATATTATTAGCTGTTACATTGCTTGGATGAGGTAGAAGATGCCTTGATGAAACACCCTGAGAGTCCACTGTTCTCAAAAAGATGGAAATGTTCAATACCTTATAGTAGAGATAAATTTAACTAAATACTTAAGTGTTTAAATGTGCTCAGGTGGCACAGCATTCTAATAACGTCCAAGTTAAACAGTTCTATCTCAGCATTGCTACCGTCCAGACTGGTCTCATAAGAGACAGTTGGCGATGTCTAAGAAAGGTTGGATAGAATTTCTCATTATTAAGCTACAAGAGCAGTTTCTGCTTTCTGGTGAAGGCACCAGCACAAATAGAGGAGAACTACATAAGACAAAGTGTGATCCTCTATAAGAGATATGGCTTTATGTTGGAACCCACTCCTGGCAAGTCTAAATAAGTGGTCAGCAACTTATTGTCTGTGTTTATTTATTGATTTATTAAGTTATTTTCACTAGCTGCTTTAACCTTTTAATGGTTGTAGTGGGTTTGGTGCCGGTAACACTGGGCACAATGTTAAAACGTGCAAGATGCCAATGATGCAAAACTGTTTACAGACTTCGATTAAGATCAAGGCTCAAACCCAGGTCAGTGTCATCCATGTTACTGTGCAGCACCCACTCTATGAGTTGCACTAGCAACCAAATCTAATTCCAATGGGACAAGTTTACTCTATATAGAGGACATTCCATTCTAAGCTACAATGATCACACCAGAATAATTCAATGTTAAAAGTGGCTTAAATAAGTAATGGCTAACAGCAAAAACTTATTATTATTTTTTATGGAACAAATCAGTAGTACAGTAGGTGGTGTTGGTGCCGCAGAGCTCCAGGGTCTTAAGTACCTTATTGTTTGGTCACTGTAAGAATTTTACCATATTCTTTCTGTGTTGATGTGTTTTTTTTCCTGTAGTCAAAAAAGGCCAGTAAATGGACTGGCTGCTTTAAAATAGTCCCTAGATGTGGGCAAGTGAGGTATTAGGCGTGTCTTATGGCCTTAAATTGATTGGTACTGTATATTCCTGCTTTGTGCTCAGGGTTTTTTGGTAAGCTTCAGACCTGCTGCATTCTTAATCAGGACAACAGGTCTACAGAAGATGAATAAATAAATTACTGAATGTATATGCAATACAAACTACATTAATAAATGCAATAAAAGGACAATAACAAAATGTGCTGCTCCCCATAAACATTGGCGCAGGTTGTTTCAAATCTGTACATCTAACAGATTAGACAAAAGGTAAATTAGCCAGAAATGCATGACCCTGTGCTTGCATAACACACTAACACCAAAACCTTATCTTAACTGTAAAGACTTGGAAAGTGGACATCATTGTTTGGGAAAGCTACTAATATTAATACTAGGAGTATATTAATATCAGCAATTTTTATTACTAGATGCTGCATAAAGGCAGAAACCCAAAACATGGAATCAACATCAAACTCAATCATGTTGTATTTTGTAATGGCCCAGTCATGACCAGGTTGGCTGTTACTTACCTGAGGTGCTGTTATCTGAAATTCCACATCTGTCTAACTTTTGCCTTACAATTGTAACGTATGATTAACAGCTACAGGAACGTTTATAAAGCTAATAGACATTCTGTCAGTTACTAAACAGAAGAGTTCACATAATTACCAGCCTTGACTGTTTGTCAGTTATTACTTCATGCAAAATGTATATAGTCTATTGTTTTAAGAGGATGATCAGACAATGACAATGAAGGTCAAATCAGATCTTTTAAAAGTATTTAATGCAGCAATCGAGGTAATTCACAAATGTTTAAAGCATACAGTGTTTAGGATGGGTATGTACATTTTTCTATACATACATTCTTCTGTTTGGTCATTTTGGTGAATATTATTTGAGTACTCTGACATATGTTCATGTTTCTAAACTTCATCACTTATCGCATTACTTCTTCCCCCTCATCTTTCTGCTTCCCAACTCCTCACTCCTCATTTCTCTCTCTTTTTGATGATCCTGTAATTGCCTTGTCGAGATTTTGTGGTTCTCCATAAACCACAGGCTGGCGGATGACTCTCCTTATGCCCTTCCCAGGAAACAGATGTCTGAGTCAGTGGCCTCCATTAGGCTGGCCAGCACATGGGGATAACTCATTTCTCCACATCAGCCTCTGGACACCACGTCCTCACATCTGTTAAGAGAGACAGAAGACGGAGAGAGTAAAAGAGAAAAAAAGGAAGTCAAAACAGAAAGAGAGGAAGTTAGGAAAGGTATAATGTTCTGGCATGTTGCCAAGTTACACTTTTATTGCTTACTTAAAATGATAAAAACACGGTGTTAAATCTCACATCATTAAATTTCAGTTTGACTGACATTTGCACACATATCATAGCAGTAAGCAGCTGGCATTTGCTTTAACTGGCGCACCGGTGTTGCTTATTGGCACAGGTGAGTATAACTGTAAGGCAAGTGTTTGGTGTTTGTGCTGTTTTTTCGCTGTGCTGGGAACGTACGCCGTGGGTTTGTGTTTGTGGACATTTCGCTGAAGCCATGTTCACTGAATACGGGTGTTGTTTTGTTACGGTGCCTGGTGGCCACACCGCTATTTATTAGCAACAGCCTATGCTCAGTACATTGGTCTCAGAGCAGCTAATTGGGGTCGTCACGGGCAGTGCTGGGCACAAGGTAGGCTTTTGTTGTGGTGTTGCATCTAAAGTCTTTTAGCTTTTATTGAGTTTGAGATTAATGGCGGGTACCCCCCCTATTTAGGCATGTTGATTGGCGTGCTCAATAACAGGTGTGTATCGAAGTCGGCGCTGGTAGGTATTACATTTAATGGTTGTATTTGTAATGCATTTTGTAAAGTGTGATTGGGATTCGAGGTAGAGCTTTTGTTTATTTCATTAGACAGTGACTGCGTGGTGCTGATGGGACATGAACGTTCCTGCTGCTTAATGGTATTAGCTATTTAATGGTTTTTACAGTCTAAAGGTACGTACACTTATTTGTAGTGGGCTTAAAATATTTATTGTAATTGATTGCTCATTGTTGTTTATTATAATGTATTTTGATCAGGTCCTATACTGGAGCCACTTTTGGTGGGCCTAGGTGCCGCTCTGGGTACCAAGGCCAGAGTTTTCGCGTCAAATCCACTGCTGTTTTGCCTATGCTGGAAATTTGCGTGGGTCCATTTGTAACAGATCGTCATTTAATGTTAATTTTGTGCATATTATAACTTAATAATTATTCTTTGGTTTATTTGTTATTTTGAGATTTGTTTATCAGGTATATTGGTAGTGCCCTTTTTGCATTCTTTTAACACTTGGCTGGTGGAATCGTCACTATTTTTGGGGGTTTGAAGTGAGCGTGTGATTTCTTAGCGGTTTGGAGAAATAGAACATAGTGCAGTAATTTGCCCAACCAATATACCTGATTTTGTTTATTTGTCTTTTTCTTGGTTTTCATTTGTAGATCTGTATGTTTAGGCCTCGTGTTATAATAATATTTGAAGATTTTTAATTGTATTGTATTTTATTATTGATGTGTATTGCCTTTGAGAAAAACATTCAGTAAAGCTCAATTGAACCAGATCTTCCGTATCTTTTAAAATTTCAAATGTACAGTGGGGTCAAAAAGTATTTAGTCAGCCACTGATTGTGCAGGTTCTCCTACTTAGAAAGATGAGAGAGGTCTGTAATTTTAATCATAGGTACACTTCAACTATGAGAGACAAAATGAGAAAAAAAAATCCAGGAAATCACATTGTAGGATTTTTAAAGAATTTATTTGTAAATTATGGTGGAAAATAAGTATTTGGTCAATAACAAAAGTTCAACTCAATACTTTGTAACATAACCTTTGTTGGCAATGACAGTGGTCAAACGTTTCCTGTAAGTCTTCACCAGGTTTGCACACACTGTAGCTGGTATTTTGGCCCATTCCTCCATGCAGATCTCCTCTAGAGCAGTGGTGTTTTGGGGCTGTCTCTGGGCAACACGGACTCCACAAATTTTCTATGGCGTTGAGGTCTGGAGACTGGCTAGGCCACTCCAGGACCTTGAAATGCTTTTTACGGAGCCACTCCTTCGTTGCCCGAGCGGTGTGTTTGGCATCATTGTCATGCTGGAAGACCCAGCCACGTTCCATCTTCAATGCTCTCACTGATGGAATGAGGTTTTGGCTTAAAATCTCACAATACATGGCCCCGTTCATTCTTCCCTTAACACGGATCAGTCGTCCTGTCCCCTTTGCAGAAAAACAGCCCCAAAGCATGATGTTTCCACCCCCATGCTTCACAGTAGGTATGGTGTTCTTGGGTTTTTCTTCTTCCTCCAAACACGACGAGTTGAGTTTTTACCAAAAAGTTCCATTTTGGTTTCATCTGACCACATGATATTCTTCCAATCCTCTTCTGGATCATCCATATGCTCTCTGGCAAACTTCAGACTGGCCTGGACATGTACTGGCTTAAGCAGGGGGACACGCCTGGCACTGCAGGATTTGAGTCCCTCTCGGCGTAGTGTGTATACTGATGGTAGCCTTTGTTACTTTGGTCCCAGCTCTCTGCAGGTCATTCATCAGGTCCCTCCGTGTAGTTCTGGGATTTTTGCTCACCGTTCTCATGATCATTTTGACCCCACGGGATGAGATCTTGACCCGAAGGCAGATTATCAATGGTCTTGTATGTCTTCCATTTTCTTACAATTGCTCCCACAGTGGATTTATTCACACCAACCTGCTTGCCTATTGTAGATTCACTCTTCCCAGCCAGGTCTACAATTTTCTTCCTGGTGTCCTTCGACAGCTCTTTGGTCTTGGCCATGGTTGAGTTTGGAGTCTGACTGTTTGAGGCTGTGGACAGGTGTCTTTTATACAGATAATGAGGTCAAACAGGTGCCATTAATACAGGTAACGAGTGGAGGACAGAAGAGCTTCTTAAAGAAGAAGTTACAGCTCTGTGAGAGCCAGAAATCTTGCTTGTTTGTTATTGACCAAATACTTATTTTCCACCATAATTTACAAATAAATTCTTTAAAAATCCTACAATGTGATTTCCTGGATTTTTTTTTCTCATTTTGTCTCTCATAGTTGAAGTGTACCTATGATGAAAATTACAGACCTCTCTCATCTTTCTAAGTAGGAGAACTTGCACTTTACTATTTGACCCCACTGTATGTAGTTATTGTCTAGTTTTAAAAAGACCGTATTTAATATATATTTACTTTAAGCTTTAGTTAAAATGTATTAATACTGGTCATGAATTTTGTTTAATGACTATAGTAAGTAGTAGTGGTCAGTGTTTTTGTTTCCAACTGAAAGAATGCTGATGGACCAGTGCTGCAGCTTCTAATAATAATTTTTTGCAGTCTTTTTCTGTATTTCACCAGGTTCACCACACTCATCATTTATTGTTTTTTCATTACTGCTTTCAGTAAAAATGCAATACATATGTTTATCAAGTATTCTGCTCATTTCCGCCAAGAAGAAAAATCTACAATCAAGTGCCTACAATCTTCCTAGGTATAATAACCTATATAATATACCTCATTCAGATGTTTCACAAACAAATTTTACCTCCCATTACACTGCAATTAACTATAAACTGAAACAGTACGTTTCTCTAACAACTAAGTGAATTAAAACTCAGTAAAAATAGCCACTTAGGTGGCGCAGCGGTAAAGTACGCTAGCTCACCAGAGTTGGGGTTTCGAATACATCAGCTTTGCCTTTCCGACTAGGCTGGGCGGCTGCATGGACAACAATTGGCTGTTGTTCAGGGTTAGAGCGTAAGAAAGTCGGATCATAGGTCCTCATAACTGGTGTGACTGCGGCCCCTGCTGGCTGACTGATGGCGCCTGCACAGGGCTGAGGAATAATGCTGATGGGGGTGTGACCCTCCATACACAGTGCCTGTCAAGTGTATGAACTCGAATCTATACTGACTGTTGAGAGGCGTCCTCAGTCAGCGGTGAAGGGTCAAATCAGTATAGAGGACGCAATCAGGGTAATTAAACATGACTAGACTGGGGGATAAAAATTGGTAAAAATGTGGTGTCATTAAATAACTTTTTAAGGACTAATAAGAGGGTGGGGTCCCTGGTTAGCAGCCCGAGGTGCTTGGGCAGAAGTGGAGAAACTGCGGAGATCAGTGTGTGACTCTGTTTGTGCGAAGAATGGACGCATAAGAGGTGGTCGATGGACTGCACATGTGTGACAGGTAACTAACCAATCAGATAAGAAAAAGGAAAAGAAAAAATGGCAACAAATATATATGAAATAGGCTTCTAAGCAGCAGTCAATTATTCAAAATAATCATCAACAAAATTTGTATAAAAGTCTGTTTCTTCCCAAGAAGCACAGCTAAAGTAGCTGGTCTTCTACGTGTGTATACACATTTATATATACTGTTCTCTGTCAGGCCCTAAAATAATACAGTTTCATTGTTAGTGTCAAAACTGGCCAGTGTTGCATGCTATAAACAACAGACAGTAACAATGCATATTAAATTCATTCAGTCATGTTACAATACAACTCTCTAGAATGTTCTTTGGCTGTTTTCCAGACTTATTATTTGGAGAACCTTAATAAATTCAAGACATGGCTCAGTGCAGATGTGCAGACAGTATCATGGGACTGAGAGCATCACCTTGGCTTATCACCTTACCCTCTAACAGTCTGCTCTGGTCACTGTAGGAGTCTGCCCCTAATCATTTATGCCCTGTAGTCCAAGCACTGACTTTGATTAATCTAGAACCGGACCCTTCACCGGGCCCAAGATTGGCTAAGGGGGTGGTTCCGGCTGTCATCTGAAGGCACAGATTATGGCAGATTGAGGTGGTGTCATGCTACCCTGCCCTGCTGAATTCGGTGCCCATGTCACAGACGTCGAGTCTGGCAGACTAATCTGGCCCCGAAGACGATGTGGTTCTCTGAGAATGCTAATGAGAAAGGAACACCTGTTAGCCACAGACAGCCCCCACAGGGAGCCTAGGGACATACAGCGTGAGAGAGAGTGAATGCTAGCCCAGACTCCAGGCCTCAATTTGCTTCCCAATCATTTGTTCTGTGCTGACACATTATGGAAATGGGAGCATTACGCGTCTAGAGGAACAGTAGGAACGTTCAGTGCTCTCCTGCTGGGAAGTAAAGTTTCTTTGGCAGGATGTTTGATTCATTCCGGTTGGGTTTCTGTAAAGAAATTATTTATTGTTTCTGGGAGCTTTATGTCGGCTCACTTCTTCAGTAAACATTGACAACATTAATGGATGCTCGAATGGCACAGCAGTCACAGAGTTTGGGCTCTTTAGGCCATGTCTTAGCGGAGCTACTGGCCTGGCTGGACACTCAGCAGACACAATTGGCTGGGTCTGTGGGAGAGAAAAATGAATAGTGCTTCTCTTCGACTGCTATTGTCTGATTGAGGTGCCAGCAAAAGTAGTAAAGAAACACATCTATTGCTGGCTGGCATTAAAGAAGTGACTGGCAACGTTACATGTCCGAAGGGATGAGTGCTAATATTAGTTTCTTCTCAACCATGCTGGTGACCATGGGTTTGTCCCTGCTCTGTGGTCACTTTCCATGAGTTTAGCATGTTTCCTTTGTGTGGGCTTTCTCACAGATAATCTGTTTTTTCCCATTTTCCTAAAACATGCATAAAGCTGATTGACTAATATGAACTGTGTGACTAGTGTGATTGAGATAGTGTGTGTTGCCCTGTGGTAAACTGGTGCTCTGCCTCTGTTTACGGAGGGCATCAGACCCACTGCAATTCTGACTGGAAATAAATTGTAGCCTATAATAAAAAAGATAAATGAATGACTTAGATACAATGTGTATTTTTTGACATGTAACACGTCGATTAAGTGCAAGTTAAAGCAATTCTAATCTAGAGCTTCATGTGTGCTGTATACTATATCCTATAAAATAAAATAGAAATAATAAGTATCATATTCCATTTTACATTTGTCACCGTCTATTTTATTTATTTATTTACCACATCCCCATTTTTTTACCTGATAAAATGTGCTATGCGAATTTTGGTGAAAAATCTCATCTTCTGGTATAATGGAATTAAAGATGCCCCCATCCTTTTTGCACCATGTTTTTTTTTTTCTTAATCCAATCTCACCAACCTTTGTGATGCAGACGATAAGCCGGTGATCTTTTACTTCAATCTTTTACTGGCCCTCCTACCGATCTGCAGCTAGAGGGAAAATTCGTATATATACAAAAAAGTTTAATGCCAGTGTTGAATCTTTCTATAAATGTTCAAAGTGCAAAAAATTAGGTTTACTGTGATGTACTGTAATGCAATCTTCACAGACTGGCATCGGCAGAACGGGTGTAACCAAAGAGTTACATTCCCTACAGTAACCAAGTTTGTTTACTGTGGTGTAATTCAACTGTTAATTCCTGTATTCAGAAATGTTAGAAATCAAAAGCAGTGACAGATTAGTGAGGTGGTACAGCACATAATCTTACAGATTATGGCCATTGAGTGCTGAATGGTGTAGTTTGAAATAATAAAAAAAAAACTTTTCTGACACTGTAACTCAACTTCTTTCTTATATGTTTACAACATGCAAGTCAGTTAAAACCTAGTGTTTGAATAGAACTCACCTCAATCCAACCATTAGTGTGCAAGCTTTGAGCCAGATATTGCTAGCAGCCGTTGCTCTGGTCTTGTCCTGCAGACATGACTTTATCTACTCAGTTTCTTGGTTAACAGGTTTTGTTTTACAGTCTTAAATACACATTAAAAGGTGCTTTGCTACGGTTTTGACGACTAAACTGGAAAGTGGCTTCTGTAGTCAATCAAATCCATGTCTCATGGAAAAGTTGCTTTATGAGATTAGAACACACCACTTTGTAGTGTCTAGGCTTGGACGTTAGTCTTTGTTTACTCTGGCTTACATTAGCGTGTGAAGTTGCCTGTTCCTGGAAACTACCTAATTCTAAACTGTATCTGCAAGCACTTTCACTGTGAAATTAATGGACTGGGTTTCCATGGCTGAACAGTTGGCTTCAAGCTAATACACCATGCTGGTATTACTGCTATTACAGGGCCCATTGTGTGCTAAAACATTGCCCACATCATTTAATCACCAAACTAGCCTAAACAGTTTATTTCATCATTCATGCAGTTTGTGCCAGATTCTCACCGCATCATCTTCATGTTGCAGCAGAAATTAATATTTAGCAGTTTACATTTTCCAATGTTTTACCAACTAGTTTTGGTAAAATTGTGCTATACAAAATGGTCCTTTGCTGTTTACCCTCCTCAGGGCTTAAGTGGTTGTGCATTTTGAATGTAATTCTGTACACCACAGTTGTAAGAAGTGATTGCTTGAGTTACCATTGCATTTTTGTCAGCTCAGACAGGTCTGACCACTCTTCTCTGACCATGCATATTTACACACAAAACTGCCAATCACTGGATATTTTGGGCACCATGCTGTGTGAGTTTTTTTTTTTAATTTAAACCTGCTCATCTGGCACCAATATATGCCATGTCAAAGTTACTCAGATCACAATTTTTTCTTATTTTAATGTTTGATGGGAACATTAACTGAAGCTCTTCATGCATGTCTGTGGGTTAAATGTATTACACTGTTACCACATGACTGGCTTTTTGGATAATTGGCTGTATATTACTTGAAATTGAACTAAAACAATTAGTCTTTGATTGCTTTATTTACTGGCAGTAAGTTGGAGAGTTATGATTTCATCATCATCTGAGAGTAATTAAAATAGAATGTTACTAATTAAAAATTGGGGTCCCAGATTACCAGAATATTGTGACAGATGCATGTTTAATACTGTGTCACATCATCTATTCTATTTTTGACACTTTTTAGGGGTTTGGGAACTGAGGATACAAATTGTTGCAGTTTTGCAAGGGCAGTTTTTGCCTATTCTTGCTTAATACAAGACTTCAGCCTTCCATAGTCACCACTGTTTGATTCTCCTCTTCATTTCATTCAACAGGAAACTGATCTGGACTGCAGGCAGGCCAGTCAAGCACATGCACTCTGTGTCTACAAAGTCACACTGTTGTAGCACATGCAGAATGAGGCATGGCATTGTCTTACCGAATGACCACTGACTTCCCAGGAAAAGATGTTGCCCTGATGGTAGCATATGTCTCTCCTAAATCACAATGTACACCTCTATGGTACTTTTACACATATGCAAGTCACCCATGCAGTGGCCATGGGTGTACCCAATATCATAACAGTTTTTGGCTTTTGCACTTTTCATAGTCTATATACACTGATCAGCCATAACATTAAAACCACCTCTCTACACTCACTGTCCATTTTATCAGCTCCACTTACCATATAGAAGCACTTTGTAGTTCTACAATTACTGACTGTAGTCCATCTGTTTCTCTACATGCTTTGTTAGCCTCCTTTCATGCTCTTCTTCAATGGTCAGGACCTCCACAGGACCACCACGGAGTAGGTATTATTTGGGTGGTGGATCATTCTCTGCACTGCAGTGATGCTGACATGGTGGTGGTGTGTTAGTGTGTGTTAGTTCACCAACCAAAAATATCCAGCCAACAGCGCCCTGTGGGCAGCGTCTTGTGACCACTGATGAAGGTCTAGAAGATGACCAACTCAAACCGCAGCAATAGATGAGCAATCGTCTCTGACTTTACATCTACAAGGTGGACTAATGGAGTGGACAGTGAGTGGACACAGTATTTAAAAACTCCAGCAGCCCTGCTTTGTCTGATCCACTCATACCAGCACAACACACACTAACACACCACCACCATGTCATTGTCACTGCAGTACTGAGATCATCCACCACCTAAATAATAATGTGGGGGTCCTGACCATTGAATAACAGGGTGAAAGCAGGCTAAAAAGGTATGTAGAGAAATAAATGGACTACAGTCAGTAATTGTAGAACTACAAAGTGCTTCTATATAGTAAGTGGAACTGATAAAATGGTGTGTAGAAACGAGGTGGTTTTAATGTTATGGCTGATCTAGTTGTGTATTTGCATCTAGTTTCAGATTAATTTAGATAAAAAATATTAATTATAATTTTGAGGTACAGTGATCCCTCACTTATCGCGGGTGTTACGTTCCAGGACCACCCGCGATAAGTGAAAATCCGCGAAGTAGCGACGCTATATCTATTTTAATATTTATACATTATTTTAGTAGTTATACACTATTTTAAGTTTTTATAAACCCTCCCCACTCACTTATACACTACATAACACTTTCCCATTCCCTTAATAACCTTTCCCACTGTACCTGTTTCTTTTAAAACACTCCTTAAATGTTCATACATACTGTACACTAAAAGTGTTTTAAACTCTTAAACCTAGATACATAATTTTAAAAATTTGATCAGCGACTGGTATACAGAGCAGCATTCTCTGGTTGGTTGCTTTCCATCAGTCAACCAATCATGTGTTGTTTACAATCTCACGTCGGCAAGTAGCGTCTCAAGCGGCCGCTGGGTAGGTCCTACTTTGCGTTTTTGGTGTGTACAGTATTCATCCTACGCATGTGAAGAACGAGTACCGCAAAACCAGCGAAACAGCGAAAATATTGCGATAAATATTTTACACTAATATTTAAGTGAAAACCCGCGAAACAGCGAGTCCGCGAAAAGCGAACCGCGAAGTAGCGAGGGACCACTGTATTTTGTATGAATATTATTAACTGTTTTTAAAGCAGGTTGTTCATCAGGATCCACCTGTGATTTCTGGTTATAAATCAGTGGCGCAACATGCTCAGACAAGTCTGTTAGCATTATCTCCGTTTATCAGATTTGCTCCTTTTCATTTCAAATTCACAAACATTTATGAATGTGTTTATACCTCGCAAGTGTTTGAGTCAAAATCATTCACAAACATTCAAAACCTCTTAATCTGGCTGGCAGTATGAGCCAACCTTTCCCCCCATGCTCAATTTGTCAGAGTGCCAGTAAAGGCAGGGCACCTTGGGGCTGACTGCTGGTCATTTCTCTGTATCTGACAGGCTACTCAGCAGAGCGGAGAGAAACAAATGTGTTTCACTCAGCTAGCACCTCTCTACAACCCTGTCAGCACTGCTCATTAGTCAAACGTTGCTTTGCAGAAAATATGACACAGATCGCTCCCACCATGTCTGTGGTCAGATTCTTGGTCACAGGCCTGCCTGGCTTTGGCAGCGCTCTCATATAAACTGTTCTCTGTGGACTGGTTTTAGAGAATGGCAAAAAATCATGAAAATTTGCTGTATTTTAGAACTATTTATGCATAAATCTCCAGTTTTGTAAAAATGTATTGTAATAAGTACTACTACTACTTCTTGGCCAAATTTGAACTATTAAATTCTGAACACTGTTAAACTCTCAAGGACCGGTGGTTCATGTTGCAACACAGTAGATACATATTGCACTATCAATATTAGTGGCTCAATTTACATTTTATACAATATTACCCAACCTGGTTAAAATCATTTCATATTTATTTATTAGGAGTTTAACCTCATGTTTTACACACTTTGGTTACATATATGACAGAAACGGTAGTTATTCGTTACACAAGCCTCATCAGTTCACAAGTTCATTGTCAAACACAGCCCTGGACAATTTAGTGTCTCCAGTTCACCTCACTTGCATGTCTTTGGACTGTTGGAGGAAACCGGAGCTCCTGGAGGAAACCCACGCAGACACGGGAAGAACATGCAAACTCCACACAGAAAGGACTCGGAACCCAGGAGCTTCTTGCTGTGAGGCGACAGTGCTAACCACTTAGCCACCATGCCGCCCAAAATCATTTCATATAACGGTGAATTAAGGTGAAGTAGATGAATTAGATAAATGTTGTCAATGTATAGGCTTTTATACTATTCTTTGTTGCTGTTAGCTTTGTTAGCTTAGCTTTGTAACAGTTAACTATGACATTTATAATCAAAGAATAAAACAACTTTTTTACTTATTAATAACAAAAAATATTAAGCCGCAAGTTAACTGTAGCAAAAATGCTAAGACTTGTTAGTGTAGTACAATGGTACAATAATATACCATTCATTCATTCATTCATTTTTAGTGACTGCTTTATACACTAGGTGCAAGGCCGTAACAAACTAACAGTAAGGCGTAATTAATTGTTAAATATCAAAAGCAACCCTTTCTTTATCTTACTAAGCAGGCTCTCTTGTAAAGCTGTCTCTTAATCTCATCTAAGTAATTGTTGTATATTCTGACAAAAATACAAGGTATAATTCATGTAATTATATTTCAACCCTCATATAAATATAATGAACACATTCTAAAGAGTATCTTATCTCTGTTACTGTGCTGTTGGATTTATAAGAAAAAAAGGTAGAAAAATGTAGAAAACTGCTGGTCTGGGTTTTTTGCCTACAGAAAGAAAATCACTGAGTTGCACCTTTAAAGTGTGGAATCAACTCAAGTACCCAAATAAAACTAATGACCACTTTGCAATTAAGCCATTAAGCTTTAAACATACAGTAGGAAATGTTTTGTTAAGAAATTATAATTTAATTGCTTTCTTTTCAATGAAACCACTCACTCTGGAAATGAATACTCACTGTACTTAATACTCAATTCAGAAGATATTTGGGTGTCTGTGCAGGCTCGGCTTCTCATTGCCAAGTGTGGCATCATGCTGCAGACCAAGTGCTGTGTTGCTAATAGCGGTGAATTAGAAAAGCATTACCAAGCCTCTAACTGTTTATCAAGGCCAGTGTCAATGCCAGGACGGCAGCTGCTAAACACTTATGCATGAAACACTTGTAAAACACGTAGGAACCACACGGTGATCGTGATGCCAACTGTCTATATAACTGTATGTATGTAGACTGGTACATGCGCTATGGTACATCAGGTACACATTTACCCCTTTTCCACCGACGCGGATCTGACTCCGTTCCGGTTTGTGAACTTGATTTTGAACCGGTTCCGTGTGTTTCCACCAAAAAAAGAGGTTCCAGACAGCAAATTAGCGTTCTAATCTGGCACCACAGTATACTTGGTTTTTCAGCGCGAACCATGACATCATCTGTGGGCGTGTCACAGTGTAGAAGTTTGGGTGCTTTTACAGGAGACATTATAACATTATGTAGAATTGAAACCACTTTCATCTTTTAAAGTTTATCTGATTAAATTTTGAGCCAGTTTGCCACTGATATTTTCAAAGCGATGAACTGTGTGATATGACGTGGTAAAAGTGACCCGGACAGTACGAACAACACTTAACGTGAAAAATAAAGCATAACGTGGATTGTTGTACTAAAACAATGACAGATGAATTTGGGCAGTACAGAGCACTTATAACCAGTAATAATGGAGAGAAATTTAGTGTTTCTATGTCGTACTTTTAGTACATTAAGCCATGTTATGCTTTTTTACGTAAAGCTTTTTGCGGATTCAGAACCCCGAGCTGCATAAAAACACCACACGTGAAGTTAACGCTGAGTAAATCGGCTATTTGCGTCAAGGGTCGTGGTGGAGCGAAGCGCAAAACGCTTCTTACATCAATGAACTAAAGAAAACAACAACTGCGACAAACACGTCTACGTCTTCTTATCACAAATAGCTGATCGATGCTTTTTGCATAAAAACGAACATCTGTAACAACAGCACAAATGCTCTTACATAATCTACACGCTACACCATCATGTTACTACTCTTTACTTTCGTTATGTAACGCCCAACGTTGATGATGCATGCTTGGTTCCCAAAAACTGGTGGAAACGCACGTCGGTTCTATACAAAACACCAAGGTTCAAAGAAACCTGAACAGAACTGGTTCAAGACCAGAGTTCTTTTGGTGGAAAAGCGCTAAGTGAAGAATCTCAACTTGCTTACAATCAGTTGGTTAGAATGTGGGTACCTGTTATAAGTAAAGTTCAAAGACTTTTATAGGATATATGGCATTCTTCTAAAAAGTTTACACTTTATTCATAAAAAAATAAGCATTCCACAGGAGACTAAAGTTCTGAGCTTTGCTGTTGATTCAGCTCTGTTTCTAGCATTGCTTTCTACATCGGTGTAATGAGAGCACAGGAGACGGACGACCGAAAAAGAAAAACAACACTAAGATAAAGCAGAAGCTATAAAGACAGCCAATTTATTTGTTTTCTCTAGAAAATAAGGTACTGTATGTGGTATGTTTTAGATAGATTGGAATTTCCTGGCAGATCAAATTGAAGAGGTGTACAGCTTAGGGGTTTAGTTTATAAAGTGTAAAAACCTTTTGACGAACACAAAGTTCAAGCCCTGCACACAAAACAAGTCCTTGTTCACTTTTACTCCAAAAAATATAACCTAAACTGCTCGACGTTAAATGTTAAGTGCATCATGATCTGTATTATGAAGCACATTTTCTTCTGAATTATTTTCTACACTTGAACTATCTGACATGCTTTCACTCTTGATATGTCTCTCGCACACAAATACACATCACAGCCGACACCAGAGCCAAGAGTGCACATCTCAGCAAGGGAAACACATGTGCAAATGTACATTATGCACCCCAAAGTGATGACACACCAGACTAATTGGAGTTGGCTTTGTACTTTACCAATTTTCAGCACCAAATTGCACAGTTGCTTTCCAATGATAACCTCAGCCAACGTGGCAGCAGACCGAGTAGCGGTGGCCAAGGTTAGCTCGTCAGCTACTGCTAATGACTTCTCTGAAGGTAAAGAGATACTGTACAAAAAAGAGGAGAGATAGAGCCTCAGTCTGCTGATTTTATTTTGAAATAATTGTATGCACAAATCTGTTCAACCTAAATGACTCGCAGGCACAGTTAACACTGACAGATAATGACGTCTGTTCATGGTAAATTACTGATTTTCTTTTACTACAAAGGATGCAAATTGTAACCTTTATCTAATATATTGTAGTGACTGCAGTACTCCGAGGACTTGTTGACCTGTGTGACTGGTGCGCTGAAGCGTCGGTATCAGCACTGTATTAATATTGCAGTACATGTGGATGCATTGACTCCTGTGTTGTGGATAGATGTGGGTGCGTAGTTCTTGGGGTATTATGGATATGTATGTGTGTGTGTGGAGGGGGCAGGGGGGTTTGGGTTGATGTGTATTTGTGTTGGTCCTGCCTCTGATGTTCAAATTTTGGAATAATAATACATTATTGGTTTTAGTATTAATTACTAAATTAAATCATTAATACCCAGCAATAAAACAGCTGGATATTTAATAATGTATTGTAGGGATGTAACGATGCACTACAAGACAGTTAAAAATCGGTGCGCGATTCGAATCGGTTATTCATTTAAGATAAATCGATATTCACTTTAAACAGCAGAGGGCACTGGCGCTATTCACCTTGCCTGGTTGACAGCACTTCACAAAGTTGCCAGGTAGGGGATTTTCCAGCCAAATCTATTTATGTGAGTATACTTTCTTTATTTGTATTATTCATTTATTTATATAATGTTGGATTTGGATTTTTTATACAATAAGCATTATTTGGCATAGTTTGTACCTACCCCAGAAATAAAAGGGCATTCATTATTTAGATAAATAAAAGATAAGCACAAATACAGTATTTTTTTTTTTTTAAGATAAATAATAAAAGGAAACTTTGTCATAATTTGTCTTCAATTTCATTTTGTTTAATAAAAAAAAATCTGGAAAAAATCGTATCGTGAACCCAGTATTGTGAATCATATTGCATCGTGGGTAAAGTGTATCATTACATCCCTAATGTATTGTGATTTTTTTGCATTTTTGCATTTTTTTAAATTAAAATTCTGTATCAGTTTGTCATTTATTAAAAGGACTTTAAAAGGTAAGAAATGATATAAGTAATAACGATGGAGGCACTGGAGGTGTAGTGGCTAAAATTGATTTAATGAAATAAAATGCTTTTTATTAAAGCTATACATTACTTTAAAATTAGGGAACATATATCTTCAGTGTTCACATGAATCCAAAAGATTGGCTGTAATACATTAGGTCATTAATTTACATTAGCCATTAATGAAAAGACTCCATCACTTGTAACTTTAATTTCTATTTGGACTGGACCACCACCGGTATTCATTATTATAATAAATGTAATAAAAATGATGCGGAACCAATAAAGAGGGCATCAGTTCACTGTTTTTCTTCTAACTGACCCTGGTTTGCTGTTTAGCACTCATTCTAACATGATTTTGATTTATAAAAGAGACTTTGAAAATATTATGACTTTTAAGGTTTGGCTTGTTTGGGTGTGGTGGTTTCTTGGGGGAGGGTTCCAAACAAACAACGTACCTTTAGATACACAATAGGGTCAAGGGTTCATAGACACCAAGAAGTGCACATGTCCTTGTCAACACTGCATCTCAGTTAATCTAAAATATTACTTTTAATGTCAAAAAAATAAAGGCAATTATTTTTAATTGCCACAAAGTTGCCATGAAGTCAAAACATGTTTTTGCTAAAAAAGTTGGAGTATGATGATGGAAAATTAATATATATTTTTTAATAATACCAAGAGCCCATCAAAATCATCTTGAGACTATTATTCTTCCAAATTAGGCAGTATGTGTGGCATTTTCCAAACTAATTTTATTTTCTATTAGACTGCATAGTGGTGAAATGGGGTTAATCATTCCAAAGAACACATTTTAACAGCATGAGAGTTCAACGGTTGTGTTCATTACATTACATTATTAGGCACCTCGACTTGCACTCTGTGATCCGCTTGTCCATGGAAATCTTTTAATGAACAGTGAAAACAGTTTTGCTGAATGCTCTTAGAGGGGATTTAAAATGTTGTAGTGGCCTGTGCTACCTTCTTTAATTAGGATTCATTTATTACTGTAAGGCTGAACTGTTATTCCCCTAACCTATACTTTTCTTTAATAATAGCAATTTTGTGAAATTGTTTGAAAACTATGCAGAGGTGCGACACGGTGGCTCGGTGGGTAGCACTGTCACCTCACAGCAAGAAGGTCTTGGGTTTGATCCCCAGGTGGGGTGGTCCGGGTTCTTTCTGTGCGGAGTTTGCATGTTCTCCCCGTGTCTGCGTAGGTTTCCTCCGAGAGTCCAAAAACATGCAGTCAGGCTAATTGGAGGCACTGAATTGCCTTATAGGCGAATGGGTGTGTGTATGTGTGTCTGCCCTGCGATGGACTGGCACCCCGTCCAGGGTGCCTTGCGCTCCTTGAAAAGCTGGGATAGGCTCCAGTAACCCCCCTGAGTGAGTGAGAACTTTACAGACTGATAAGTTTAAAACTGATCTATTTACTAATGCTTAAAAGTCTTAAGTTCTTAAGCAACATGTAGGTGATTACATTGTTGTATGCTTAACAGCCCCGGTTCTGGACTGCTTTGCTTGGGGGGGCAGTAAAACCTAATGAGGGGGCATGTTGATAGTCATGTTTTTGAAGCCAGAAATATATTCAAGGCTTGATTTGTGCATGAATGATGACAGCCAAGCTATTGATACTGGCTTAAAGTGATGTATGAGGTAAAGAAATAAAAATGCATGTTTTCGAACTTAAACTTAAAACCCAATGATTAAAAAATACATGTTGATTATGTAAATGGAGAAAAAAGATTATCTAATTGTATTTCATTTTAATACGCCCCCTTAATTAAATTGCCATTACTAATAGAACAACTCTATTTCTTGAAAGGCTTTAATACAAATTTAAGTCAAAGCTGACAAATGTACCTAAACACAGACTGAGAATATTCAAACGTGGAAATAGGAATGAGTGAGAACATTTATATTATTGGGAAATTAAAATATAAAGAAAACAAAAGAATACTAATTCTGTAAAAAAAAAGTGTTTGCCAGTATACCTGCCTCTCGCTCACACTAACAGAACATATACTGCCGAACTGAACTGTTTGGGGCAGTCTGCCGATTTTTATATGACTCAAAGAGCCAATCAGGAATAAGCAAGGAAATATCTTCACACTGTAAAACAAAATGCATTTTTGTGATTGGTTCAGAGATAATTTTAAAAATAGCCGTTGCTTGCATTGTGCTTGGGGGGGCAAAGACACAATTTGGGGGGGCAAAGACACAATTTGGGGGGGCAATGCCCCCCTCAGCCCCCCCCTAGCGCCGGCCCTGATGCTTAATGTATTTATTGTTTTTTTATTTTTCAATTTCATTAACTGTTTTATATTGGTTAGGGTTGTGATCCACTCTAGGCATGAACATCCATTATAGAGCTTTGGCCATCAGATTTAGCCAATTATGTCAGTGTAAACATCCACCGACTGATAAAAGATCTCTGCACCACATGAACACTATGCTATACTATTCAGTGTAGCTAAAATAATTGACTCCAATAATTATAAGGGCTGTTCAGAAGTTTTTGGCCGTGTTGTGTAGCTTTCCACTCTGCTGAAGTGATTCTGACTTTGTTGGGAGGTAGATACTCAGTGGACTTGTCATTTAATTACATTTCTGTTGACCTAAGCACACCACGTAACACTTACCAAAACACAACCAGATTGGGCTTGTCATATTTATTGTATTATCTGATGAATAAGCGTGCTGTGACATAATGCAGCTCAAATTCAATCTTCTTCAGCATGCAGCAGCTCAGCATCTGCAGGGAACCAGGTGGGAATCTTTATAAACAAGTCAACCTGGATAGATCTCTATGTACTGGAGATGAACTAGCAGTTGGCAATGAATACAATACATGTTGTTTCCTGAAGAAAAGATTTAAAGGAAGTTAAACAAGGCACGCTGGTATTTTGTTTGTTTTAATATACAAATACATCTGTCATGTTGGGAACACTCTGCTTTTCCTAGGCTGGATTTGCCAATATTTTTTATATTTTAAAATATTTACTAAAATGTTGACTCTTAAGAATCAACACACCAATAATATCTAGACAGCATCACTGCAGTGAACCAGCATATCTGACAAAACTTTCTATACTTTACTAAAGTCTGTTTGCAAGCTTTGCAAGCAATCATGACATAAATTGGTACCAGCTAAAGGGAAAACTGTTATGTCTAACTTTCTCAAGAATACGAGTTGCATTATAAGACCATTTCTTTGTCAGAAAGCTGCCAATTGTTCCAAGCGATCTATAAATAACAAAAATACCAGCCTAATGTCATGGCTTACCTCAGCTTATGTCCTGTAATGTGCTGCTGTTGTTTCTGTTGATTGTGTCTCTCTGCTTTCCAGAAATGGGATATCGTAATCGATCTGGAGTCCAAACTTCAAACTTTAAATCCTGTTGGATATATTTGTAATTATTGTTTTTGACACACACATGCACATACATACTGTATATGTGTACATATATACATATATACAGTATGTGTGTATGCGTGTATAAATATAAGGTTTATTAATAGCAGCTGAGTGTCACGCGGGGTCAACGGACCGAGGCAAAAGGGGGCGGACACACACGCAGAGATGTCTACTAATATATTTATTAATAAAGAACAGTGCTATCTACCATGACTTGACATGAGCATAAACTACTAACATGACTTGACATGAGCATAAACTACTAACATGACTTGACATGAGCATAAACTACTAACATGACTTGACATGAGCATAAACTACTAACATGACTTGACATGAGCATAAACTACTAACATGACTTGACATGAGCATAAACTACTAACATGACTTGACATGAGCATAAACTATTAACATGACTTGACATGAGCATAAACTATTAACATGACTTGACATGAGCATAAACTACTAACATGACTTGACATGAGCATAAACTACTAACATGACTTGACATGAGCATAAACTATTAACATGACTTGACATGAGCATAAACTATTAACATGACTTGACATGAGCATAAACTACTAACATGACTTGACATGAGCATAAACTAAGAACATCGTTGGTAACATAGGCTAAACATAGGCTAGGCACATTGGCTAAACATAAGCTAGGAACATTGGTTAAACATAAGCTAGGAACATAGGCTAAACATAAGCTAGGAACATAGGCTAAACATAAGCTAGGAACATAGGCTAGAAACACAGGCTAGGAACACTGGCTAAACACAGGCTAGGAACACTGGCTAAACATAAGCTAGGAACATAGGCTAAGCATAAGCTAGGAACATAGGCTAAGCATAAGCTAGGAACATAGGCTAAACATAAGCTAGGAACATAGGCTAGAAACAAAACCCCTACCGTGCTCACCAAAAGTCCACATGAAAACAAAACAGTTCCCAATGTTTGTGCTCCAGCACACCTCTTAAATAGAGGGCAGCTGGAGCCCATTAGTCCTTGGGAACCAATCGAAAGAGAGGGTGTGGCAACTAGGCACACTGGAGCACACAAAGGCTCCTAGTGTGACATATGCCCCCCCCAAAGGCACTACTCCAGGAGTGCCTTAAAAATAGGAAAAAAAAAAAAAAAAAAAGACAAGGAGGTCCTGGGCCCTGAGGGGCAAATTTGAAGTAATTTAAGATGTCCTCAGGCAGGCGTGATAAAAATGGTGGCACGCAGGCTGCCGACAGAAATCCAGATGTGCCGTCGGGGGGCGTCAACGAGGGTTCAGAAGTGCCCTCTGGGGACACCAAGGAGAATTCAGAAGCGCCATCGGGGGGCGCTGACGAGAAATCAGGAGCAGCATCTAGGGGTGCCGACGAGAGTTTAGAAGCGCCGTCTGGGGGCGCTGACGAGGAGCCAGGAGCACCATCTAGGGGTGCCGACGAGAGTTCAGAATCGATGTCGGGGGGCGCTGACGAGGAGCCAGGAGCACCATCTAGGGGTGTCGACGAGAGTTCAGAAGCGCCGTCGCGCATCATCTCAGAAACAGAAACGCCATCGGAGGGCGTCATCTCCGAAACAGAAACGCCATCGGAGGGCGTCATCTCAGGAACAGAAGCGCCTTCGGAGGGCGTCATCTCAGGAACAGAAGCGCCTTCGGAGGGTGTCATCTCAGGAACAGAAACGCCATCGGAGAGAGTCATCTCAGGAACAGAAACGCCATCGGAGGGCGTCATCTCAGGAACAGAAACGCCATCGGAGGGCGTCATCTCAGGAACAGAAGCGCCATCGGAGTACGCCATCTCAGGAACAGAAACGCCATCGGAGGGCGTCATCTCAGGAACAGAAGCGCCATCGGAGTACGCCATCTCAGGAACAGGAGCGCCAACAGGGAGCGCCAACTCAGGAACAGGAGTGCCGTCGAAGAACTCCAACACAGGAACAGGAGTGCCATCGAGGAACTCCAACACAGGAACAGGAGCACCGACAGGGTACTCCGACACAGGAACAGAAGAGCCATCGGGGGACTCTAACACAGGAACAGGAGTGCCGTCGGGGGACGCCAACACAGGAACAGGAGCGCCGTCGGGGGGCGCCAACACAGGAACAGAAGCGCCAACGGGGGGCGCCAACTCAGGAACAGGAGTGCCGTCGAAGGGCACAAACTCAGGAACAGAAGTGTCGTCGGAAGACACCAACTCAGGAACAGAAGTGTCGTCGGGGTGCGCCACCCCAAAAACAGAAGCGCCAACTAGGATCATCTCAGAAACAGGAGCGCCCTCGGGATGCGCCAACTCTGGAACAGGAGCGCCAACGGGGGGCGCCAATTCAGGAACAGAAGCGCCGTCAGGGGGCGCCATCGAGGAAACAGGAGCGCCGTCAGGGGGCGCCATCGAGGAAACAGGAGCACCGTCAGGGGGCGCCATCGAGGAAACAGGAGCGCCGTCAGGGGGCGCCATCGAGGAAACAGGAGCGCCGTCAGGGGGCGCCATCGAGGAAACAGGAGCGCCGTCAGGGGGCGCCATCGAGGAAACAGGAGCCAGCTGCGTTGAGCCTGGCGAAGAGGCTCCGGGAGCCAGCTGCGTTGAGCCTGGCGAAGAGGCTCCGGGAGCCAGCTGCGTTGAGCCTGGCGAAGAGGCTCCGGGAGCCAGCTGCGTTGAGCCTGGCGAAGAGGCTCCGGGAGCCAGCTGCGTTGAGCCTGGCGAAGAGGCTCCGGGAGTCAGCTGCGTTGAGCCTGGCGAAGAGGCTCCGGGAGTCAGCTGCGTTGAGCCTGGCGAAGAGGCTCCGGGAGTCAGCTGCGTTGAGCCTGGCGAAGAGGCTCCGGGAGTCAGCTGCGTTGAGCCTGGTGAAGAGACTCCGGGAGTCAGCTGCGTTGAGCCTTGAAAAGATGCATCTGCAATAAGCTGTAAAAACACTGGAGAAACGTCATTGAGCTGTGAGGACCCTGGAGAGGCGTCCGAAGTCACTGGAGAAAACACTGGAGAAACAGCACTCAGCTGTGAGGACCCTGGGGAGGCGTCCGAAGTCACTGGAGAAAACACTGGAGAAACAGCACTCAGCTGTGAGGACCCTGGAGAGGCGTCCGAAGTCACTGGAGAAAACACTGGAGAAACAGCACTCAGCTGTGAGGACCCTGGGGAGGCGTCCGAAGTCACTGGAGAAAACACTGGAGAAACAGCACTCAGCTGTGAGGACCCTGGAGAGGCGTCCGAAGTCACTGGAGAAAACACTGGAGAAAACACTGGAGAAACAGCACTCAGCTGTGAGAATTTTGCTCTCATGAGGTCCTTGAACACCTTAACCGAGTTCAGCACAACTCCCCTGTCAGACCACAGCTGCCTGCCCCACTCACGAGCGGGACCCCTCAGCCTAGACATCATGAACCGAACTTTGTCGATTTCAGCTGGCTGGGGGTCCCGAAGGTGTTGCAGGTAGAGCTGGCTCTGAAGCAGGAAGCCTTCGACAAACGGGTCGCTTCCATCATAAGGAGCTGGCCTACTTAACGGTACGGTCTGAGGAAACCTCATGGAGTTAAACTCCGGGAATTCATGGACCAAAAACATCTCGCTGTGTCCTGGTAAGAGGGGGAACTGTTATGTCACGCGGGGTCAACGGACCGAGGCAAAAGGGGGCGGACACACACGCAGAGATGTCTACTAATATATTTATTAATAAAGAACAGTGCTATCTACCATGACTTGACATGAGCATAAACTACTAACATGACTTGACATGAGCATAAACTACTAACATGACTTGACATGAGCATAAACTACTAACATGACTTGACATGAGCATAAACTACTAACATGACTTGACATGAGCATAAACTACTAACATGACTTGACATGAGCATAAACTACTAACATGACTTGACATGAGCATAAACTATTAACATGACTTGACATGAGCATAAACTATTAACATGACTTGACATGAGCATAAACTACTAACATGACTTGACATGAGCATAAACTACTAACATGACTTGACATGAGCATAAACTATTAACATGACTTGACATGAGCATAAACTATTAACATGACTTGACATGAGCATAAACTACTAACATGACTTGACATGAGCATAAACTACTAACATGACTTGACATGAGCATAAACTAAGAACATCGTTGGTAACATAGGCTAAACATAGGCTAGGCACATTGGCTAAACATAAGCTAGGAACATTGGTTAAACATAAGCTAGGAACATAGGCTAAACATAAGCTAGGAACATAGGCTAAACATAAGCTAGGAACATAGGCTAGAAACACAGGCTAGGAACACTGGCTAAACACAGGCTAGGAACACTGGCTAAACATAAGCTAGGAACATAGGCTAAGCATAAGCTAGGAACATAGGCTAAGCATAAGCTAGGAACATAGGCTAAACATAAGCTAGGAACATAGGCTAGAAACAAAACCCCTACCGTGCTCACCAAAAGTCCACATGAAAACAAAACAGTTCCCAATGTTTGTGCTCCAGCACACCTCTTAAATAGAGGGCAGCTGGAGCCCATTAGTCCTTGGGAACCAATCGAAAGAGAGGGTGTGGCAACTAGGCACACTGGAGCACACAAAGGCTCCTAGTGTGACACTGAGCACATTTCTGCATTTTTTTAATTGACATGGACTGACTTGTCATATTGATAAATATTATTAATATTAATTATTTAATTGCATTAATTAAAAGCATAGTCATTTAGTCCCTGAGCCTAATAGTAATGCTAAAGTAGTTACTGTTTTGGTTAAAGGTACATTGGTGAATATTTTTTGGCAAAACAAGATGAATGCAATTAATGAAAGTGATGTCTAGTTTTCTCAACTTTTTCATCATCACTATTTTAAGAAATGTAAAACAAAACAAGGCAGTCTGGGAAATGTAGTGATAATAAATTGTAGTATCTGTTAAATTAGGTGGTGCAGTTCTTTGCAATAACACTAGCCCACTACCTCTGGGATTCATGGTTTGTCAGCGTCTACATACAGACCTGGGGTGCATTTCCCAAAATGTTCGTAACACTAAGTACTTCGTAACCTAGTACTTAAGAACATTCTTAAATTTACGAGTGTTTCCCAAAACCCTTCATAACTAACGTAGTACTTAAAATTTTTCGTAAATTGCGAGTAGTCTGACCCATTTGTAACTCACTAAGTACTTCTTAACTTAAACTTCACGTGCACAAAAATGATAAATTCAGCAAATTTGCCTTTAAAAATACACAAGGGAGGTAGGCTGAAATGGGGTGGGGTAGATGGGTAGATGGGAACTTTAAACATGCATCTACTCCCCCAGATATCCCCTCAGTCGCTGTTGGTCCTAGTATTCTCAGTGTTGCTTCCTCTTCCACAGTAAGGCCTGTTGCAGATAACTGACCTCCACCTGTCTTAGCCCTCTCTTTCCTAAATTGTGCCCCTGTTTGCGCTGTAGACTTGCCATGCTTTGGGATTGATGCATGAAAGGTTAATTGTGCACCAATTTATAGGCTTGATATGCAATAGATAGCGATTGCAAATGTAATGTTTTATACCACTAATTTAAAGATCTATTGGTTATTAGTTTTAAAAAAAATGTTTTCTTAATGAATTATTTGCTTTTATTATTTGTCTTTTTAGTGGCGCAATCAACAAAGAACTACTTAAACCGCGTTCGTAGTTTCGGAGACTTACGAGGGCTTTTGGAAAACTCTTGCAAAATTGGCGTTCTTAAAGTTACGTTGTTCTTAAAGTTGTTCGTAAATCACTAAGATCAATCGGGAATCGGGAAAAGCACTCCTGACCGACTATGTCTGGGGGTGTAGGGAAGAGGCTCCGCATTGGATTTGCGTCCTGTCCGGGGTGTGTTACTGCATTGCGCTTAGTGATTCCAGAGAAATCAGACCCACCGTGACCCTGACCAGGATAAAGAAGTGATAAAACATTAAAATGTCATTAATTTTTTTTTTTTTATTATTAACATTTGTTTAGTTGAGTGTACGGTTAGCAACATGAATATTTTACTGCATGACTGTTCCCCTCATGCACTATATTTTATTCTGATGAAAATGGACGCTGGTGAAAAATGGATGCTGAGCTCAACAATGAGGCAGGTAATAAGAGCAGGTCTGAATGGCTTTAAACATGTTAAGCGGCTTGTGGTCCATTCTCCAGCCCTTCACTTTGTGCTTTGTGGATTAGC
This sequence comes from Trichomycterus rosablanca, assembly GCF_030014385.1. Lineage (NCBI taxonomy): Eukaryota > Metazoa > Chordata > Actinopteri > Siluriformes > Trichomycteridae > Trichomycterus > Trichomycterus rosablanca. The sequence goes on from NC_085995.1 coordinate 6,683,410, forward strand.
CAAGCTGGAAGTTAGCGCTGTGGGATTCACATTCTTTATATTTTCCTAATTTTAATCTAATCTTTCACTCTTGTTCTTTGATTGTGTGCCTTTCACCGAATACCCTATGACACAGAAGCTGGCAGTCTTTGAAATACCCATTCTTCAGCGATTGGATACACGTTTGAATGCTGCAGGGGCATTAAATTACTTACTAAGTACAAGAATTCAGAGATGTTAAAAAAAGAAAAAGAATGTTCTCCCTTAACTACTCATGCCACAGAGGCAAAAAATGTCCATAATGTATTACAGAGACCATTAATTTCTCTAGAAAAAAATCTCTGTGGGTGAAAATCATTCTCATGCAACCCTGTGGAGACTCTTTCTCTGTGCTCTCTCTCTCTCTCTCTCTCTCTCTCTCTCTCTTCATTTCTGTGCAAGTACCAGGGCCTTGGGTGGCACAGCTTTCATATATCAGCTCTCCTGAGAGCGAACATCTATGAGCTATACACGCATATGCATATTTTTCTTCTTTAAAATATACTTTGCTGCCACAAAGGTATCATTATACACTGATCAGCCATAATATTAAAACCACCTCCTTGTTTCTGCACACACTGTCAATTTTATCAGCTCCACCTAAATAGGAGCACTTTGTAGTTCTACAATTACTGACTGTACTTCATCTGTCTCTCTGCATGCTTTCACCCTGTTCTTCAATGGTCAGGACTCTCCCAGGACCACAACAGAGCAGGTATTATTTGGGTGGTGGATCATTCTCAGCACTGCAGTGACACTGACATGGTGGTGGTGTGTTAGTGTGTGTTGTGCTGGTATGAGTCGATCAGACACAGCAACGCTGATGGAGTTTTTAAACACCTCACTGTCCCTGCTGGACTGAGAATAGTCCACCAACCAAAAATATCCAGCCAACAGCGCCCCATGGGCAGCGTCCTGTGACCACTGATGAAGGTCTAGAAGATGACCAACTCAAACAGCAGCAATAGATGAGCGATGGTCTCTGACTTTACATCTACAAGGTGGACCAACTAGGTAGGAGAGTCTAATAAAGTGGACAGTGAGTGGACACGGTATTTAAAAACTCCAGCAGCGCTGCTGTGTCTGATCCACTCACACCAGCACAACCCACACTAACACACCTATGGGCCAGTGATAGCTCAGTGGTTAAGGTACTGGACTAGTAAACAGAAGGTTGCCGGTTCAAGCCCCGCCACCACCAAGTTGCCACTGTTGGGTCCCTGAGCAAGGCCCTTAACCCTCAATTGCTCATTGTGTTCCGCTCACTGTGTAAGTCGCTTTGGATAAAAGCGTCTGCTAAATGCTGAAAATGTAAATGTAAACACACCACCACCATGTCATTGTCACTGCAGTGCTGAGAATGATCCACCACCCAAATAATATCTGCTCTGTGGGGGTCCTGACCATTGAAGAACAGAGTGAAAGCAGGCTAAAAAGGTATGTAGGGAAACAGATAGACTACAGTCAGTAATTGTAGAACTACAAAGTGCTCCTATATGGTAAGTGGAGCTGATAAAATGTGAGTGTAGAACAGTGAGTGTAGAAACAAGGAGGTGGTTTTAATGTTATGGCTGATCAGTGTAGGTTTTGGAGAAAAATTCCCCTTTTTTAGGATACTAATTACTACTATGCACCCTGCCTCTTTTTTTTACTTCTGTAGATGTCATTTTCTGCATAAACATGATTTTTTTTTCTCTTCAATGAACATCTATTAAAAACACTGTTGCAGCAGTCTGTTATGCTTTTCAAATGGCTTGGTCAGATACTCTACAGACAATACTGTCCATGTCTGCAGGAGGATGGCGTAATATTGTATTGTCACGTAACAGTGACTCCTACTGTCTGCTCAAGGTACCTGCAGGAGTGGTGAAAGAATACATCGGTCATGTTTATTCCATTTATGTAGCAATCTACCACTGGACCTTCTTGTTTAACCTGGAAGTTGTGCATAAGACAAAAGTTAACAACGCAGGTGGGATTGGACCCACCAAAAGTAGCATGATGCTGTGCAGCACCTATTGTACCAGTTGGCAGAAATAAAAATGTGCCACACTGGGTCTTCACAGGCCCAGCCAAAACCTACCCCCAGGTTCTTCTAATTATTTTACCACATTGAGTCTTCGCCCGACCAGCTAAAACCTACCCCCAGGTTCTTCTAATTATTTTACCACATCGGGTCTTCATCCGACCAGCCAAAACCTGCCACCACGTTCTTCTAATTATTTTGACACACTGGGTCTTCACCTGACCAGCCAAAACCTACCCCATGGTTCTTCTAATTATCAAAAAAAAAAAATTCTAGTCTGGTCCATAAATTATTAATTATGAGGGTTTTGGCAGAAAGTGTGGATATGATTATGACTTGAGTGTTAACCAGACATTATTTTATAAAGGATTATACAACAGAAAATGGGTAATTACAAAGGGTATACAACATGCCATGTACATTTTTTTTACATTACTTTATGTTTTTGATAGAAATGTTTTATCTGAATGAGAAGACATCAGATAAAAGAGACAAGATTTAAAATGTAATTAACATTTTTAGCATTAACAAAATGTGTTTAAATACACATAGTTAAATACAGTCATGAGAGAAAAGGGCACATTTTAAACCAGACCTTAACATGTTCTTCTTTCCCAGGGCTTCTTTACTCAGAAGAGCATCTGTGCACTACTCCCTGTAACACATACAGTAGCTCATTGCTCGACGTTTATTTGAACCGAAATGAGATGGGGAGATAATCAGAACAGTCTGAATCAACTACTATGAGTACACTGTCTTGAAAGAGGGATTCTTCTTTAAAGATGTGCCAAGTCAAGAGGAACTTAGCTGGTTTGATGAATAATGCAAGCCTCTTGATGACGTTTCCTTTCAGTGCTGCATTTATATGAATGTCCTATAGGTGGCATCACATTAAATGTGCAGGACACTAAAAAGCTAAAAGGAAGTATTTATTTAATAATCCAGTAAGCATAATAATGAGTCACTAAACCTGATTCAGTAAGGAATCCAAATGTGTTTATGATTGCTCAGCAATAGGGAGATTTTATTTTTTAAATATCATTATCATATACTGTACATTTCTTAGGTTCATAGTAAATCATTTTACTGATTTGTTAGGAGTTTAATGTATTAAATAATAATAATGTTTTTATTATATCATTTCTATTATTATTTAGACTAATTTCAGATCTCTACAAAAATTTTATTTTTCAGAACAAAAAGGTCATTGATGATTCTGAGTCAAAATCATGCACGGGAGGAGCTCAACTAAAACAGGATTAATAATTGATAAATTAAACAGGATCAATAAAGTGGGCGGCACGGTGGCTCGGTGGGTAGCACTGTCGCCTCACAGCAAGAAGGTCCTGGGTTCCATCCCCAGGTGGGGCGGTCCGGGTCCTTTCTGTGCAGAGTTTGCATGTTCTCCCCGTGTCTGCATGGGTTTCCTCCGGGAGCTCCGGTTTCCTCCCACAGTCCAAAAATGTGCAGTCAGGTTAATTGGAGACACTGAATTGCCCTATAGGTAAATGGGTGTGTGTGTGTGTGTCTGCCCTGCGATGGACTGGCGCCCCGTCCAGAGTGTTACTGTGTGTCTTGCGCCCATTGAAAAGCTGGAATAGGCTCCAGCACCCCCCCGCAACCCTAGTTGGATAAGCGGTAAAAAAAAATTGAGTGAGTGAGTGAGGATCAATAAATCTATTGATCAGTTTAAACAAAAATTAAGACAAGTAACTACAGCTCAACATTTAATGTTACCCTGACTGTTAAATGCACAGTTGTCCCAAATTAGACACAGCCATGTACAATTTTTTAATGTTTTGGCCCATAGATTATCTTTTAACGACCCAAAGCTAACCTTTTACTAGCATCTCTGGCTGTATCCCAATCCACAGTGGTACACGAAAGTTGATTCAGGTCATATTATGTGGTGAAACATAAAAGTTGTGAGTGAGAGAGAGAGAGAGAGAGAGAGAGAGAGAGAGAGAGAGAGAGAGAGAGAGAGAGAGAGAGAGAGAGAGAGAGAACTACTGGACACCAGTGACTTGGCTTTTTCGAATTCTTGTACAAATGTCCTGCTGAAATATTTATTTGAAGGAACCATGTTTGGGTGCGCTCAGCAGGACAGCTCTGCATGTGTCCATGTGCACAGTGGGACAGTTGCTAATTGGTGGCCACCAGTATGCTAAATGTGTGCGTTTTCTCCCTGGATATATCTTCATTAACATTCCAGCAATCTGCCAGGATCCCATCTATCATAAGCCCTGCTCAATGCCCTACTAATCGGGGAGGAAGAAACTGGCTTCTGGATTGCACCAACTTACCAGAGAAGCCCTGACTCCTGCTCTTTATTTGCCCCTCTCACCTGGTAACATAAGGAGAGATTATAGCATGCTGAGAGAGCTAAATCCAGACAGCTCAACACAACCCAGCCAAAACGTTATTGGAGAAACTGCAGCCAACCAATTATAGGCTAAATGTACTTTGTTAGTGTGTGAAAACGTATCTCACACAGTTGCTGTGTTTGCTAAAACCTTTTGCCAAGACCTGATGTTAAAACAAGCAAGAGAGGCAGAATCTGACAAAGAGACAAATACAGAGGAGAGAAGCAAGTGTTTAACCACTTTTCTTTTTTTTTTTTTTTTATATACACTGAGCTAAAGGGACAACACTGTGGTGCAGTGGGTAGTGCTGTCACCTCACTGCAAGAAGGTCCTGAGTTTGATTCCCCGGCTGGATAGCCAGGGTCTATTCTGTGTATATATATATATATATATATAGAGGTGTAAATGGGGAGCAGGGCTGTTAAATTTGGTGTTTTGGGTACAATTCTCTCATACTGGCCACTGGATATTCAACATGGCACCTCATGGCAAAGAACTCACTGAGGATGTGAGAAATAGAATTGTTGCTCTCCACAAAGATGGCCTGGGCTATAAGAAGATTGCTAACACCCTGAAACTGAGCTACAGCATGGTGGCCAAGGTCATACAGCGGTTTTCCAGGACAGGTTCCACTCGGAACAGGCTTCGCCAGGGTCGACCAAAGAAGTTGAGTCCACGTGTTCGGCGTCATATCCAGAGGTTGGCTTTAAAAAATAGACACATGAGTGCTGCCAGCATTGCTGCAGAGGTTGAAGACGTGGGAGGTCAGCCTGTCAGTGCTCAGACCATACGCCGCACACTGCATCAACTCGGTCTGCATGGTCGTCATCCCAGAAGGAAGCTGACGCACAAGAAAGCCCGCAAACAGTTTGCTGAAGACAAGCAGTCCAAGAACATGGATTACTGGAATGCCCTGTGATCTGACGAGACCAAGATAAACTTGTTTGGCTCAGATGGTGTCCAGCATGTGTGGCGGCGCCCTGGTGAGAAGTACCAAGACAACTGTATCTTGCCTACAGTCAAGCATGGTGGTGGTAGCATCATGGTCTTGGGCTGCATGAGTGTTGCTGGCACTGGGGAGCTGCAGTTCATTGAGGGAAACATGAATTCCAACATGTACTGTGACATTCTGAAAGAGAGCATGATCCCCTCCCTTCGAAAACTGATGGCAGTTTTCCAACAGGATAACGACCCCAAACACAACCTCCAAGATGACAACTGCCTTGCTGAGGAAGCTGAAGGTAAAGGTGATGGACTAAACCCAATTGAGCACCTGTGGCGCATCCTCAAGTGGAAGGTGGAGGAGTTCAAGGTGTCTAACATCCACCAGCTCCGTGATGTCATCATGGAGGAGTGGAAGAGGATTCCAGTAGCAACCTGTGCAGCTCTGGTGAATTCCATGCCCAGGAGGGTTAAGGCAGTGCTGGATAATAATGGTGGTCACACAAAATATTGACACTTTGGGCACAATTTGGACATGTTCACTGTGGGGTGTACTCACTTATGTTGCCATTTAGACATTAATGGCTGTGTGTTGAGTTATTTTCAGAAGACAGTAAATCTACACTGCTATACAAGTTGTACACTGACTACTCTAAGTTATATCCAAGTTTTATTTCTATAGTGTTGTCCCATGAAAAGATATAATAAAATATTTGCAGAAATGTGAGGGGTGTACTCACTTTTGTGATACACTGTATATATATACACACACACACACACACACACACACCGATCAGCCATAACATTAAAACCACCTCTATGATTCTAAACTCAATGTCCATTTTATCAGCTCCACTTACCATATAGAAGCACTTTGTAGTTCTACAATTACTGACTGTAGTTCATCTGTTTCTCTGCATGCTTTGTTAGCCCCCTTTCATGCTGTTCTTCAGTGGTCAGGACTCTCTCAGGACCACTACACACAGTAGGTATTATTTGGGTGGTGGATCATTCTCAGCACTGTAGTGAGACTGACATGATGGTGGTGTGTTAGTGTGTGTTGTGCTGGTATGAGTGGATAAGACACAGCAATGCTGATGGAGTTTTTAAACACCTCACTGTCACTGCTGGACTGAGAATAGTTCACCAACTAAAAATATCCAGCCAACAGTGCCCCATTAGCAGCGTCCTGTGACCACTGATGAAGGTCTAGAAGATGACCAACTCAAACAGCAGCAATAGATGAGCGATCGTCTCTGACTTTACATCTACAAGGTGGACCAACTAGGTAGGAGTGTCTAATAGAGTGGACAGTGAGTGGACACGGTATTTAAAAACTCCAGCAGCGCTGCTGTGTCTGATCCACTCATACCAGCACAACACACACTAACACACCACCACCAGTGTCAGTGTCACTGCAGTGCTGAGAATGATCCACCATCTAAATAATACCTGCTCTGTGGTGGTCCTGTGAGGGTTGAAGAACAGGGTGAAAGCAGGTTACAAAAGCATGCAGAGAAACTGATGGACTACAGTCAGTAATTGTAGAACTACAAAGTGTTCCCATATGGTAAGTGGAGCTGATAAAATGGACAGTGAGTGTCGAAACAAGGAGGTGGTTTTAATGTTATGGCTGATCGGTGTGTGTGTGTGTGTGTGTGTGTGTGTGTGTGTGTGTGTGTGTGTGTGTGTGTGTGTATATATATACTGTATATATTCAGTATACTCACACTGTAAGTTGACAGTAAGTAATACATTTTTTTCCATTGGCTTTTCTGAGCATTTGTTTACAAATGTCAAAACGTTTGTTCATGGATTGGCATATTTGTCCCAGGGTGTGAATTTGAGACCTTCCTAAATGTGGCTTAGAAATACCAACTGTCATATCAAACTAATAATTACAGATGAGCAATTTGAACCATTGCAACCAAATGGGAGCAACTACAGGAGCAATGTTTCTTTTATGACCACTGTTAGACCGGTTTCAGCAACGTTTTCAAGTCTGACCACAGATATGATGATGGCAGTGGGTGACATCCTGGACCAGCAGATCTGAAATAGCTTTGACCTGTAACTTTATTGGTCGATTGCCATTCTATCTCACCTTTGTCTTTGTTTCTGTATCTCCATTCACTCACCCATTTACCAGCTTAAGCCTGGCTTACGCTCCATTACAAGCGCTTTAGAAGGGCAGCTGAAGCAAACTGGAAAGCTGAGAGTGATTACGCATTATATAAACAGTAGGATCTTGCTATCTGTCAGTCATACAGTTAAGAGGGTTGTAAACAGGCAACAGTAATAGGTGCATGACATTCTTTACATACAGTGCCTTGCAAAAGTATTCAGCCCCCTTGAACTTTTCAACCTTTTGCCACATTTCAGGCTTTAAACATAAAGATATAAAATTGTAATTTTTTGTGAAGAATCAATAACAAGTGCGACACAATTGTGAAGTGGAACGAAATTTATTGGATATTTTAAACTTTTTTTAGAAATAAAAACCTGAAAAGTGGGGCGTGCAATATTATTCAGCCCCTTTACTTTCAGTGCAGCAAACTCACTCCAGAAGTTCAGTGAGGATCTCTGAATGATCCAATGTTGACCTAAATGACTGATGGTGATAAATAGAATCCACCTGTGTGTAATCAAGTCCGTATAAATGCACCTGCTCTGTGATAGTCTCAGAGTTCTGTTTAAAGCGCAGAGAGCATCATGAAGACCAAGAAACACACCAGGCAGGTCCGAGATACTGTTGTGGAGAATTTGGATACAAAAAGATTTCCCAAGCTTTAAACATCTCAAGGAGCACTGTGCAAGCGATCATATTGAAATGAAGGGAGTATCAGACCACTGCAAATCTACCAAGACCCGGCCGTCCCTCTAAACTTTCAGCTCAAACAAGGAGAAGACTGATCAGAGATGCAGCCAAGAGGCCCATGATCACTCTGAATGAACTGCAGAGATCTACAGCTGAGGTGGGAGAATCTGTCCATAGGACAACAATCAGTCGTACACTGCACAAATCTGGCCTTTATGGAAGAGTGGCAAGAAGAAAGCCATTTCTCAAAGATATCTATAAAAAGTCACCTGGGAGACACACCAAGCATGTGGAAGAAGGTGCTCTGGTCAGATGAAACCAAAATCGAACTTTTTGGCCACAACGCAAAACGTTATGTTTGGCATAAAAGCAACACAGCTCATCACCCTGAACACACCATCCCCACTGTCAAACATGGTGGTGGCAGCATCATGGTTTGGGCCTGCTTTTCTTCAGCAGGGACAGGGAAGATGGTTAAAATTGATGGGAAGATGGATGGAGCCAAATACAGGACCATTCTGGAAGAAAACCTGTTGCAGTCTGCAAAAGACCTGAGACTGGGACGATGATTTATCTTCCAACAAGACAATGATCCAAAACATAAAGCAAAATCTACAATGGAATGGTTCACAAATAAACTTATCCAGGTGTTAGAATGGCCAAGTCAAAGTCCAGACCTGAATCCCATCGAGAATCTGTGGAAAGAGCTGAAAACTGCTGTTCACAAACGCTCTCCATCCAACCTCACTGAGCTCGAACTGTTTTGCAAGGAAGAATGGAAAAAATTTCAGTATCTCGATGTGCAAAACTAATAGAGACATACCCCAAGCGACTTGCAGCTGTAATCGCAGCAAAAGGTGGCGCTACAAAGTATTAACGCAAGGGGGCTGAATAATATTGCATAATATTTCTAAAAAAAGTTTAAAATATCCAATAAATTTCGTTCCACTTCACGATTGTGTCCCGCTTGTTGTTGATTCTTCACAAAAAATTACAATTTCATATCTTTATGTTTAAAGCCTGAAATGTGGCAAAAGGTTGAAAAGTTCAAGGGGGCTGAATACTTTTGCAAGGCACTGTACAGTACAGTTGAGTAAGTGACTTACCATTGAGCTTACCAAACAGTAATATTGGTCTTCTAGCAAACACTTACTGTACTGCTGGCTTTGGCCTTTGCACATTTGTTAGGGTTCCTATTTTTACATGCAAATGAGTTTTGTGTCAAACTTTTTGGCAGATCTTGTAGTAAACATGTGACAGACAGAACTTACTATTCGCTATTGTTTTGTCTTTCGTATATACATTTTAACAAATTATGACATGAATTTATTCATATATCATTGCCGGAATTATCTAGTAAATACTAAATAATAGTTGTATTATGTGCAAGTCCTATTAAAAATAAATAAATGGAAAAAAAAAATTATACATATAAAGTAACTTAGCCTTTCTGATTGCTTCTGTTATTGCAATGTTGTGAAACAGAATAATTTCATGTTGTTAAACAAAACATGATATTCCACAAAGATAACTGTTAGATGTTAGTAGTTATTCTCATGTCCATGTACTTATGGTATTAGGCCTGGCTTCTTCTCTAGTTAAAATACGGTGTGTCAGTTATAGTAACCTAAATGTAACTAACTTAAATAAAACTTTTTTTTAACTGTTTTTAACTGTTTTTTTAACATGCATGTAACACAAATCACATGTAGTAAAAGTTTTAATAGGAACAATTTACAATTGTAATGTGTTTAGTTGGGCCCGGTTGCAGAATCTTGTTTTCCCCTTTACAGGCTTGCCAGCTCCTCTCTTTGTCAACCTGCTATTTCTCTGAAAGCGTGATACCAGTTATACCGGTCCAGTTTTGTTGTTGATGTGGGATGCCAGCATAATTAATCATGTAATGGCAACCTGGCTGTGGTTGCAGTGCTTTTGGGCCTCATGATGTAACTGCCCTGAGACAGTGAATTGCCCCATATGAGACGTGATGTCCCTTTTCTTATAAATCCTTGTTAAGTGTGGGCTGCACCAGTCGGTGGGGTGGGGGCGCTGCTCATGTATTGTTTTGAGAACCGAGTTGTCGCAGACAGTTATAATAGCCTTCTCAGTCATAACCACTTTTCAGTTCTGTTACGTGCTATCCCTTCTCTATCCACTTTCTCCTTTGCAGGCTGTGGATGTTTTTGTGTTTTTAATTTGTTACTTTGTTTCTGTGATTTTGGCCACCACTTTTATTTCCATTTATTTCCTAAGTGGCTTTTTAGGCATAGTATTGTTCTATCCTGCTAAGCATCCTGCACTTGGGTTTATTTTCTTACAGGTGCAAGGCTTCAGCTCACGCTTTCGGTAGGAGACTCATTACAACCACAAAAGTTTAATGGTAAAATTTAATTCAGCATTTTATAGGAGTTACATTATACTATCCTCTCTCTCATTCTCACTCTCACCAGTGGACCTGTTAATTCTTGCAGTATACACCATGTAGTTAGTGCTGTAGCAGGGTTTCTCAATGCCTGTTTATAATTTTTTCTTACTTTAAATCGTGCATCTTCTTTCTTGTCTCGTCATTTCTGCTTCCCACAGCAGGAGAGACACGACATGCACTTATAACAAAGCAGTGATGAGCTTGCTGCATTTTAGATACTCTTGAAATAACCCACAGCCTAAGGATCTAAAATATTTATATGCATGCGTGAGTGTGTGTGTGTGTGTGTGTGTGTGTGAGTGTGTGCGCAGCAATAGTTTAAATAGATAACGCACTTTGATCTCTAGGGAAAGTCTGTGCAGTGAAGATGTTTTAATATTTTCTGGATCATTTTTCTGATTGACATTTTATTTCAATTATTTTGTTTTATTTATTGATGCTCTGCACTAAATTATGTTATGAAATAGATTTTGTTCCCCTCATGTTATGAAATACACTATATGGACAAAAGTATTGGGACACCCCTTATAATTTTTTGTATTCACATGTTTCAGCTACACGAATTGCTACCAGATGAGAAAACACAATTTCATAAAAGATTTCATATGCTTCCAACTTTGCCGGAACAGTTTAGGAAGGCCCTTTCCTGTTCCAGCATGACTGTGCCTTTGTACTCAAAGCAAGCTCTATAACGGCATTAAGTAAATCTTGGTCTAAGCAAAGTCCAGTAGCCTACACATAGTCCTGACCTCAGCCTCACGTAACAGCTTTGGAATGAAATGGAACATCAATTGAGGCTTTCTTGACCAACATCAGCGCCCAGCCATACAAATGCTCTTTTGACTGAATGGGCACAAATTCCCACAGATTTAATTCAATGTTATGTGAGAGGCCTTCTCAGAAGTTATACCTGAATGGAATGTCCAACAAGCTCATGGTGAGGTGTCCAAATACTTGGCCACATAGTGTACATTCAATCCATGTTCATTTACTAAGCATTATTTTATGTCAAGCCTTATATCAGTTTATATGAATTGTGTCATTTACAATATATATTTTTATACAATTGTCACAACCTGGCAGCTAGATTAGCTTTTGCTAAAAATAAAATATTTTAATTACAGGCTCATTTCAAAGTTTATACTAACATACAGTTGCGTTTGACTTAGATTTGTTTGAGGGACAGTTTCTACCGTACTAATAGACCTCACAAAGAGGTAATTTATACTTAGTGTAGTCAGAGAAAGAAGCTGATTTAGATTCATTCATTTATATATTGTCTGTTTTAGTATCACTTTATCCTGGTCAGAGTCGCGGTGCGTCTGATTATTTGAGCAAAGGGCCCATCTCAGGGCAAACTGATTTACAAATTTTGATTGGTATTGTGTTGTATGGCATCAAGGTTAATCTTACAATTACAAGGTGTAGTGATATGTTTTGGGTGGCTCAGTGGGTAGCACTGTCGCCTCACAGCAAGAAGGTCCTGGGTTCGACCCGGGTCCTTTCTGTGTGGAGTTTGCATGTTCTCCCCATGTGTGTGTGGGTTTCCTCCGGGAGCTCCGGTTTTCTCCCACAGTCCAAAAGTCTCTGTGTGTGTGTAGATTTGTCTGCCCTGCGATGGACTGGCACCCCGTCCAGGGTGTTACTGTGTACCTTGCGCCCATTGAAAAGCTGGGATAGGCTCCAGCACCCCCCCTCGACCCTAATTTGGTAAGCGGTTAAGAAAGTGAAGTGAAGAGGGAGAAGTAATATGTTTTAGCTCTCAGTTCTTTTATAATCTGTTTTTTCTATTTCAGTTTTAACTTTTTAGCTTTAATTTTTTCTATTTTAGTTTAATAGTTAAAAGTTTTTTGGCCTGTCTTCTAGATAATGCATATTATAGATAAAGAAAAAAAAACATTTTTAATTTATTTAAACAAAAAAGAACATATACAGTATATATATAGTTTGGCAGCTGAATATTTTGTTGCAGTTGATGTATATCTAAATATAAACGTTGGATAGTTATATTAAAGTGCCTTGACTGACAGTTTTGTGATATGCAGACATTCCTGTAATGTGTAATTGGCAATTCCCCTAAATTGCAGGGGGCTCCCCTCACTTCCCTCACAGTGGGGTATTTCATCGATTTATAGCCGAAACAGTGAAATGGCAGCAATACGATGTCATTGGACACACATAGTTAATGCTTGTTCAGACTGGCTATCCTGTGCCAGGTCTTGCCTTGCCATGACTACTACCCCCCACTAAGACCCTATCATGCTCCAAGTTACCCGTGCCCATCCTTCTTCCACTCCACCTGGAGATCCAGCTCACACTCCATAATTCATGTTCCTTATTGCTGAACAGCCTGCTGCCCCGCTGAGAGATAGTATGTCCTCCACCCTCTACTTCCAGTTAGTCCAACTGCTTCCTTCCCAGCTGTGTGCCCCAGGCCTGTACCCTATTTTGCAGAAGGTCCTCAAGGCATTTCCAGCTGAGCCTAAACACTCTCCCTCCTCTCACATTCGTTATACCATGACAAAGTCCTATTAGTGAGCAAACGGATTACAGCAAATTTAGCTTTTTGTTTTACATTCAAGGGAGTTCATTAAGAAAACACCAGCACAGGGGTGATTCCCTATAGAACGTGGGAGGTAAAATGATTCAAGTTCCCTTCAGTACCTCCTCCCACTTTCAATCTAATCTGATCTATTCACACTCAGGAGATTCGGCCTGCTTGCATTTTTTGGCTCAGAATGAAAATGCTTTTGAATTCCATGGATTATATTTGTTGAAATTGAAAAAGAAGCTCTATATTCAGTGTCTGGCTGATGTCCCGTGTGGCTTGATGTGCCCAATTTTTACAGTTTTTAAGTCTTGCTGATGCCTCTCACTCACACTCACGGGCTAAAATTACTTTCTTTTTACAGCCACTTTAGGAAAAAAGCTCCTATTCTGGGAGGGATCAAAAAGCCTAATGCGTTTTAAAAATGTCCTTTTTCATTCTGTTCCATCATGTGCCTGAAATAATGCATTTCTGGTCGGTACATTGGTGCCAGGGTGGCACAGCAGGTAGTGTTGGTGCGTTATAGCTCCAGGATGCTATTCTGAGCTCAGGTAATTGTATGTGGAGTTTGGCACCCCAGTGTTCATGTGGATTTTGTATGGCTGCTCAGGTTTCCTTCCACTTTGAAAGACATTTGTAAAAAATGTGGTGAGTTCACCTGAGTTCTAAAGAAATTAAGTCTAGTTGAAGCATCATCATATTTCCATGAACAGACAGTTAAATTAACTTTGAAATCATAAGACATTCATTGTTTTTGAGCAGGAGGTACGTAGCTGTCCATCAAATAAATGGAGGATCAATAATCAGATGTCTGTTAAAATTAAACACCAGTACACTTTGGTATAGATTATTTCTAATCACTTTCCAATATACAGCTGTACTGCACTGATTTAGGTTTGTTTTATATAAATTCCAGGTCCAGTTGGGGTGGTTAAAATAAAAGGTTTACACCCACTGTGTTGCAAATCCCTTCCACTTTTTCATGAAACTGAAAATAGCTTCTTCAATAAAAAGCAAGCGACTATCCTGACCATCCAAAACTTTCAGCTGCATAAACCAAGCTTGTGGATTGGAGTCCTATAATTAATATGTATCACAATTATGTATGTTTAAATTATCTGTGTAATAGAATTATTAACTCAGATCTCACTTATTTTATAATCTGTTTTTCCCATTTTAATACACTTTTAATAGTTTTTTTTTAATGTTTATTGCTGATAAACTGGAAAAGCATAATTTAATCTATTTTAACAAAACAAGAACATGCAATATTTAAAAATAGTTCTGCAGCTGAATATTTCTGTAAATATTAATGTAACGTATTATGTTATATATATTTTTAGTCTTTTTGTGGAATTTCTAAAGTTGAAAATGACAAAATCCAGTCAGAAATATTCATACAGCAAATCTAATCTGATTATATCTTTCAGCTCTTTTAATCGTATCTAGCACCTTTTAACAGCTTTTGCACAGTTCTAGTTAGACCCATGATTATTCTGCTTGGTAAACTGGTACAGTCCAATCAAATTTTTTAGTTTTATGACACAACCTTAGCTGTTCTGTATTGCCTATATATTATTACAAGGATTGAGTTAATAAATTAAGGTCATTATGTGAAAACACTCCCAGATAAAATCTTTCATTTTCATTATTCTGTCCACTTTTGCTGTGCAAAAGCAGCCACAGGACAAAACTACTGTTCACACCATGCTTGTCAGGTGGTACAGTGCCGTTGCATTGTTTGTAAATTCTCACCATTTCTGTAAATTTTCTGTGAAAAAATGTTTGGTTCACTGTGCAGAGCTTTCTGTTTGTGGTTCAGTCTAACTGATGCAGTCAAATATGTATTTTGCACTAGTGTATTTGGGACACGCTGTGGACCCACCAATGGTTACTAAAGAAGAATGATTATGTTTCTTTATTAGGATTTTAACATCATGTTTTGTACTTTGGTTAAATTCATGACAGGAACGGTAATTACAGGTTACACAAGATTCATCAGTTCAAGTTTATTATCAAACAGTGTCATGGACAATTTTGTATCTTTAATTTACCTCGTTTACAAGTTACTGGACTGTGGGAGGAAACCAGAGCTCCCGGAGGGAACCAGCATAGACACGGGAAGAACATGCAAACTCAACACAGAAAAGACCTGGACCGCCCCACCTGGGAATATATCCTAGATGGGATCCTGCTGTGAGGCGACAGTGCTACCCATCGGACCACCTTATTATTATTATTATTATTATCATTATCATCATTATTATACAGATCCAAACAAGCCAGTCATTTTCAAAAACATGCGCTACAGATTTCTGTTTCCAGTTTTCTTGAGTTGGTGATACCAGATGGCACAATGTAGGCCAGCATATGTGACACAAAATAAAAGGAAAGGCATGATTAAGCACTATCCAATCTGTCTCACACCCCCTTTGATTGAGACCCTGCTGATCCACTTTCCTGATCGTGTTTCCAGGCTGATATTGTAATGACTCATGTTGTTTGTAATTATGTAGTATTTACCTGCCTTATTGCACAGACTGAAGATGCAGGACCACACTGCTTCTCTCTTATATTTATACTTACTATTCTAGACATGCCTGGTCATTACTTACTTGCTGCACTGGGACTGGTCTGATGTCTGGCTTCTTCTGTTACATACTTTCCCTGCACATGAGGCTGTAATTAAGCACCTTAATGTATACTCTCCTAGTGTCTGTGTGGGTTTCCTCTGGGATCTCCGGTTCCTCCTACAGTCCAAAAACAAGTGTTACAAACAAGTTAAATTAACTGGGGGTACAAAATTGCTGGTAATGATGTTTAACATTAAACTTGAACTGATGAATCATGTATAACAATCACCTGTCCTGTCATGAATGTAAACAAAGTGTAAAACATGACCTTAAAATCTTAATAAACTAAATAAACAAGCACCGCGATTCAGATTGTTGTCTCATACCATACTTGAAGTAGACCTGTCTATACAAAATCACTTGATCTTTATTTCTCAGTTCATAAGCTATTATTTTTTATACTTGTGCATGTCATACATTTTTAACCGAGCCCTTTGATGCATGAGCTGGGTGATGCATCGCCCGCGCTACATCAAAGAAGCTCTTTGCTCTTAATATAAGCTGGCCTTAATGCAAGGCATCTTCTCAGATTGCTGCTCTCCGAACACTCAGTAATCCATTTGCCTTGCAGTCATTTGTTTCATAGCACTTTCTCACATTGTGCTATGTTTCCAGGAACATTTAGTGCATTTACACTCTTAGTGGAAAAAAAAATAATGAGCACCTCTATTCCTGACAGACACATTCCTTTCCCCGAGGACTATATTTAGCAATTCACATATGTAGATTTATTCTTACATTTTTGACAAAATAATAGTGGGGGATTTTACCAGCACTTGTCTTCTCATAGATTACCCAGTTATATTAAAAGATAATTGTGAACATGGTTAAATGTGGCAATTAATTTGATGTTTATATTTTTTAACAAGAAAAAACACTGAGAATCAAACTCTGGGTGCCCGGTGTTGTGATTTTAATGGTTTCTGCAATCGTTCCATTTTCTGTAACTGAATGACCTGAAAGTTCTTTGTAAAAAAAAAATTAATGTCATATTAACATGTAAAAACATTAATAATGTCATTTAACTTTGTCACTGCCTGCTAAATCTTTGTTAGTAAATATGATTTCAAGCTAGCTAGTGACTAGTCCAGTTACAGTACATGGCCAAAAGTATGTAGGCATTTGACTGTGTGCTTGTTCGACATCCTTATTCAAAGATAGTGTCAGGGTTCACAAGGTTCAACTGTTGATGCCCTAATCTTTAAGCCTATATTTGCATGTGCAGCACCCTGGCTAAGCTGTTGCTTGTAGATTTCCAGTGCACATGCATGACTTATATATAAAAAACAGGAATCTGTGGCATCGGTGTCCTTCCTACGTATGGAAGGGGGGGTTAAAATATTTATTATGTTAATACTCAGTAGTGTACTTTCATGTCAGGCTTTGTTAAAAGTAGGACAATCCTCTATGGATCTTCTTTGTGGTCATAACAAGGATTCATATTTTTTCACATAAAAGCTATTTGCTTGTAAAATGGCACTATCCTGGTTTGATAGGTTTATTAAGCTTTAATTTGTCAGGTTGAGATAGCATTTAACGTCCTTTCAAAGTTTCATAAAGGTTTATTGTCAGATTGTAATATATTCCATCTCGACAGCTTATAACATCAGCAGTAATTCTGATCAATGATAAAGTCAGGAACTAAAAGGTTTATGTTTTTATCAATATTTTTATAAAAAACCTATTACACTCATGAGATTTAATTTGACAGTTTTCGTATAAGATGATCTCTATCCATGAAGGGTTTTTTTTCATTCATTTGCCTTTTTCCACTTGCAAAATAAGCCGTCACTACACAATCTCATTCCATGCCTTCCTCTAAATCCCTCTTGTGCCATCGGTCCAACTTCCATATGGAGGGCAGCTGAACAGGCCATGTGCTTTCGGCACTGTGACTTTTACCACGTCTCCTGTCTCTGTGTCTCTTGGCCAGGCTGGAGCAGGACGTCCTCCCGCCGTGGCCTCTCAGCAGGCCCAGCTGTGCCCTGAAAAATGCCCCGGGGGCAGAGGGTGAAATGTGCTATCCTCCTAATTACAGCCGAATGGCGCGTGTCTAGCACAGTGTCTGCGCCTGACGCAGATCTTCTCCTCCTGCTGGCACGTGTGAAGAGATCACAAGCTGTCCTCCAAACCTCTGCTGCATTCTCAATTGGCAGGTTTAGGAGCCAGTGCTCTGGGCTCTCGGGTGGTGGAGGAATCTAATGTGCTAGCCGAGCAACGCGAAAAGTTTGTGCTAACAAATTTGAGTCTCTGCAGTGTTACCTGCCTAGTCAGGTGCTCAGCAAACACAGACACAATCGTGCTGTGTCTGACAGAGGGAAGGTTGGGTAGTTTTGTGTTTTGCGTTGTGTGGGAGAAAAATGTTGATTTACACTAGAAGTATTAATACATAATCAATTACTACTTAAAACATGTAGATATGCTTAGGGCATGATTGCCAGTAGTCATATTCCAATATTCCAAGAATACTGATACAATGGAATGTTACTGGAAAGTGGTATATGTCACAAGAAGTGCATTAATTGCATTGTATGACGTCCAAAACCCAGTTCTAGCTGGTTTAGCAAAAAAAAATCTCTGTTAATGGTGGAATCTTTCACTATCCTAAGAGGTCACTGATGGGAGTATAAAGGGTGATTTTCTCTCGTATCACATTCTCTGAGTTTCTATGTGAGACTTTGACAGTGCGATCCTTCTCTGTAGATGATAATAGAACTATTTTCTACTCATTATCCAGTCTCTAAGGTATTTCATTAACGGTTTTCCCACCACAATTGGCACCGCAGTGGCTCCTACTGCTGTCTGGTAGAGGTGCCAGCATAATGTAGTCCTTTATTTTACAAGCCACACTTTTGTATTTACATATACACTATATGGCCAAAAATACTTAGACAGCTGACCATAAGCTTGTTGCACAACCCATTTCAAAACCATGACCAGTTATATGAAGTTGGTCTCTAATTGGCACTATTACATCCTTACTATTCTGAAAAGCTTTTCTCAGGATTTTGGAGTGTGTCTGTAAGAATTTGTGGTCATTGATATTTGGCCACGATCAGAGCCCATTCATTTGGAGTTGGCCACTCGTTGACGCTATTACATTCTTATTCTTCTGGGAGAGCTTTAGCAGGATTTTAGAATGTGTCTGTAAGAATTTGTACCTATTCAGTCAATAGCATTTATTAAATTAGGCACTAATTTATCATAAAGGTTTTTAATGGGATTGAGATTTGGGCTTTGTGCAGGGGCAAAGTCATGCTAAACAAGAAAAAGCCTTCCCCAAACTGTTGTCACAAAGTAGAAACATGTAATTGATTTTATATTATTCAGTTTTAAATTGGTGTGGCTAAAACACCTAAAATCTTGATCTTGTTCATAAAATCTTTCTTTTGTTTGTATTTATATCTCGGTCTTGACCTTGAGCCCGTCTTGTATTTCTGTCAGACTAATACATGCCACTTTAAATTATACTACTTTAAATCAATAGACTGTTTTTGGTCTCAGTTGTTACTGGCCAAAGTCTCAATGAGATAGTCTTGTTACAATAAGACCATGAACCAGACAGCAACTTAAGCAAAATCCACTAATGCAAACTGTACCATGAGCATTTTGGGCTTTGCTCTGAGTGACCTGTCCAATGTATCGAAAAAAACGAAAGGTTCCAGGTATTGACGGTCAGGAAGTGTGACATAATGGTAAGACCCACATCTATTTTTGAGCACTTTGCTCAAATGGCACTGAATGGCAGCTGGAGGATTCACAAGTGCCCATAATGGTCTAAGAACAGACGACTGCTTCCTCACATTTCCCCTTTGATAGGTCTATGGACACATTTATTGATCTGTTTCAGTCTGAGTGTTTCTGAAGAAATCTATTAGTTGTTTTTTTGTTTTGTCTTTCTCTTGTTTTTGTTTTGGTGCTGAATTTTGAGATGGATGTCCTGCAAAAGGTTGACATCTGAATATGAGTGTATAAAAGACAAATCTGATCAGAAGAAAAATCTGATCAAAAATACCAAAAAATTCCATCAAGGCTCTATTGACTATTTATTGGGGTTAAAAATCATTAATCCTTAAAAATATTTCCAAAAAGTATTTTATTGTTTTATTAATAAATATTTAATATTTAATAAATATTTATATCTAATTTATTAACTTAATTAGTAATATTTATATTTATTTATATTTATTTAATTTAGTAGCACTTTTCTTATTGGGAACAGTAATTTATTAAATATCGTAGCATTTTAATCAGTTAAACTTTCTTTACAATTTACTCACTCAGCTGCTTCAAATATGTGACAAATTAAAGAAAAATGATACAAAATATAAAGGAGAAACCATCATGTTAAATGTGATCAGTCTATTTCAGCAAGAACAGTCCTTTAAAATCTCCTGTATGAAGGACAGACATCCTTGAGCATATTCTCAGAGCACATGTGTGACAAACACCAAGAGAATGGTACAGGTCTGAATAAGTGACCCCTGCATTGATTAGGGTTACTTGTTTCTGTTGTGCTGTAGAGGGCATGTTGCTGGCATCACTTGGGTCCGCTTGCTCTCCTAAAGGGAAGGATCACTGCAGATCAATGCAAAGCTTTTCTTACTTTTTTACCCAATCAATAAACTGTAAAACACAGGCACTATTGATTTTAGGGTTTAAATAAAACCTGACAGAAGAAGTTTTATTTTAAGAAGATAACCAATCACAAAACCAACTGCACATCAGTGTTTATTCTGACAAGATCTCTTGAGAGGAGCAGGACCAACTGGGCCACACTGGAGGTATGGAAGCAGACTTGTAGAAGTTAACAGAAATCTGTGGATGCATTCAGAGTGCACGAGGGACTTTTTCTACATTCTAGCTTAAGGCAGTTCACTGAAAATAAACAGAATAAAAACAAAAGGGAGGAAAGGTTTCTTTTCCAAACTGACACAGACCCAGGAACACAAAAGGAAAACAAAACTAACAAAAAACTAACAAAATATAAAAATATTGCCAGTAGTTACTAAATATCACAATTCACTACAGATGCATTTGCATCATGCCTAATCAGTTTATAGCTACTGAGAAAGCACCATCGGGGAAATAACTACCACAAATTTCATTTTGAAAGCTTTAATGTATATCTCCTAAGGTGCTCCCAAATGTGTCTGTTCTAAATAGCAGATTAATTGAGAGAAGAACATTCCTACAGAAAGAAGAATTACATTTCAATTGTGTTATAAGGTGCTTGTGTCACATTAATACTGTTAGAAAGTTTCAGTTATACTGTAGACACTGTAATGCATAAGATAAATGGCAGACTCATGAGAGTATGAGCATAACTAAATTCTGTATTTTACAAACTGAAGTCCTATTTATTGTGCATTATCTAAATAATATCTTGTTTATTGCCCCACAGATTTACATTATTTCAAAACTTTTTATGTTTTTCATATACTTTTAAAGGCCCAAAAGCACAATGAACTTAAAGCCAAAATAAGATTTTTAGTGGTTTAGTTAAGTCTTATTATTATCAATAATATAGAAGAAGCTAAATGAATTGATTCTCACAACAATTCACCAAACCACACCTCTTTTCAATGTGTTTATTGTGATCTAACCCTATTTTACACCACTACGATTTACCTTTTGTACCATTGGTCCGCAATGTACCAGAATGAGGTTGTGGTTTAAAAAACACATTATAATTAAAAAATAACACATTATACCAGTTTTAAGTTTTTTAAATACTTAAGAAGTATTTGGACACCTGACCATGAGCTTGTTGACCATCCAACATGCTTCAAATTTAAATAGCAAATAGTATCAAACTAAAGTGACTGCTATGTGACCTTTCCAACTATAACAGTCACTCTTCCGAGAATGCTTCTCACAAGATTCTGGAGTATTTTTGTGGGAATTTGTGCTAATTCAGTGAAAAGAGCATTTGTATGGCTGGACACTGATGTCGGTCAAGAAAGCCTCAAAGCTGTTTAGTATGGCTGAGGTCAGGGCTCAGGATTTTTGGTTTTAGTTTTAGTTTTAGAACCATGGACAGCACTTCTCTGTGCTTTTAAATCCCTCAACATAGAGGACAAAAGAAAGGAAGGAAAGTTAGAGGTAGGAAACAAATAAGGAAATAAGGAATAAAAGGAAAAAAAAGGAAGAAAAAATAAGTGAAAAGACAATGTAAAGAAGAATAAATAAAGGTAAAAGATTAAAAAGAGGAAGAAGGTAGAAAAAAAAAAAAAAAAGGGAAATGGGAGGACAAATATGAAAGGAAGAAAAGTAAAAGTAATTCAGAAAATGTAAATAAAAGTTCAAAATAAGCAAAGAAAAAGAAAAAGAAAGGTAAACTAGTAAGACAGTAAAAGTAAGGAAGAATGAAAAAAGGGGAGAAGAGGAAATAATGTGTATACAAAACCATTTATTGTGTAACATCATGTCACAGCTGGTAGTGTTTTGATTCTGTTTTGATAGTTCGTGCCCAGGTTTGATCTTTATTTTTGGTTGTGTGGAGTTTTGTATGTTCTTCCCATGTCCATGTCAGATTCCTTAAGGTATTTTGTTTTATCATAAAAAATTTGCTAGTGTTTGGATTCACTAGTAAATGGCAGGGTATGATGCCCTGTGGTTTCTGCTCTTGTTGTAGTCTTAGGAATTAATTACATTTTTAGATTTTCTATTCTGCTTTGGTAGAATAAGTCACAAAATAGCTTGACTGTGTTGGTTCAAGAAAAAACATCACAATTGTCTATTTTTTTTCAGTTGTATAATGTCAAAGCTTTTAGTTGTTTTAAAATGTCATTATTTTCCCCTAAAAAGACTCACAGGGAAGAACTACCTAGACTAAACCCATTATCCTATATGTTCATCAAATCAATAATGCCTAACATAACAATTCATGTACTTTAACATTATTGCCCATTACACCCCAGTTAAATACACTTAGATGTTATTTGTAACGCAAACCTGTTAAATAAATACACTGGACATTGGCATCCATGATCAAATTCATAACAGCCATGAAGCTATTAGACTTCAAACTCAAATTAGTACTTCTTATTCATTACTGTTATACATAATAACCTTTGTAAAAGCACACAGCTAGCATCGAATAATAAAATGAAAAAAACAACAACAACAACATTTACCCTACACAGCTTTATTGAACTCACTCCAGAGGTTAATAATCATTTATGTCCATTCTAATTACAGAACAGGACTATATGTTTTCTTTCAATTGTTGCGACAAAGCACTAAAGCACTACTTATGAACCATATTTGGACATGGCTGAATGCACATAGATAAAATCCAACCCACACGAATGCACAAACACATTCACTCTGTGAGTGCTTAGCACAATCACATTCACTCTGCGTGTGCTCGCTTGGTCTCTATCAATATTTCTGTCTAAGATGAGAAGGTAATTATAGAGACCTTTATTTCTGAATGGCAATCTGAAGCACAAGGTTACAGTGTATCACAAAAGTGAGTACACCCCTCACATTTCTGCAGATATTTAAGTATATCTTTTCATGGGACAACACTGACAAAATGACACTTTGACACAATGAAAAGTAGTCTGTGTGCAGCTTATATAACAGTGTAAATTTATTCTTCCCTCAAAATAACTCAATATACAGCCATTAATGTCTAAACCACCGGCAACAAAAGTGAGTACACCCCTTAGTAAAAGTTCCTGAAGTGTCAATATTTTGTGTGGCCACCATTATTTCCCAGAACTGCCTTAACTCTCCTGGGCATGGAGTTTACCAGAGCTTCACAGGTTGCCACTGGAATGCTTTTCCACTCCTCCATGACGACATCACGGAGCTGGCGGATATTCGAGACTTTGCGCTCCTCCACCTTCCGCTTGAGGATGCCCCAAAGATGTTCTATTGGGTTTAGGTCTGGAGACATGCTTGGCCAGTCCATCACCTTTACCCTCAGCCTCTTCAATAAAGCAGTGGTCGTCTTAGAGGTGTGTTTGGAGTCATTATCATGCTGGAACACTGCCCTGCGACCCAGTTTCCGGAGGGAGGGGATCATGCTCTGCTTCAGTATTTCACAGTACATATTGGAGTTCATGTGTCCCTCAATGAAATGTAACTCCCCAACACCTGCTGCACTCATGCAGCCCCAGACCATGGCATTCCCACCACCATGCTTGACTGTAGGCATGACACACTTATCTTTGTACTCCTCACCTGATTGCCGCCACACATGCTTGAGACCATCTGAACCAAACAAATTAATATTGGTCTCATCAGACCATAGGACATGGTTCCAGTAATCCATGTCCTTTGTTGACATGTCTTCAGCAAACTGTTTGCGGGCTTTCTTGTGTAGAGACTTCAGAAGAGGCTTCCTTCTGGGGTGACAGCCATGCAGACCAATTTGATGTAGTGTGCGGCGTATGGTCTGAGCACTGACAGGCTGACCCCCCACCTTTTCAATCTCTGCAGCAATGCTGACAGCACTCCTGCGCCTATCTTTCAAAGACAGCAGTTGGATGTGACGCTGAGCACGTGCACTCAGCTTCTTTGGACGACCAACGCGAGGTCTGTTCTGAGTGGACACTGCTCTTTTAAAACGCTGGATGATCTTGGCCACTGTGCTGCAGCTCAGTTTCAGGGTGTTGGCAATCTTCTTGTAGCCTTGGCCATCTTCATGTAGCGCAACAATTCATCTTTTAAGATCCTCAGAGAGTTCTTTGCCATGAGGTGCCATGTTGGAACTTTCAGTGACCAGTATGAGAGAGTGTGAGAGCTGTACTACTAAATTGAACACACCTGCTCCCTATGCACACCTGAGACCTAGTAACACTAACAAATCACATGACATTTTGGAGGGAAAATGACAAGCAGTGCTCAATTTGGACATTTAGGGGTGTAGTCTCTTAGGGGTGTACTCACTTTTGTTGCCGGTGGTTTAGACATTAATGGCTGTATATTGAGTTATTTTGAGGGAAGAATAAATTTACACTGTTATATAAGCTGCACACAGACTACTTTTCATTGTGTCAAAGTGTCATTTTGTCAGTGTTGTCCCATGAAAAGATATACTTAAATATCTGCAGAAATGTGAGGGGTGTACTCACTTTTGTGATACACTGTAAATGCTGATTAAGAATGCTCAGCCTGTCCAGGTCAGTTGTTGAAATATATGCAAATGCACAAGACATCAATTCTAATCATGGATTCAATTATTTTTTTGGGATTTTGAATATATCGTATTGAATGTCCGCTCTGCCCTCCAGCTGGGCTAGGCAGCCAAACAAACAACGACTGGCTGCTGTTCAGGGATGGGTAAGCCGAACCAGGGTTCCTCATAACTGGTGCAATTACGACCTCTGATGGCTGATTGATGGCGCCTGCACAGAGTTGGGGAATAATGCTGATCAGGGTGTGGCTCTCCGTGCACAAAGCTGGTTTGCATATGAACTCGCCTCATGCAGGTGAAAAGCGGCAGTCGGTACTGCTCACGTGTCTCGAAGGGGGCGTGGGTCAGTTGGGAAGCTTCTCAGTCAGCAGTGGAGGGTTGTATCGGTAGATGTGAAGTGTAACACAACCAGGGTGATTGGATACGACTAGATTAGGGGAGAAAATTGGGGGAAAAATCAGAGAAAAAGAGAAAAGAAGTAACACATACACTGTGTGGTACAGAAGAACTATTATAACTTGTCAGATAATCTGCTTTTTCTAGATGTTTGATAGATGATTTTGCTGTAATGCCCAGTGATCATACACTGTCTACACTACATAGTCTGTGTAGTCATATGTTTATTGTTTTTTATTTATTTGTCTTACACTTATATTAAAATGACTACTGATGAAAGTACTCAGACCTTAAAATATGGATGAAGTTTTTACAGAAATGCTATCCCATATTCCACTGACATTCCTGGAGCTATTTTATTGTTTATGGTCAATTTTATCCAAGGCCTCAGCAACAATCAATCCATAAGGTCATACATAATTTCAGAAAAACATCTAAAAACTGCATAAATCTGTAATCTAAGCTAAGGTCTGTAAACATGACTCAGAGCATGACTGAGAAGCAAAAGCAAGTGTTTATCTGACAAAAAAAAGTACCTGGATGAATATTTTTGAGGAATGGTCTATGAAGAGTTAAATCATATGTGAATAGATTTAAGCCACATGGTTCGAATCATCAAATCATGTCTGGCAACAAGATTAAATATGATTGGCTGTGTCTGGGGGGGATGTCGAGGTCCGGTGATGAATTTGCGTCCTGTCCAGGATGTGTTAGTACATTGCGCTCAGTGCTAATGGGGTAGCTGGACCCATTGCGATCCTGACCAGCAGTAAAGCATGGTGGCAGTAGTCTGATGATGTACCACATTCCGATCTGGATGACCTGCATTCCTACATATTCCATTATTTATTTATTTATTTATTTATTAGGATTTTAACGTCATGTTTTACACATTAGTTACATTCATGACAGAAACGGTAGTTACTGATCACACAAGGTTCATCAGTTCACAAGGTTAATGTCAAACACCATCATGGACAATTTTGTATCTCCAATTCACCTCACTTGCACGTCTTTGGACTGCGAGAGGAAACCGGAGCTCCCAGAGGAAACCCACGCAGACACGGGGAGAGCATGCAAACTCCACACAGAAAGGACACAGACTGCTCCTCCTGGAAATGGAACCCAGGACCTTCTTGCTGTGAGGTAACAGTGCTCCTAAGCCATTGTGGACAGTGTAGGGTCATCGATCTGTGAGTTAAAACTGAGGTGTAATCAGTTAATGCTGTTTCAAAACACAAAACATTCACACATGAATGACCGAAAAGAAACTAAAGAAGCTTTGAAGTGGCTGTGTTAGGTTTTGACTCAAACCCCATAGTCATGCTGAAGATTTTAAACCTAAGAACAAAGCATTTTTGAAGATGACTACTGACAGTGAACCACATTTAAACACTAATAACACAAATCTGCATTTTACTAGGACTGTGCTCCTTATTTATCAAAACTCCAATTGCCGACTCACTTGCCAGCTCTGATAGTTAAATTTCATCCTAGCTGACCCTCATCTGGGGCAAGACTGGCTGTAAATAAATACATCAAAAGGAAATTCGAACCACAGGACAGTAGTGTGGTTGACAATGGCACCTTGAGATGACTGATTCTCATGACTTCCACTCTTTCTCTCCTTTCACAGATCTGATCTGGTTTCATCTTGTGTGGTGTCTGGATCAGCCTGAGGTCAATCATGCATTGATGGAGGGAGAAACAAGATTGCTGGGAGATGACCCTTACCCTTTGCCAAGTGTGCTGTGATAAGACACAGTAAAGGTTCCAGAGGTCACTAAGTTATGCAACAGCAAGTAGACTGTTTGATGTCATTGTATTTTTATTAAGCAATAGAACACGAGAGGGAGTGTGTTATCGCGAATAACACCACGGCTGTGATTCGGTCGTAGATCATCACAGCCGTGATGTTATTCGCGATAACACACGACCTCGAGTGTTCTATTGCTTTTATACAACAGTTTTTACAAAATAAAGAAAGAAAATAAATCAAAGAAGCCCTGAATTTCATATTAAATATGCTTTAATATTGACAATACCTTCCGCCAAAAAGTAGTTCCACAACGAATATAAAGTTTAACACTACAAAGCAGACATCCCAAGTTGCAAAAACTCATTTCAGGGAGGTAAGAACAACAAGAAGAAAAAGTCAAAAACTTCCGAAGGGAAAAAAAAGAAATAAAAAAACCTCTCGCACACACCAAAGGATATAGATGAAAACAGAACTTCTAGATGCTGCTAACAGGTTCGCGTTACAAACACATTAATGTTCCCTACATAGTGCACTAGATTGTGTATCAGATCATGGATATATGTTCCCTACATAGTGCACTAGATAGTGAATTAGACAACTGATTTATGTTCCCTACACAGTGCGCTAGATGATTGTATATCAGATAACGGATTTAAAACGCGACCGGGAAAAAAAGGCTGTGTCGCCTGTGTGCGCGTTTGTGTGCATGAAGCTTGTCGTTAATGGCAACGCGTCAGCGGAGTAATACCATTGTGGTGTGAAAAGGCCGTGCTGTTGTCACGAATATCAGCACGTTTAGAACGCTTCTCAACCAATCAGATTGTAAGGTCGGAACTACCTTTTGTATAAAAGTATTTACGTCATATATTCTCTACACGTAATGGTCATCCAGAAATGTAATTAAACAAGAATTTATATACACCGATCAGCCATAACATTAAAACCACCTCCTTGTTTCTACACACATTGTCCATTTTATCAACTCTACTTACCATATAGAAGCACTTTGTAGTTCTACAATTACTAACTTTAGTCCATCTGTTTCTCTGCATGCTTTGTTGGCCCCCTTCCATGCTGTTCTTTAATGGCCAGGACTCTCACAGGACCACCACAAAGCAGGTATTATTTGGGTGGTGGGTCATTCTCAGCACTGCACTGACACTGACAGTAGAATAATACAAAGTTTTTCTCACTTTTTTCTTTGCTCAAGTGAAAACAACAAGCGATTACATGGATAAGCTGTTGAGATTACATGATTACATCCTCCAGTGTCATTTTACGGAGGCTGAAGCGCTGACTGGGAACCTGTTTTCACTGTTGTATTTGTGTGTGCATGCTTGTTTGTGTTAGTGTACACGTGAATGTGATTGGCAGCTATGGATGGGCCTGTCAGGAGAGAGGGTCTTCAATTCGTGTTATTTTCATGCTTCATTGCGATGGGAACACTTGCTGGTCGGCAGAGGTCCTTATTATATTCCTCAAAAAAAACAGTACAAGTTTGCTTTTGCTTCTGAACATAGATTTTTTTTTTATTTGCTATGTGGCTCCCGCTGGAATGTTCCAGGATCTTGTTCTCTCCAAGCTCTGCTATATGGATCCTGTTTGAGCAATTATTAATAGTTCTTTTAACCAGAGCTTGAGGTAGTCAATGGTTTGACTGGAATAATGAACTGTTCGAGCATGTGGTAGCTCAGTAGGTACTACTGATCAGATGCTTGTTGGTTTACACTCCACTAGGGCTGGGCGATTTTGCAAAAAAAATCTTGATTATTTTAAAATTATACCCGATTGTCGATTACGATTTAGATTTTTTTTTGTTCTTGTATAATGCAATTAAAATAAGACTCAAATTTCTTTTTTTGCATTGTAATTAAAGGCTGCAGAAGTGTAAAAATAGTAACAGCACCACCTATAATTATCCTTTTAAGGGACTCAAACTTTATAACAATAACGATATCACAATAATTAACAATAATTAAAACAAAATAGAAATCTGAATTATCTATATCCTTATCTATCTATATCTAAGAATAGCTCACAAACAACTGTTTAAATAATGTTCAGCAGAACCTCCTTACATTAGGAAAAAAACTACAAAAAGTTCTTTACAGGTTTCTTAAAAGGAACACGAGCCTGTACTGTGCTGTTTCCACCACTGAGTGAGTCTGTATCAGTATCTACATTGGGGGGGCATCAAGTGATCACTCAGCTCAGCTTTGATTTTGTCCTCTTGTGATTTGGGGGGTGGATACAACATTTTAAACATTTAGGGATGTGTAATGTGTCATTTTAGTCCCATAAAACTTTAAAACTGTATTAACCACTATTATGTGTCGTAGAATGATTCGATTCTATTGAACAGCCCTTTAAGCCAAAATAAAGGAACCGATTCGCGCATTTGGGAGTCACTACATACATACGGCTCTTTAAAAGGAACCGAGACAAAAGATCCGACTCCCTATCGCAGAATTCACTGCAGCAGTTTCCCAGACGCGATTTTTTTGTACTCAGTAACGGATGTGATTTAAAATGTAGCGAATTACAATTCTTAGTACAAAACTTACTTAAGTAAAAGTAAAATTACAGGCTGTAAAATCTACTTTAAAAAGTACAAGTACACAAAAAAAACGACTCAATTACAGTAACGCGAGTAAATGTAATTCGTTACTTTCCAGCCAATCCTGATCGCGCTCATCGGCTCCGTATTTTGATTCAGTTCAGCGGTGTTTGATTCAGTGAATCTTAATTAAACTCTTCTGTTTGTGTCTCGTTTTGCCGATCGTGTTTGCGCTCCTTATTACTGAATCGAACCGTTACCGTGTATAATCCTTGTTGTCTTCCGTTTACTGTTTTGGTTTTCGCTGGTTTTGGACTCTATTTTCGCCCTTTTTATATTAAACTTTCCCTGATTTATATTCCGCGGGCGTCTGGTCAGTTTCTGCTTCGTGACATGTTGGTATTTTAATTAAAATATAAAGTATGTAAACAATCGCGATTGTCACATTCTAACATCGGGTGAAAACGTTCATGCGAATTAACCGAATTAATCGTGAAAATCGCCCAGCCCTACACTCCACTACCACCAAGTTGACAATGTTGGGCCCCTGAGAAAGGCCCCTGAACCCTAAATTGCTTGCATTGTATTTAGTCTCAATTGTAAGTTGCTGTGGATGAAAAGCATCTGCTAAATGCTGTAAGTGTAAAGTGTGTTTGGCGATCAGAAATAGAATAACATTCATTCATTCATTCATTCATTCATTCATTCACAGTCTGTTTTACCACTGTTTTATCCTGGTCAGTGTTGTAGTTTGTCTGACTTATTAGAGTAAGGCAGGAAACACTCTGATAATAAATACATAAATAATAAATATTATATATTATGAATAAACAATAAATCAATTTATATATATTGTTTTTATTGTACAAAGAGTCATACTCCTGTCCCGTGTCCTCCTGCCACCTCGTAACAAAAAAAGCAAGTGTTTCTGTTAACAAAAAAATTACTTTTGGCCACTCAGGTGGCGCAGCAGTAAAACATGCTAGCACACCAGAGCTGGGATTTCAAATACATTGTTTCAAATCTCAGCTCTGCCATCCGGCTGGGCAGCCACATAAACAATGATTGGCTGTTGTTTGGGGTGGGATGAGCCAGATTGGGCTTCCTCATAACTGGAGCAATTACGACTTCTGCTGGCTGATTGATGCTCTGCGCAGAGTCGGGGAATAATGCTGATCAGGGTGTGGATCTCCGTACACGAAGCAGGTGAAAGATGCAGTCGATACTGCACACGTGTCGGAGGGGGCATGGGTCAGTTGCGAAGCTCCTCAGTCAGCAGTGGAGGGTTGTATCGGTAGAGGTAAAGCATAACGCAATCAGGGTAATTGGATAGGACTAGATTAGGGGGAAAAATCGGAGAAAAGTAAATAAAATAATTATAAATTAAAGAAAAAAATTTTTTTTGTGTTCTTACCTAGAATGTTTTATTGTTTAATATAAACCTTGTTCTAAAATTATAAGACAATTAAGCATGATAAATATGCAAAAATAAAAGAAAGAACATGATGACACTGAATTTCTGCCTGCATACAGGAGCGAGAACCTGGGAGTTGGTCACCAGCAGCTGGCAGGCTAATCACTACTCACATTAGTCACGGGTAAGTGGTAACAAGTAAGGATTTCAGTATCAGAGTTCTGATTTGCGTCATATTTTCTGTGATTTATTTCTAACAAGGCAAAGATGTGAAATAATATATTTTAATTATTTTGTTTAGGTGTTGTGAGCAGACGGCTAAGTGCTCTCAATGGTCTCATTTGTTTTAGTCTGCGATTGAAAGCTTTAAAGTTCTCCAGGGATCCTGGTGTGCTGTATTTATTATTTACATGTCAAAAGGCAATTGTGTAAAGCTTGGAGAGTGACGTTGCTTTAATGATCATATAGGGTGTGTTCGAAAACCTACTGCACTCTCTACGTAGACAGCATTTTACGTCATCCTACACACGCTCCCAAGAAGGAGGCTGTTCAAATTCTTAGATACCTTAAAATGCTGTCTAGCAAGGCACCTTAAATCTGAACAGTATTTTGACAGAATAACGAGTGAGCAGCCAATGCTGCCTTACCGATGAATGCAATCCCAGAATTCAATGCGACAGCTTTTCTCACAAAAAAAAAATTATGGCGGACGAATGCGGAGAAACGAACGAAGTTATTTTCAAATGTAAATAAATTATTATTTATTTTTAATTAGTATAAACTTGTACAAGTGTATTTATTTGCAAGTTTGGGCTTGTCAGGGACAGTATAACCATTTTCGGTACACGGAAGGAGATGTTATTTGACATGCTAGCACGTTGTGCCACCTCATCCCATTGGTTTGAATGGCATGAGGCAAACTGTGTTAGCTTAGTAAGCGAAACCCGATGTTATTGCTGTCTAAGTAGTGCGTTTGAATAACTTGCCTTATGAGTCGATGACTTAATAGAGTCCTCTCTACTTTGGCGGCTGCCTGTGTACAGTAGACAGTAAGACAGCAAGGCAGCTCCCTAGGTTTTCAAACACACCCACTGAATGGTGAAGTCTTTGCTTGAACAGGATAACATAACTGCACTGTGGTAATGAGACCCAAAAACGTCCATTCATAATTTTAAACCATTTTAAAGCCTTTTAGAGATCAAGTGATTTCAAAATATGTAAATGGACAGATTGCTGTAAATACATTTTCACATACATTTATTACTCATGCACATGGGGACAGTTTTATAGGAAACATTATTGCGACTGACTAAATATTCTTACAGAACAATATGCAATTGCTTTACCTCTCACTATGGGAAAATTATCCCCCTGATCCAGATCATCTTCCTACAAAAGGAACTTATCCAAATTTGGCTTTATTATGAAAACGGTCTCCCCTAATTCTTTAACAAGACTACAACATCTTCTTTTCCGTCTTCATCTTTTTTTTCCCCATTTATTCATTCTTGAAAGCAAAAGGAGCTATGGTCCTACCTAATGGAAGTGCTTTAAAGCACTGAAGTCTTTAGCATTCGAAGAGGTTGAAGGATCTTTCAGGGACTCCAGCCAACCAAACCGCCTGCCAGAAAGCTTTGCGTTAATAAGCCTCCATTAAGAAATTATCAGTGGTGTTTTCAGGCTTTTGGCACCACAGAATCTAACTGCCAATTACACTGTTGTATATCTGGAGGCTTCATTTGCTACGATGTTGGTAATGACTGAGGTTTTCTTTTTTTAACCCAGTAGTTTCCTTTCTTCTACAATTAAATTCATAACCCCTTTTGTAACAATTATATTCTCAAAAAATCCAGGGGGTCCCATAACCTGATCACAATTCTGAGAATGAGATTCAAGTTCAGTTTTCATTCACACAATCTATATTTCATGACTCTAATATCTTAGAGGAGAAGACATTTGAGGTTAATTTGGTTCTTATCTGATGCCAGCAAGCCGTATCTGATGCCCTTTTGGAAATATGAAGTTGATCTTGACTTGACGGAGTGGTTCTCACCCCGCCGCTCACTGGCAGCCATTTACACATGGAAGCACATGGAAGCAATGTCATTCTATAGGCAGAGGGTATTAGATTATCATTAACGCTAAAATGCTAAAATGCTAAAATGCTAAAACTGGGTATTTCACGTGTGTAGATTAGCCTATCAATAATGGAGACATGTACTTAATTGTTTCTATAAACAGTTTAGCAATATGCGAACTGTCGTTATTTTATTACATCTTCAAGACTAGTTAAGGTGTACATTATGAATCCATGCCTCAGAACAAGGGGACTAATTTCATTAGTCTGAATGAGAGTGTACTGCTTAGGCCTCGCTCCCTCTACCCCTTAGAGAAACACTTTGGCCAGGAGCATTTGAACACTGTTCCTAATTCAATTTATTAAATAGCTGTAAATAGCTGATTTGTTGTAGGATAATCAGAACAATAATATTTTAATAGCATAAAAATCTTTTTTTGTGCTGCTCAGGTGGTGCAGCGGTAAAACACGCTAGCACACCAGAGCTGACATTTTGAACTCGTCATCTGGCTGGGTGGCTTTATGAACAACAATTGGCTGTTGTTCATACAGGATGGGGAGCTGGATAGGGACCTCATAACTGATTCAATTATGACCTCTGCTGGCTGCGTTGATGGTGCCTGCATAGAGTCGAGGAATAATGCGTTGACCAGGGTGTGTCTCTCCCTACACAAAGCTGATCCACATATGAACTCTCCTTGTGCAATTGAAAAGATTCAGTTGGCTACTGCACACGTGTCGGAGGGGGCGTGTGTCAGTCTCGCTCTCCTCAATCAGAGGTGAAGACCAACATCAGTAGAGAGAAAGCATATTGCAATTGGGTAATTGGATATGACTAGATTGGGAGGAAATAAAATCTTCTTTTGTGTCTGCAGGTAGAATCAGGTTGTCTGCAAATGCTAACATTTATTTTCCCTACATAAAGATGACAATAGACAAGCATGTAAGAACCCACCACATTACATAAACTAGTTGGGCATGATTTAATTGTACAAAGTAAAATGTATTTTTTAAATAAATGAATTAACAACCACAAAAGCAGGAGACAATTTATGTTTCCTATGTAAAAAACGTGATTCAAGCAACAGTATCAAGCAACACAGACAAAGCAACAGCATCAAGCAACACAGACAAAGCAACAGCATGACAGTGATGCACAATATTCAATTTGTTTTTCATGCAAATTAGGCATGCAGTTAGAATGCAATTTAGCAAGAAACCCTAGTAAATTGGCTTCGCTATATCCAACAGACCAATAGTATGGCGCAGGTGTATAAGGTCATTACTCCAACACCATTCTCTTGCTGAGCTAATCCTTTGTTTAGCAATGTTTTATACAGTATTTGCGTAAAAGCATTGTCTATTGTTCCTGGGTATTAAAATATTTGGTGGACTTTATATTTTTTCAGTGACAGTACCCAAGCTACAACAGAAGGAACTAGCTATATGCTCAACAAAGACAAAAAACAATTTTAACAATGGTTTTAATGTTATGGCTGATCAGAGTATATCCTCTGTATATCTTTATGTTCATTTGCCTAAATATTTTTATTGGGTTTTTTTTTTTTGCCTCTATTCACTTTTATTGTTTATTGTTTTACTGTCATCTTGTTGCTTCATTTGTAATTTTGTTATTATTGTTGTAATGCTTTGGCAGTATTGTTTTCTACAGTCATGCCAATACAGTTACTTTGAATCTTGAATCTTGACAAAAAACAAGAGACATCAAAACTTGAATCCACATTCAAGTTCAAATTACCACCACATGCACAAGTACAAATAAACGTAAAGATCTTTGCCCACCACCTTAAACTGTGTATAATACTTCAATAGCTGATTATAATAGCAATTTGCTATTCACTGACCTATCTGATGGCTTTTAAATATTACTATTCCAGCAGAAATCTGCTCATGTAAAAACCAAAGTTGTAAAAAGGACTCACAGGCAGGTTTAGGATGCAAGTGCAGGTTTTATTACAAAAAACACAGGCAGACAAATCAAAAACACAATCCAAAAATCACGGTCAAAGGCAAACAGGGGTTAGGCAATCAGCAAACAGACAAGCGTAAACAAGGCGAGAACGGGTGGTTGAAGATACAAAGCTGTGATCAAGATCAAGGGCATGTGACACAAAGAAAAGCTCAGTGCAGGCTATGAAATGATGCTGATATATCACACCAGTCTGTCTTAAATACCTGAACAGAAACAAGGCATAGGTGAAATGTATCAACATAATTACTAAGAAACTGAAAATGGGTGTAGAGATCACAACAGGTAGAGAAAACTGAAAACAGGTGTACATACCAAAACAGGTGGGAAACAAAACCAGGGCAGAAGCCATTGTCAAGGTTTGAGTCTTGCTTATACATGACTTTGTCAAGGAGTGTGAGAAAGCACTTTCTAAAATGCCATTAGAGAAGGACAATTGATTGTGGAGATACTTTTAGTGATTAGACACATCAGTCAGTGTCAGATTATCTGTGTCATCAGTTCGTCTGAGAGGCTGTATTCTCATCTTCTTTCAAATGGGGCAAAATCAGCAGCATCTCTGCACTGTATGCTCCTTTTCCAATTACTAAACTTGATTGAATATATGCAAATCATCATAGAAATTAAAAGCCACCTGCCAGGAGACTCCATGGGGACGTCCTAACCTCGCAACAACCTCCCCACAACCTAATGCAGACCAACTGTTGTTTTAACGGCAACTTCCTCTGCACCAGAGGCAAAATGTTTCCAGAAGCTTTTGACTGAATGCCAATCCAGGCAGCTCTGTGCCCAATCTGTGACTGGAGTGACAAATCCGTATTGAAACGCCAAGAGTCCCAAGCAGCATCCTTTCAACCGATGTCTTCTCTCTTTATCTTTTTTTATTCTCAGCCCTCATACCGCTGTTCTTCTGCAATCCTGCCTTTCATGATCTCTTTGTACCTGCTCCTGGTCTCACTTTAACCTCTAATCCCTCACATTCACCCCGTAATTCCTTTTCCCACTCAGTCCCATATCATTCCGTCTCTGTTGGTACACCCATTTGGAGCCTGAAGGCTCTGTCTGAGCTGTGCTGGGCTGTGAAGTGCTAAAGAGGTTGGCTTTGCATGGTTCCAGCCAGTTCCAGATGGATTAAGAGATAGACGAGATCCGTAAAGGTCAGCGGGCTGATCCGAGCCCTCCACCCTTCCAGCTGTGTGCCTGAGACATGGCCACTCTGTCCTCTGAGTGCCTTTGACTTTAGTATTGACTAAGATTATGCCCCTCTTCACGCTGCGCCATGGCCCTTTGCTCATATCTCTCCCTGCTAATGACGGAGCCGGTCCATCCCGGCCCTGCTTATTATAGATATATGTGCAGCCACAGATATATGTCTGGTGTCAAGCATTAAATGGTGTTTTCAGCCTTTCTTCCCTCCCACAGCAGCTCAGGGGTACTGTTAGGGCTGCAGAAATGAGGGGAGCCTAATGGTTTCGGGCTGTGAAGGTGGATAAAGCTTCACTTCTTCTGGAAAAAGAGTAATACTATTACTATCTCTGGGGAACTCTTAGACTCTTTTATGCCATTGTGTGCTGTGTTGAAGCTCTTATTATCCTTTTCTATTGCATAGACTGATGCTCAAAGGTTTCATCTATTAAGCCTGGGGAGAGAGGGAAGGTGAGGTCTAACTGTGGAGGAGTCAACGAGTGTGCATCACATCTACATCACATTTCCAAGTTAATGTCTTTTGGCTCTTCCTGGTCTTGCAGAGAAATTCTTTTAATGCTGTAAAATATCTTCTCTGGTAGACAGTATCAGAGTGGAATCAGCACGGTTTTACTATTGTGTCTAGGCAGATATCACTGTAAAAAATATACAGGCTATGCAGTACTATGCATTCTCATGAAACATTTTGTGGTTATAAACTGTGGGTATTAGTTAAAAGTGGACATTAAAAAGCCTAGATTCTAATAACAACTATCTCATAAATGTAGCACTTGTCATAGATCAGACATGTTAAACTAAAGGCCCGTGAGCCACATCCAGCTCGAGGTACAACTATATCCAGCCCGCTTGTATACAGGACACACACTGTTGATACTACAAGTCCCAGAATGCATAGCAACAGCGGGCATGTCAAGACCTGCAAGCCCAGCTGTACCTTTCCCCCAATCTATTGCAGATTCATCCAAGGTCAGAAGTCAGTTTTGCTCATGTAACCTACATAAATATATTTTCCTTTAGCACATATTAAATATCCTGTTAATCCTGTTCAATCAATGTTGATCCTGTTTGTCCCTCAGCAAACTTAATCACAGAGAAATGCTGTAAGTAGAAAAATGCTGATGATCACATTTGGACATCTCATATATTAAAACTAGAACATGTCATGTCCCTAAAATGGTTGTTTGACAATATTTTGGGGTGTCTGAGACTGTATTTAGGCATGCACAAAGACAACTGTGATATTCAACTTAATCCAGATACGTAGTTGCAACAGACTGTTTAAAATTAATCACCGGACTGAATGAATTTACATTTTACTCGCATCGTCAAAATTTCTGTTACAATGACCATGAAATTTGGATTTTTTTAGTGATAATGATGTGTTGACATATCTCTGGGCTTATTTTATGCATGATTTTAAAATATTATTATTTCTGTATACAACAGTCTTTAGTATCTACTTCATCTTGATCTGATTCATGGTAGATCCAAAGCCTATGCGTAAGGTCACACTAGTGGGCAATGAAGAACCAATTTACTAACTGGCCAGTTTTTGATGATGTGAAAGGAAAATTGAGTACTAGGAGAAAACCTGTTTGAAGAAACATCAATTATAAACTCAAGCAAGCAAAAAACTGAATGTAGGATTGAACCCAATTTGCTAGAGCTTAGCAGCAACAACAATACCTGCTACATTTCATTGCTATCCAGTTTTAGTAAGAAATATTCTTACAAATTATCCAAACATTATTCAAATAATCTAAAATTAAAATAAATAAGTTTACATGTCTCCATAGTATGTTCCCGTGCAATGAATTGATGCTCTGTTCAGAGATTGTAGCCAGACTTAACCACAATCTTTACCAAGGTAAGGCATTTTGGTAAAAATAAATGAATAAAGGGACTTTCCTGACATATTACATTTACATTTTCTCTTATCCAGAGCGACTTACAGAAGTGCTTCCATAGTAAACATTTCATTTCTTAAGTTTTAGTAAACAACAGTCGAAGAACACAAATCCGCTGAAACCTGTTAGAACTAAAGTGGGGTTTTTTGGGGGGTTTTTTTTAAATGGAAAAAAAACCACTTTGGTTCTAACAAGTTTAAGCAGATTTGTGTTCTTCGACTGTTGTTTACTAAAACTTGAGAAATGAAATGTTTACTATGGAAGCACTTCTATTAAAAGAAAGAGAAAATTTTTAAACCACCGGAACACATAGTCTTCAGAATTCTAGGGCTAGCTGGACCAGAATTGTTTCTAATGACCATATTCAAGGCCATAGCACTTTGGGCCCAGTTGCAAAGCCTTGCCAATACATTCAGTACTATCTAACACTTATATCATTGTTGTAGCCTTATTCTTATTACCTTGGAAATGGAACCACTGCCTCCAGCCCAGTGTGTAACATCGCAGTATATTCACGCTCTTCCAATCTACACTAGACATTTATACTCCTGTCAACACCTTGACAGATTAATTAAGATGACAAAGTAATTAATATTTTTATCAAATGACAGATTCTAATTTGTAGCAGACAACCCCATAAAGAGCTGATAAAAGCCACATTTATATGCTTGTCTATTTTCAGCCCTGGCTTAATGTAATTTTCTGAAATGGCTGTTGGGTCTGGGTACTTTTTAATCTTATACAGAATATTTAATTATTTTTTTATTATTCATTTATAGTTGAAGACGAAGTTTTACTCTGCAGTGGTGTATTTTTTTTTTTACTGTAATCAAGTATGTTTAGTGTATTTGATATTAGTCATATATATTATTGCTTTAACCCCATGTTTTTATTTTCTTGTATCACCCAATACCAATTACCCAATAACCAAAACTAGCACATAAGTGGAATCTACACAGAAAAATTAAAGTAAAATTAAGTAGAAACATTTAGGACCACAACAGCAAGTTGAAAACAATGGCTGGTCATCCAATACTGTTCCAATGTTTTTGCTTTTAAGGCCAATAGCAACATTTGAAAGTAGGAACAAGGCTTTCTTAGGGAAAGTAAGTATAACATTTTACTCCTACTGGGGTTCAGCTTCAAGT
Source organism: Trichomycterus rosablanca (assembly GCF_030014385.1). Classification (NCBI taxonomy): domain Eukaryota; kingdom Metazoa; phylum Chordata; class Actinopteri; order Siluriformes; family Trichomycteridae; genus Trichomycterus; species Trichomycterus rosablanca. The sequence continues at coordinate 6,722,788 of NC_085995.1, forward strand.
GTTGAGCTGACAGCCAAGATATAATCTCAGTGTCAGAACTGAAATGGAAAAGGTCTTCAGAGGTCAGATTTAGCAGATGACGCCTCCAGAGGCAACCTTTAGAACAAATGGCTTTACATGGATTGTGGGATTGAATTAGCATTTTACTAAAGTGGGTGGAGGCACATTAATTCAACAGGGTTGGATGACAGCAGGTCAGATTCCTTAGACATAACCGAAAGGTCATTTACTGTCACTGTGTTGCCATTCAGTGTGGCATAACCTTTGAGATATTAGATTTGAAATACTAAACACATTAGGAGATAAATATGTATGTCCGAAAGTAAAAAGACACCTAATAATGAGCATTGGCATTAATATGGATTCCCCATATTCCTCTATACCACTATAACATCCCCAACATGATTTCGGAATGATCTGCTTTGTCTTCAAAAGCACACCAATGCTTGAAAGGGGTCTACCCCAAAATGTAGCCACTGATTTATTTACTTGTTGCAACAGATGTGGCTATTGCTAACACTAGAACACACCTGACCATAATAAGCATGGGAGTCTACATACATTTGGCCTTGCCGTGTGTGTACCAATATGTCGAAAATGTGCCAGTGTGTTTTAACAGTTCAGTCATGAACAGATGAACATGGAATTACAGACAGCTCATGTTAGCTTTTCATGCTGCTGTTCGAAGCTCCAGTTGTGCTTTTCTGTCCCAAATCTGCTTTTCTTGGCAAATACCTCATGCCTCAGAGACCTGATTTGTGACTCCTTCTGCATCAGCGCCTGTTTTATTAGCACACTGGGTTAGCTTTGTTGCCAGACTCCTCACTTTAACCTTGAAGAAAAGCTTAAATGAATAACTATAAAACATTGCCATTCTGAGACTGTACCGAGGCAAGCAGCCAGTTTGCTTATTCAGCACATGCAACTTTTCATCGCTCTGAGCTCAAGGCTGTGATCTCGCTTGGATAATCAAGGCCGATGCATGCCTTGAACAGACAGAAGGACACCGTCATGCAAGGAGTTACAAGACACAGACACGTACGTTTAATGACGCAACATGAATTTAGTTTTTCCTAAATTAGTTTATTTGGATTACTAAAGCTACAGTAATATACCAATAGGTCAGGAGCTTGTTGGACATTCCATTTTAAAACTAAAGGCTTTAATATGAAGGTAAAAATTCCATCATCATTTTGTCTATATTAGCCTTCACAATGTTGCTATGAGTTTATTTTGGTATTTTGGATGAAAAGATCTGCCTGACAGTTGGCATTCCAGTTTATCCAAAAGGTGTTCAGTGGGGGTGCGTTCAGTGGATTCAGGACTCTGTTCCTTCACACTAAACCATGTTTTAATAAAACTTAAATTGTGAACGGGGGCACAGCCAAACTGAAACATGGTGTATAAGCAATTATTAATAATAAATATGTAAGTTGTCCTGTGGAACCTAGCACCAAGGCGTCAGTCTTGTTGGGTCCTCATAGATTTGACTTTGTTGTCCACCACATCACACAAATGGCCATTCCCACAGATTCTGGGAAATCGGGGGAATTCAAAGGCCAGGTCAACACCTGGAATGCTTATTCGCGTTCCTTAAACCAATGAAGGACCCAAGGTCTGCAAGCAGAACATCAATCAGAACATCACACTGCCTCTACCTGCTTGCCGTCTTCCCACAGTGCATTCTGATGGCATTTTTGCTCAAGCATTACACAGGCAACCAGCTGTCCACAAAAAAGGCCATTCAATCATTCAACAGACCTGGTCACCATTCACTGCTTTACTGTCCAATTCTTATACTCACATACCCATTGTAGGTGTTCTGGGCAGTGGACAGGGGTCAGCATGTGCACTCTGACCGATCTGCAGCTATGCAGCTGTGATTCACTATGTTCTGACACCATCTATCATAGCCAGCATTATTTTTTCAACAGCTTTTCTGTGGGATCAGACCGTTAATGAGCCTTGGGCGGCCATGAACCTGTCACTGGGTCACTGGGTGTCCTTCTTTGGACCTCTTTTTGTAGGTACTAACTACTGCATGCTGGGAATACCCCACAAGACCTGTTAGATTGAAGCTCTGACCCAGTCATCTAGTCATTATAATTTGGCCCTTATCAAAGTCCAACACATCAACTTCAAGAACTGAGTCAATGCCAAGACATTTACAGACATTTTTTCCCTGAATAAAAGTTTCTTAAGTAAATGGAACAGAGTACAGTGAATTACTTGACTTTAGTGAATTACTTGACACCTCTGCCTCTGATCAACCCAACGTCAAGCTGATATGCCATACCTGTATATTTCTTTTCACACATTAACGATATATAAAAATATCTTACCTTTCACTTAAGAAATGACCGTCACAATTTAGAAATCCCACTGGGAACAAATACCATCATGTCTTCTCTCTGCATCGCTGACATAATATAAATAAACGTTCCTCTCTGAAGGCTGATTCTGCTGCATCATTACAGATCTGTTTAGGTGCAGGTGGCTAGAATTATAAAAGATCATCTTCATAATAAAGAGGATATGAGCAACTCATCTGTCTTCATCCACACCCAGCCGAGAGCACCTGCTACTCCTTAGTGTAATTATAGGTACACACACATGTGCATGCATGCATGTGAGCACACAGATGCACACTGAAAATTTCGACTGAAACGATTTGTATGTACTTATTCTCTGTATTTATGGTGATGTGTCATAGATTTTGGGCTGAACTGAGAGAATGTGTAGTTTATCCATTATATGAGTATTGCGTACAAGTGTGTGGACAACTGACACCACACCAGGTGTTGGCCACGCCCTCAGACATTGTAATACCGGTTGATAGCACTGCTAAGATTTAAATCTTTGATCCATGAATCGCAGCAGTAGTGGGCTAGCATACTTTACCGCTGCACCACCTGAGTGCCTACACAGTGTTGCCCTTTTTTTGCCAATATTTATCTTCGGACATTGCAAGGATATATGATGTTTTTCTTTTGTTTGTCGGCTTCTGTTATTAATGTGTCAGGATCAAATAGCTTAGTCCAATAATTAAAGTGGGTATTTACATATTTTCGACTATATGGTGTATAAGATACTCTACAGAGTATAAAAAAGCATTATTATTATTTCATAAGATACTTTATCAGCATGAGAAATACAGCATGTTACTATGCATATATATTTTCTGTACATTAATGGACAGCTTACAAATGTAGAAAAAAACAAATGTATTAAGTGAATGTGTTGAGAGAACATGACATTGTGGAAATTTAAATACAATTTCCATTATCACGTGATCTAGTACAATAACTTTATACTTATTTTCAATGACTCTTTCTTTTTTAGGTAAATAAGGAGCTTCTACTATCTTTTAGTGATGTTACAGATGCACTCATTCTATTTTAACAGTTTAAGAAAAGAGAGAGAGAGAGAGAGAGAGAGAGAGAGAGAGAGAGAGAGAGAGAGAGAGAGAGAGAGAACAGCCTAGACATTAATGCTTGACCCCCTACAGTTAGGGACTTCAGTGGCTTGGTTATGCTTTCCTGTCCTCCTAGCTTGTTCCCCTAAAGAATGATGTAAGAGTAAGACATTTTTAAATGACATTACACCTCACCTTTATCATTTAAACATCAACTGAGAGTATGTTGGTAAATACCTGTACCAAAATGCATGGTAAAATGAAAGATTTCAGAACAGGGTTTATTACACAGTGACTGATGTTTGAATTGCGGTGCACTTGGCATTGCCCTGCAGTTATGAGGGTGACTTGATGGAGCAGAATGACAGTAAGGTCAGTCCTGGCATGCTGTAGCAGAGTGAAACATGATGAGCAGTTTGACATTTATGGTCTTTATTGGTGTGGAGCATTTCAGTCAACGCTTGACCACTGCAATAAGCTCGCCCATAGCGAGATGTTGAATTACTAACCTGAAAAACTACACATCAGACTGTTCAATGTGTAGCCCAGCAGGAGCATTATTGGTCATCAAAATGTTATACCCCTTACACAATGACGTATTCTATGGAGAGCATTATTTTTATTTATTCAATAAGTATTAAAAAAGGTCCTGCAATTGTTTTGGTAATGATGGTGAAGGCATTGTCACCTGGAAAAGACCATTGAGAAACGTTTCATGATTTTAATCTGATCGGTTTGGTTTCCAGTGACCCATTCCTTTAAAAGGACAAGTCCTTCAAAGTTCTGCCAGCAAAATGCCACTCAAAACATCTGCTTTTATGTTTCTTCAGTCTAGTCATTTTTTTCCTTTTATCTGTCACAAGACTGTATGTGTGCCCCTAAACTTCATGCTGCATAAGAAAATTGGCAGAACTGACATTTAACTTAAAAAAACACAGTCTAAATGTGCAGCACATCTTTTAGTTTGGATCGTAAGTAAGAAAGTTCTGATAATAAAGATGATAATGATGATGGTAGAAGTGTTGGCGGACTCCCTGCTGAGATTGGGCTGGTATGTAGTGTCATGTAGAACGGTTTAAGTAAGGCTGAAGTCGAGCTTTCACAGCATGGCTTCTGAGCTCAAGGCGAGCCCATTAAACAAGCAATTAAAAGCAGCTAATGAAGGACCTGGTAGTGACAGTGGGCTAACAGACTCTGCATCATAGCCAGCAGGAGTTCAGCCTCTTACTGTCTCACTGAGCTTGCCAGAACTTTCCTTGGACCACTGATCTATGGCCCCTATCACCTGGGCCGACCTTAACCACCTGAGTGTGAGTGTCCTCATGTTTTAGAATGAGAGGGAGGAGAGTCAATAATGAATAAGGGAGTAACATGGTGTCATGAAGATAATGTCTGCTGGAAAAATAATTAGCTTCTGGGGTGATTAATTCTCTTTTTAGATGCACTTAATGACTTTCTACACTTTTACAGGACTTTTTTAAGCATGGCCATGGTCATATTTAAAGTTTTAAAGGTTATTTGACTATTTGACCATCTTTTTGTTAATAAAGAGTAATAAAAGGTCTGATGGTGACCATTTATGCCAGATGTTTGACTGGACTTAATTTTGGCAGGTTAATGTGGCTAAAACAGGTGATTGACCAAATCAGATACATATTAATGCTTGTCATTGTATACATTGTATAGAAACTATGGGACAACACACAAATGCATGCATCTTTATTTTTAGGAAGTCACAGATGCCCTAAGTTTTACAACCATCTCACCTTAAATAGGGTAAAACTGGTCAATAGGTGCCCTGTTTAGGGTGCATTTCCTCTTTACACTGAATGTTTCCAGGTGGCTAAACCTATCAGGATAAATTGGTTACTGAAGATGAATAAATAAATAAATAAGGATTACACAAAATTGGGCTGAAGATTTGTATGGTTTGGAACTGTTTGAATTTTTTAGCTAAAAAAAAACAGGGGGACAGATAGTAATAGATGAACATGGTGCAATGATGAACGCAGTAAGGATTGATTTGATGCCAACAAACATGGCCAACAAAGCCTGGATGCAACAGTATTATTTATTTTTAATTTGCATTTAGTACTATTTAGCATTATGGTATCGGGATCAGTTCACCAATATTATTCTTAGTGCTAACCAGTCACTGTAGATATGGGTTATTTGTTAGTGACTTTACCAATCTGGTTTGACAATCTGGTTTTGACTTTTTTCCCCCAAATTGCTTATCTGGTTATCTTAATGCAACAGAAGCCTGTTCATATGAAACTACTAAACATTAGCAACTCACAAATGTTTCTTTTTTAAATTCACGGCAATTGCCTAAGTGCTACTTATGGCCATTGGAAGTTGAGTACTTTTCCAGCTGATGATTGCACTTAAACTTATTAGCGAGGCTTTTACTACTAAACGGAAATAAAAAATTCATCTTTAGTAACTGTTTTATTCTTATAAGTGTTGTGGTGGATTAACAGCCTACACAGAACCTACCTTCTTTGTTTACTGGGTGTTGGGTTAGGGTTAGTAAAGAAGGGTTAGTTAGGTTATGCAAGTTTGTAAAGAATGCATTTTGGCCCCTGAATGGGGAGTGGTAGCTCAGTGGTAATAGTACTGGACAGTAATCAAAAGGTTGTTGGTTCAAACCTTACCATCTTTTAGCAAGGCCCTTAACACCCAATTGCTCAAATTGTATTAAGTCATAATTGCATGTCTCTTTGGATAAGTGTCAGCTTATTGCCGTTAATGTAAATAAATGGAATATATATACTGTATATCTCCACCAATGCCGATCCCCTCTCTGATTGAGGAGAACGAAGCTAACCCACGCCCTCTCCGACACGTGGGCAGCGGCCATATGCATTTTGTCACCTACACTTTGACGAGTGCAGTGAAGCTCAGCACTGTGTACAGAGAGACACACCCTGACAGCACTCTTTTTTTCATCTCTGTGTAGGCGCCATCAATCAGCCAGCAAGGGTCGTAATTGCATTAGTTATGAGAGAGTCCCTATCCGGCTTAATCCCACTCCTATCTGAACAACAGGGCAATCGTTGTCCATGTGGCTGCTCAACCCAGCCAGCAGGCAGAGCTGAGATTCGATACGATGTATTGTACTGGTTCCAGCATGTGTTTTTACAGCTGCGCCACCTGAGCGGCAAATAAATGGATTTAACATGGATTTACATTTCTAGGGTAAGCCAGGAACAACTAACTGGTTGATTCATTGTGGGTCGTGCCAAACTAAAGCTCCAGTCTTACATTCAAACTGCATCTACAAAGCCAAATATGATGCTGATAAATTTACTGCTTCTGTTTCAGAGAAACTGAAATATCTCTTTATTAGCTTAATCAGAGAAGCTTATTTGCTAGATTGGCAAACCTTTTTAACACTATTGAAATAAAGCTCTTTAACAAGTGCTGCTCTTTGTTTCTTTTGCTAATGGTTTGATTTAAGTGAAATCTTTTACATTTTACTCTGTTTCTACTTTTAAGGCATTATTTGAAGTGCAAATGTGAGTCAGTCTCTATTATAGTCTTTTCATTTCAAATGTATTGTGCTGGACTGTTCCTAAAAACTAATTTGTTGATTTATAGTCTTGTGTTCTTATAAAAATGCACATTGTTTGGACTCCCACAGTGGGGTAAAAAGTTAAGCATCTTTTCTTTTGTGTAGCTTTGTGAAACATTCTGATGTTTCAAGAGACCAGGATCCGACTCAGCAGATAATAAACACCACATTGGTGCCATGCTAATGAAGACAGATCGAGCCCAGCCAGAGAGGAAGATTTATTCTGTACTGCAGGTCACAATCTAATTGTTACGTCAATTACAAAGAGTAAAGGATTGATGCGATGCAGGGAGCAAGGGCGCATCGGGGCTGTGTATATGCACAGTTAATGTCTTCACTATAGCCCTCTCTTTGTTTTATTGCACTTTAAAGCGTGATTTCTTTATTATTTATAAAGGATTTAGATCAGAATTACATTTTGGTAGAATGGTGGCAAGTTGACACTACAAATTACTATGTTGTTTTTATTTATTTAGATGAGGGTCGAACCCAGGTCCTGAGAATTTATACTGATGTGTGGCACCTGCTCTACCATTTATTTCTTTGTTCCCTCCCCATTTAAATGTTAGCAGTATTTTCTTTGCCCTTTCCAACAATTGATACTTCTTCATTTCAATTCAATTCAATTTCCTGATAATAGGGTAAATGCTTCTCTCCAGCACTACTCAGGAGTCCAAAAAGTCCTACTGCAAGCTCAGTTTGTTTTTGCTTTCAAGGTAGGAGGACTATGGCTCAGGAATTTGCTAAATAGGATGTCTGATAAACAGGGCAGCAGTCCATCACAGGTCACTCACTCACACCTGGGGGTAATTTAGATCATTAAATTCACCTCTGGCATGTTTTTGAGAGTGCACCCTCTGGAAAGCCCTGTAGCAATAACTCTATCCCAGGTCTCTGATGTATGCCTTACCAATGCTTACTTTATTAATTTACTAGCTAGTTGAATTATTTATTCATCCAACCATCCTTATACATTCATCCACAGTGTCTGGAGAAGGTGCAGGCCCACACGCAAAATACAGTAGCCAATCCACCTACTTGCATATTTTTGTGAGGTGAAAGGCCAGTGGGTAGATCATGATCTGTGATGCTATGTGGCACCAATAATACCATCATAAATTCATTATTTAAGTCATGCATACTATTTAAAGGTGGTACGGTGGCTCAATGGAGAGCACTGTCGCCTCACAGCAAAGAGGGCCTGAGTTTGATTCCCAGGAGGAGCGGTCTGGGTCCTATATGCTGAGTTTCCAGGTTCTCCCTGTGTTCTGTTTCCCCCCATTGTTCAAAGACTGCAGTCAGGTAAATCAGAGTTACTAAATTGCCCTAGGTGTGTGTGTGTGTGTGTGTGTGTGTGTGTGTGTGTGTGTGTGTGTGTGTGTGTCCTGTGATAGACTTACAACCTGTCCAAGGTGTTTCCTACCTTTCGCCCAGTGAATTGGACCCACAGTGACCCTGAACAGGATAAAGAGGTGGTAAAACATACAATGAATGAATGAACAAATATATACTATATAATCTTTATGCTGTGACTCTAATTTTAGTATGCAATGCTGTTAAGATCAGCTTCATTTCATATTCAGTGAACAGTTCCAACCTTGGGTGACTGATACATTTACATATTGAACCACCTAATGCATTCTGCTTATTAGACTTAACAGAATGAACTCATGTCCAATCTATATTTCATAGCATATGACAGTTCAAGCTGGTAAATGACTATTTTATTTCTTCCAGGCTTCATCCCAGGTTGCTCTCCTGTAGTCCTAATTAGTCTAAGCACTTTCCATGTTCGGGATTTTTTTAAAGAAAAGAAAACCCTTTTTGACACAGTGCCATTTACCTTGCCAGAGCAAACCTTTTAACCTCTTTCAGTGCAGGCAGCTACATCCAGGTTTCTAGAATTAATATGCAAAGCCTCAGCAAGAAAGTAGATGAATAAAGTGAAGTAGCACCATTAAGAGCAAATTATCCATTAAAGAAAACAAATGCACATGTATGATGGGTAAACAAGCAATTAGAATGAAGGGCTGCAGGAATCTGGTTAGGTGAAAAACATTGCCAGGCTGTTGATTTTACTTCCAGGCAGAATTGCTTTATAAATATACTGTCTTAGAATAAATAGCTCAAAATACTTTATTTTATAATGTAGAAACTGACAGAGTGTGTATGCTTATGCTTTGGGATAAGCTTTGGGGATCTTCTTTATCATGAAGCAGTCATAAAAGAGCCCTGGGAATTAACGCTTTAACACAAATTCAAAGCAACATGTGGCAACTAATGAAGTTTCAACAATGACAAACTGCAAGTATTTAATTAGACTAAATTAATGCATGCTAAAAAAAATCGTAATCTTTAATTGGCAGTGTGTACTGAAGGGGTGCCCTGTCCTGGCAAATGGAAATTTGGTGTGACAAAATTTTGAGTATATTCTGTTGATTTAGAGAAAACATACTAATTAGTGAGCTTTCTCTGATGAGCTGTCAGAGCCAGTCTGGAAATGCAAGTTTATTTGTGTATATGTGACTGTGTGAGAGCGTCTGGGGTGCATTTTTACTGACTCATGAGCTAGATCTGCTAACCTTCGGCACACTGTTTCTTTTACTTTTGATGAGCCAAACCGGCATCTTATTCATAATTAGAGTATGGACAGGGTCTGTGGCTTATTACATAGAGGAAGCACAATCTACTGAAAAATAGATACAAGGCAAAGAAAGCTGAATAAAATATTAAGGATTACTTAAAAACTATTTAACTTTGGTTAAAAATCTGATACTGGACACTTCTACTATGTAATTATGATTATGTCAATATAATTGAAATTTTCAACCAAAAAACAGGTTTTGTGGACCTAGATTTGATCACTGTACCTGCTCATTGTCAGAAATTGGTTTTGCTTAGGTGTATTTTTTAATCAGGTCATTCTATTTTGTTCATTTTCCCAAAGAAATAGTGTGTGTGTGCCAAAACATTAGGACCACCCACCTAATATGAAGTCAAAACAGCTTTGTATCACCAAGACATGTACTCCACAAGACATGTAAGGGAGTGGACAGAGTTAGCATGGGCACTTTGACTGCTCTGAAACTACTCAGCTCTATTCACAAAAAGATTAAAAAAACTGTGAGTCACGTGACACATTAATCAGAATTAAAATGATCTCCAATTTTAGCCACAGTAGGTTTTCTGTCAGTACCAGACACAATTGCTTTCTTATCCTCTGCTAGTTGTGATTCTGGGCCACCCAACAACCTGTCATGGTTTGTAGTTTGTCTCTCCTTGGACCACTGCCAGTGGGGGCCCACCACAGTTTTAACCCAGTTGTCTGGCCATAATGGTTTGGCTCTTATCAAAGTCACTCAGGTTTTTATGCTGCATTCAGCATGTGTACTACAAGTAACTACCATCAGTCCATAAAAATTACTATGCACGATTCTAATAAAATGGGCATTGCCAAGCAATTTTGTTGGGTAATCCTGATGTTTTGGCTTTGTTTATCGTACATTTCTGCCTTGGAGCCAGTATTAAAGGTGGCAGCAGACCTAACCTTGAGTATCTTAAGTTGTGAAAGTTAAATATACAAATGATTTGACTGCAATTCTTAACAGCATGGTTCCATGTTAAAATATTCCTCTGATATTGAATAAGTTCCAATGAAGATATGGATAAGTCATTTATTTATTTATTTATTATTTTAGTACACGTTTTTTTTTTATGGTCTCAACTTTTCAGGTGTTGTAAACTATCATTTAAAAGTGGGAGGCTGTGACACTTTGATATTATATTTAAAGGTATTTACAGACTAAACTAAAACACGTATGTAAACAACTATTCCAACAATCATAAAGGAATAGAGCATCCATGGCGAAAACAATTTCTTTTACAAAAAAAAACATTTCATATTACGATAGAAGTTCCTGGTCCTGAAGACCAAAGTTTGATCCTTGCTTCTTACAGTTAACCTGTGAGTTTCATCTGGGTTCCCAAGTTTACAAGAGGTCTACATGCAAAAGGTGAATTAACTGCTTTAATTTGACTCTTCCCATGAGTAAATGTGTCTTACCCTGCAACAGATTGTTTCATGTCTAGAATGTATTCCATGGCACCTGATTCACTGCGCCCCCGACAAGGATGAAGCACTGCAGGGAAAATAAATTATTTATGGTAAAATGTCCAGTGACAGCTATAAAGAACATAAATCTTTTTTTAATAGAAATTGTTAAAAGGTAAAAACAGCTAAATTGAATAAAAAAAATGTACAGATGGCAAACAGGTGCTAGAACATTGTAAGTGTATCGTATAAAATATTTGACATAGCATCTCCCCAGCAAAGCCAACAATAAAAAAACTGTGTAATGATAAAGCAAAACACTTCCAGCATGGTGTTGTTGTTACATGAGATGCGATTCAAAACCAGCAGGGGTTTATTGGTGTGTAGGTACATATTTCACTGAGGATGATGCTCATGCCATGGCGAAAATAGGATTATGGTTTATCCACAGTTGATTGCTGCACCACTGCTTTTCCTTACCCAGCTTATTTAAAAAGCTGCACAGATTTAAACAGGATAATATTGCAGATGCTGCGGCAAGTGGAAGCAGCATGGTTCCTGGTTTAAAATGGGTTTTACTGTCTTTGCATTTAAGTGTCTACTATAACACTGCTGGCACCACACTGGGTAGAGTCTAATTAACCATAAGCCTTTCTTTCTACAGTACTAGGTGTAGACACCTTGTATGACCACTTAAGTTCCTAAGACCTTAAGGTCTAATTCAATATGAGTACATTTACAGATTAACTTAACAGTTTACATTTACATTTTCAGCATTTAGCAGACGAAAGCGACTTACACAATGAGCTGAACACGATGAGCAATTGAGGGTTAAGGGCCTTGCTTAGGGACCCAACCGTGGCAACTTGGTGGTGGCGGGGCTTGAACCGGCAACCTTCTGCTTACAAGTCCAGTATCTTAACCACTGAGCTATCACTGGCCCACTTAACCTTAACCACTGAGCTATCAGTTTACATACAGTTGTAAAAGATATCCTTTTTTCTGTGACTAAATTGTTAAGAGAAAATTGATGATTGTGGGGTTATTATTATCAGGGATGTAAGAATGCACACATTTTTAGGCAACTTTGGGTCTCAACATGATCTCTACAAACATTGTGCTCTTAACTTTATGTACGAAGAACATGGAACAGTGGTCTCCTTGCTGAGCTTTGCTAGGATTAAATGTAACAAAGTTACTAGATGGATTATTTCACTATTTGTCGGAACAGTAAATAAAGAATGCAATAAATGATATATATGTTACAGTCTAAGATCAAGCAAACTCATGGGCCTACAGAAAGGTATGCTAAAAGGCTCAGCTGCAAAATTCATTTAAAAACCAACAATAAAATTCTTCTTCTGCATATGCAGCTTGTTTGGAAGCTGGGGTCAAAGGGCAGGGTCAGACATTGTCAGGTTTTTATGGAGCTTAAGGTTAAGGTCCCGAGAGTGGCTGCATGGCAAAGCTGGGATTCAAACCTACAACCTTCTAATTGGTAAGTCGCAGATCTACCCACTGGACCACCTGTCCCACTGTCCCAGAAAATAACTGTCTCTTACAAGATGTTTACAACATGTAACTTACTAACTCACACTCATGGGCAAATATGGGTAGCCACTTGTTTTCATTCTGTCTGTTCAGTACTGGGGTTTTCTCACTATGAATTAAAAGCTAATAAAACATGTTAAATTCAACACAATAACTGAAGACAAGCTTTAAAGCCAGGACCAGATCTATAGCAACAACATTTGTGGTCATTATCTGGATTGGAGTATATTTTCAAATAAATATAATTTGGATAAAATGCTGTGCTTCCTTTATTCTAAAACAAGTCATCCCTTTCATTTTGATAAGCCAGGAGTTTAAGGTGCAGTAAACCTGGTTTGCTCATTTGCCATCTCATTTAAATTTGCCTGCTGCTCTTCAATCATAAGGGTTTTATAGAGACAGATTTAAGGATGAATAGATGTGCATGTTTTCAGGCTCACTTTAATCTTTCAATCTGACAGATTTGTAGAGCAACAGCTTTAAATGATCTCCCATACTCTTTCTTTCTGTCTGTCTCTGCTCATCTCTGTCTGCCATTCTAATTTTCTTAAGAATAAAAACCTGGAACAGGTAAAGTGGACGACCACTGAACAGTTAAGGCAGCACATTCTATACTTGAATCTGGTGGCACACATTAAAATAATTTTATTTGTATTAAAAAAAAAATACATTTTAAACCCTTCAGTCCACCTAAAGCAACAAGCTCCCACAAAATCCTTTACTAATTTTTAGTATTATAATGGGAGTGATCGCAGGCTCAACTACCACTTCAGAAAAAAACACTTCTATCTGAATGTGGTTAATCATCATTGACCACAAATCCTCTGTGTTGAACTGTGAATGAAAAGTAAAACACTAAAACAGTTTTTTATATATAAGAAAGAGCAACAAATGGTGTTTTACAAAGTAAACATTGATGCAAATAAAATAAGTTATTGTTTCATTATTAATGCTATTTTGGTGATATTTTGTTTCCACCTTGTAATGATACCATTTTTCCCAGTCAAAGGTAAACATATTGCAAAACATGTTTTGCACCAACCACTCCAACCCCCCCCCCCCCCCCCCCCCACAGATAGATAGATAGATAGATAGATAGATAGATAGATAGATAGATAGATAGATAGATAGATAGATAGATAGAGAAGGAAAATAAAGTGTTTAAACATAATAATAATAATATAACAATAATAATAATCTTATTAGAATAATAATTGCTATTAACCTCTATAAATTATTGAAGTACTGTGGCTTGTAAATGGAAAACCCACCAGCAAAATCCAAAAACCCTAAAAAATCTAAACTAAAAATGTAGGTTCCTATTATTAGCATAGTCATACTGTGTGCAATCAGCAGTGACAATACCTGCCCTGTCCACTGATAGAATATGTGATTGCATTTTTAGATTTGCTGGTGAGTTTTTAGAATTTCTGGTGTGTTCTTACATTTACTGATGTATTTTTAATTAGCTGGGGTCTTTTTTTTTATTCACTGGTGTACATTTTAAACGTACTGGTTTGTTTTTAGATTAGATTTGGGGTGCTTTTCATTTAGTGTGCCAACACAGATAATAAACTCAAAACATACATCATTCAAAAAATAAATTATTAAAAAAATTTTTTAGATGTCACTTCAAAAAGGCACTGTTAAATCATATTTAAGCTTGAAAGTTTTGATCTAATGAAAAAAAGGTTTTTGCACAGAAGAAGTGCAAAAATTTTATAACAGTTTGTCCAGCTCCAAGCACACACATTCTCTGAGCATTTTAGGTTGAGGGCCATTACAGTCTAAGCTCATGAAGATGGCATCAGTCATTTGACTCGAGGGAGCTTCATCACCTCTGTAACCAGCAGAGACTCGTCTCCACGCCTTATGTTTGACTATGAATATACAGTACTTTTAAGAAATGCAAGTCAGCAGTTCGGCAGTCTGAAACGGCAGCGTGTGCATTCAAGGTATGGTTATGGCTCTCTGGGATCCTCTGGGCTTACGGTTTGTGTATTTTAGGATGGCATGAAGAGCACTTCAAGGTCTAAGCTGCTGATTCTCGAGAGCTTTTATGCGAGAGTGAAAATAGAGCTGGAGAGATGAAGAGTACAATATAATGGCATGAAAAAGTAACACTGCAAGAAAAACATTTTTTTGATATGACATGGATTTAATGCTGGGAGCTCAGTGGAGAGAATTATGATGAATAGATGAAGAGTGCCATGGTGTGTTTCTGATAATGGTGCATGTGCTGGATGCTTGGACAAAACAAAATCCCTGATCTGCTAATGCTCATACTCATCACCAGTCTGTATGATTAATCACCCAATCACACTTTAGCTCCTGGTACATTTAATAGAACCTTTTTATGAGGACATGAGATCATGGTCAGCAGATATAAATCACCCAAGTACGTCACATAAGCTTGGTCTATTCATGTGTACTGTCCTAGTCCATGTATCTTACCTGGCATTAAAGCATTTACATACAGCAAAGTGCAGCACCTTAACCATAAAAACCATTTCCTGAGTTGAAGGTCTTTCTAAAGGCAGTTTGGAACATAGCAAACATAGCAACATAGCAAGTGCTGTAACTGAGAACAGATCATTTCTGTTTTCTGTCATTTTTTGTGGGTACTTAGTATTTTAGTTTTTCTCCCAAAAATATGCAGAAGGTTGCCTCTGTTGGGCCCTTAAGCAAGGCTCCTAGTAAACACTGTCTAAACAATCAAAGGCTTTCACAGTACTGTAAGTCGCTTTGGATCAAAGCATCTTCTAAATGCAAAAAATGTAAATGATGGGCTGGTAAATGATGGGTTATGTCTATAGTGTTGTGTCCAGTGTTGCGGAATGACACCTGACCCATTGAGAACATAACCAGAATGGTGAATGGATGGTGAATAGCTATAAGTCAGCAATGTGCATTGCAGAAATGTCAAAAATCACTAATTAGAAAGGGTGTTCAAATTCTGTTGGTTGTGTAATGTATTACATGTCATTTTCAGCCCAATTTTGAATCTTTAATCTTTGGATTTATTTGGAAACAGCTTGTTCTGGTGTTCTGACTGTAGATCAACCAGACCAGTATGAAAAAACCCTCTATTTTTTAAAAGACCACTTTACCAGTGTATAGTGGCAGCAGTGGAGTACAGTGAAGACCTTGAGCTTGTCTGGAGCCGCTTTCTTTGTTTCTTGTGTTCGCTACGCACGCCTACGCAATTCAGAAACATTTCTGTCCTTCATCTTTGCTACTCATCCTTTACAGGTTACAGAGTTTGTGTTCTTGCTCTGAACTGGTAATTACAAACCATTAAAAACAATTTATGTGGAATAATAACTACTTTAATACGTTTTATACAAAATAGTTGATGATCTTCATCCTTTTAAAATTCAGGGATTCATAAATATTCATGAATATGCATTTAGCAGACACTTATTCAAAGAGACTTACAGTTCTAACTGAATAAAATTCAAGCAACTAAGGTTTAAGGGCCTATCTTAAGGGAACAACTATCTTGGGGGATTGAACCAATGACCTACCAGCCCATTACAATAATAGTTGCACTACTACCACTGCTTCTGCAAATTAGTAATGCTATTAAGTATTCCTACAATATAACAGCAGTCACAATGGTCCTAAATTGCATTCTACACTCTAGGCTAGTTAAAGGTCAACTTGTGATTTAAAATTTTCAGATTTTTAAAATTTTATATATTAGTAAGAAAAATTTATAAAAATAAAAGTCTGATAAAGTCTGATCAGATTTTGATAAATTATGAACACAGTCTGTTCAGATTGGTGTGAAATACAAAGCACATTTAAATCAGAAAATCAGAATTAAGCTCTAAACCAGTGTTAAAGTTTTTATGTCTTCTTTGCATTTTGATAGTGATTTTTTGCACATTTAGATGCAGCACTAGGCTCTATCTTAATCTATAATATAGCTGCAGCTGCCAAACAGGGGTTTTAAGGATTAGCAGCCGTGGTTCCCTCAGCTCAATGTGGCCCAGTCCAAAGCTCCAGAGACAATGCTAAGGCTAATTTATCAGCTAGGACTGTGCCCGAGACATCCTGCTTGAGATTTGTTACCAGTTTTTGCTGGTAGCAGTTGTGAAAAACTACAAAATCAACTACAAAACCATTGATGGTTTTTGAAAAGTGTTTGATGGCAACTCTAAATATGGATTTTTAAAATACATTTGATAACTTGTAGTTTATCTTCTGTAACTGATCTTGGAAAGAGATCCACCCTGGATCTGAGCAGGACCAGCACTTCATACTGCTCTACAGTAGATGTTTTGGTGCCACATAGCTTCATCCTCCCTGGTTTGTTAAACTCTTTTCTTTTTTTCCTATTTTGCAAACTCTGAAAACAGATGTGATTGCAGAAAGCCCAAAAAGTGGATTGGCCTAAAATCAGCTTATTTCAGTTTAAGTGTATACAATGTATAATTTTAATAATACTAATACTAATTATAATAATAATAATGTCTGGGTGGTGTGGTGGCACAGCTGGTAAAGTGGCTTCCTCATTCAGTTCCCCTGTGTCTGCATTTATGACTATTACAATCAGACTCGTTTTGGTTATTTTTTTATTCTTTAAATTATATTAAAACTCTTTTTGGAGCTTTTTGTAGAATAAATCTCATTGTTTGTACTTATAAAAAAAGAAATACGTAGCAATATTCACAGTCTGCAGTTCAGGAATTACAGCTGGTTGTTTTATAAGAATAATTACTATGCTATGTAAATTGCACCACTTGTTTAAATACCGTCACTGTCTCTTTCATCCCAAGAGCAATTAAACTGGCCTTTTGTTCTGGCCATTTCTATGCTGCATTTGGCCAAGCCCTGTGTATTTTAAAATTCTGCACGGATTCAATAGAGATTTATAAATGTTTTTTTAATGCACTACAAATATCAGACAAAATAACTGAAATCTGTGACAACAGTGAATGAAACATTACTGCTCAACCGTACTAATGCTCTAGATTCAATGGAATTAAACCTTTTTCAGTTTTGCTCTACAATTAAGTTGAAAGCCCTTCCAGAAGATATGGGGGTGTTATAGAAGTAGAATACTTAGAATACATACTAAGATGTATAAGTGTTGGATATTGAGTGCACAATCCTTGGACCATGTAGTGTGTATAATTATTTTAAGGGCACATTACTGATTTAGACACCTAGTGAAATTCATTCTTGTATTAGATCTTAACAAACATATTTCGGTTTATTGTGTGATATACTGTATACACCGATCAGCCATAACATTAAAACCACGTCCTTGTTTCTACACTCACTGTGAATTTTATTAGCTCAACTTACCATATAGAAGCACTTTGAAGAACAGCATGAAAGGGGGCTAACAAAGCATGCAGAGAAACAGATGGACTACAGTCAGTAATTGTAGAACTACAGTGGTCAAGACCCCCACAGGACCACTACACAGTAGGTATTATTTGGGTGGTGGATCATTCTCAGTACTGCAGTGACACTGACATGGTGGTGGTGTGTTAGTGTGTGTTGTGCTGGTATGAGTGGATAAGACACATATTTATTTTTTAAATACATCACTGTCACAGCTGAACTGAGAATAGTCCGACAACCAAAAATATCCAGCCAACAGCGCCCCGTGGGCAGCGTCCTGTGACCTCTGATGAAGGTCTAGAAGATGACCAACTCAAACAGCAGCAATAGATGAGAGATCGTCTCTGACTTTACATCTACGAGGTGGACCAACTAGGTAGGAGTGTCTAATAGAGTGGACAGTGAGTGGACACAGTATTTAAAAACTCCAGCAGCGCTGCTTTGTCTGATCCACTCATACCAGCACAACACACACTAACACACCACCACCATGTCATTGTCACTGCAGTGCTGAAAATGATCCACCACTAAATAATACCTGCTCTGTGGTGGTCCTGACCATTAAGGAACAGGGTGAAAGCAGGCTAAAAATAGTATGTAGAGAAACAGATGAACTACAGTCAGTAATTGTAGAACTACAAAGTGCTTCTAAAATATAAAATAAAAAATGGACAGTGAGTGTAGAAACAAGGAGGTGGTTTTAATGTTATGGCTGATCAGTGTAGATTGATTGCTTTCAAACCTTTGACCTAAACACGAAGGCTTCCTGCTTATCATTTCCACTTGTTTCTCTTTCTAAGAGTTTAATATCTATTCATCATAATTAATACCTCTTTCAACTCCCCTTGATTGCTTCCTGTGGCTTTTATACATGCTCAGTACATTTCAGGATATGTTCTTTTGATTGATGATTGGCAGCGATTGTAAATTGGTTTTGAGTCTAGACTGCCTTCCGTGCACACTGGGTTAGTAGACAAAGAACTGTGAGTCAATTAGCATTGTATTAGCACAAAGCCAGCTGTTGTGCATCGGATGGTATTGAAGTCGCACGTGACAGCTTGATCGCTTGTTTTACGGTATAAACTCGAGGCTGACAGGATGATACAGCGGATGTGTCTCAGTTTTTCAAACATGAGCTTTAGGATACTGAATGAAAAGCCTGGCACATTAGGAGAAATCTGTTGACGTGCTGAGAGACTGACATCTGCACTTTACAGCATGCAACCATGTACCCGAATACACAATGGCTCTTACCCAGCAGCACAATCTTCCCAGCTGCTGTGTGCTGTACATTATGTAGTGGAGATATGAGGCATCATCTGTTTAGACATGGTTAAACATAAATAAGGGATTTTCAGTGTTGCACCGTACAAACCTGCAGGTGCTCTGCTATCTCACTTTACCTTCTTTCTTAATTGTTGATGCATTACAATGCTGGTCCCACAAGAACATCCAAGAATTTATTAAATTAGCCGCTATTGAAAAGCGTTTAGAAAGACTACTGGGTCTGTTGTGGCGCAGCTCTGCTGCACTAGAGTAGACTGCTATTGAAGAGAACGTCTGTAATTTATTTTATTATGGATAGGTTCATCACAGGGACCAAAGAAATGCAAGAAGATTAAACGATTGCTTGATAAATCTAAATGCACCACGAAAGAGATTAAGAATCATAGTCAGACCCTGATTTGATAAGGGTTTGCATTTTTAAAAACATGAAAACTTCATAACACCATAATACTTTTCAAAATAACACAGTCTGCTGATTTTTAAAGTTGTTTTTACCTAAATTGCAAAAATATAGCATGAAAATCCAGAAAAATGCACCTATAGATAAATATGACTAAAAGGAAAGCAGCAGTCTGAGCATTTTGTCCCATGGCAAGTTGTACCATGTGTTATTTGCACATTTCTGCAGAAATGTGTTGTAGGTAGGTAGGTCGGTCGGTCGGTCGGTCGGTCGGTCGGTAGGTAGGTAGGTACATTTTTTTTAGTTCTTTCTTATATCATGTTGTTGCTTTTACCAATGTGTTCTATGCCATATCGATGCAACATTTGACCAAATATGCAAGCCAAGTGTAACAGAGAAGTTTTTTCCACTAGCATACATTATGTAATTGCCATTAACGTCAATCATTTTTGTCATTGTAGACTTAAAGTCATCTAAATAAAAAAAATAACAGTATGTCAATAATTTCAATCCCTGTGTTACAAGATCGATTTCACCCCTGTCTCCAGCAGAATGCCTTATCGTAATGGTTTTGCCTTCCCTGCTTACCAGAAAGATAAACCTGACAGACGGGTAAGGTATAAAAGGCTGAGTCCAGGCTCAGAGGTCATTAGATGAGCAGGAGCAATCAGGACTGCCCTGGTAGACCCCAAGGGATGTGTGAACCATGATAAAAGCTGATGGTGATTCAGTTTGACCTTGCAGTGCAACCTGTAGCAAACTATCTGCTAAACATCAACAGAGACTGAGTTAAAAAAAGGAGCTAGCATGTTTCATGAATTTTGTTAAATAAGGAAAAAACTATTTGTTGATATAAGCTTTCTTTTTTTAAATCAAGACACATTGAAATTTATCTTCATTTCTGTATAGATAGGAATTAAATTATACAATTGCAAGCTACATTAACATAGGTAAATATTTTAGTGGGAAATGCTTCTTATAACCTATGCTCTAATAAAAAAAATTGGAAACTTCAGTTGTTTACACGTAATTTCCATAATCTGGATGAACCACCCAGAAAATGAAATTATGCAAATATTTTCTGTCTGGATATAAATACATTTTCTGTTACTGTACTATTATTTGCTGGCCTTGTGAAAGAAACCAGATCTACAGCTATACGTCTGCAGGAAATCTAATGTTTTATAATGTCAGAACCAGTCCAACCTTTTACAGTAGTGGACACTGTGCAATGACTGAAAGTTGAACCTGTCTAAGAGGAAATTTATCTTCCATTTGCTCTCATTTTTTATTTCTTCCTTAAATGGTGAAGGACAGAAGCACATGCAGAGGGAGCAGAAAAGTGTATCCTTAAGAATTTTGATAAGAAAAGAAATTGTGATGGATTACAGATCTTATCCACGCTGAAGACAAATGAATCACAAAGCAGCTCTTTTTTTCTCTTTTTTCCTGGAATGTGGCCTTTCATTTGAGAAAGATTGCAGAAGCAGAGCAGGACTAAAACAGAAGAGTTTTATTAATATTTATATGCATATAAAACAAATGCTCAGTGTAAGAAAGCAGCTGGTGCGATAGTCCTGGATGGTCAGTATGACTACAGCGTTGCATATGGCTAACATACATGGCTAAGCATCAGAAGGCCACAATAGGAGTAAAATGTTCTTTTTGTCAATGCAGCTCTGATTTTTGTGTGGTTGTGTGTGTGTGTATGTGTGTATGTGTTTATATAATATGTTCACCCTTAATATAGAAAGTGCACTCTTCCATGCATATGTGTGTGTCAGCCCAGTGGGCATTTTGATGTTGCGCAACAGAGAGGGTAGCGAACGAACGTAATCCCTCATGAATAATAGATTCAAAAAGACTTTGGATTTAATACCGTCATGGCTTTTGTGGCATCTGTGTTCCACACAACCTCCAATAATGCTCAAGTACACTCAGGAGACAAGGGTTCAGATTATTTATGCTATTTGCACAATATGCAATATGACCACAGCTGCCACACCACTGACCTTAATTTTATTTTAGTTTGTGACTGCATAACACAGATCAGGGTATAAATAACTTTCTATTTGTAAAATGTATTGTTATTGCTGGTACTGAAATGCAAAACTTAAAATCAGCAGAATTGTATTTGTATTGTATATTGTCACTTTTTTATCTAGTCAATAATAATCGATTTCGTTAAATGTCTATAATTAATGATAACTGATGTAGTTCGGAGCTGGTAATACATTAAGTAGTATATTTCGAGCCAGTGTTTTCATTTCCATTTTATGTTTGGC
Source organism: Trichomycterus rosablanca (assembly GCF_030014385.1). Classification (NCBI taxonomy): domain Eukaryota; kingdom Metazoa; phylum Chordata; class Actinopteri; order Siluriformes; family Trichomycteridae; genus Trichomycterus; species Trichomycterus rosablanca. Next base: position 6,744,712 of record NC_085995.1, read on the forward strand.
AAATGTTTTAGTAATTAAATTGGCATGGTGGCACAGCTTGGGAAGCGGATGCAGAACAGCATGGGTCCTGAAAACCTGGCTTTAATAAGAAAAAAATAATCATTCACAATAATTTGAAAATGAATTGGTTTAGGACCTTACTCAAGGTGGTGTAGATATTTAAACCAACAAGCTTCTGATTAGTACGCCAATCCTAGTAGTAGAACTACTTTGTTTCTTCTAAAAGGTTACAATCTGAACAAAATTAGATTTTGGCAAACAGGCAAAACCATAAAATATTCACTAAGTAAATGTGACCATACACCGACGAGGCATAATATCATGACCACTATCAGATGAAGTGAAAAACACTGATTATCTCTTCATCACAGCCCCTGTTAGTGGGTGTGCACGTGGGGAGCGAAGGCTGGCCCGTGTGCTCCGATCCAACAGACGAGCTACTGTAGCTCAAACTGCTAAAGAAGGTAATGCTGGTTCTGATAGAAAGGTGTCAGAATACACACTGCATCACAGTTTGTTGCTTGTGGGGCAGCAAAAGGGGGACCAACATAATATTAGGAAGATGGTCATAATGTTATGCTTAATCTGCGTATTTGCATCATATGACAAATTATGGCACAGCAAAATCCGTAGAGCCGTTTATATTGCATTTAAATGAAAGATTTACACTTTCTGCACAAGTCATCCAAAATAGATCTGCGCTGACTGGTGTTTATTAAATATTTAAGCAAATTCTGAGCGAGCGAATTGATTCTAAATATGCATCATCTCTAAAGAAAATGCTTCACGATTCATTTTTAGGGAGGAAAATTACATTTTCGCAGAGTTATCCTGGTGGATAGGTAGGAATCTCTGTCTTAACTGTCATATGAGATGAGATACAGAGGGTTAGCATCTAAAATCATGACCTTTTAAACACTTTGAAAAGTATACTAGTAGCTTTAATAAAGGATTTTTAGCAGGTGAAGGTCTAGGGATGCTGACTGAATTAAGAGTTTTTAAATATTATTCTGCATGATTTTACTGAATTTATAAGGTGTTTAGATCATTTGTGCAGGCTCACTCTGGGGTTGTGACAGTAAAAACTGTCTTGATTAGGTCGGTCTAATTGTTCAATCAGAATCAAATCAGCAACCGGATTTTGAGTCATTAGAACCAATTACATCAGGATCGTTTTAAGGCTGCATTACTGTGCTTCTCTACTCTAGCTCTAGCTCTATCTGTGTGTGTGTGTGTGTGTGTGTGTGTGTCTTACAAACCATCACAAGCATTCTTCCAGATGGACCATGATCCCATGGGGGTTTGTGATGAGATTTGTAGCTGGTTAACAGTTAATCCATCAGTAGAACACACACACACACACACACAAACGCACACACAGACACACACACACTTATGACAGGGCCGTGCCCCTTTGTACAGAGAGCAGGCAGGAGACTGATGATCCATGCAGGAGTAATTAAGGACAGCTCCTCCCTGGAGAAAAAGGGATTAAACCCATTTACTTTAGCAATGCTGTGTATTCACAAATATTCAGCAGAATAAATTCTTAACATGGACTATAAAACACAACAGAATGATACTAGAAATGCACAATGCTGGGGGAAGAATCCCAAAATATGTAGATGCTTGTATTAAATTGTATTTTAAAATGTTTTAAAATATTTTACACAACTGACTACATGGCTTCTATAATTTTATCATCAAGTTTTTAAGCTGATTAAAAAACAATGATTATTTGAATAATTTGAAGCTTTATGTCACTATTTGTGTTACCCAAAGTACCAAGTGCCACTCTAACTGTTGCTTACATTAATATGAAGCCGACATTATTTGTCATTACATTTGACATGCCATGTTTATGGCACATTTTCCCAGTAGTAATTAGGGACCTGTGATGGCATTCATTATACAATATATGGTCATTAGAGCACTATAATGCATGTGATCTAAGCTGCCATGACATTCCACACAGCAGACAGTATCTGTGACACAAAGCTTCAGAGATCCAGGATTAATTCTTACCTCTGCTTACTGTCTGTGATGGTCTTTCTTTTATATCAGTACGGGATTTCAAAAACATACAGTAAATAAGCTCCCTTGGTATGATTCAGTCTGATGCTCTGTGATGCACCCTGATAGGGTTATATACTTCCTTTAGATTCAATGCTACCCTAATTAGGATAAAGCATTTGATAAAATAACTATAGCCATAAACCTTTATTTACCCAGTAGCACTAGGGGCAAGGCAGAAATAGACGCGATATCAATCAGTCTCAGGGAACCACACATACATTTACCTTTATACATTTATCAGTTTTGTATGTAATTTCAAAGGCATCTGGTACAATGACACAGTCAGGTGGCAGGTAGTGCTGGTGCCTAACAGCTAGGGGTCCAATTACTTTCTGTATACTTATAGTATTGTATCACAGAAAAGTTAGATTATCCATCCTAACATGCTTTGATCAAACAGTCTTGTTTATTTCCCCGGCACATTTTGAAAAGCATCAGTGTATTTGAAGTTCAAGACTTAAGCCTCAAAGCTAACTGTGTTTAATTCTCTGTTTTTGCACAATGGTATTGAATTTTCCTCGGGAACCCTTTAAGCTAAGCCCCTCATAATGATTGTCAATTTAGCATTAAGTGTTTAACAGATTAAGAATTAAATGAAAAATCAAAGTGCAAGAAATGTCACCATGTCTTTCTCAATGTGCTTCTCAGCAGCAGTGGGAAAATAAAAGGGAGTTGTTTTCTGTCTGAAGAAGTGTAAATCCTATTGCACAGCTTCCATTATACTGGTCCATCTTTAATGTCTGGTCCTCACATCAGCAGTTGCTGGAGAAGTGGTATACTGAAGCTGGGTTGTAATGGATGCCAGTACAAGCAGTACTGGTGCTTGTTTGTTGTTAGACTATTCATCAGCTTTATTTTGCCTGAAAAGAAACATTTTTGTGTTTGACATAGTATGTGCTTGTGCAAGAAATAAACAAGGGTGTTTGTCCGTCTTGGCTTTTGGAAAGTCCACACAATCACCCGTATATATCCCCAAGCTTCAGCCACTGCTCTGTCCTCGGTTAAGTGAAGTTCATTTTGCCCCCAGAAAGGCCTTAAATCCTTTCTGCGAGAGTGGACATGGCTGGTTTCACAGTGCATTTGTTGTGAGGTTAAACTGACACTGACTCGCAGTACTTCACAACTAAAATAGCTCAGACAATGCTTAACTTTTAACAAAATCCCTTTTTTAAATTTGTTGGTCATTTTTGTGGACAGATAATGTTTTATTAAACAGAAAAAATGAAGCTGAATAAACAATAGGTGAAAGAACATGCAGATTTTGTTGCCAGGATGGTAGTTAACCGGTTACATATTTTATCACCCCATGGACGTGATTAAAGTCAATGGAGTTTCTCAAAATGTGCAATAACTCCACTAATAAAATTAAACCTAGAAATATGTACCTGAGATAATTGCCAGCTCAAGCTCTCAAATTTTATTAGCCTGGGCACTAATTTTGTGGGTTTTCTGGAGACATTTAACATTGTTAGGCTATGAGGTTGTTCCAGGCTCTGGTGAAATGCATTGATGTGCTTCTACATTTGTTCTTGTAAAGTCAAAGGTTCACATACACTTGTTACAGTTTATGTCACACACACACACACACACACACACACACATACACACACACACACACCCAAAAAAAAAAGAGAAAGGAAAAACAAAAGGGCACTCAGGTGGCGCTTGGTTGGTCTCTTGCAGAATTTCTACATACAAAGGGTACTAGGGGCTACTAAGCAGTTTAATGGGTATTGAAATAAAGTACATTATTTGTACATCAAATGCAGATTTTGATTTTGACTTAAATAATAAACAGATCTTTTTATCTACGTTATCAAAACACGTTAGTTTCTATATATATACAGTGTATCACAAAAGTGAGTACACCCCTCACATTTCTGCAGATATTTAAGTATATCTTTTCATTTGACAACACTAACAAAATGACACTTTGACACAATGAAAAGTAGTCTGTGTGCAGCTTATATAACAGTGTAAATGTATTCTTCCCTCAAAATAACTCAATATACAGCCATTAATGTCTAAACCACCGGCAACAAAAGTGAGTACACCCCTTAGTGAAAGTTCCTGAAGTGTCAATATTTTGTGTGGCCACCATTATTTCCCAGAACTGCCTTAACTCTCCTGGGCATGGAGTTTACCAGAGCTTCACAGGTTGCCACTGGAATGCTTTTTCACTCCTCCATGACGACATCACGGAGCTGGCGGATATTCGAGACTTTGCGCTCCTCCACCTTCCGCTTGAGGATGCCCCAAAGATGTTCTATTGGGTTTAGGTCTGGAGACATGCTTGGCCAGTCCATCACCTTTACCCTCAGCCTCTTCAATAAAGCAGTGGTCGTCTTAGAGGTGTGTTTGGAGTCATTATCATGCTGGAACACTGCCCTGCGACCCAGTTTCTGGAGGGAGGGGATCATGCTCTGCTCAGTATTTCACAGTACATATTGGAGTTCATGTGTCCCTCAATGAAATGTAACTCCCCAACACTTGCTGCACTCATGCATCCCCAGACCATGGCATTCCCACCACCATGCTTGACTGTAGGCATGACACACTTATCTTTGTACTCCTCACCTGATTGCCGCCACACATGCTTGAGACCATCTGAACCAAACAAATTAATATTGGTCTCATCAGACCATAGTACATGGTTCCAGTAATCCATGTCCTTTGTTGACATGTCTTCAGCAAACTGTTTGCGGGCTTTCTTGTGTAGAGACTTCAGAAGAGGCTTCCTTCTGGGGTGACAGCCATGCAGACCAATTTGATGTAGTGTGCGGCGTATGGTCTGAGCACTGACAGGCTGACCCCCCACCTTTTCAATCTCTGCAGCAATGCTGACAGCACTCCTGCACCTATCTTTCAAAGACAGCAGTTGGATGTGACGCTGAGCACGTGCACTCAGCTTCTTTGGACGACCAACGCGAGGTCTGTTCTGAGTGGACCCTGCTCTTTTAAAATGCTGGATGATCTTGGCCACTGTGCTGCAGCTCAGTTTCAGGGTGTTGGCAATCTTCTTGTAGCCTTGGCCATCTTCATGTAGCGCAACAATTCGTCTTTTAAGATCCTCAGAGAGTTCTTTGCCATGAGGTGCCATGTTGGAACTTTCAGTGACCAGTATGAGAGAGTGTGAGAGCTGTACTACTAAATTGAACACACCTGCTCCCTATGCACACCTGAGACCTAGTAACACTAACAAATCACATGACATTTTGGAGGGAAAATGACAAGCAGTGCTCAATTTGGACATTTAGGGGTGTAGTCTCTTAGGGGTGTACTCACTTTTGTTGCCGGTGGTTTAGACATTAATGGCTGTATATTGAGTTATTTTGAGGGAAGAATAAATTTACACTGTTATATAAGCTGCACACAGACTACTTTTCATTGTCTCAAAGTGTCATTTTGTCAGTGTTGTCCCATGAAAAGATATACTTAAATATCTGCAGAAATGTGAGGGGTGTACTCACTTTTGTGATACACTGTATATATAGAAAGTATGGTTTTCTATGTATTAAATACAGCATCTAAAACTTGTGGGATCTAAGCCAAACCACACTACAGGTGTTGGTATGTGGTGGCCCAGCATCTAATTTAGCAGTGGTTTGCTAATTTGCTAGGTATTTATCACATTTTTATGATTTATATGCTAGGGGAAAAGAAGCTAAAATAAAGAGTACGTAGAAAGTGCAAAAAATGTAAATGTTAACACCCATCCAGACTGTCTCGTACTGGCTGATGCACTGTTACTTCAAGGTACACTATACAGCCTAAAGTATGTGGACACCTGACCATGAGCTTGTGGGACATCCCATTCCAAATCCCTTTTGTGACCATAACAACCTTCTGGAACACACTACTGGCTAGCTTTTGGCATGTGTCTGTGAAATTGCTTGCATGTTACTTCAAAAAAGCTTTTATAAAGTCAGACACTGTTGTTGGAGGAGGCTCGGCTTGCAATCAGTGTTCCGATTCATCCTAAAGGTGTACAGTTGGGTTAAGTTCACAGGCTGTGTTCAGGCTACTGCAGGTCATCAATTTCAAATTTGTCAAACTGTGTTTTTACAGATTTATTTTGTAATGCTTAAACAAAAGTGTCTTCCCCAAACTGTTGCAATAATGCATTCAATGTGATTACTGTATAATATTGATTTAACGCCATGTTGTACACACTTTTGTTACATCCATGACAAGACAGGTAGTTACTTGTTACACAAGATTCATCAGTTCATTTTTTTATGTCAAACACAGTAATGGACAATTTTGTATCTCCAGTTCACCTCACTTGCACATCTTTGGACTGTGGGAGGAAACCAAAGCTCCTGGAGGAAACCCATGCAGACATGGGGAGAACATGCAAACTCCACACAGAAAGGACCCGGAGCGCTCCACCAGAGAATCAAACCCAGGACCTTCTTGCTGTAAGGCAACAGTGCTACAGTGCTACAGACACTGTGCCACCCATAATATTGAATATATTATTACATTATGTCAATGTTATGTGTCGCTGAAACAATTGATCTTAATAGTTATTAGGGGTGTCCACTTATTTTTGGCCATTTAGTTTATATTCTGTTTAAATGTTATTTTTGGTGAAAGTTATTAAATTTTCATTCATCTTACATTGGTGCACATGGTTCTTACTTGAATCTATTTAGGAAATACATTTTTTACCCACACCAAACACATGCTTAGCTGTAAGGTCCTCTAATATTACAAAAGCTGAACCTCTAATACCTGGGGGCTTTTCTTTGTGAGGTTCATTTATATTTCATGTCTTGCTGAAACACCAGAACATATGGCTGCTTGATTTTGTTAACTTGTAAAATAGTCTCTAACCATATTTTGCCACAGATAACAAAGTAACTGAGAGATTAAATGAACTGTTGCCAATTTAGGACACCTGATACTAGTTAGCAGACTTTGTTTACATCTTTTGAAAAACATCTGTAGACGAGTGTTGATGATAAGGTGTGCGTGTGTGTATACACTGATATATTAAAACTGTGCCAATGCTGAACGAGAAGTAACGGTGCGCGTGTGTGAGTAAATGCTACATATTTTATATTTGCTATGAAATATTAGCTGTGACAGATTTTACCAGCAAAGCCTTGCCAAAAATATGTTTATACAGAATCCGGCATTTTGAGTCCTATCACAGCGGAGCACTTGATGTTATTGGCAGGCTGAGGAACAGGAAACACAGGAAAGGAAGACAAAAAAGGATACAAAGCTTAGTTTGGCACCGACTACTATACACCCACTAAAACACCTACCAGCATTTCTCACTTCCAACTACATTGTCAGGTAAATCACATTCAACTCAGACTCAGCTTCAGCTCTATTCAAACAAAGCATTAGAGAGGCGGTAATTGCACATGCCCCATGATTTGTCCCCTTCATATTCTAATTCACAACCTCTCTCCTGTATTTGTCCATCATTCAGAGTTGATTAATGTAGGTTAGGACTGATCAGCATGAGTTTTCTTTTGATATCGATTCTGCTTGTCCCGAAAGTACACCAGGCTTTCTTTTATCATTAGCAAGAGCAGACAGTGACTGATAGACTATAACAATGTAATGCAGCACAATGCCAAAAGAGGTCATGTGTGTGCTATTACTTTCTCTGCTCACGATTACTTTAGGATGTGCGTGACATAAGCACCTATAGACAAAACTGCAGTTCACACACTCACACACAAAAATGTAAGTATTTCACATCAGAGTGCATGTAAAAGAAAACTTTATGCCTTTGGATAGATATCTGATGGATAAAAGAAGACAACAACATTTAAAATATGAAAACTATCGGATTATACAAAACAATGATGAAACCATGATGAAATTGCCTTCCTTCAGAGATCATTGATGATGCAAATAGTTCATGATGACGCCTGGGGAACTAGCATCTTTCATTCGCAGCCATGATTTATGTCTGTGGTAATGGTTTCGAATTTTTTTTTCGCCTGAAACATATTATTTTACTGCAAATGCAGAGTTAAAACAGCATCTTTAAGTGTCAAAGTTAGGTAGAACTAATTGCTCGTGGAAGTGCATTCAGTATTTGAAACCACTGAAACATTTAGTAACCATATTTTTAATGTGGACAGATGACAAATTACAAGGAAAAGCTAAATAACGGAAAAGACAAAACACACAGATGTTCAAACAGGTATACTAATAAAACAGCTAAGCAATTCCGACCCGCACATGTCCTGTTACATTGTTGCACTTCTAAAACTGCTAAGTCTCGAATTTTAGATTGGAATGGCAGAGGGAAGCGATCGATGGGCCTTCAAACGAGGATTCATTATTGTAGCACGGATGGTGGGAGCTCAATCTATAAAGACTGCTCAACAGGTCAGTGTTTTAATATTGTTCAATGTTCACAACATGGGCCATCGCATGCATGGAAAACAGTACAGGCCTAAATTCTTAACTTTTGAAGTATGTGGCACAGTGACTCTGTAATGCTGTGGAAGAAATTATGCTGGTGTGGTCTGGATCCATCAGTTCTTTTGGACAAATTCAGAATAAACATTCTTATTTTCACTTCATATTCATATGGCACAAGGGGTGTGTAAATACCTGCATATCATCTACTGTAACTTGACAGGTTTGGACAGTGAAAGGTTGGAAATTGCTCTTGCTGTTTTTAACAGACATTTTGTCTGTTAAAGGTTTGAGATATTGTTTTATAGCATTTTGCAAAATGCCCTTAAAAACTTTTATGTAAGCAGGACAAATTATTAAATTCTATAATTGTATTAAAACAATAAGATCTTAATTAATGTAGAACTAAGTTAAACTATCTTCACACAAAGGAAAGTATGCTTAGAAACTAAAGAACAAAAACGATGGTTCTTCAAAAAGTTTCCGCACTTTTTTAAACTCTATTTATTAAGAATTTTAAAAACAAGTGACATCACTTTTCTACACAGTCACCTTCCGATGCATTTCTCTCAGCATCGTACCAACTTCTTAATGCCATCAGCAAAAACTGATTTTGGTTGAGCTCGTAGCCACTGATTCACCGCTGCTTTCACATCATCATCACATGAAAATTTTCTTCCCCTTAAAGCTTCTTTGCGCGGTGGAAATCAGATGGCGCTAAATCCAGAGTCAAAGCTCTCTCAGTCTCTTAGACACGACCAATTACTACTCCTCCCATCCTCACCATTTCCAACCACCTGACAAAGTATAATCATGTTAAAAGTTAAAAGATCCAATTAAACAAAACTACTTCTAAAATACTACTACTTTTTAACTCTAGATGACTCTTTATCTAAAGTACCTGATTGTAAACAACAGATACTCACACACACATATTACCAAAAGAGCATTTTGATATAAGAGGGAAATGAAGAAGAGGAGAAGATGGACTGAAGCTTTTGATGGATGAGTGCATGTGGAAGCTGCATTAGCAATGGAAGATGTAGTGATGTTGAGATAGCGATAAGCATTAGAGCATTAGGGCTGGACTGTGTCATACTTAAGTCCATCTTAAAAGGGAGAGGGAGAGATGAAACTGAGTGGGTTGTCATTAGAGTTAAAAGTTGCTGGTTGTTTGTTGTTGGTCTAAGTGGTGACTAATGAAATCAGACTGGCATGCCATCCTGATGTCGAGAGGCTCTGGCTGCCATTAAAGCATTCATGCACCACTCTGTTCATTCCTATCCTTCCTCTCCTAAATCCCCATCTACCCTGTTCATGGATGGGCAGATGAATAGCAGGAGAACAACAGAACAAACAACAGAAGCCAGAGAGAGGTGTTCTTACTGAAAATGGTAACTGCATTAAAATGGTGGTAGTCCATTTTGGTCGCAACTTCAAGGCAATTTAACTTTAAACAATAAGAAGTGAATAACCACTATTAATAGTACTTAATATTAATGATACTCATAATGTGGGGGGTGGCCGAAGCCTTGTGTTGGATTGGTGCCCAGTCCAAGTTATCCAGAGTATTCCTTCCTTGCGGCCAGTGTTTTCTGGTGAAACCGCACCTGTCGTGACCCTGATCAAGCAGTTAATGAAAATAAAATTTAAAAAAACTTTTGTTCTACTAAAAATAATAATAAAATGTATGTAAAAAAGTAAATTAAGTAGTTAAATAAATTAACATTAAAAAACTATAGTAATATTATTATATTAAACAATTTATTAAATAAATATTTAAATAACTATTTAAATAATAAATAATAATTACTTTATTTAATTAGGTATTTAAATAATTGTAATTAAACTACATATTTTATCCTTGTTTTTTTTCATTATTGTTATAATGGACATTTTACTTTAATAAAATGTATCTGATTCATTCTACAATGTAAGTAGTAGTAGTTGTAGTAGTAGTGGTGGTATTGCTTTTAATGTAATTATTTAATTAATTTTATTTTTCATTAATATTAATTTAATTAAAATTATTTAATTATTTTATTAATTTAATTATTACTATGTTATTATTTATTTAAGCAATACTTATATAATAAGAAATAGTGTTAAGTGTTAATTAAAAATGCACAAGCCTGCTTACAAGCCTCGTGTGTCTCTAGGTGTATTTTATTGTGTGTGCGTGTGTGTGTGTGTGTGTGTGTTACCGTAAAAGTTTCATGAAAAAAAACTAATTAATTATTAAAACTTTGGTCAGTTATTATTAGCATTATAATAAACACATTTTAATGCCTTTTAATGAACACATTGATTAATAATTTACCACCCTGACTGTATGTACTCCTTGTATTAGCTTACACTTCTCACCCGAACCACATCATCTCTGCCCTCAGCCAGGTTCTGGTCTACACAACAAAACACATTTTCTACTTAATAAACCTTTTTGTTGCTTATTTATTTGTGTGTTTCAGGTCAATGGCTAAATGCACCATCAAACGTTTATTGAGGATCAAGTGATAACATTACCCTGACATTCTCCTGTTCAATGTCTTGGTACAATTCAAGTGTCTTTGTTCACTCAGTGACTCCAAGCTGTTCAGCCCTGAAAACTGCTAAACACATGGGTGTGGTGGGTCTGGAGTATAGGTAAGCTTGTATAAATCTGTGATATCTCATCATGAAACATGTCGGACATTAACAAAGTGTCTAGTGATGTTTTGTAGAAAATGTTTTGTGTGTGCACATGTGTTTTTGTGTTAGCAATACACACACACACACACACACACACAAACGTGAAATGTACCTGTCGAACAAGCAGCCACCTGCCGAGAAACTGAACTGTAAATGGATGGGCGTGATATAAGGATGTGTGGCTGCTGTCAATCAGATCTACAGTACTGAGAGTGTTATTCCTCCAGCCAGGTACTCCTAACTAGCTCCCATCTGAATGATACAAGATCTGTTATGGTCACAGTCCATAGGTGGGGTTAAAATCATACAGGTATTATAAAATCTGTGTAAGTGTATGCTGGGGGTGGGGGGGTTGGATTTGGTTAGCATTAGCCTTTATTTATATTAGTAGAGTTTGCTCAGTAACACAAGTGAAGTACTGACAAATTATGTGCCCAAATATGGTGAATTTGAAATATGGTAGACTCTATTCCAAAATCAATGGCATTAATAAGAAGCAAAGTGTGTCTGTGGGAATTTGTGCTCATTAAATTAGAGGAGCATTTGTGGTGTCAGGCAGAGATGTTGAAAAAGCAAAAAATAAAAAGCCTGGCTCACCCTGATCCAATTTGTTCCAGAGATGTTTAAAAAAGTTGTCGTCAGGACATTCAAGTTCTTTTACACCAAATTATAGACCTAGCTTTGAGCACAGGGACATAGTCATGCTGGAACAGGAAAAGAATTTCCTCAAAGCACAGTCTCAAAGTTAAAAGCAAATAAATAACCATGTTTTTAAAAATTGGTGTGGCTAATAAACCTAAATTCAGTAACTAGGATGAGTGTTCATGTAATGTTTGCCATATAGTGTGACTAGCAACTGTGTAGAATAATGCATATTCTTTAGCTAGTACCGAAAGTATTATATTTGTAAAAGAAATTGCATTTAAAAACTTGTCACTTCACTGTTGTGTAATGCTGGTTCCTTCTATGTATCTCTTAAAATGTCAAGTGAATTGCCATCTATGTTCTTGATCGTATCACTGTGTATAATTATGACACATTTGTCAGTGTGTTCTGACATTATGTGCAAGTGAACCACTTAGTGTAATCTGCAGTCTGATTGCTTCTGTCCAACGCTAGTAATATTAACATATGTGAGTGACAGTTCTAATGTCTGTTGTCAACTCTGCTAAGCTATAAAATGTGATCCATTTTAAAGAAGTGCTTGCTGTCAAACTATACACCACCACACATCACCACTCTAACAATTCATATGCACTTTTGGGTTGGGTTGCCAGTTGAAAGTAAGGTTGACAGCTTTCAGCAATAGACATGACAGGCAGTGCTCTAGTTGCATCTGTTACCTTTTTATTTTTTTAGTTTATCGTTTTTATCACTAGCCTGGCCATACTACAGTTTAAGATTGTTATTTAAAAAACTATGCACCTGTAACAAATGGGCTAACGTGACAAGAGGGGGCGGACACACACGCAAAGTGTTTAATAATAACAAAAGACACAAGACAGGTTGCACAAGACAAGACACACTAACACATGCCAATCTAAATGCTAATGCTAAACACATGAAACATGAACCTAAACCCTAAGCTAATCTAAAAGCTACACTAACTGCAAAGGCTAACCTAAACACACATGAACAATGCTAAGCTAAACCTGAAACCTATGCTAATGCTAAACATGAACAACACTAAACACTGAACTAGACTTTTTAGCAGGAACATGAGCAAGAACCATTACAAAGTCAAAAACATTACATGAGCATGAAAACCAAAAGCATGACAAAACCAAAATAGTCTCCACTGAAGGATCCACAGCTGCTCCCTTAAAAGCATTTCACCTGAAACAAGGAGCAGCTGTGGATCATTAGCTTTATTGACCAATCAAATTAGGAAGGTGTAGACCTAAACAAAAGCCTCCTCAACCATGTGCTTCCAGAGACCGGGCCGTGGCACATACACAAACATGAACTCTGGGAGCACAGAGAGGCTGTATTCGTAACAGCACCTACACATCAGTGAAGTGTGCCATGTTAATTTATTTAATTAGGGTGGCTTGGTGGGTAACACTGTTGCCTCACAGCAAGAAGGTTCTGGGTTCTATTCCCAGGTTTGAGTAGTCTGGGTTTTTTCTGTGTGAAGTTTGCATGTTCTCCCCGTGTCTGCGTGGGTTTCCTTCGGGAGCTCTGGTTTCCTCTCACAGTCCAAAGGCATGCAAGTGAGGTGAATTGGAGATACAAAATTGACTGTGACTTTGTTTTACATTTAACTTAAACTGATGCATTTTGTGTAACCAGTAACTCCATGTTCTGTCATGAATGTAACCAAAATGTGTAAAACATGACGTTAAAATCCTAAAATAAATACAAACAAATGAATACAGCAGTGCATTTGTATTTCCATTAGATGTAAGCCAAAAAAGTCCCTGTTGATTGGAAGCATTTAAATGTACAGTACATGAATATTACATTAATCATGTTCTTACTGTGGATAGATGTAAAGTCTTTTTTAGCTTCTCTTATTTTCTTGGAAACACACCTGAGAAACCATGTACTAAATACCTACCAGTGTTTCCTTGTGTAGTAACAAAACCGCATCACATGAGTTAAAGTAGTATATGTTAGATCTGGCCAGTATGCTTAGCAGAGTAAACACACAATAGCACATTAGGTAAAACACTTGAGTAATTAGATGCAGTTCTGTTTTCTCTTTCAACAGCATTTTCAAAAGAACTCTTTCCATCAAAGAAATGCATTGTTCTCAGGCAGGATGCACATGTTTAGAGACAGTTGAAAGCATCATGTGAGTGCTGGAGTGCAAGTGTAAGGAGAACAGATGTTTTCTGAGTGGTGTTGAGTGGCTTTGTTTATTACCGTCACAGGCATTCACAGAGGAGTGGACGGGATGGACACACTGCTGGATGGACAGGTGGCAGTGACACCATTACGTCTGTCCTATCTGATAAGAGCAGGGGTAAGAGTTCTATCCTGCTGGGGATTCTGCAGGGAAAATCATTTCAAAAGACACAACACACCCAATTTCTCAGCCTCGGTTGGGGGTATTTTAATAAATGTCAGGGTTTCGTACCTTTCACATTTACAGTGTGGAAAATGCTTTTGGATCCTGCTGTTTCAGTCATTGCTTAATGCACAAGAAGTGAATGTGAACCGTATATTGAAAATAGAAGGCAAGCAATTATTTCTGGCTTTTTTCTTTTTTTTTTAATCAAAGAAAAAGATGACTAAAATAACAGAGTACGTCTGTTCTGGAAAGATAAAACACAACAAAACAAAACACTCTGTGTGATTGCTTATTTGAGTTTAGTATCACAAAAAATATTCTATGTGCATCCTCGTTTTTTTTTTTTTCCTTTTTACTTATTGAGTTCAGGGTGGGGCAAGAAAGTTTAAAAGTTTTTATTATTAAATACTAAATGTGCTGTCCTAAATGTAGTCAGTAACATATTCCACTACAATGCATTTATTCACTGTCTGTTCTACCATCACTTTATCCTAGTCAGGGTCCCAGTGGCTCTCATTCATTGAGCAAAATGCAGAAAACACCCAGTCACACACACACACACACACACACAATAATTCAAATTGGCTTGACATGTCTTTGGATTTGTGGGAGGAAACCAGAGCACCCAGAGGAAACCCACAGACAAAAGGAGAACATGCAAACTCTGCACAGAAAGGACCCTAGTTGCCCAGCAGGGGAGTCAAATCCAGGCCCTACTTGCTGTTAGGTAACAGCGCTACCTGCTGCGTCACCATGCCAGCTACTACAATACATGAAAAGTTATATATTGTAAATATGTCACAGTACATTTAGAATAAAGTTTGAAAAGGCATGTATACATATTTACTAGATTTCAGTGTTATAAGCTTAGGTGCATTTTTGACAGGTCCAAATAGGATTTATTTTTATTTTTTAATTGTGGGTTTTCTGATAATATGGTGGGTCAAAAAATAAACAACAACAACAAGGTGGCTTTTTAGTACCAGGTGGAACTATGGTATGGAGGTGTTATGCCAATCTTATGCAGAGAGGAAATTGTCCAGTTCAATACTGGACAACAATAATTGACCAATACAACAATAATTGACCCATACAACAATAACTGTCCAAACATCAGAAAGATTTGAGCTTTTCTCTCAATAGAAGCCACTTAGATTCTTGTCCAGTTTTATGTCATCTCAAGGCAAGTACTGCTACTCACAGGTCTTCCCATGTCCACTATCAGGCCATTACAAATAATTTAAAATACTGCAGCCCACCCGGTCTGGTTTTTAGTCAACCTACAGTAAATGCGGCCACATTACCGCAATGCTGACCTCTGTGCACTGCCTTACAAACCTACCTTGGAGAACCCTTCAAGCCACATTCTGGCTTATCTTGAACCACCAATCAAAACTCAAGGAAGACAAGCATCAATACATTTTACTATACTGCAATCCAGGTGGTGGTGCTATCTGTTTGAACAAGTCCCTCACAGAAAAAATACTCTTTACTTTACCATAGTATCTTTACCATGTTATTACAAACTTTTTGTTTGTCCTAAAATTCTGTTCTTTTAACTATATAATTCTGTTTCAACAGACTTTTAGACTGTTGTCTGTTTGTACTAGACTAAGGAAATGTTTACTGAGGAAGCACTTCTTCAAATCACTCTGAATAAGAGTGTCTGCTATATGTTGTAAATGTAATCAAAGCAAAGCTACCTGTGCATGGCTGAAAGGAAAAGAAAATATTAAATCCAATTTGAGAAATGCCTTATATGACAACCCACATCTGACTGTGCCATGTTTGATTATCTTTAAAAAGAAAATTCCAACAGAGACAGTGTTGGTGCAACAGGCAATGTTGGTCCAACAGCTTCAGCAGGACGGAGCATTTTTTGCTTTGTGTGTAAAATTTTACATGTTAACTGTTATGTCTTCATGGGTTACCTCCTGCCTCCAGCAAATAAACAGGTAGATGTAAACATGTAAATAAATGAGTAACTACTGCCTACTGCCAAAAATGAATGGAAATTTTCTCCCTCATTGTACTTTCTATGCGCTTAATGTTTTCTTTTTTGCATTATTTGATATTTCAATCGCCTCTGTTTATACTTTCCCCTTCGCCTGCTTGCCCCTATGTTCCTGCAGCTGCATTGCAGTCGACGTCTCACATTTATTATCCATTGGGCTTGGCTTGTGCCGCTCCCTCCTCTCTTTCCATGCTGTTCAATTACTCTGTCTTCCCGGAGTGAGCACCGGTGTCAGGCTACTGTAATGACTTTCAGATTATCTGTCCGTCCATGATGAATGAGATGGAAATGTGGCTCTGGCGTTTCAGGCCCTGGCATGGCTCCATATGGGCAAGCAGGAAGGCTATGGCACAGCCAAACAGAGTAATCTTAACTATAAATAACATCACAGACAGTCAAGGAGAGCTCCTGCCACTCAACAACTTAACAATATATATCTTGCTGGCTCGATACTGGCCGAGGGTCAAGCATGACAGTTGCTCTAAAAGGCAGTTTCTAGTTGTAGGAAATTCAATCGTAGTCAAAGATCCACTGAAGACAGTTCTTATTGTTGTTGTTGATAATTAGGATCCAGAATCTGCTACATTATGCATGAAAGCTTTGATAGGGAAAGTGATTATGGAGATTGGTCCTGTGGTTGACCTGTTTAAAGTAAAAAGCAGTGAACAATGCTTTGTGTAAGTGACCCCGCTCTGAATGATGGTGACACGAGATGGGAACCGGTCTGACAGTGAAAAGGCTACCTGATCAGTTTGGAACGTCTCACCTGTCGCTCAGCCTGACCCTTCTCCTTGACTCCATCCCTCCCTACCTCTCCTTATTACTTCCCATTTTTCTTTCGTCTGCCGTTTGAATTACTCATCCAGCATCTGACGCCATTCATGTCGCTCAATTACTCCTGCAGCCACCCAGCGTGGACACAGTAATGACGTTCTGATTATCTATCTGCAAATGAGCAATGAAATGGGAACGTGAGAAATGGGGACACGCTCAGAGCCATTTAGCACAAATTGGGGGCCTCCTCAATGCCTCGTCGCAACAAGGACTTGGAGTGAGGAATATTCTGCCTCAGTAAATGCATGAAATTGCACTCTGGGATTTAATTGACCCTTTTCAAGGCATTTATTAAAGACGAGACAATACGGTAGAATGTCTGTGAAGCTCTACGCCAATTCAGTTGAAAGAAAAAGGGTTTGTTGTTATTAAAAGTGTGCACTGATAATCTGTCTGCTCTGGACATGCCTTTCATAAGTCTCTGATGTCTGGTTGTAAAATCTCTTCATTTTATTAAAAGAATTGTTTATTGCTGTTGCATATTTTTTCAAGGTTTTCATTAATCTTAGTTCAACAAGCAAAATTCTGACACATTGTTGAGATAAGATTTTATTTTCTGCAAAGAGAATGTGTGTATTATATTTACCTCACCAATCACAGTTTAAAGGACTGGTTGATGTTTCATGAAATCTGATGAGAAATAAGTGTTTGCTTTATGTAGTATTTGTAAAAACTGTAGAAGTTTTCCTATCTAGTATAGACTCAAGATCTTAGATAGAATATTTATAGTATAAGACTTTGTAAAGCTGGGTATTTTTGTCCAGACAATGAAGTGTAGGTAGGGCCTTATAGACTAGCGTTTGCTTTCCAAGTCCAGTCAATTCAAATGGCAACAGATGAACCTTAAATTAGTGGTAGACATACTTTGGTAAATAAGATATTTTAGTTTTTGACCTTTAGTTCATTTTTGAAACTCTGAAAACTGTTTTTAATTCATCATAATGGTTCACTATGTGTAGATTGGTAGGTAAAAATAAGTCATTTACATTTTTGGCATTTAGCAGACGCTTTTTTTTATCCAAAGCGACTTACAGTACTGTGACAGTATACTGTCTGAACAATTGAGGGTTAAGGGCCTTGCTCAAGGGCCCAACAGTGACAACCTGGCAGTGGTGGGGCTTGAACCAGCGACCTTTTGATTACTAGTCCAGTTCCTTAACCGTTAGGCTACAACTGCCCTTCAGGTATATCCACTTCAAATCAAATCCACAACACAAATTCACAAACAATTAAAATCAGGGGGTCAGAATATTTTCAGTCTACTGTGAATCAAAAGTAATTTTAATGTACAGTGTATCACAAAAGTGAGTACACCCCTCACATTTCTGCACATCTTTTCATGGGACAACACTGACAAAATGACACTTTGACACAATGAAAAGTAGTCTGTGTGCAGCTTATATAACAGTGTAAATTTATTCTTCCCTCAAAATAACTCAATATACAGCCATTAATGTCTAAACCACCGGCAACAAAAGTGAGTACACCCCTAAGAGACTACACCCCTAAATGTCCAAATTGAGCACTGCTTGTCATTTTCCCTCCAAAATGTCATGTGATTTGTTAGTGTTACTAGGTCTCAGGTGTGCATAGGGAGCAGGTGTGTTCAATTTAGTTGTACAGCTCTCACACTCTCTCATACTGGTCACTGAAAGTTCCAACATGGCACCTCATGGCAAAGAACTCTCTGAGGATCTTAAAAGACGAATTGTTGCGCTACATGAAGATGGCCAAGGCTACAAGAAGATTGCCAACACCCTGAAACTGAGCTGCAGCACAGTGGCCAAGATCATCCAGCGTTTTAAAAGAGCAGGGTCCACTCAGAACAGACCTCGCGTTGGTCGTCCAAAGAAGCTGAGTGCACGTGCTCAGCGTCACATCCAACTGCTGTCTTTGAAAGATAGGTGCAGGAGTGCTGTCAGCATTGCTGCAGAGATTGAAAAGGTGGGGGGTCAGCCTGTCAGTGCTTAGACCATACGCCGCACACTACATCAAATTGGTCTGCATGGCTGTCACCCCAGAAGGAAGCCTCTTCTGAAGTCTCTACACAAGAAAGCCCGCAAACGGTTTGCTGAAGATATGTCAACAAAGGACATGGATTACTGGAACCATGTCCTATGGTCTGATGAGACCAAGATTAATTTGTTTGGTTCAGATGGTCTCCAGCATGTGTGGCAGCAATCAGGTGAGGAGTACAAAGATAAGTGTGTCATGCCTACAGTCAAGCATGGTGGTGGGAATGCCATGGTCTGGGGCTGCATGAGTGCAGCAGGTGTTGGGGAGTTACATTTCATTGAGGGACACATGAACTCCAATATGTACTGTGAAATACTGAAGCAGAGCATGATCCCCTCCCTCCGGAAACTGGGTCGCAGGGCAGTGTTCCAGCATGATAATGACCCCAAACACACCTCTAAGACGACCACTTCTTTATTGAAGAGGCTGAGGGTAAAGGTGATGGACTGGCCAAGCATGTCTCCAGACCTAAACCCAATAGAACATCTTTGGGGCATCCTCAAGCGGAAGGTGGAGGAGCGCAAAGTCTCGAATATCCGCCAGCTCCGTGATGTCGTCATGGAGGAGTGGAAAAGCATTCCAGTGGCAACCTGTGAAGCTCTGGTAAACTCCATGCCCAGGAGAGTTAAGGCAGTTTTGGGAAATAATGGTGGCCACACAAAATATTGACACTTCAGGAACTTTCACTTAGGGGTGTACTCACTTTTGTTGCCGGTGGTTTAGACATTAATGGCTGTATATTGAGTTATTTTGAGGGAAGAATAAATTTACACTGTTATATAAGCTGCACACAGACTACTTTTCATTGTGTCAAAGTGTCATTTTGTCAGTGTTGTCCCATGAAAAGATATACTTAAATATCTGCAGAAATGTGAGGGGTGTACTCACTTTTGTGATACACTGTATCTTAATGTAAAGTAAATTTTACTAGAGTTCTTCTTAAATCTTAACCTTTTTGTGCTGGTGTCTAGCTAAATGAGTTTAATACAAGCAATTCTTAGCTTACTACGCATGATGTAAAGACTGTGTGCAGTTGTGTGAGCATCAATAGGAATTTTAATACAGTTTGAAACCGAATTGTATTGTGGGAAAAAAGAAAAACACTTGAACAAAAACGTCTTTTTAAAATGAGAGAAAAAAGCTGAGAGGAAAAAAGGGCATTGCAATATCTGACCCTAGACTGTAGCTATGAATTATGAGGGCTGTGTCTACAGGCCTTGTAATCGCTTGCTAATCAGACTTGGTGCTTTAATGCTCTCTCTTCTTGTTTAATCAGACATTGAAAGTCAAATCAATCACTTAAAGTTTAATTAGGCATTAACAATCTCACAGTTTGACTGGTATGATTGGCATTTTGGAAGTGAAATACCCAGTGGCTTTAACTGCTCTGTTATTAATACTGACCAAGCTACAGGCAGAAAGAAATTAGACAGAAAGAGGTCACTTGGTTGTGCTGGCATGAAGTCATATCCTGACATGATTTGCCTGGAGCTGTTTCACTGTGTTTCAGGTGCTGTCACTAAACAATTTGTTCATCTCAAAGCCATTGTGTATTCAGTCCATGTTGATGCACTGGATGGAAAAAGATGAGCCCCATCAGATTATGACTAGGGGGTGGATCTGAATACTGGCAATGCTCAGAGCACAAGTGCCAGAGCTGTCCCTGAATATGCATGTGTGTGTGTGTGTGTGTGTGTGTGTGTGTGTGTGTGTGTGAGTGATTTAGAGGGCTTGATGTTCCTCATCTGCTTGCCATGTCTGCATTATTGCATGCCTTGCCCTTTATTGCAGGGCGACAGTACAATGATCCATGCTAGACTTGGGCGATAGAACCATATGGTGTTCTGTGTAGTGCCATTAGAAACTTGATGGTGAAACACCATTGCTTTAATTACTTCTGCTCAGCCCAAAGCTCACAGAGATCAAAGTGCAGAACCTTTTTATCTCTTTTGATCCCAAACACCCTCACGGCCATTAATGCATGAACCGCACTGCAAAAACAAGTTACACCGATCAGCCATAACATTAAAACCACCTCCTTGTTTCTACACTCACTGTCCATTTTATCAGCTCCACTTACCATATAGAAGCACTTTGAAGTTTTACAGTTACTGACTGTAGTCCATCTGTTTCTCTACATACCCTTTTAGCCTGTTTTCACCCTGTTTTTCAATGCTCAGGACCCCCACAGGACCACCACAGAGCAGGTATTATTTAGGTATGATTCTCAGCACTGCAGTGACAATGACATGGTGGTGGTGTGTTAGTGTGTGTTGTGCTGGTATGAGTGGATCAGACACAGCAGCGCTGCTGGAGTTTTTGAATACCGTGTCCACTCACTGTCCACTCTATTAGACACTCCTACCTAGTTGGTCCACCTTGTACATGTAAAGTCAGAGACGATCTCTCATCTATTGCTGCTGTTTGAGTTGGTCATCTTCTAGACCTTCATCAGAGGTCACAGGACGCTGCCCACGGGGCGCTGTTGGCTGGATATTTTTGGTTGTCGGACTATTCTCAGTTCAGCTGTGACAGTGATGTATTTAAAAAATAAATATGTGTCTTATCCACTCATACCAGCACAACACACACTAACACACCACCACCATGTCAGTGTCACTTCAGTGCTGAGAATGATCCACCACTCAAATAATACCTGCTCTGTGTTGGTTCTGACCATTAAAGAACAGCATGAAAGGGGGCTAACAAAGCATGCAGAGAAACAGATGGACAACAGTCAGTAATTGTAGAACTACAAAGTACTTCTATATGGT
The DNA here is from genome assembly GCF_030014385.1 of Trichomycterus rosablanca. Lineage (NCBI taxonomy): Eukaryota > Metazoa > Chordata > Actinopteri > Siluriformes > Trichomycteridae > Trichomycterus > Trichomycterus rosablanca. The sequence goes on from NC_085995.1 coordinate 6,766,523, forward strand.
AAGTGGAGCTGATAAAATGGACAGTGAGTGTAGAAACAAGGAGGTGGTTTTAATGTTATGGCTGATCGGTGTAAATACATCACATTTCAAAGAAACCACTCGCTTTTATGCAACTAAACCTTAATTAATCTTAATTATCTGTTTGCAAGCAATAGTTTTCTTTCTGCTGGTCAAATAACTCCTTACCTAATCTCCCTAGGACCAGCTACACATCTTTGACTGTATTTAAAATGAGAACTTCCATAATGTGTGTATTTCCAATATTTAAAAAAATAGCTTTGTGCTTTTGTGTGTTTGTTAAAGCAGTGGGAAATAATGAGGTTGCACCTGTAACATACGGTTACTAAAACTTTAGTCCCCAACACTTGCATTAACTTCATAAAGCATAAGCAAACACATCATTTTTGTGTGGGTGTGTTTAGATCATGCTGAGACCTCGGGCAATAATGAGCGTGCACCTGTAAAAAGAGGCCACTCATTAAAGTGGTGTTAACTTTATAAACCGTAAACAAACAGGCCACCTTCTCGCTGGCAAAACCAAACTGTAGTAATTGATGCTATAATACATAAACAGGAAAATGCACAGATTTTTCTCCAAAGAATGAGTCAAGGCACCATTTGTCAAAAAATTGACTGCATTTTCATTTACTCATGTCTCATATATTGCGAAGATAGCATCATTCAATAGCCAAAGTGGCAAATAGCATTTGATGTTGTTCAAGTCCATTAAGACTACATTAAGGATCATTCGTATTGTTTTCCATTATTCCATTATTATTTCTGTTCATCTGTTTTCTGGAGTCAGCTGCATTATTTATTCTCTGGGGTTTTTTCCATAGTTAAGAAATGGATTTCACATGATTGCATCAATATATATACTTTAATATCTAATATATTACTTTAACTTGTTTAAATGATTATTCAGTTAGGTTTATAATTAAGTTTAGGGAGTAACTTCAGGCAGGCGCATGGGTGCGCAATGGGCTATTACGTTAGCCAGTCACTGCTGATAATGTGGCTTGAATCTCAGCTGCGCTACCGGTCGCCCAGGCTTCTGAACAGACATGATTGGTTATGTATGTTAAGTGAAATGTAACCATGAACTGACAGCACCTTGTAATTTTATCCAAGTTTTTATTTTCCACACCAGAAGTTACCCAATTCTTATAGACAGCTCAAGGCCATAATCATGAGCACCTCCACCTATTGTTGTTGCTTATTAGGATTTTAACATCATGTTTTACACTTGTTTAGATGTTTGGACTGTGGGAGGAAACCCGGAGCACCCGGAGTAAACCCACGCAGACACGGGGATAACATGCAAACTCCACTCAGAAAGGACTCGGACCTTCCCACCTGGGGATCAAACCCAGGACCTTCTTGCTGTGAGGCGACAGTTCTACCCTTTGAACCACCATGCCGCCCAGCACCTCTAACTAATATGATATGAAGTTGGTTCTTTCCTTGAGGAATTCTTTTGGTTGGAGCCCTTGGGGAAAGTTAGCAGGTGAAGTAGATCACTGTCCCAAGTTTTACTGTAACTTTGGTTTGGTGGCGACACAGAGCTATAGATATGGTTTGTTACCCTTATAACAAATATTCATTTACACCAACAATGTAAGCGATACTAAAGCATTTGTAATCTTACCACTTCAACTCATAGTGATTGGTACCCATTTTTTTAAAAAGCTTTTACTTAGCTTTCACACTAATATTCTAAGTTACCCAATAAGAAAGACAAACCACAGCTACTAGGGCTCAAATTGCAGATAATACTGAATACTGGTAATGAGGTGTCACAGCACACAGTTACCGCATGCATTAAATGTTTATTTAATATTTTAATGTCATTTAAAATGGCCCTATTTGTCACTGGCCCTTATAATGTACCCTCAGTCTACATTCATATTACAATAGTGTGTAAACATAATCATGTATGACTACCCAACATAATAAAAAGCAAAGCATTTTAAATACAGATATATTGTTGCTCTGTTTTATTTTACACTTTACAGAACTGTTTCTGTACTTGCCTTGTGAATAAATACATTTGGGATGGGTGTTTTATTCTGGCTCTGAATTATGCATGCATCTAAGAATGGACTGTCCTTTTCTGAAAGTGTGGATGAACAGTAATTACTTTTCAAGCTCGTGTTGAAGCATTGTATGACAGCAAGGAAGATTTTTGTGCTTAATTTACTTCTCTTGCATAATTAGAGCATAACCAAAAAGACTCTAAAGCATGTTTTAGCTGTATTTAAACAATATGTAGAGAAGATTAGGAGCTTTAATAAAAGCTATCTGGAGGCTTTTTAGTTTATAGACAGTGTTGTATGTCAATGATCAGAGTTTTGAACTGTTTTAACAAAAATAGCCAAAAAGAAGTAAGTTGTGGTGGTACATTGTGTATTGTTTGTGATTCTTAGTATATTAGGATGAAACACTGCAGGCTTAAATAATGAATTTGGTTTAGAATAATGGTAAAAATTGTTAACCTGCAAAAAAATAAATGTGGTATCAATCGTTTTAAAAATGAGGCTTTTCTCCTGCAGTGTCTTACCTTAATAATACCCACTGTGGTTTCAGGTTGTGTATTCTGACAGAGCAGCACCACGAGTAATGAGGGTGTTGTTTGCCAGCAGACGGACCTGTTCTCTGGTAAAAAGCTTGGAAGTCAGAGTTACAGAAGCTGTAGTCAGTCTGTGGTGCAAGTGCACAGATTGGAGAACACTGATAATTGCTTACAGAGCTATGAACGGTGACAGGAGGGAGACAGAGTTCAGTAGAGCCTAATTTCCATTTCAAATGTGCTCTTTCTACAGAAGGAGACTAGACGGCTTGATGTAACAACTTTGCTGAAGTCATGATGCAGGTGAAAGAGGTCCTTTTTGTTCTCAGGTCCGATTTTAACTGTGAACAGCATTGAAAACAGCAACACACCAGATTGTATAGTTCAAAGTTGGACCCTTATCTTATCCATAGTTACTACAAGAAGCCATCCAGGCTTAGAAAAAAAATCTATACATTTTTAAAATGCAATGTTTCTTCAATTTTAATCTTTCATTGCAAAAGTTTAGTCAAATTATATGGTGACCAGCAATGCATTGCTCTCTTCCAATACATTTATTTACATTTACATTTTTGGCATTTAGCAGACGCCTTTATCCAAAGCGACTTACTTTACAGTAACAGTATACAGTCTGAGCAATTGAGGGTTAAGAGCCTTGCTCAAGGGCCCAACAGCAGCAACCTGGCAGTGGTGGGGCTTGAACCAGTGACCTTCTGATTACTAGTCCAGTACCTTAACCACTAGGCTACGGTTTGTCCTATTATATAAAATAAAAATTTTATATAAGATTTATATGAAGTCAGGGCTCTGTCCTGCCCACTGAAGGACATACATCTTTCTATTCTTAAGCCAATACTTAAATTTTGTTTTTCTTCTTTTTTGGCCAGGCATTTTTAGGTTCATTGTCATGCTGGAAAGTAAACCTCACCTTTTATTGCCACATGTTTACCTCGAGAACATCTTCTACCTGAAAGCATTCTTTTTATGAATCCACAACTTTTTTACAAAGCCCTCCCTAAATAGCTTTCCATAATTCATTTTTGGTGTTAGCGTGCAATACTTGTAATTAAATCCTTAAGGAACAGCTGGTTTTATTCTTAAGTAAGATTGTAACCACTACAGTTGATGTCAGGTGTGGGAAAATAAGTCTGGTGTGTGATCTGAAAGGTGATTATAACAAAGTACCAGGTATTTTACTAATTAAATTATAATTATCAGATTTTGAAGTGAAGTGTCATTTTCACTTTGACGATGACAGTTAATAATGTGTAAATACAGATGGAAATGTAAGACTTTCATTTTCATGGAATAAATGTGACAAAAAGCAGGGACTGTAGTGTAAATGAACTAGATAAATGAACTAGATAAAGATTCAGCTGTTATGAATATATACAACAATAAATGACAATTTTCATTGATTTCATGTATTATTTAGCTGTTCATTGTTTTAAATCCACAATAAAATCAATAAATAAACTTTTGCCATTCAAATTACTGTAGATACTAATGGTCGATAGCTGGATTGAACTATAGTGGTTATGGTTCAGAAACCATCTCACCTGCACTGATAAATCATAACTTGTCCCAACACACCTGATAGTTAACATTTCACTTACTTCAAACCTCCACCAATGGATCAGACAGAGGTGGCACTGAGTTCTGAGGGTCTGTTTTTACAGGTAAGGTAAGTACTTTGGCAGACTTGAAATCTGGCAACCTTAAAACCTTAGACATTACTTCCACCTAAAGCGGTAACCAAAGCTTATTTGATCAAAGCTGAAACATGGTTGCTTCTTTACTTTCTGGTATTCACCTACGCTAACAGTTTCTGGTAATTATGTGATATTTATAGCTACAGGATTGTTCTGGCTCAATTTCACCCCATACTTATATTTGTTTGGGCATTTTGTTAGTTTATCAGACTGGATGGCACTACTGGATATTGATTTCACACAAATTAGGAGCATGCAATAATGGATTTCTGATAAGCCCTTTACGTATTGGAAGTCCTGTAGGTTTTGTGGCTGAAATTTTAAGGACAAACGTTTGCCGGAACAACTTTTCCGGCAGGTATTGTAGTTACAGGTAGTGACACACTGAACTCTGGGGTCAAGATTTGTTGTTTGTTACAGATGCAGGCGCTTCAAGAGCTGCATTTAGAGGGATCGTATGAAGTAAAATAGGCTATCTAAAAACACTGTGGCCATTTGGGGAACTGGACAGTGCTCACAAAAATGCTGAATCTCCATGGTAACAGAGAGGAAAAGCATGACACTTTAAGAGGCCTTCTCTTTCTTTTTCCTTTCATGTGGAAATGCAACGAATTGTCCAAAAGCTTCTCAAACAGAAAAAGGAGAGGGCGGAACATCCCTGAAGAGTGCCTAACAAACAGTAGTGAGAACACAGAAACTGAGTGGTAGATGAGCAAAGATGAGACGTAGCTCAGAATGTTACTAAATGCACTCAGAATGAGTCTAACATTAACATTCAATTTACTAAAGAGGTTGTTGAGTATGTCTGGCACCACCCACTAATTGCACTGTGAGATGCAGGGTTTAAAATTGCTGTGGAGTAATTAAATTGGCCAATTAGAAAGATCAAAAAGAGTCAAAAATCTTGGGAGTAAAAAGAAAATGTGCGGTGCTCGGGTCACACAGTGGTTTAATGAACCAGCCTGCCACTGCTGAGATCTCGAACTCTCACTCATCGACCAGCCGGGCAGCCACACAGACACAGTAGGCTGTTTTTAAAGAAAGGAAAGGTTAAACATGTTCCATATTGCAACTGCAATTGTGGCCTCCGCTGGCTAATCAAGGCACCTGAAAAGAGATTGTTGATTTATGGATAGTAGTGCCTGACATTACATACACAATACTGCTCCCTGGGAGACGCCGTCTCTGGCAGGTGAAAAAAAGCGCTCAAAAACTGCTCACATAATAGTCTGTGTCTCTCCTCAGTCAAAACAGGATTCTGCACTTTTGGAGTATGTTACATTTCAGGAATTGGATACAACTAGATTGGGAGAAGAGGGAGGAAAGCAATCAAAAAGAAATGTGTCAAAACAAGCATTTTCTTGTTAAAAATACAAGATAATTGTTAAAAAAATGTAAAAAGATAATTGTAAATAGATAAATGATGCACAGCGCACCACATAATTTATCAAATGCATCATTAGATTAATAGGGTAATTAGGCTGATGTAAAACAAAACTGTAAATTTGCAATGGTTAGAAATTATTAGCACATCTTCAAAGCAAACAAGTTGTCGGATTTTAAACAAAAGAGCACAATGTTACAGTTTTCATATAATATTGTATATACACTTATGAGACAATCCCCTTAATTCAAGTGTGCATGTCCTGGTCAGGAATATGTTAAATGTTGGGCTGATGATTATTACTCATACTACATGTTGAATGCAGCAGATGACTGAGTTTATGCATACAGGCATGGAGAGTTCAACTCGACACTGGTCCAACAAAGTACAAGCCACAACTCATCAGTTGTTGGGTGGCCAAGACTTCTCAATGCCAAAAGATAAAGGCTATGGCATCTGGTACTGATCAACAGATGAGCTACTGTGGCTCATATTATTTACTGGCGAGAAGGTGAATGTGCCACAAACGGTGCATCAAACACTTCAGTGTACTGAGCTGTGTAGTCCACCATCAAAAACATCTACAGAAGACATGCAGGTGTTAGAAATGGACATCAGAGTAATGGAAGAAGGCCAACTGGTCTGACAAATGCAGGTTTTTTTTACTTAAATCATGCCAGTGTGCATTTTTTTACCCTTGTTAGAGATGGCACCATGTTGCACTAAAGAATTACGCATTTGGCACAATACAGAAGTTAAAAGACCTGTTTGTGTCCTGATTGTAGATACCACAGGACTTCTTCAGATGTCTTGTACAATCCATGTCTCCATGTCTCCATGCTTTTTGACAGAATATTAGGCAGGTGGTCCTAATTTTGATTCATCTTTGTATGGTCATAAATATAAAAAATAGATTTGGCAGTAAGCTGACCGAAAACTGGCACTAGTGCACTAGGCACTAGGCAAATCCAAACCCTATTTCCAAAGAGTTGGGACATTTTTTGAAATGCAATAAAGACAAGATTCTGTGATTTGGTCATTTTCGTGAACCTTTATTTATCTGACTTTAAGATTATACGTTTTTAGTGACAACCATATTTTCTAAATATAAACAAATGTAAAATTTGATGTCTAAAACATTTTAAAAAGTTTGGACAGAGACATGTTTACTACTGTGTTACATCACCTTTCCTATTAATTACACTTTCTAATGGTTTGGGAACTGAGGATACTAATGGCTGTGGTGAAATTTTTGCCCATTCATGCTTGATACAAGACTTCAGCTGCTCAACAGCTTGTGACACTTGGTTGTCTGATTCCCCTCTTCATGATGTGCCATACATTTTAATAGGAAACTAGATATGGACTGCATGCCAAGCTGTTGTAGCCCATGCAGAATGAGGCCTGGAATTGTGTTACTGAAATAATCATGTACTTTTCTGGATTAGATGTGGTCTTGATGGCATCTCTTTCTAAAATCCCAGTTCACGCCTCTGGAAAAATGGCACCTTTACACATAAGCAAGTCACTCATACTACTGGTATTCATGATGACAAATGTTTGCTTTTGCACCTTTCACTTGAAACAGAAACATGTTGACTTTGTCAACAGCATTTCCTTAGCAACTTGTACTGTGTACTGTACCCTATTTCTTGGAGAATTTCTTGTAGCCACAGAGGTTAAAGAGAATCTTGCCTAGCTAGAAGACAAGTATATTTGATTTGTTTGCAAGCTAACAGCACATACAGTATATTTACTCTGCCAAAACCTCATTTGCAAGGATTTTCAGATGCCAGAGATGATGAAAGAGAAAATAGACAGTGAGGATATAATTGACTCCTTTTGCAATTTAACAAGTGAATAAAGTTCCTAATCAGATATTTCAGATATCAGGCTTTTGTAAAGATTTTAACGTTATGTTTTACACTTTGGTTAGATTCATGACAGGAACGGTAGTTACTCATTACACAAGATTCATCAGTTTACTAGTTTAATGTCAAACACAGTCATGGACAATTTTGTATCTCTAGTTAACCTCTTAAATGTCTTTGGGCTGTAGGAGGAAACCGGAGCTCCCAGAGGAAACCCACACAGACACGGGGAGAACATGCAAACTCCACAAAGACAGGACCCAGACCGCCCACCTGGGAACTGAACCCAGGACATTTTTGCTGTGAGGCGACAGTACTACCCACCGAGCCACCGTGCCGCTTTCAGCAGTCTCCTGTGGTGCTACAGGATACATTACTTGTGGATGCTGTGTGTACACCAGTGGTGTTTGTATTCTGACCCTTTAGACAAGGACCTACAGGCATGTTGACATTACCCCACGAAAACAACTTTTTCTTTTTTACAAAGTGATGTAATTAAAAAGTGTCATATGATTAAAGTGAAAAACAATCAGATAGCATAGCTGCACATCATTAATGTACTGTAACATTAAAAACCCTGACTAAACAATAATCATTTGTTTTACAGGCCTTAGTGCACCTGCAATGGACTGGCGTCCTGTCTAGGGTGCGTTTCAGCCTTTTGGTAGGTAAAAAAAAATGAATGAACAAATGAACTTAAATAAATGTTTTTAGGTTAGGTTATGTTAGCTATCTGAACACTGTAAACATTTTAATTTTATTACTCAGTGTGAAAGTGACATTAGGAATGTATCTTTGTCCCCATCTCTCTATCTGACCTTCATAAACCAGCTAAAGGACTCATATAAAAACGGTGTACATAACAGAAATAGTGGGGGTCAGAGTGCAGCGTGTTTAGAGGGTGGTTAATAAGCATTTTTCTCTTTTCTGTTAAATATTTTTGTGCTCCAAATTGCAGGAATTGTACACAACTCACTGAACCAGAGCTGACTTAAAATCAGAGGAAAAATTACCATGTTTCTATGTAATAACTTTATTTTAAATGCATTATTTTAAAAGCTGGTGCCCTTTAAAAAAAGAAAATACAGCCTAAACCAGCTTAGAATGGGTTGCTTGTCAAAGCTGGTTTGGTTGGTTAGGTTGATTTAAAAGCCAGGAAAATATAAAGCTGGGTTGGTCTACCTGGTTGTCCAGCTAGTCTCACAGCCTGACCAGCATCAAAAACCTGTAGCATATACAGTATATATATATATATACAGTATATGCACTAAAAACACAAGACAGTTTCTGACTGCAGTTTTTGGTGTAAATTAGCTAGTGGGGTGTGTATCAATCTCTGGTGTAATTAGCTCCTATTGATTGAAGGAAGTTCAGCTGCATACAAGCCTCTTCAGCTCAAACCAGCAGGCGATGTTCCTCTTCTGTCTTACTCTGATGATTTGTGTTATCTAAACAAAGATTTTTTTAAGAGATGAAGAAAGCCTCTTACAGAACAAGTGTTCAAATCAACAAATACAACTAAATTGAAGCAATTTCAACGTTCAATGTCTTCGCCTCACAGTGCATTTGATTAGTTCTTCTCTGCATACATCATATAGTAATCACTGCACAATTATTTTATCCCAAGTTTGCTTTTAATAACTAATGACATTTTAAATGCAGGCCTCATTTCAATCTGCTTAGCATGAATCATCTTGTGAGATGGAACAAAAAAATAGAGAATGAGTTAGATGACTTGTGCAATTTTTCTCACAGCAGCAGCTCAGATCACCTAGAGGAACGCCAGCAAACCTGACTAAATAGTTTGATATTCTCTCTGATTGTGCCAATGTTCTGGGTGCTTCAGTCTCATTACCACACATGATATGCATCTTACATTCTGCACTTTGTCAGATGAATAAATTGTCTGGTACTCCCACTGATTGGCATCACAAGAGCCAGCTTTGGAAACTCTTGTGAATATTTCTTTAATTTTGCATATCATCTTACAGTTTTTTTTTTCCTTTTTTTGCTCACGTGCTAAATTGGTAATCATAATAAGAGTGGCCTGTAATTATAATAGGCCTGCTTGTCAGAGATATGGTGCAGATTTCAAAGCCTAAATTATTTATGAGTTGATTTTAAAAAACGTCATTTAAAGAAAAAAAATAAGAGGGTCTGTGATGTGTGATGGAAATTACACACTCTCATTCCTAGCAGAAGACTATGCAGTTCCATGTCCATGATAGGGTATGTAGAAGGTCTAAAATTGGAACCATTTATTAAGGTTGCCTGAGGAAAAAATAATACATTTTTGTAAATGCAGATTCAGGCTCAATCAGTATTAAAAGAAAAGAAAACCAAGCCTAGAGCAAACTGCCTTCTTGTACTGCTTTTGAGCATTTTGGGATGTCCAGTGCCAACACAACAACACAACGCGGGAAAACACCCAGAACAAAGCGTCTAAAATTTGCCTAACATAAAATGATGGATGCTTTAGAAGAGTTAACAGCCTCACTGTCATGTTCCCATAAATACCTAGCCTCTTTTAAAAACTGCAGTCAAAAACACATCAGTTTATTCATAATTATTGTAGGATTATATTTATATATTTCATCAACTTCTGTAGGCTCTTCTGTAATAACCTTGACATTGATTTTCTACTGAAATTTGTAAACTGGTTTATAAATTATTTAAGATGTCAATTATTTTCTTTATTTAAGGATAATATGGATGTTGGAGAACTTGGTTTCTTATATACATTTATTTGTTTTACCAGTTGTGTTGTTTTTATTTATTTTATTTGTGTAATACAGTGTTTAATATAAAGCTGGTATAGGTTTTGATATAGGACACTCTATAATCTATACCAACAGCCAAATCTAACCAACCAAATTCTGTGATTCCTAATTGTGCATGTAAATGACGACGTGCTGATCATTGTATGCATTAAAATCACAAAGAATACTGCTAATCTTTTAATCTAAAAGACCAATCTCAAACCAGAGTTCCAATCTTGCTTGTCCAAATGACCACTGAAACAAGTCAGCTTTTATTAAAGCCTGCACTAGAGATATTAGCAATTTCAGCTCAATGCAGAAACCTTGAAGCCTGCATGTTCAGTGAGATTGGAGCAACACTTTACAAGATGAAGGAACCACTGGGCAAACAGTGAGAAGAGCTTTCAGTGAGGTCTTATTTGAAAACAAACTTGGTACAACAATAGAAAACAAGTTTAAATTAAACCCAAGGATTGAGAGAAGAAAATCTAACAGAAATCGTCAGGCTTTGCCCTGGAATGGAATTCTGTTGAAACATAAATATATGTTTGAAAAATAAAACAGATCTAAGAGCCTCACATCATTCATCCTTATAAATATTAATATTTATAAATATTTATACATTGGACATGCCCTGTATCCTCAACACCTGATAATATGGAGTCTAATGTATGGGTAAAGAAATATAAGGTGACAAATTGTACCAAGCAAAAGATGATGGTGTAGATTATTATGTAAACAATAACTAGTCATTGAGTAATCATATCAGATTCATATCAGATTTTTTGCAGTAGTACAGCAACCAAAATGGGCCAACCCCAAGATGGCAAGAAAGATATGAGAAAGAATAGCACAAATAAAGTAATTTAAATGTAATCCCCTCCTCCTCTTTGTTTAAGCATGGTAGATATGTATTTCTGATGTATTTCTTACAGGGTCTTTGAAGACACCTCTCTGGAAAATCACAATAAAACTTAAATTGTGATTCATTACTCTACACAAATTTGCTGAACCACTCTGAATTAAACTTTTCCAAAAACTTCATTTTGTTTTTAATGGTTTTCTCTGACATTTTGAAATATCTTTTAGATGGAGAACCTGCATGAGACTCATTCTGGTAATAGTTGTTTTAAAGGAGGCTTGTTTAGGAGGTCTTGAGTTTATTTTACAGTTTCAACTGTCTATATCAGACAAATGTCTTTCCAGCAACGTTATCTTTGAAAAAAACTATTTAATATCAAACAATTGAATCATTTTGTGATTTTACTTTCATGACTAAGAAGTCCCCATCAATTCATTTCCATGTATCCAGGTTTTATCCTAACAATTTACTGGTGTATAAACATAGCAAATGGTGGCACAGGAACGATGTGGGCAAGCTTTGAGTGTATTTATTTAATTTTTACATTTGTTTAATTCATTAACAGACTAGTTATTGTTAATACCTAAAAGCTTAATGGTTATCCATTTGCCTTAGCTCATGTTTACACAAAAGTATGTTTGTTTATTAGGATTTTAATGTTATGTTTTACACTCTTTGGTTACATTCATGACAGACATGATAGTTATTCGTTACATCAATTCACAAGGTTATATCAAACACAGTCATGAACAATTTAATATCTCCAATTCACCTCATTTGCATGTCATTGGACTGTGGGAGGAAACCGGAGCACCCGTAGGAAACTCACGCAGACATAGGGAGAACATGCAAACTCAACACAGAAAGGACCCGGACTGCCCCATCTGGGGATCGAACACAGGACCTTCTTGCTGTGAGGCGACAGTGCTACCCATGTAGCCACCGTGCTCCCCACACAAGAGTATATATTTGCAGTCAACCTGACCAGGATTTCTGTTAAAAGTTTTGCTTTAAACAAGTTAGAGGTAAACTGTAGTTTGTAGTTGAGTATAATAATACAGTTGTGTAGGTTTACTGTATATGTGTGTGTGTCCTGAAAAAAAAAAATTTAAGTGTCATGCATTTTACTTTGGACGTTTGTCAGAAGTTCACATTCGGCTTGTCAGACATATTTTACTGTAGCAATTTCCATTCCCTAACCCAGGGGATGTCCTCCTGACAGTTCTGCTTCTCATTTCTTACCTTCCTTTATTCTTGATATGGTTTATGCCTTTTTCTTATTTTATCCCCCTAAACTGTCTCTCCTCCAGTACTTCACTACTTTCTTTATTATGTTATACTTTTTGTTTAAGCTTAGCAGCAGAGCAACCGAAAATCAGCATCGTAGGAAGTTTTCCAATACTGGGGAATTAGGTGTAATAAGGGTGTGTTCTAGTCACATCCTGTAGTCTCATTACATGTGAAAATGAATAAAACACACACATACACAAGAGCAATTAGTTACCAGCAGATATAGTTGTCAAGATTGAAGGAAGTCGTCAAAATCAAGTCTCCTCTGTAACACTTTATGACGCACTGTGCTCTAGAGTTTGATTCTTGGAGGTCTGTAGATCATATTCAATTGTTTGTAGAAGTTATAATATTTGTAAACATTGAATAAACACTTTGTTAACACATTTCTTATACAGGATGTTCTGCCAATACTCAGAGGTAGAAGTATACTAGTACTAGAAGTATACTAATTACATAAATTAAATAAACACCAATTTAATCAAGTAATCAAGTACAATATATTTTACTTTTGTTTAATACATTTCTGAGAAAAATATATTTTTTCACTTATGGCTTTTATCAAGCAATGTCATTAACATGTCTGTCTATCATCTTGCAGTAAAACTAACATTGTTTTTCCCACCTTTTTTCATAAAGTGGCAGATGTATGTTATGAATAATTAATTAAACGTATTACAACTAAGGGTAAACAAGAATTATTGCTGTAAGTATGATAAACATTAATATAAAAAACAGACTGTTGTTAGATAGGTTATGTTATTTCTATTTTTTTTTAAAGAAATTCATATCCAATAGACACACGAGTGGTACAGCGGTAAATTGCCCTAGCCCACTGCTGCTGGGATTTAGGGTGTGAATTACAAGCAGTGCTATCAGCACATACAGACACAGGCAATGATTGGCTATGATATGCCCGAGGCCTGCAGCCCCTGAGGGATTGCCATCCTATCTGGGGTGTGTTGCAGCACTGATTTCAGTGAAGCTGGACCCACCACAATCCTGACCAGGATAAATCAGTGGCAAAACATTTTTAAAAATTTAACATTTACAATATATTTTAGGCCAAAAAGAAAAATACAGTAAACTAAACCCATTAGATAACCTACTTTACTACTCTCCAGTACTGCTATCAGAGACTCAGAACAAGTGAAAAAGAAGCTTAATTAATAAACATTAATCATTATAAATAAAAAATATGCCTTTGAGTGTCTAAATCAATTTCAAGGAAAAGACCACATATAAGCTAGTAATTTATAAATAGTATTTTTCTAAACATAAATACTTTGTACTTGTATTTTGTATATTGAAAAAGTTAAATGGAATCATCTCTTAAATAATTCAATAATGTTTTAAGAATGATGCTACATAGTACTTCATGGCAACTGACATCAACTACAAAAACAGCAGTCATAAGGACTAATTTTTTTGTCCGGCTGACACAAATAAGTGAAGTTACAGATTTTTCTAACATGATGTTAAATGTTATACTTCTCAGACTAGCTTATGTTAGACCATTATGACATCCAGGTGTGTGTAGATTAGATACCTCAAATGTATTATAGGCAATGAGCCATCAACTAAATATTCTTGTTACTACTGATTCGAGTGTTGGGCAGTCATGCTACAGGTTTAGGCATGTATGTACAAGAACCACAGTGGACAACTAATTGTTAGTGTAAAGAAGAAATGAGTTAATTGATACAGGTTTTAATGCATTTTTAAATATGAAGACAAAATTAAATTCATTATAATAAGAGTGCTTGTGTCACTTTAAATATACACGTATCTCTTAACCTGAGCCGGATTAGAACTCAGGGCGGAGGAATAAATAGTAGTGCTCTGCTTTACCCATTAAACTATAAGATCGGAAAGCAAACCCCAAAATCTTATGCCCAAGATCATGTACGCACACTAGTTTTAAACAAAACAAAGCACTTAAATTTGCTGTTCTGTACATAGACTTGCTTAATACTGAATGAGCGATCAGGCTTCAGAAAATCCTGACCACGCTGATTGTAAAATCGGCGCGCTTGCTGCACCACCTAATATAAAACTTCCTAAACTCTAAGTGAACGTGAGCAGCCCCCAAATCCTCTCAGCAACACTGCTCACGATCAAAATTCATTCAGAGGTTCTTTTAGTTTAATACACAAAGTCTTATAAAGGGTTCCTCTCGCTTTCCTTTAGGATATCTCTAACGTACCCGATAACATACCGGCTCAGTCAATGAGAGTCAAAGACTCAGCACAGTGCTATTGTGAACTCACGTTAACATAGTAATAGCTACAGGTGTCGCAAATGTTAATTGATAAGCTCAGTGTTCCATGGGAAATGTAGTCTTTTGGCCTCTTTTTAAATTACCACAGAGGTTACAGCTCGCCCCGTTACAGTCGGTTGTTACCAATATGATCTTATTAAAAACAATAGAGAATGTAGCAAGATTCCTGGCTGCAAAGATGAATTTTAATAATCTTGTGTGAAATCATAGAAAACATTGGTACTTTGTTCTGATGGCACATTGCTTAAATCACTTACAGCATCTGACCACAATTTAGTCCAGTCACTAAAACTAGTCATTTGCCCACCACCAGTTGTCACCACCAGTTTTGTGGTCTGGGAATGTCTGTTTTTGTGATAACAATGATATAATAACAGTGTTGCATGAAAGTCAATACATTTGTTTAGTGATAATTCATAATTTATCAGCATGCTTCCTTCAATTATTTAAGAACATCATAAGAATATCAGTTCTTGATTTTTTGAGTTCTTGAAGTTTTTGATTCTCACTCCTTTTAGTAACTGCATATGTAAGTCTCAACAATCACTGTATGAACATATGTAACAATTTGCTTGTATAGCTCACAGAGCTATACAGTACTGAAATTAAACCAAGCTTTAAAAAAAAAAAAAAAAGTCTTCATTTACTCTTCATTTACTATCCTAGTCTCCTGACCTAAAGGCTGTGAAGAACAATTAATCTGAGTGAAATAAGAGAGTCTACAAAAGAAAACATTAAAGCCTGGATGATCTTAAAAGATTTTACCTTGAAGAATGCTCACATATTCCTTGTTCTGAATTCTCATTAAGCATTACAGAAAAAAAGAACTCTGGTATGCTGGCAAAATGAGGGTTTTTTTCTTAAAAGGAATCATTCATTAATTCTATATTTTATATGTATTGGTGTGTACAGATCCTAATAAACTGTGATTCTTTATGGGGTTTAACACATTGTTTATTAGTAAGTGTAAGAGATAATTCATATCAACTAAGACATGTTAGATAAGAAAAAAGGGTTACTCTTCTAATATGCATCCAGAGTTATTTAGAACAGGCTTGGCTCTGACATTTTGACGCTGTGTGTCTTTTATTTCATACAGGTGTGTGAAAATGTTTTCTTTGCCATCTTATTGAACCATTCATACACATACAGAGATTAGCCGTTAAGGTCAGTATCATCCAGGCTTTTCTTTTCTTAAGTTGATCCTCCCTGCTGCTGCAATAGGTTCTTCTTCTGTCTGGTCATATGTCTCCATATGTGGAAATCTCTCTGTGAGAATCCACCGCTGGTGTAAAGAAGTGACAGATGAATTTCAAGTGGACCGGTGCAAATCTGTGGCTCTCCTTGGCACATTGGGGGTGGTGCAAGTAATAGTGTACTGTAAAAGTGAACTGGCAATGACTGGGTTTGGGGGAAATAAGACACCAACATTTTGTTGAATAGAACATTGTAGTTGTTTAATTATAAGTATTTGAACAGCACAACTGTGTATGTTTCTTACAAGCAGAGAAATATGGTCAGATAAAAAGGATAAATAAGAACGACGTCCACGAAACATCTGTTGTTCCTCACTAAAGGAACACTGCTAACTTCCAATGTAATTAAGATTAAGGAATACAATGTGATTGCCTGTTAATTTAGCTACTATTAACTCTGATCCTTTATCCCACACCTTCAGTTAAACCAACAGCCTATTAAAGATAAAAACGTTTTAAGCATTAGGTAAATTGTGTAAATGTTCTCATTTTGGTAACTGAATGAGCCAAGACAATGTACTCAAGCCTCTTCAGTTTCTTGAATTGATTTTCTTTTCTTTTTTTTTTACTCAGGTTGGTTTCCTCTTCCTCCCTTATTTGCCCACATTAGCCTCTTTAACAACTTTTATATTATATTTAGGCACCTGCTCTATTTGACAGTGAAGGAATGTCACCTCTTTAGTGACTGATGGACTCCAGGTGAGCATTTCTCTCAGCCTTGACCCTCGCTTGCTGTGCAGTTCCCAGGTTGCTGTTGTTCTGGTGTCGTGGCATGTCTGTCATGTGCCACTGGCGGCAGACAGGTGTGACCTAAAACGTCTTGGCCTCAATATGGAGCTTTCCACACTGCTAAACATAGCCAGCAATAAACAGTGCATCACAGGTATTGATGCCTGTAAACTATTATTTGGAATGGACTGGTCACCCGGACATATACAGTGCTATAAAACAGTAATTGCCCTTTTTTTTTTTATTTTGTATTGTATATGTCACAATAAAATATCTTAAATTATTAAACAAAAACTATATATTTTGCCATAAGAACTTCTTGTGTGGCCACGTCACATTGTGTAAATCGCTGTGTGACAACTCTTTACTGTCATTAATAATTTTTATAATTAAAAATATGGTGTATAACCTTTCATCATTTTTTTACAAGATCAGGTATTTATGATATGCTAATGTATAACCATTTTTGCACAAATATTTATTTTAATCTAACTGATTCACAACAATGCCCTGGATTTAAGTAGATCATGTATGGCTTAGTGAATGACAGACTAGTGACAATTGGAAATCCAATGAAATGAAAAGCATCTTGAGGTAAGGAATAGATAGTGGGACATAACAATAGGCTTTCGAAGTGTGTAAGCTGGAGAAGGCAAATCCTCACAGATAACATAGAAAAGAGTCTGAAAGCATCGGTCACTTCCCAAAATCTGATATGCCATTCCAAACAAATTCAGTCAATCATACTGTATACACGTGTACACATATGCAAAGTAATCCTCCGACATTTAGACACACAGGAAGCCATGACAAAAGAAATCCTATAACATGGAAAACGATAACAGGACGTACTGTAGATATAAAAATATTCTATTATTATAATAATATACACAGTTTTCCCTTACAATATCCCCATCGCAAATGGCAGCACATTACACTGAAAGTGCATCAGATAGCATGGGAAGATGCCCTGAGTATAATATTTTACTGGAAATGTAAATATACAGTAGGTGTCTAATGATTTAATCGGTTAAATCCTATCTGACTGATCGCTCCCTCTGACCACTCCCTGAACACTACAAAAGTATTTTGTTCTGCAGGAGTCAGTATTGGGATCTCTATTATTTACAGTCTTTATGCTACCATTAGAAAAAACATATTAATAAACACCCATTTCCACTGTTATGAAGGCAACACACAGCTATGTATATCAGCCAAACTCAATCATACTCACACCATCAGTTAGGTCTTTGAAAATGAAATAAAAGACTGGATATCATGTAACTTTCTTCTAATAAATTCAGATAAAACTGAGGTATTACTTTTCGGGTGCAAGGCTGTGAGAGATAAGTTGTCTAATCTGGTGTTAAATCTTAATGCAGCTTAGTTGTAAAAAATTTATTCAGACCTCTCCGTTGTTGCACACATTAGTGATATTACTAGACTTGCTTGCTTTCATCTGCATAATATCTTTCTGTCAATGACACTGTAAAACTGATCCATGTGTTTATAACTTCAAGGTTAGATATTGCAATATTTACACTGAATGCTCTGGTACATTTATAAACAAGCTCCAATTGGTTCAAAGTGTAGCAGTTTTAATGCTAACTTGAAATAAAAAGTTTGATCATATTAGTCAAATTTTTTTTATCTCTGCGCTGGAAACTAATTAAACTTTGCATTAATTACAAAATCCTTTAACTAACCTATAAAGTGCTACATGACCTGACACCACAGTATTGAAGTGAGCTCACTGAGCACTATAACCCAGAACGTTTACTTCTTTCACAAGGTGCAGGTTTACTTACAGTTCCTAAAATCCCTGCAGGGACGAGAGTTCTCATACATGGCCCTAAAACTTTGGAATAATCTCCCTGCTTCTGTTTGAAATTCTAACTCTCTCTTAACCTTCAAGACCGGACGGAGCCTTATTCTATAATTTGTACTGCTGACATTTTAATATTAATGATTTTAAACAAACTTTAGCTACTTCTTCTAACTCTAATATGATATCTTTACCTGAGTGAGTGAGTGAGTGAGTGAGTGAGTGAGTGAATGTGTAGTGTATAGTTGGCACTCTGTCCAGGGTGGGTTCCCAGCTTACCCAATGTGACCCTGAACAGAACAAAAATGAATAAATAAACATACACAGTGAATAAAAAAATCCTAGTGCACATTATGATTCAGTTATTTAAGTTTTGGATCATGTGACATTTGCCTGTAAATGTATGTATGTTGGAAATGTTTTGCAGTGTTGTTCTTTTGTTCTTACCATCAGAGCCACTTTATTGCCGTTTTTGCAAGGATATTTCATCAGAAACTAATTAAACATACTACATTAAGATTAAGGCTACATTCGAAAAGACATCTTCATAAAAACACATTAATAAACACGCTGAATTGCTGTAGGCAAAGTCATATGTTTTGCTTCACCTGACCTGTAGTCATGTGACCAGAAAATCCACACATGAATACTTTGTTTTACAATTACTAATATGAGGTTGGAAAATATGAGAAAAAAAAATCTAAGTTATTTTTATTATTATTATTATTGTTGTTATAATTATTATTATTATTATTATTATTATTATTATTATTATTATTGTTGTTATCATTATTATTATTATTATTATTATTGTTGTTATCATTAGTATTATTTTTTTTATTATGAGATACATGTGGATGATTTTAGAGTGGATCATTATTATTATTATTACATATTTTATTATTATTATTATGGGATAGATGTGGATGATTTAAGAGTGGATTATTATTATCATTATTATTATTATTAGTAGTAGTAGCATCGATATAATAATAATAATAATTATTATTATTATTATTATTATTATTATTATTATTATTATTATTTATTATTATTATTATTATTATTATTGTTATTATTTATTATTATTATTATTATTATTATTATTATTATTATTATTATTATTATTAGTTGATAGTACCAGAGCCTAATGCATTCTGATTTTGTTATATGCCTTTGTGCTGTTCATGTGAGGATACATATAATGGGTGCTATGATTTAGCTCTTTAAATGAAGCACTAATTATGTAGGGTCCATCCGTCCTTCAATTATCTATTACTTACATAACTGGCGCCCGAGTGTTAGTATACTGTGATTAGAGCTATTGTACTGATAAAGACTGTAACAAGGGCCCTACATTACTAACATGGTATACTGTATCTCTGTATGCACTGGCAGAGTGGTTACCTTGAGCAAGTTGAGTTCACGTTGACTGATCTGATCTGAATGTGTTCTGACAATAACAATTTCCTTCTCATTTCTACATCTACTCTTGATGTAAATATCTGAAGCCATGTCCAGACCTTACTAATTGGTGAACTTTGTGAGGTGTGACACAGTGTGCTTTTTATTCATCTTTGTGCTTTGTTGTGTCTGTCAAGGCCTATTTTTTAATTGAAATTAATGTCAAGTGTGTTTTTGAAGGATAATGAAAATAAAGCCTTAATGTATGTTAAAGCCTCTCTCTCTTTCAACACACACACACTTTTTAAAAACAATTGCTTTTATTGATTTTAGTTATGCAAGATACATTTTAAACAGCCACCGACAGAGAGTTCCCTTCATGCTTGGACAATTCCATGTACCTATAAGCCAGATTTGATAAAAATGTGATCCATCTCTTTCTCTGACAACATTAATCTGCCCAGTATTACTTGGGTAAAAAAAAAAGATGGATTACTCTAAAGCCCTTTTGCTGCAGTTTTCAGATATTCACCTGTCAAGATGGCTGATGGTAATAAATGGACATTGGGAAAAAATAGGGCCTAACAGAAAAGAAAACTGCATATTTTTAAGTCATAATATAAAAAAATAAAAAAATTTTTTATAACAAATCACTGTAAACAATTCCTTTAAATTTATATTCAGCATTAAAGAAAGTTTAAGTCAAACCAGAACTTAGAGTGAAGTCTGAGTTGCATGGCTGATTACAAAGATTGCAACTAGGATAAGTGTGTTAAAACACACTTTAAAACAGAGATCAAGTACTTTTACATGATAAAATCACAGTTACTCTCTTACTCTTTAAGCTTTGCACTTTAGAGCCAATGATTTCAGATTCTCAACTTAAGAGGATAATGAGCTTCCCAAAAACTGGTACTTTTGTAGCAATGTGCTTTTGCTTTCTACATACAGTCCCAATTTATTGTACAATCACAGTGTATTCTAAACAGAATGTAAAAAATGAATCAAGATTTAAATACAGAAATACTTTTTGCTTACATGTAACAAATATAGCTAATTAAAATTATATTGTCAAAAGTGTATGGACACGGTGGCTTGGTGTGTAGCACTGTCGCCTCACAGCAAGAAGGTCCTGGGTTCAATCCCCAGGTGGGGAGGTTCAGGTCCTTTCTGTGCGGAGTTTGCATGTTTTCACCAGTTAAGAAAGTGAGTGAATGTATGGACACCTGAGCATGTGTTTCTTGGACAACTCATTCCAAAACCATGGCCATTATTATGAAGTTGCTCTTCTCTTGTGGCTATAACAGCCTCCACTTTTCTGGAATAGATTTTGGAATGTGCCTGTATACATTTGTAACCTTTAAGACAAAAGACCATGGGGTCAGGCACTGATGATGGACAAAAAGGCCTGGTTTGCAATCAACATTTACTCCACAGATGTTCATTAGGCTTAAGGTCAAAGCTCTGTCCAAGCATGCGTATATGGACTATGCTGGCACATGATAAAACACTTTCAAAAACTGGTGCCAAAAAGTTTGAAGCATGTAATTGAAACTTAATACCTGTGGGGTGTGTTCACATACTTTTAGCCATACAATGTAGTTTCTTAGCCAGTTATCTTGCTCTTAGGGATGGCAAAAGAACACAGGCATATTTCCATATGGCATGTGTATACGTATTTCCAAATGGTAAGTGTATATACTTTTTTGTTGCATTAAAATAATAAATATAATACAAAATGAATGTGAGCATTAGTCATTTAACACCAATCAAAAAATTCGAAAAGCACAAATGAGATGAACCTAAACCTCTCCTGATCTAAACGCTGTGAAGAATCATTAACCCGAGTAAGAGAAAAGAGTCTACAAAATAAAACTTAAAAGCCTGGATGATCTTAAAAGATTGTACCTTGAAGAATGCTCACATATTCCTTTCTCTGAATTCTCATTAGGCATTACAGAAAAAAAGTTCTCTGGTATGCTGGCAAAAGAAGGTTTTACAAAGCTCTAAATGCAGAGATGTAAGTGATTAGGACAGTTCAGACTTTATTTTTTTTTTTTCTTAAATGTAATTAGATTTTAATTATAACAAAGGATTTACTTTTAACTTTTTGCTTGTGGGCTTAAGATAGTTGTTTCTTTGTACTTATCTTTTCCAGTGGGGCCAATAATTTTAGTTCTGACCGTATATTCTCCTCCACTCTGTCCCTTATCAGCCCCTTGTTAGTGAACTGGGAAATTATGTTACCCCTTTTATTTCACTACGTACCCTTAACAGTTCGTTGTACATTACAGCTCTATCTATCACTGGAACGTAATGGGGCAGTAGTGGGTTTGTGTAGTGCAGCAGTGTGTGACCTTACTTTAATACCTGGCTTTTCAGCCACCTTGCTCTTGCTGAGCCTATAAACTCTTCCTTGGAGATGCCATTTTCTATCCTCACCTGAGCACGTCTAATGAGAGCAGGTCAAAGCATCCCTTATGTGCTGTCTTAAAGAGTGTGTGTGTGTGTGTGTGTGTGTGTGTGTGCGTATACACAAACCTCCAACTTCCGACACAGTAACAGTTTTTGTGCAATGGTTGTGCTTATGTTCTCTAAGATTGCACTGCTCCTGCTGTGTTATATGCATAGTATCTGATTGGTGGAGTTTTTTAATTAAGATTGAGGGATTAAAGTCTCTTGTCTTTTCAGTGACTGCATTTTCAACAATAAATAGCAATCAGTGAGTGGATCAAGTGTAGAATTTAGAGACAAAAATAGATCATCAGGCGCCATCAATCAGCCAGCAGAGGTCGTAATTGCCTCCGTTTTTAGGAGTCCCTATCCAGCTCCCAACCTGTATGAACAACAGCCAATCGTTGTTCATGTAGGCGCCCAACCCAACCGACGAGTTCGAAATGTCTGCTCTGCTCTGCGTTTTTACTGCTGCGCCTCCTGAGCACGTACCTCAGCCCCCTTTAAAAAAAAAAAGTGTGTGTGTTTGCCCTATAATGGACAGTAAATGAATAAATATTATGTAAACACTAAATTCATTTTTTTTTTTTTTTTTTTTTTCGGCCGCTCAGGTGGTACAGCAGTAAAAACTCACCCTGGAACCAGAGCTGGGATCTCGAATACATTGTATCGAATGGCATGCTGCCCACGTGTCGGAGGGGGCGTGGGTTAGCTTCGTTCTCCTCAATCAGAGCGGGGATCGGCATTGGTGGAGAGGAAGCGTGACGCAATCGGACAACTGGACGCGCTAAAAAGGGAGAAAAAAGGGGAGAAAATGCATAAACAAAATATAAAACTAACATAGAAAATTATACAAAATTAACTATAGAAAATTTTACTAGTTACGTTAATGAACCCAAATATAAAAAAAAAACATTAATATCTACATTATCATATACACAATATTACATTTTATTCTGTAAACAGCTTATGAAATCAGAGCTAGATGTTTGATGAATGAAATAACCACACATTGTAAAGTTTATTCCATGTAGTCTATCATATGGGTATTTTCAGCGTACTGGAAATGTTGGTTTTGTGTACATGCGGCATACTGTATATTAATTTTGGGCACCATACACCAGAGACCATGATGACATACATAATAATATACAAAAATGTTGTATATTTTTAAGCTAACTATATTCTTAAGCTAACCTTGCATAGTCCACACAATACTGCATACAAATACAGTATGCATTAAATGCAACATGCAGTATAATAGTATATGAAGCTCTAAACCACTTGTTTAGTGACACAGATATTTTTGTTTATTCACTTTATTGTGTATTTGAATACCTACTCGGCTTATACGACCAAAGTGACTTGTAAAAAAAATATACAAGTGCTCCTGTCTGGCACCCGGTGCTACAACAAAACCAATCAATTACGGCTTAGGTTAATTGCGTGAAGATCTAAGACGTTCTTTGATTGCCTAAACCAGCGACTGTTTCAGACTCCCATGTGGTCGTTGCGGTGTGTATGATGTGATCTCCGTGGCACAAGTGTGATGCTGGCACCAAATTTATAATGAGACACATTCCGTTCCCTCAGCAGCATGACCCAACGCATTGCTTTGAGACATGGCTAGTCTATTTATAGGTATTAACGTGTTTTAGTTTCCCCTGTGTCTTTCATCACTGCAGGAATCTGGTAATGAGGCTGCCTGGCTGAGATTTTAATGGAGGTACGGTGCTAAGAGCATCCAGGACAAAACTTGAGCCACGCTGCTGGTAACAGCAGTGCCTGAGTTGTGGCAGTTTGAATTTAGGGCTGGGCTCACAAATACAGAAGGCACATGTTGTTACGTGAACCTAGCTGTTGGGGGACACAAGTCCGGAGAAACAAGTCATCCCTTATAAAAGCATCATGAAGAACATCCAGGGTAAAAAAGTGTGTCAGGTATGTGGTTGAATGATCGGCTTTGGCAACCCTATACGGAGGAGGGGGGGGGGGGGGGGGGGGGGGGGGTGTTATTCTACATTTATATGTTTTGCTGTAGACAGATCTTGATTAACTGTGATTCTTTTATGGGGTTTAACACATTATTGTTAGTGAGTGTAAAAGATAATTTAGATCAGTTAAGGGGTATTTTTTTACATGCGTCCAAAGGAATTTAGGGTAGGCTTGGCTGTTCAAGGACAGAATCACCCAGGTTTTCAAAAGTTTGTGAGTGTCTCTGCCTGTTTTACAAAGTTTTGCATCCATATATGCACACTTTTGCCTTAAAACTGACTTGTTGAAACATGTCTAACAAAAAGCTTGTTTAAAAAGACCTATTGTAGCTATAGATATATGTTTTTACATTTACATTTTCAGCATTTAGCATTTATCCAAAGTGAAGGATATTTTAATATGGTGTTAGTGTGCACACACTTTTGGTCATGTAGTGTTTTATAAAGTAGAAATTTCCAGGGCTTACTAAAGGTCTTACTTCCTAGGTCTACTGACATTTGCTAAGAACCATGGGAGCCTAGACATTTTTTTTTTTTATATTTTGCTAGAGGCAAATATATTCAGACTTTGATGTCTTGCCAGAGGCAAATAGATTCAGCTCTGTAGTCGCCAATATGAATTGTTAAAAAAATTAGACCACCTGTATAAATCTCCTCTTGTGTTTGCCTCTGTGGTGCAAAGTTCTTTCTGATCACTGCTGATATAATGCAAAACCTCCTGAACAGCAACCACACTCTGAAAGTGCAACTTTTTCAAAGAATAATAAAAGTTCTGCTATTTGAAATACAACACTGGTATTTTGCTATAATGGCAGTATAGTAAGCAAAAAAACCTTCTCTCTTTAGAATACCATAGGTATATTACATATTTGATATGAATATAAGGGACGACTCAGTGGTTTGGTAGGTAGCACTGTCTCCTCACAACAAAAAGTTTATGGGTTTGAATCCCAAATGGAATACACTGTGTTCTTTCAGTGTGAATTTTGCATCTTCTCCCCATGTCTTATTTCTCAAAGTCCAAAGACATGTAAGTTAAATGAATTGGAGATACAAAATTGTTTGACATTGAACTGAACTGATGAATCATGTGTAACCGGTAACTACCTGTCCTGTCATAAATGTAACCAAAGTGTGTAAAACATGACATTAAAATCCTAATAAATAAAAATAAAATAAATTAAATAGATATGAATGCAATGCCAAAAGAGAGAATATGTTATGTAAGATTATGTTGTGTTTTATTTAAAGCTAACCGCATAATCAATGTGGTGCGGTTATTCTACAGTAGAACATTGGTATCACATTAAGGCAACAGAGCTGATATTTTCTAAACTGGGGTTATAGACCACCTACAAATGAATGCTAACAGAGAACCCTCATGCCATATGTTGCATTTGGACCTTATTTGCTTGGTCTTGGGTTTAATGATAATGCAGAATCAGGTTCAGGGTTTAAGCACTTGGCATTTAAAGGCCAAGTCTGCCTTGCAGTATTCAAAATATAAGAATCAATATTAAACTATATAAGCATATAAATAAAAGTGTTCTGGTTGCTGGACTTGCCTGGTAAAAGGGGTAGTGATCTTCAACAGCCATCAGCTTTATCTCATCAAATGTCCAGCATCTGCAGTATCAAAAATCCTTTTTTGTCCAGTGTTTTCCAGGAACACTATAGCATCCTTTTAAATAATCTGTTCAACTAAAGCATTAGTTTAAATTTAATACATTTTAAAATAAAAATCCCAGAATAAGAAGCAAAAAAAGAAGCAGTTTATATTAGATTAGCAATATGGCAATGCTAAATAACCAAAGATCCAGTCAACCATCCAACTGGATGTCCATCAGTCCACGACTTTTCTCCCAAAATTACTTCTACACACCTTAATTGAGATCAGTGCACAATGCCCCTTTTTATTAATGACTTTAATTTCTGAATTCATTTTTAGTCACTGATTTACTCTGGTAAGCATTGCTGGGGGTTGGAATTTTCTATAAACTTTAGGCACAAGGCAGGAATACACTCAGGACAGGGTACCAGTTTATTACAGTATAGCACACACTCACTTATACCTAGGGGCTATTTAGAGTAGCTATTCTATATTTATGGCATGTTTTTGTAAAGAAACTCACACAGACTGGTAAAAACCATGCCAAACGGACACAGACAATAACCAAAGACAGGTACACATGAGTATTACTCTTACTTAATGAGGACAGTGGTAGCCTAGTGGGTGGGGCTTTGAGCTATCAACTGAAAGGTTGAGAGTTCGAATCCCAGCTCTTCCATGCAGACACTGTTGGGCCCTTGAGCAAGGCCCTTAACCCTCTCTGCTCCAGGGGCGCCGTAGAATGACCCTGCACTCTGACCCCAGCTTCCAAATAAGCTGGTATATGCAAAGAAAGAATTTCGTTGTACTGTACATCTGTATATGTATATATGACAAATAAAGGCCTTCTATTCTATTTCAAGCTAGTGTTTTGTTGTTTTATTTATTTATTTTTACTTACCATTTTATCATGATCAAGGTTGTGGTGGGTTTGGAGACAACCAAATATAACCAAATAAGCACTGGACCGTGTGTCAATCCATTTTAGGTCAACAAACAATAACACATTCACTTATTCATGTACACCCACTGCTGATAGCAGCCTGCTGAGATGCAAAGAAACCAGAGTATATCTTAAACCTCACACAGAGACTAAAGCAAGGATCAAACTTAAGTCCCCAGGACACATAATGCAGCACCCACACTTCCAGCTGCGCCACAATGTCACTTTGTCGCCCCACTATTTCAATATGTTTTTATGCCTTTGATTTTCATCCACTTAAAACAGCAACCCTGTTTGTTTCATGAAGTAGTTTTGTGTTCAGTCAGTCCGTGTACTGGTTAAAGGCGCATTTCAATATGCAAATGTACCTTTTTTGTAGATGCTATTTTTAATATCAGTGAGTTTTTTGTTTTGTTATTGTTTTTTTGTAGTCTAACACTAACTAAAAACAAAGTGAGCATTAAATCTGTTTTGTCTGCACTAATGGTTGAAGGTTCTCTTAGTAAACCAAAACAACTAAAAACTAAAGACTTCACTTATTTAACTTTCTGATGTGATGGTTTGAAATAAACATTTACCACAGACTTCTATGTTTGCTTAAACTGCTTTGTTACTTTTATTCTTTTTTTTTACTTACTATACAGCAAATGTACCAAAGTCAAGGCCACAGTTTTCCAGTCTGCAGAAACAAAATCGGTCCTATGCAGTCAGAAAACACAATTTAAATCACTCAGTACATCACAGCAGAGTAAAACTACTGAAGAAAGAATATTTTTGATTTACTTTAAACTGTGGGTTTGTAAAACCTTTAGATAAAGACCAACAACGGATTTTTCTGGCTTTCCTATTTCATTGCATACAGTAACTGAGAATGTTCATTTGTTGTTGAAGTTTAAAGATGTCATAGCTCTCAAATTCCTTGTTAAGTAGTAGTAGTAGTAGAACTTTATTGTCACTATAAATTAATAAACCATAGCTGGTGACTGAATTAATTTACACTATTTATTTGTCTCTTGTAGAGATCTTAATTAACATTACCCAATTATTCATTCATTCATTTATTCATTTTCTGTTTTACCACCACTTTATCTCTCAGGGTTGTGGTGGGTACAGTTCACTGGGCAAAAGATAGAAAACACCTTGGACAAGTGGCCAGTTCATCACACAGCAAACACACACACACATACACACACACACACACACACACACACACACACACACACACACACACACACACATACCTAGGGTATGAACACCAATCTGCCCTATTACCCAATGAATCAGGCATTATTTAATCGATGCTGGCAGTAATAATAGTCACTTACATTCTTTTCTAGCAACTAATAGTTTAAATTCAACTGCCCCTAAATAAAACTTATAGAAAACATGGAAGCTTAAGCAACAAAACCAGCAAATAAGCAAAAATCATAACATTTCATGTATTCTACGTATTCTACAATATTTCTGTTTGTACATTGTACTTACGTTATTCTTACCTACACTTCCTTATACATTTAATTTTTCCTACCTACATTGTCTTCCTTTTTTCTTTGTCCCTTCCTGTCCTTCCTTTCCTTCTTTATTGTTCCTTTTTCACTTTATTTACTTCATTGCTTTTTTATTCCATATCGTCCTTTTCTATCTTTCCACCTTCTACTTCTAAATTTCATGTTTTCTTTAATTTTACTGAACATTTTTTTTATTTCTGTCTTAATTCTTTCATGTCCTTCCCTTTCCTTTTTACCTCTTCTTCACCTCTTCTTCCTTCCCTCTTTCAGTTTTCCTCTTTAGTTTATGTCTTTCCTTTTTGTTTTCTTTCCTTCTTTTTTTCTTTTAATTTTTCTTTCCATCTTTCTCTTTACACACAGTCCTTGTAGGGTTTTTTAAACTTGTTTGAAGAGCTGGGCAGATTTGATTAAACAAAAGTATTATAGCAGAAACAATAAGGAAAGTGTGTAGGGGTGTAAGAGTCACCCAGAATCTTTATCACACCCATACACACACCCACACTCCCAACACACACACAAACAGCAGCAGCATAAAATCACAACTGATTTTCATAAGAACATTCCCTGGGGCTTTTCTGCCTGTTACGCCTGTTATATTATTGTAATAGATTCCATACTTCATATTTTTATGCATGGATTGTAATGGCTCCTTGCCTCTCGGATGCTGTGATTCTATATTCCACACTATACATTTTGAAAGGTGTACAAGTTAGTGACAGGGTAGAATAGAGCATTTACTCACTCAGTGTAGGTGTGCCGCTGTATTCAGGTATAGGTAGATCATGCTCAAACAGCCCACAGGCATCTTCACCCAACTCATTATCTCTGACTAGTGAAGGCCGAGGTGTCTGTGTGCACAGGCTGATTCTCCCTGCCAGAATCAGAGGATGCTGAGAAACCAGGCCTGTCATTATAACAAGTTCAGTGCCAAAGTCTGACGTGTGTGTGTATTTGTGTGTGTGTGTGTGTGTGTGTGTGTGTGTGTGTGTGTACAGAAATGATAGATTTGGAAGCTAAAAAACCCCTCTGTAGTGCTGGGAGGCATGAGCAGTAGCTATAGGGTGGTGTGCCCTGAAGCTATGCTTTTAGCAACATGCTACTATTCAGACTGGCAGAGCTTTTTCTATTCACATCCCATCAGTCTCTGGACATGGAAAAGACATGAGCAACACACTGCTCTAGCTAAAAAAAAACCCACCCACTAACTCACCAGAGATCTGTATTCCTGCACATGAGGAGTGGTGGATTAATTCTCACCGCCAGCAATGCCACAAGCCTTATTTTGTAATGTTTAGATTCCTATTTGCTTTAATCCAACTATTTGGCCCTCTCAGAGTATTTCATTTCTTGTTTTCTTTTTTGAGATCTGCAGATAAAATGTACCCATTATGTATCTACATGTCTTGATCTGTGAGTGTGATTGACTGTGACACACCCCAACAGAGGCAATTTATTTGAAAATGTGATATTTTATGTCACGTTATCAGAGATGGTAAATGGAAATCAATCTGCAAGTGCTGCAAAAAGGCAAGACTGTATTTTCTTTGTAAGCCAACATATTATTTTATAAAAGCAAGTACATGGTCCAGCATGATAATCCAGGGCCCTATTTGTTAACTGTATGAATATAGGCAAAGAAGCAATGATGTACTCCAGATTTTATGCATTACATGATTTTTATAAAATATGAACGCATGAATAACTTATTTACTTTTTATTAAAATGCATTTATTCAGGTGTATCTGTAGGGTGAACTCAGGGTTTAAAAAAAACAAAAAGGTAAGAAGAATCAGGTAATTTGAAAGCTTTAAGCTCTGTAAAGATGGTAAAGGTAACTGATAAGATAATAACAATACAAGTATGATAGCCTCTGGTGTTGAATTTTTGTCAAATTAAATAATCAATAATTTCAGGTTATTGATAATTGTATTATTACACAAAGGGAACTTGGAAAAAATCACTTTTTGTAAAACATAACTTATTAATAAGTTATTTAACACCCTTGCAAAAATAATTGTGTCTTTAAACATGTTTACTAAGGTTTATTGGTAAGATATCATAGCTAATTAAACACAAGGTGAGAATCCAAATCCTGCCCAACTTATAATAAAACCTTATAATTAAATATAAGCAGTGACGCTAATGTTTCGACCTGAACACTATGCCAGAATCTAAAATGTAAAAATATCTTCTCACTGAGAAGTAGAATGGGTGGTTTAGAATTCCTGTTTTTTTATTAATCAGAGAAACACCAGTCAATCTTGGACATATTTTGCCTCACAAAGCAGGCAGTAAGCACTGTTCTGTAAGTCTGTTGGTCTTTTCACAGATATTGCAAGCTATAGTGTCTATGAGCTTCACCGGTTGGTAAATGTCATGTAATAATACAGGCTTTGTTATCAGGTGGGAATTGGCAATGACTTAACTAAGACAAATATAAAAAAAAAAAAAAAAAAAAACTCTATCCCTAACTATAAATATTTCTCTTAATCTGAATTTGGTCATATGAATAATACATTTGTGAGTGTGACACTATGGAACATGTTTCATCTCATCCAGTGTGGTGAGATGACAGGTGTCAAGACATTAATTTTTCCAGGAAGGGGCTAAATAATTATACATAAAATGTATTAAACACCTACATTACTCATTCATTCATTTTTAATAACCGATCAAGTTCATCCTTGTCAGGATTGCAGCGGTTTCAGCGTCACTTAAAAACACTGAGTGCAAACCAAGATTACACCATACAAAAGGTATTAATCCATCACAGAACAACACTTAGACAATGATTCAGTCACTCACACATTCATTGTGATTTCATATCCGTACCTGTCTTGGGCAGTGGCGGCTCCTGCCAAATCTCTAAGGGGGGGGGCTGGGGCAATTGTTGCGATGATGGCCAAGGTGACCCATTGAACATGTTAAATTAAAGCTTCAATAATAACATCTTAAGTCATCTGTCAGTTTGCCCTCACAAATAACTTGAACATGGAGAGAGACCAGCTTTACCATTAATCATAAAATTAAGTAAAGCCTTCACCCTAACAATTTAATTCAGTCATCATCAGCATTTTATTTTATGTGCTAGCTGCTCCAATTAGGGTTGTCAACTTTCAGAACTGGAAATAAGGAACACCCTGCGCTGACGGGCTGACGGAAGGCGTAGGGTGAGAGGTGAGATGGTGGGTGTTTACCTGAGCGGGAGCTGGGGGTAGGCGGTTAGGGTTGCACCTATAAAAAACAAAACGGGTCTTACACCGTCATGGGAACATTATCAAAATGTTTTAATTTTTAGACAAAATTTTTTTAGAAAAACAACATAAAGAACATCATGTAAAATTTTTTCTTAATAGTGCAAACAACATTTTTACATAATCCATCTTCACACTGACATGCAGCCCCGGTTCTGGACTGCGTTGCTTAGGGGGGCAGTGAGAAAAGTGCCAGACCTGCTTGTGTTACTTTACTTTCGCCCTACACACTGCGTTACTAAGACTAAAAGTGAATACTACTTAAAATAATAACCAAACGCTTTTTAATTCCCACGGTAGCAGCAGTTTTCTTCTGTTTCATACATAACACCCTGTCTCAGTCTAATCTGCAGCATTTCTCTCCCATTGATAAAAATACGGAACATCACCTTTAGTTTCGATTACGTGTGACGCAGGCACGTAAGTGCGTGCCCCCCCCGGAAGTCATTCAAAATGCATTACAGTGCCTGCAGTACGAAAAAAAGAGCTTTAACATGAGAGTCTATGAGAGCGATCCGGGGCGATTTTCAGTTAGACTGCAGTTGCCCCAAAAGGGGCGGTACTGTACGGAACACAGCTTGACGCTGATTGGATGACGATATTCCGAGGCAAGACAGACTCCAGAACAGTCACAGCTAGTTTAACACTGGTTAAATGTGATAGAAAAATTTCTTCCCTTTCGCCCTTTGGTGGTGCGTCGCCCGATCGCCCTAACGAACAAGCCACCCCTGGTCTTGGGGGGAAAATGCATTTGATCTCATAGAGCTTTACTTAGTGTGCAGAAATTGCTGTTTTTAGTCTGTGATCTCTTAAGAACAATCAAGCAGCTAAATTAAACACACATTGTATTGTATTTATTGTATTTATATTTCATAACTGCCAAATCCATTAGTTACTAATTAAAGCATTACTAGACAATAAACTGTTATGTTATTTTAAACAATTCTTTAGTATTGTACATGGAAACTTGAAAACAAAAATGAGCAAAGAAGAACTAACATTTTTTATGGCCTAAGCAAACTAGATACATGAATTGATGATCATTTTGGAACCATGTAACAGAGAAGAGCAGTAGATTTAGTATATAAAATGCCTATGAATTATCCATATTTTATTAGTTTATATTAATTAACCACTTCATTCTAATCTGATCAGATTGCAGTGGGCTCAGTGTTAAGTAAAGAATAAACCCTGGACAGGGTGTGAATCCATCACAGAACAGCATACACATGTGCAGTCACTCACACATCTGGTGTGTTTCAATGCATGTGAAATGGTTTAAGGATTCTGTGTTGCTGCTGCCAAAATCTTGTAGATCTTTACTGATTATGCAAAAATGGCTGTTTATCTCATATAAAATAGCACATGACTCTAGGGGAGAAGAGTAAATGCCAAACAGATTTTATTTCAGAGGTAATTACTTTTTGCATACTTAACTGCCCAGTTTTACAAACCCACTTTCACTTTGATGTACTGGATTTTACGCAGGCATTTTTATATTTGTTTATTGTTGACTTATTTTAAATATTGTCCGCAGGCATCAGTAAAAACTGCTGTGATTACTAAACATGTACAGTATGTGTAGCTGTTTTAAATGTAGTCATAGCTTCTTTAGATTTCTGAACCTCCACCTCATAGTTTTGTGGCTTTTTTGCTGAATCCTTGCTTACATTACGATACTACATTGAGATTTGCTTCCTTTGCAAAAAAAAAACTCTCTGTTTTGCATATGTTTACATTAAAAGAACAGTCATGTTGACATTTCTTATCCAAATATCTACGTTTACTTTTAGAGAAGTCGTTGAATTTAGGAACACTGTCATTAGTAGGGTTACACAAAATGCTTTTAAATGCTGATTTAGCATGGATGGATGAAAGCGGAATACACTGTCTTATATACAGTATTTAGTAATGTTGTACTAAAATACAAACCCCATTTCTGGAAGTTGGGACATTTTGTAAAATGCAATTAAAACAAGAATCTGTCATTTGTTTATTCTTTTAGACAAAAGTCCACTGTTTTTAATGATCCAGTTTGATTTAATATTTTTTTAATATAAACAAAATAAGATCAATCCACACATGAAGTTGGCCCAGAAGTGGCACATTTGTATTATTTGAGAACTAATTGATGCAGTTTAATTATTCTTATTTCAATTCTTGACTGATATAAGATTTTAGCTATTTGTGCCTATAGTCTGATTCTCCTCTTCATGATGCATTACACAATTTTATAAAGAGACAGATGTGGACTGCTGGCAAGCCAGTCAAGCACATGAACTCTGGATCTATAAAGCTATGCTTTTGAAGAATGT
The DNA here is from genome assembly GCF_030014385.1 of Trichomycterus rosablanca. Lineage (NCBI taxonomy): Eukaryota > Metazoa > Chordata > Actinopteri > Siluriformes > Trichomycteridae > Trichomycterus > Trichomycterus rosablanca. Next base: position 6,800,542 of record NC_085995.1, read on the forward strand.
GCAGAATGAGACCTGGCATTGTCTTGCTAAGAAAGGATGTAATTTTAATAGCAGCATACAGGAGGTCTATTTAAAATCCCAATATATACCTTCAAGTCAGTGGTGAATCTACATCCGCCTTTCCCTCCTTCGGACATGGCCAATCTGTAGAGTGCACTGTTAAAACTTAAACGTCTCAGTGATAGTAGGCTAGTGCATTGTTCGTTGTCCCCTTTTCAGATCTAAAAAACACTAGCCAATCCATAAATACCCGTAAGCTTCTTTTGTATAACAATGGGACTGTTAGATCTCAACATCATGCCTGATCTAAGCAGAAATAATACACCTGTTTAAAAAAGACTATGGCAAACTTCACATATTTAATAGAAAATATTCTGAAATGTACAGCTCACATTTATTTATGTTCTAGTAGTTGTTCTCGTTTCTAAATCCAAAAAGCAAATATGCATGCATGTTATATTTCAAACTAATTAAGGCATCAGCCCACAGGCTGATCTGTTAATGTGATCTGAACTGGTGTTAAAGGTTTAAAGGGATAAAGAGCTGCAAAATAGATCACACCGCCCTAAACTTGGCCTGCTCGCTTCTTCACCCCCATGGAACTGACACAGGCACGCATGCTGCGCTGCTGGCTGCTGTAGCTGTCCAAGGTGCTGAATCACACCACCCACTGCACCACAGGAGGTCTCCAGCCTGCTCCGAGCTGCTCCACATTCCCAGAGTTTAAACTTACAACTTTCAAGTTATGATAAAAAAAAAAAAGTTGTGTAAAATTATGTAAATTAGCATAAAAATGTATGACTACTTAATAAATACGATAAAAATTATTTAAAAAATGTGGTTACTTAGATTAATAGACTTTGATTAAAGGGCAGTTGTAGCCTAGTGGTCAAGGTACTGGACTAGTAATCAAAAGGTCGCTGGTTTAAGCCCCACCACTGCCAGGTTGCTACTGCTGGGCCCTTGTGCAAGGCCCTTAACCCTCAATTGCTTAGACAATATACTGTCACAGTTATCCAAGATAAAAGTGTCTGCTAAATGCTGAAAATGTAAATGTTTCAATAACCGTGCTTGCAACATGTTATAGACAGTCCTGCCTATAAAATATTTAGTAGAATTAAACCTTCTGCTATATTGCTTAATGAGAAAATAGAGATCAAGGAGCTCTTCAGGTCCTCCAGGCTCATCAGTGTTGTTCACTCTCCACTTCTGCTAATTTCTGCTCATCAAAGCATTCTGTGTGGTTTTGTTTGTATGTTTATTTCCTTCTACCTCTGGAAAATCAAACCATGACCCAGTTTTAACTTCTAGGCAAAGACAGACAGTTTTAAATATAATATTTTATATTTTGTAATTCCATAATGCATTGTATCTATACAAAAATACCAGGGCCTTTGAAGACAAACACACTCAACTCATAACAGATGTCCCACTAGTGGGAATTAGAGTCATGTCTGTATAACTATTGTTATCTTTAGGCCAGACCCACCTTTAGTGCTTTTTGTTGAAAAGTTCTATTTTGGTCTCTTTTGATAATTAAACCTACTTCCAGCTAACGTTTGGGAAAAGACCTTACAAATTATCTGTGTGCATCAAAGTGGCATCTAACTGCAAGTTTTAGGATGTGCTATCAACCTCTGCACATCTTCAACACACCGTACACACCATACGTTCACATTATAGAATCTGGCAAACACTTTTATTTAAAGCCATAATTTTCTAATTAGAAGTCAAAACCACCGAGCCACCATGGCATTGTGTTTTTAAACAAAATTGCTTAAATTAATTTGCTGTTGATTTTTTTAAAAATCTGCTAGTTAAAATAGGCATGAAATTTAATAACATGCAACAGTCCATATTCTCATTTAGCTGTGTGGCATGTCATTTCAATTTCTTAAACGTTGTTAGGATTGACTACAACTGGTGACTTGTCTGTGCTCATATAATCAGAACTAGTTGTATGTATTGGACTAAACATAAAGCACTGCAATGAAAATGTCTTTTAATCTCTGTACAGAAATTTAAATGCAACTTCAAGATTGTCTGTACAAACAACTGCTCTCCGGTCAGAGTCCAGATGGGTCCAGCTTCTTGAGAATCAGTGGTTGCAATGAATTAACACACATCAGACAGGACTCCAATCCATTACTATTTAAAGTTAGTTAAAGTTGGTTAACATGTTCAGAATCTGGTCATTTTTCACTATCATCTCCATCACTTGATTCAGTCCCCACCAGGTTTAACTGATCACCATCCCTTATTCATCCCTCAAAACTTTCTTATGCTAAAATTTAACCTCCTAAATCAGCATTAAATTACACTCACAGTTACAACAAACTCACTTTGTGTGTGTGTGTGTGTGTGTGTGTGTGTATGCAGAGATCAGTCAGTATGCATGCCCTAACCTACGCAAAACATGATGTTCAAAGAAAGCCTTTGAAGTATTTTGATGTTTCTTTGCCACCCTCTTGCCTTTTTTTGAAAATAGGTCAGACACTGCATCTTTCCAGCATAATCTTTAGTTTTACTGCCGCTAAGATGCTTCTTCCTGGTTTGCTTTAATTGGCTTTTCCACATATGACATAATTAAAAAAAAGTCACTATATTACTAAATCTCACCAATGGCATTACCAAACTGGAAGGGTGATGGATAACACATGTAAAGCCAGCCAGAGTTTTTGAACTGAAGACTGTAATTCAGCACATCAAACTGCTTAAGATGTAGAGCATTACCCACCATATGCATGAGCTCATATAGGCCTAAGATTGGCTATTGTCACATTGATCAATAGAGAAGGGACAACCCTTTCACCAAAGATCTGGGCTAATTATGCTCTATAAACTGTGGATAGTGTCACTTCTGTTTCAGTACCTTAAATTTAAAAAAAGAACATAATAAACAATATACACAACAACATTTTTAGTGTACCAAAGGTACTTTCATATTAATCTCCCTTGATTATGGCTGAATAAACTGCTGATAGTCATGCAGCAGGAAAGAACAGTGTGTGTAGTAAGCCAGTATTTCACACTATCTGCAAGACTCTCCTCCAGCCAGGCCCCTTTAACAGCTTTTAAAACAGTAAACCTAAATAGACCCTATACAGCAGACTTAGTCATAAAAAAAACTCATAAAGCTTTTGGACACATTTCAGCAAATCATATATTTCCTTAGTAATCCACAAAACATACAAGCTTTAGTTTTTGAATTAAATGCGGAGGCACTGATTCGCAAATGTGAGCAGGCCTTAGTCAGGCTTTTTTAGAAAGCCTTGGGTTTACACACAGACAATTTGAAAATCCCAGAGATAAAAAAGAACATTCATGACAGATCCATTCTGGTGGATAATGCACACAGTAACAGACTAACCAAATTTAGACATGAAAAGTTAACTTAAAAACACACAGACAAAGAATCTCAGTTGTTCAGACACAAGCAAAATAGAACATAAACAGTAAGGAATTATGTGAATGATTTGAATACCCGCTCCACACAAAAGCACTTTTTGGAGACCCTATTTAAGCCACTAATCTGTGGAATCTAATCTAATCTAATGGAAACATCAGGCACGAGACAGAAATACACCTTGGAAAGGGCAGTAATCCATCTCAGAGCACCAGACACAAACACATTTATTTACTTTCTCACACCTGAGAGTAATTTATAGTGGCTTACTTATCTGATGCATGTTTTTAAAAAGTAGGAAACTAACATGTACACATGGACAAGATGCATGACTTTTCACAATCAGTGATCAGAGGCTTAAATTAAACCCAGGTTTCCAGGACTAATCCTAACAACTGTGCCAACAAACCATTGGGTTGTATTTCTCTAATTTTATGTTATGGCTTATTTTGTGTTCCCAAAGATTGGATTTAGACCATCTAAAAAAATCCACAGTATTAGCTAGGCTGATCTTCATTTTTTCACTGTGCCCCAGTAGTATATTATTTTTATGTGTCATTTCAAAGAATAGAAATTCATTACACAATGGAATTCGTCATTAGTCAAAGTTCTCTGTTTATTTTTCCCTCTTGTGCTGTTTGAATGCGTGGATGTAAGATACCGCTTTCAAACAGAGTGTGTTATCAGTGTTGATCTACTCCCAACCAAGAATGCTAGCATCTTTGCATTTTTACACAAGACACTTGTTTCAGCCATCATAAACTCGCTCATGCAAGCCTTGGGGAAGAGGGATCAGACTGATTTTTGAGACCCTTGGCGAGCGCTAATAACGGGATAAATCCTGTTAACGAAAATCTCCATAAAAGCTGGGCTCAATACCAAGTCTGTGCTAGGATTCGTAAGCACTGTGCTCAAGGTTACTCAAGACTGCCTGCTGCACTCGTAGAGATGAGAGATTTTGGAACGACAGAGAAGACTGAGCTGCTAATTGTTGTTTGGACTTTCACTACACTTCAGCAGTGTTGCCCAGGCCTGGATCCCACTCAGGGGGCCAAAATGTTGGATGCATTTACATGCCCCTATTCATCCTCAAATTGGCTTCTTTAGATTTTTTTTTTGTTATTGTCTGAGTGTTGGCCACATACTTAAAGAGATGGACAATTGCTGCCAAGCAAAAGAAACATGCAGGAGTTTATTTCCTTTGCATAGTGACAGAACCAACAGAAATAGACAAACACAAACTCTGTGTAACACTTTGTGTAATAGAGCTTAAGATAATCAAACTAACATTAATGTCAGTCTGGTTTTGTACATTTCAAACATTAAATACACAAAATACCAAGATGTTATTAATGTTATTAATGCTATTAATGTTCTGCTTGATACAGAGCTTTGGTAAGCATGCCAGAAAGTAGTTTAGATATTTTTGCTACCTATAAGACTATAACAAAAGATATGATCTCACATACAGTAAGCAGTAACTTTTCACTTTTCAGTCAGAATCATGGTGGGACGAGCACCACCTGGAACCGAAGGATGCAGGCAGGGTACCAATAGCTTGCAAGACACCCTACATTTATGGACAACTTAATGCTGATAATCCACCTTTTCCGTGTTGGTTGGTGGAAGAAAACCATAACTGACTGTGACCGTAATAGTTTGTACAATATGTTTGAACCCATAGGAATTACCTACATTTCTAAATGCTAACAAATACGGTATAATATGTTCATGTGAATCATGTCCTGATCAAAACAAAGGTACAGGACCCTAGAAAAATAATTGTAGATAATAATGAAGCTGTGAATTGCAGTAAATCTTGTCTAAATGCATAAGATTGCAACAATTCATTATCAGACATATTTTAATTAAATAGAGAAAATTAATTACTGTTGCTTCTTCTCCCAGGACCACAACAAAAAAAAAACAGCCACTAATAAAAGGAAAGTCTCAAGGAACCAAAATGTTGCAGATGACCAGCTCTGCATTTCACATTTCATGCTTCTTAGACAATGTTTTGTAGATAAATGGGATACAGGAATAACTATAATTGCAAGAAATGCAGTATGGTATTTTGAAAGAAAGAAAAAGCTACTGCATTCAAACAACATCTCATCTCAACTGTAAAGCATGACAGAGAAGGAACTGTAGTTTTGAGCCACTGTACTACTTTGGAACATGGGTAATTACTGTAGAAATTTAGAAATTATTACATAATTGTATCATACAGATGCAATTATAATTCACACTCCTAAAGCAAATGAAGATTTACTATGTGTGAGTGTGTGTGTGTGTGTGTGTGTGTGTGTGTGTGTGTGTGTTTGTGTGTGTGTGTGTGTGTGTGTGTGTGTGTGTGTGTGTGTGTGTGTGTGTGTGACAAATGCATTGGGACATCTACACATTACACCTACAGGAGCTTAAATGACATCCCAGTAGCTTACACAACAGCTTCCACTCTTCTGGGAAGGCTTTTGGACTGTGTCTGAGATAATTTTTGCTTATTCATCCAGAAGAGCCTATGTGAGGTCAGAGACAGATGCTGGATGAGAGGGCCTGGTTTACAATCTCTGTTCTTGTTTATCCCATAGGTATTTGATGGGGTTTAGATTGGGGCTTTCTGTGGGCCAGTCAAGTTCTTCCACATTAAACCCACCCAACCGTGCCTTTATGGACCTTGCTGTAAACACATTATTTGCCCCTAGTCTTTGTTTGACTGTACTGTAATATATAAAATATTTTGTTAAATGTAAGAAAAAATAAGAAGTGAGTCCCCTCAGAATGTACAGTAATATACAGTATTTTGCTGGTTTAGCAGGAGTTTAAATACTCTTTGAACAGCCAGAACACTTTTGAACAAACTACAGAGTAAAACCCCTCGGAAAGTCACAGTAGGACATAGCAGTAATTTACCCCACAACACTTGACATTAATTTAATTTAATGCATCTGCTCTGCTTCGTGGCCTCACATTGTCCATACACAAGAGCCCTATTGCGTATTAGCAGAAATCATTAATGATCAAGACACACTCATAAGGAGTCACCATCTATCTGTGAATTGTCGCAAATCACAAATTATGCAAACTGAGAACAGCAAAGACCTCCCTGGGGCAACCTAAACGGAATAGAACAGCCTTCATTTACATTTTCATGTAATTTCCCACTGGCCTCTATCGCTGCATACAGAATCAATATTTCTAACTTCATTTTCAATATATTAGGGAGATGCGAGAGAGAAAAGTGGAACCATTGATTGACCAAGCAGCCATGACTCAGATAGTGTGCTTTATATAAATTAGATGAAATTGGTATTTTTTCTAGGACTCCATGGGCATTAAAATTTGAATCTGCTGTCTTTTTGCCTTCATTTCTCAGAAAAGGTTTTTCACAATGTCTTTGTTAAGATGGCAAATCTGCTTTAATGAATCAGATACTAGCTGTGACTTTCCCATACATCAAGTCCTGATGAAAGTATCAAAGCAGTTACTGCCATGTCCTCAAATCATGTATCATTTATCACTGGCTTATTGCATTTTTATTCATTTTCACTAACTGTTTCTTTCTGCTTCAGGTCATGAGCCACTCAGAAACAGTGGGCACAAGTAAACATGCTGACTATAAATTATTCTATGTATAGTTGCTATTGAAAATATTTACCCATTAAAAAGAATTTAAAACTTTTATATTTTCCTCAGACCTTGATTTTGCTTTAAATTAAATATTTATCACTTTAATGATGCAGCAAATAAACAGGGAAAATGAATGATGTATTTTAGAGTAACAGGTAACCCCTTACATAATGTTGCTGATCTTAAAACCTAACCCTAGTCTGGATAACCTAAAGTCAGGTCACAACATGATCAAATTACTGGGAACTCAATAACCACTCTTTATTTGCTTTAACTATGATGTGTTATATAAACTAGAGACTCAGTGTTCAAGGTGTGTTGCAGCTATGGTAAAAACGAAGGAGAAAACTCACACAAATTACAGTTCTCATTGCACTATAAAGGCAAGGGGTATAAGAAGATTTCTGAGACCTTGAACATTCTTGGAAATACCATTGGGAGTATTGTCCTCAAGTTTCAAACCTATGGGGCAGCAGCAAACCTGCCTGGCTGTGGTAGAAAGACCAAAATCTGTCCAGAGGCCCTATATATAGCAATCACATCAGGACAACAAATAAAATATTGTTGTTATTGCAAAAGACTTACATAATTACCTGATTAAGGCTGGGACAAATGTGTCCGTGGAAACCATAAAAATATCAATTAATAACCAAGAATTCAATAGTCAGCCTCCTTGATGTACACTGAACTTGACCAAGGAGTCCAAGTAAGGTTAAATGGAAAATGCTAGAAGGAATTTAGATAGGCCTGCAAAAGACACAGCTTGTTGGAGTAAAGACTCATGGGTTAGTTGTTTGTCTAAAATATAGCCAACATCAAACTTTTATATCAAAAGATTTTATTATTTTAAAATATTCTGCATAGTAATAGTATCCTCATTCCTTATTAAAATAAAAATGATTTGCATTATCACATTTACCATGTGTTTATGATTATATGTTCAAAAACTGGCACTGAAGACTTGTTGGGCTATAACACCAACTTAACTGTGAAAATAACATTTCCAAATGTATTATGTCTGCTAAAATATAACTGACTCCAGCGACAATATAAATGACACTGTTTCAAATAAATCTACACCATTACCAAATCCATTACAGAAATCCAATGCTGGAGGTAACTATTTCATCCTGACATCAATATTAGCGCATCCTTTTTTTGTGAAGGTAAATTAAGCTGGACTGAAACTCCAGCTCAATGCTCCACACTGACAACCAATACTACTAAGGCACACATTAACCTGTCTCTGTAATGAGTGAAGCTAGAAATTGCAAGTAAGCTTTATTTGGGCATCTTAGTCGAAATAGAAAATGCTTCAGATGCTTTATTTAGAATGTTCATTTAAATTTTTAATTTTATTATGATTAAAGCAAAACATTAATGCGCTTGGGGATAACAGAGGTCCAAGTTATTTAAGGTTTTTTAAAAAAATTTTTAGTGCTATAGTAGCTACAAAACATACAGTATATCCATGATCATGTCCTAATCTGTTAAGGGTGTTAGATGGGGCTGATGTCAGGGTTCTGTGCCTTATTGGGCCCCAGTGACTTTTGCTTTCTACCAGGAATGTTTAGTCTTTAGTCCATAATATGAAGCTTAAATACCATTGAGTTAAGCAATAAGTCAACAATCCTAACCACAAGAGCAAGTCCATATAAACATGACAAAAATAAATTGACTCTAATGTGGCTAAAAAAAAAAGTTAAGCTAAAAGGTTAAACCTTTACTCAATTCTGTCTAAATATAAACACATTTTTAACTGAATGCCTGCAACACACTTGAAAAAGTAATCTACAAAAAAAATCATCAGTTTAAGCACTGAAGCTAGTCTTTGCATAGTGTCTGTTTTTATTTACCATTCTCCTATCTCCTGTCTTAATTTCTGAGATACTTGTGTATGGATGCAAGGTAGTATCAATAAGTAAACAAACCACTAAAACCAGAGTTTTGCCCAATGCAGCTTTTATTAAAAATTCTGAAAAATTGTTCAATGTACTTGTCCTGTTTTACTTCACTCTAAATGCAACTCATTTTAGATTATGACTTATTAGTGAATCAGTGGTGAATAAATTTAGAAAAAAACATTACGCACAAACCTATTAACCTTGTTCTGTATATAGTTCTGTATTTAGTGTAAGTTCAAGTGCAAGTCAAAATTTTTATTTGGATTTTAATGCACTAATCGTTCCAGTGGTCTTACATCTAAGTGTAATTGCAGGGATAAGTAATTGTAGGAGTAAGCTGTAATCGTGGTAAAAGTAAGTTGTTTTGAGACTTTTTTCTTCTTTTATGAGGACAGATGTCATATCAGTTGGTTTACTCATTCTTGATTATTTTTATTCATACAAATAAAGACAGGAAGCAAAAATCTACTGCTGTGGAGGGAGAGTAATTAAATAAGTGGGTAGTGTGGTGAAACAAAACCCCATGCTTTGCACAGATCACATACAGACATAAACACATTTTCTAGTCTACAGATTCCCTGGTGTCTTATCCAAGAATGTCCTCCAGCGCTCAACAGAGTGTTAAAACACCCAGCATGAGACCCTGAGAGCCGGAAGGAAGGTAAGAGCATGGGAAGAGAAAAGTGAGAGAGAGAGAGATAAGAGGCGAGAGTAATTTCAACACTCCTCCTCTCTGCGGCCCACATCTCTAAGGTATCTGTGTTGTTTATCTATCGTGTCCTCTTGTCTCTCACCGTTTCTTTATCAGAGTTTTTACTGCTCTCCATCCACCACTTAGTCCCACTGTGCTGCTACACCACAGTTTGGACACTTGAGCAAAGCTGCCTGACCAGCGGTAATTTTCTTACATGCTAAGACTAACAGTTTCCCAAGAGACTCTCCAAAAAGGTCTTGATCTCTATCTAATATGTACTTCTGCATAGCACAGATTCGCTGCCTAATCCCTCAGGTGCATGTGGTGAAATTAAATGACAGGAAAAGCAAATAGCTGCCCAGGGATCCCAAGGAATTTTTGTTATTATAATGAGCAAATGAAGCCAAAGCAAGTCCTCTTAGTGTCTCTTCAGCTATAGGAATAAGAAACTAATAAAGTTGCTTTTATTTCATGACAACTTAAATGTAACAACATCCCTCAGAAAGCACAATTCTTTCTTATTTGAAATGTCCTGGGAAGAAAATGTCAGGCTTTAGATTAGAAACAGCCAAGCAGGGCACGACGGATCTAGTAGAACCCAAAATAATATGCATTTAAGACCTAAAGCATTGCAGGACCAAGAGTATATCTTAAGCCAGTAATCCTTGACAAAAGAGAGCGAGGATTATAATAGAGGAAAATGGGATATTTTTACAGTTCATTAATTTCATCCTGAATGGGTTTTCTTGGCCTCCCTAAAGGCAAACAAGAGAGGCTGAAATGAATATAACCTTGAAGCTAAGAAGTATTGTTTTGCATGTTGATTCTGTGCAAATAAAATCTCATACCTGGCACAAGTACACCTACACCCAGTACAGCAAACCACCTTGAGCTCATAACTCATTGAAGAAGCATTTTTCTGTGTTTTGTGCAGTGTACTTAGTGTCTGTCTCAAAGTAAGGCAAAAGTATAAAAACTAATATTTATTTTAATTGGTCCTGATAATTGCTATGGGAAGACTGAGACTTGTTAGAGCATTTACTGTACATCAGAGCACTGGGGGCACTGTTTGAAGTACATTAAAAAAAAATTAACAAATAGAAATGTATTTAAATGTTTGAGGGCGGAGGTCCTCTATCTGCTTCATTTTATTTGGCTAAAAAAATGTGACATGACCTTATTGCTATGTAACGTGACCTTATGCTTTTTTGTTGTTTTTAATAATTAATGCAAGTGACATAAGTGGACCTTGAAATTAACTTAGTCATTTAGTCTCATGATGGGAATGGTTTTTATACTCATGGTGGCTAAGGTTGTCATATTCTTGACATGCCCATGATAAGGGTGGTTGTGACCTTTATAATAAGGATGGTTATCACACTAGTGATAAGCATGGTTGTTACACTCATTATAAAGATGGTCAATTCATTTGTAATTTGAATGGTTACACTCGTGTTAGGGATGGATTTTACACTGATGATGGGGATGGTTAATATGCTCATGATATGGATAGTTAATACACCCATGATATGGATGGTTAATACACTAATGAAAAGGATGGTTAATACATTACAATACATTTAATACTATGTTCCATGTTTTTATTAAAATCTTTGATCTTAAACCTCTATACATTCAAATAAAATGACAAAAGTAGTTCCTTTTAATTAGGCAGTGTGCTAGCGGAATTTACCGCAACACCACCTAAGAGCCAGCATGAGTTTTTACTAAAGTAAAATGTAATTTTAATAACTTTTTTGCATTCTTGCATTTTCAAAGAGTAATAAACATGCATATTTTTCCATTTCCCTCATTGTAAGGTACCAATACCATGCTATGCCTGAAAAATCCAACCTCTTACAAATGCCCAAGCTACATTTAAACTGTATAATTTAATTATTCTAATAAAATAACAATGCTGCACTATTTTTTCCAGGACACTCTGCGCTTTCATTAATGCCAGAATGAAATTTGTGACAATCAAATTCCTTCATGCTGTTGTAAAAAATAGTTCTCATATAGTATCGTACTTTATGTTAATTAAATGCTTACACAGCATTTCAGGGACCCTCTGGGTTTTGATCAAATGTGTACTGCGCTCTGAACTGGCTCGTTAAAATGAACCGACCATATGAGCATAATCACCGAATAGCTGTGGAGAGCCTCCGTCTCTGAGTCTGGTTTAGCCTGAGTGCATTCAACTGTCTGGGGCAGGTCGTGCATCTGCGTCTATGGGGAACCATCCTGGATATCAGCTCTTAATTCATCTTAGTAAAACAGCTGCAGAAATGCTGAGTAAAAAAAGGAGGCAAAACTCAATTAAGAGCCAGCTGTGCACTGTGCTTAATATTTCCCTCCCGCTAGCTCTCCCAATCACACTACTATTTCTTTCTCTTTCTCACTCATCCTCACTTTCTCACCTCCTACCGTCCTTGTGCCTGCCAATCTCAGCTACCCCTTACTGCGAGAGACATACTCCCATAACCGCAGAACATAACTACCTTCCCACCACATCCACGAAAATGGCAATGAACTCCCTGGGGAAAGCGTTATCTCATGAAAAATACATACAGATTAAAATGAGTGAGGCTGATGTGTTTGGATTTTATTAACTCTGTTGTTACCTGTTCACAACTTTTCAAATTATGTCAAGCAAATCGTTACTAATTTGTAAGCATAAGACCCTGCTGCAGTTTTTACATTAACAGTAGCATAAAATTACCAAGATGTGTGCACAGTGCAATCCTGGCACAAGGTACAGTAAAGTAAAAACAATTATTCAGCCACATTGATTTTTAATTACTGAATATACACTACATAGCCGAAAGTATGTGGACAGCTTACCAGTTTAATGTACAGCCATCACAAGTTCCTCCTTTGTGCTCAGTGTTCCTAATGCAAGTGTTAGGTACAGCCCTCCTTGGTCAGGATAAGGGTCTGCAGCAATGGAGGAGATATAACTAGGATAATGGGTTACAACTAGATTGCAAAAAAGGTAAAAAATACATCAAAAGAATGTGGACACCTGATAATGAGCTTGTTGAACATCTCATTGCAGCCCCTCTGCACCCACAACAGCCTCCACTTTTTAATATGTGTTGCCATGAATAGGGTGTATTCTTGCCTTGTGGTCATTGTTTCTGTGTGGCGTGACCCTGTTCAGAATCAAAAATGAATGATAGACGCAGTACTTAAACAGCCTCCAAGCTAAATCTAAAAAATTGGAAGTTGTTTATGCACCTGTTAGCAGTGGGTGTGGCCACAACAGCTGAACTCAATAATTTGTTAATTGTTGGTCATAAAATGTAGCTATGCTGAATACACCAAAGTACCATGCACAAAGATGACTAAACAGTGCAATATACTTAAATGCTTTCAATTTGTATTGTTTTTCTGCTTTTGTAAGCTAATTGATTGTGTAAGTGCAGAGAAGAAACAGGTTATGTTCACCTTATGTCATTTTTAAAAGATGATGTTAGCCAAGCTAATTACTAAGGGTTCTATAAATCCAGGTTCAACAATGAGTTAATTTGCATTTTAAGATTTAATCAAAATTGATTAATTAATTAACAGTGTTATGCATCTTCCTCTCATCTGTTGTTAGGGGCTGGGATGATAAAAACAAAGGCTGCGTGCATTCGGTGCATTGACACAATTTATCACTAAGGCCTAGAGAACAGCAGTGAATGCGTAATCATTTTAATCAACACACAGCAGATGAGCCTCCCCCACTTTTCTTTTATCATCATAAACTGTGACTAACTCAGTGCTGATGAGATTCTACGCTGAGATCAATATCCAAAATGCTGAGACACTTCATATGCAGAGGATAAGATGTGATGCTCTGTTAACACTTAAAAGCATTTGGCATTTGTTCTCTGTGCAAATAAAACTATATTAAAGACAAACAAACAAAAAAATACCCTAACTTTATGTATTTATGCATCATCTTTGACGCCTGATAACTTGCTGTAACAGTCTGTCCTTGGCATGGGCAGTGTAATCAGCTGCCTAGGGGGCATCCAGACAGTAATAGTAATTTGTAAAGTTTTTTTTTACTAAAAGCGCATAAAACTACAGGTAGCTGAGGATTATCAGCAGAAACAACCCAGTGAATATAAAGTATCTATATTATAAATTATATATGTGGTGCAGCTGATATATTGGGAAAGATACAGCAATAGGAGCTTTGGGACTTGGATGCACTCTTCATCTCCAGTCACAGTAGGGTTTGTCTGGGGATTTAGATTTTACTCTATTAAAAACACTGAAAAATGACTATGTAAATTGCTTCTAGATGTGAGTAAATAAATGTAAGATTGTGTGTTGCCCTGTGATGGATTGGTGTTGATGCTGCTTTGTGTTGAGTGTTTTCAGTGGCACTGGACCCACTGCAATCTTTACCAGGATGAAGCAGTTAGTAAAACGCAAAAAAATACTGTACAATAAATACATTAGAGTGCTATTATTATTAGTGGTACTTAAATAATAATGTAATTATATAAAAATCACTATCATTTATACTATACATATGTATTAATGCACTATTAACTAATCCAAGTGTAAAATTCTGCCTGCTAGTAAAATATATGTCTTAAATACACTCTATGTTTATTAATTTCATGTAGGTGGACATCTGACTTAGAGCTTGTTGAAAATCCCATTCCAAAACCATGGGCATTAATATCAAGTTGGTCCTCTCTTTTTTTAGCTATAACAGCTTTCACAAGGTTTTCACAAGATTAAAGGTGTGTCTGGGGACATTTGTGACAATTAAGTCAAAATATGTTAAGGCCTGGTTCACAATCAACATTCTCATTTATCCATAGGAGTTCAGTAAGGTTGTGGCTTGGGCTCTGTGCATGGCATTGGATGGAGGTCTTCTACAATAAAGTTATTGGGCCATCTATAACACCTGCAATAAAAAAAATAAAAGAAATGTACACATACGTATATACACGCATATACACAGATTGTGAGATTCGGAATCTGAGGTGCTATCAGTCAGTTGGCCATCTGCACAGACATGATTGGCTAAGGAGGGGTTTAAGATAGGCAGGCATTGGTTTCAGGATGGTTTTGTTGGGGACTGCAGTTGTTTTGTGACTGGGTGAATCGTGCCTGGGGCTAGTGCTGGTCTGCAGCACTGATATTAACCCAAACTTCTTATTTTAACAGTAAAGAAGCCGACTCATTCCAAACAATGCAATAATGCAAGTATTAAAGGAATTGTGATGGTGGGCCTTTCAGATGGTTTGGTTTCTATTTTTATTTTTTTATTTTATTTTGATGAGCTGTGCAATTAGCATAAAAATCTCACTCATTCACAGGATATAACAGCACAGTGGATCAGAGTGGAAAATTTGTTCAATCTGACTGGATACCAATCCAGCATTTTAGGCAAGCTTCAACTTAGTATTAACGCTATCTGTATGAGATCAGGATATCCCTATAGTTAGGTATAACTGTGGTGGGATTACAAACCCTCTGGAGTAGTGTTGGGATGTAACACCTGACAACCATCACCAAATGCCCATGGCTGTATTACATTCAGAAAGCTGTTTTATTACTGCTGACGCTAGCGTTTCTTCCTAAGAAGTGGAAGTGGGGGCAGCAAGCTACTGCATCACTGTGCTGCCCTTATATCCCACTCGCCATAAACTCACCATAACATAAAGGTTCACAAGGTGCTGCCCCCTTTGTTTATCATACCTGGACTGTAACACCTTTTTTATGTGCTCCATCTGCTTATGTGCAGGCCGGTGCTTAGTTTGTCTCTCTGAGCCTCAGAGGAAATCTAATAGCAGTCAGCACAGATGCAGGGATCATGTTGCCCCGCTCATTGAGAGGCAGAGGAGAACCTCCAACTCATAAATATACAGCATTTGGCACCGAAAACAGAAAATGACCGAGGGGTGAAATATTGAACGACCTGCAACCAAACAGTGTGTAATATTTCATGCCTCCATGCAATACCACTTTAGGATTGCTTTTGCCTTTGTTTGTCTTCAGAGTTACGAATTTATATCTTTGCCTAACCCCTGCAGAAAAGCAGGATTGCCTAGTTTGTGCACTTTTTTGATTATGTATACATGAATATGTCACACAAACACAAGCCTTGTAATACTATCTTAATAATAAGTGTCCTGTGTACTAATGTAGGAACAGGGCCATATAAAAGTTCCTTACTCTGGTGTATTTTTTAAATACTTTGGAATGATTGTATTTAAATTACTCATAAAATGTGTCTGATCTTATTCCAACTTCAATATAAGAACACATTGCGTTCTAATTAAGAAAACACATAATTGTGTGGCACTTGGGTGGCTCAGAAGCCTATTACGCTTGCCTACCACCATGACCAGGTCAGCGAGTCCGAATGCTAATGCTAATACTTCTGTTAAAGACATGCTTCATCATATATGGAACGCCAGAATACTAATGCAGAATGGAGCTCAGGTTGGGTGGAGGTCTATTATGCTCACCTAAGGGGGAATGGTCGAAGCCAGGCAATGGATTGGCGCGCTGTCCAGGGTATTCATGCCTTGTGCCCAGTGTTTCCCAGTGGATTGATAAAAATGAAAATGAGGAAAAAAAAGTAAAATTGCCCTTTTCATGTTTCTTTTTAAACCTTATCTAAATATATTTAGTCCAAACTAAAACATGAAATAACCCTGGGAGGATGATTTAACTGGAGGTTTTAGTTAAACTAAAGTATAATGGTAAGATCAAGTTTTATTTAATTCAGGCTTTTATATTTTTAGAGATACAGATTTGAAAATTAGAGGAAAACACTCAGTATTGCAAGCAGTACAGTCCAACAATGCCCTGACCACAATGCTTCACAGTTAGAATGCACCTTCATTGTTAGTGCACTGAACACTTTTTTTCTCCAAACAAAGTGCTGTGCATTTCTGCCCACAGTCAACTGTAAATGTGTGTTACTTTTTGAAAGTAAAAGGTAAATGCAACCCTCTTATACACTCTGAATAACATCATTAAAAAAAACAAAAAACCCTGATGTCATATCTCCTGAATCTTGTCAGTATATAAAGAAATGTTGACTTTTCATACTTAATCTCAAATGTCTGTTTTACTGTCTGTGCACAAATAGTCTCGATACCTCTAAAATCTTGTGGAAACATTTTTGGAGACAATTAAGTGCCAGAAAGGGCCATATTAATGCCCATGGTTTAAAAATAGAATGTCCAACAAGCTCATGGTAAGGTGTCCACATATTTCTGTCCATATTGTGTGCATATAATATTGTTTATTTGTTAAAAATAGTGTTATTTAAAAAAATAAAACTGTCAGAAATGTCAACATGTTCTATTATTTTCAGGACAGACAATTCTAAATTCATAGAGTAACAGTAAGAGAGTGAGAAATCAACTGAATGACATACATTTATCATGTCAGACTAAAATGTTTAATTTCCTGTGGATGCACATGGGGTTGAATTTGTTTTTCTGTCATAGAATGCACTATGCTGAAATATAAAAGGACAAAAGAACACAGTTTGCCTTACAGAAAATGTACAAGGCATGTGGAGAGTTAAGTATGGACTCAGGTCTCTGTCTCCTGACTGCAAGACATCCAGCTGGCATCCTGACCTTGTCTCTAATGAACACCTACTGCCTGTCATCTTTTCTCCGTCTGACAAACCCACATCAACAGACAGTATAAGTGCTTACAGCCAGACAGACCCAAAACTTGTCAAAAGCCATCCTGATTATTAAAGCATACTAGCAAAATAGCTCTTTGTTGGGTGGTGAGGGCAAGCAAAACATAGATCATTCTTATAAAACAGGTTTTTCATTCATCTCATGCTGTGTGTAAATCTGTAGTCCACACATTACCTAAATAAATGTTTGTCTATGAGCATAATCTTTCTTGAAAGCATGCTGCTTGCTGCATAAAGAAACTGAACAAAATGCACAGCAGCCATTCTTATGACAAAGGGATCTAAATAGATAATTTTTAAATCTAATTTAACAGTACAACTGCATATAGGCCAAATCACACCAAGATCTGCATGATAGCAGTGCAGTTGTTAAGAAGTAACTTCCTGGCATATCAATTATTAAATCTTTTTTTAGGCATTACTGAGCAGCTCCCCTTACTGACATTTAAAGTTTATTAGTTCTTGGACTCTAAGCCCCAGACTACGAAGTCACAGACTAGATATCATCTAGAGAACACAGTCACACTATGTATGTCCTTAAGCATTGGGGGAATCCTCAACAATACCTTCTTACTTATAGCCTGTAATTGCATCACATTTCCATTATGCTTTCTCATGCTTATTTGGACAGCATGGTGGCTCAGTGGGTAGCACTGTCGCCTCACAGCAAGAAGGTCCTGGGTTCAATCCCCAGGTGGGATGTCCGGGTCCTTTCTGTGTGGAGTTTGCATGTTCTCCCCGTGTCTGTGTGGGTTTCCTCTGGGTGCTCCGGTTTCCTCCCACAGCCCAAAGACATGCAAGTGAAGTGAACTGGAGATACAAAATTGTTAATGGCTGTGTTTGACGTTAAAGACTTGTGAACTGATGAACCTTGTGTAACAAGTAATTACCGTTTTTGTCATGAATGTAACCAAAAGTGTAAAATAAAGCAGAATAAAATAAAGTGAGGTGGTCATATTTGTGCGTTTATCAAGGATTTTACAATGGCTTCGAACGCTGCTCAGCCAATCAGATTTTAGGACCGGAACTATCCGTTTTATAACATGACGTTAAAATCCTAATAAACAAACTAACATCTCATGCTTATTACAAATGCATTAACACATGTAATTAGAAGAGATGATGCAGTGAATGAAATAAAAAAAGGACTTATCTTTAGATACTCAGCAAAGCTGTAAAATACCACCAAGTACAAGGTATCATAATATGTATACAAAGCTACATATTTAATATTTAGATTAAATGTATTTGTAGACATACCGCAACATTTTCACCATCACTTCACAGCCACAATTGGTAAATCATTATTTTTATTTAAGTTCTGAATTACAAACCCTATTTCTAGAAAAGTTGGGAAGTACAAAGCAGCCTTTGTCTTTCTTCAGTTGATCTCCTTTATACTTACAAAACACAAACAACTTGGACTGGCAAAACAATAAAAGTAATTTCTTTGTGCTTTTAAATCAACTTCCTCAGATTAATGTTTCATTTTACAAAATGTTCCAATGTTTCTGGAAATGGGGTTTATATAGATACAGGAAATGTTTAACTTAAAAACATAGCCCAAATGGAAACATGGACAGGTTAATTAAGAAATAAGGGCAATTTATTCTTTTGTTTCTTATAATGACCATAGTTCATATCATCCATAGATATCATCCAACAATTTATGACAATTTATACATATTCTGGTACCAGTTCAAATGCAGTCTTGGTGGGTTCTCTTTATATCTCTTGAATATCATTTATCTTACTTGAAATCCCTTTCCACTAAGGGGACCTTGGTAGTCAGTTCCACAATTCCCCTTTCTGCAGTGGTGCCCCAGTTTCTGATACAGAAAAGTTAAAACTTTTATAGTCACGGACAGCAAACCCTCTATATGGTGCTGGGTGTAGGTACCAGAATAGACCAAGAGCAGAATTTACATATCAAACATATTGTCTGACACAGTGTCAGTTCTATAGTGACCTTTAGTTTTTTTTTGTAATCTTTTAAAAAATGCTAATTTGATTTGATCAGAGAGTGGTGATGTTACCTGTCAGTTTTAATGGCAATGTGTTTTATGTTCATCTGGCACCTTGGTAGCCATAGTGTGATTAGTTGTTTCTCTTCCACGTTTTGTAGCTCAGTTACCTAATTTAAGAAATAAACAAAGACTATCTGAAGCACAGCCAAGATTCACCCACACCAGGTTGAAAGAGGTGGAGAGCTGCACACACAGAGGTTTTTAGCTAAGACAGAGCCATTTACTAAAGTGAATATTTAACTCCACAGACGTGAGACCGCTAGCAGAAGTTTTTTTTTTACCTAAATGCCTCCTCCATCGACTCCTCCTCCACTTATCGCAATGCAGGAGAAGAACACCCTGGCCCTCTCAACCAATCTATTACAGGGCTACACATACATTTATTTACTCACACCAAGGGGCAATTTAGCACATTCAATGCACTTGCTGGTAGGTGGATTGACTACTGGGAATTACCATTAGATGTGGAATAAGTGGTGCTCTGTACTGGGTGCATTCCTGCCATGAGCCAAGTGTTCAATGAGTATAGTGCAACAATGCTCTGACCACCATGCTTCACAGTTAGAATGCACCTTTATTGTTAGTGGACTGAGCACTTTCTTCTCCAAACACAGTGCTGTGACTATACTGAAATGTTGACTTTTCATGAATGGTAGGGTGTCCACATATTTTTGTCCATATGGTGTGCATAGAATTTTGTTTATTTGTTTAAAAATAAAAATGTTGTTATTTAAAACAACAAACTGTCAGAAATTTTGAGATGTTCTATTATTTACGGGACAGACTTTTAGAATTTTACAACCCCAAATCAAAAAGTTGGGACAGCTTGGAAAATGCAAATAATAAAAACATGTTTTGTCTGGTCAACTTAATTTCATGTATTAATAAACATCAATCCCTGCATATCAGGCCTGCAACACATTCCAAAAAACGTTGGGACAGTAAAGCATTTACCACTTTGTAATGTTGCCATTCCTTTTCACCATGGCTGGATTACTGACCGGGCCAGTGGGGCCAGCGCCCAGGGGCCCAAAACATTTTGCGATGCCTATCAACATTTATGATACAATATATTTTTATTTCCGAGGGCGCTCCATTTTAAGGATCCTCTGACTATTAGGGACTTTGACCCCAGGGCCTCTTGGGGGCCCTAGCCATGCTTTTGGGGCCCCTAGCCATGCTTTTGGGGCCTAGCCAAAATACTTCTCTGTTATACTGTAGTTGACTCCACTCCAGACCTTGCTCATGTGGACCAACTTACTTTTATTTTCAGGTTTGTTAATAATGACGGACATGTAGTTGAGCGTTTTCTAGCTTTTGAGCCTATTGAAAACCATAGTGGGGACAGTTTGGCAGAGTGTGTCGTTGCTATGGTGGAGAATCTGGGCCTAGACTTATCCAACTGTAGGGGCCAGTCATATGATAATGCAAGTAACATGTCGGGAAAGTACAATGGAGTCCAAGCTCATCTTAAACAAAGAAACCCTTTGATTTGTTATGTCCCCTGTGCAGCACATTCACTGAATTTAGTTGGTTTCAATGCTGTTGACAGTAGCCCAGAAGCTGGACGTTTTTTTGACTTTGTACAGGCAATGTACACATTTTGTGCATCATCTACACACAGGTGGGGAAAGGTTTTCCATGATACTGATATCAACTCACACTGAAATCACTGTCAGGTACTCGATGGAGCCAACTAAGGCTCTTTGGAAATATTATGCACAACTGAGAGAGGCATTGAATGATATGTCTAAAGATATGGAGGAGAAATGTGTAACTCGAAGTGAAGCCTCTGCACTCTGTGACAAATTGGACACGTTGGAGATGGCCTTCATGGCATACTTCTGGGACACAATACTACAGAGGTTCCAAGCCACAAGCCTGCAGCTGCAGAAGCATGATATTGACATATGTACAGCTACACAACTTCTCTTGTCTTTACGAGACTTTGTGGCAGCACAGAGAGATAACTTTGAGGTGTTTGAAGGGGCAGCTTTAAATGTCACCACTGCTGTCTCCCAAGAGTACAGGCATGACCTCCAGCGTACAAAGAAGCGCAAAATTATGTCTGATGATAGTGCAGAGCCAGGTGTAGCATTAAACGGAAAGGACAAGTTTCGGATCGAAACTTTCAATGTTGTCATTGACAAACTTGTGTCCTGTCTCAACCACCGTTTGAATGCATACACACACTTAACTGAGCTATTTGATGTTCTTTTCATGCCTGACAATATATCCAACAGTGAGCTCACTTTAAAGGCTAACTCACTCGCTGCAGCATATCCTTCAGATCTGAACATGAGCCTGGCAGATGAATTGATACAATACAAATCATTCATAACAGAAAAAGAAAAATGTCCTAGTAAAATGCTCAAAACCATGATAAATTTGAATTTACAGTCAACCTTTCCAAATGTCTACATAGCACACAACTCTTTGCCCAGGGGCCCAGACTATCCTTAATCCGTCCTTGGTTTTCACTACACTTAAAAGACGTTTTGGCCACGAGGATACCAAGTGATTTAGTGTTTTAGGTTTTATTTTGTCTCATTCTTCCTGCAAACACATCACAGGCTACGTCTGTGCAACAGTAAGGGGTCGTCGTTGTCGCATTTTCGTTTCAAAATTCTCCACACATTCTCTATTAAGGACAGGTCAGGAATGCAGGCAGGCCAGTCCAGTACCCGTTAATATAAGGAACACTGCATTTTTATTTTATTTGCATTTTCCATACTGTCCCAACTTTTTCTGATTTGGGGTTGTAAATTCATAGAGTAACAGTGAGAGTGTGAGTGAGTGAAAAAGTAAGTGATTTAGAGAAATCACCTGAATGACATACACCGATCAGCCATAACATTAAAACCACCTCCACTTACCATAGCACTTTCTAGTTTTACAATTACTGACTGTAGTCCATCTGTTTCTCTGCATGCTTTGTTGGCGTCCTTTCACCCTGTTCTTCAATGGTCAGGACTCTCCCAGAACCACCACAGAGTAGGTATTATTTGGGTGGTGGGTCATTTTCAGCACTGCAGTGACACTGACATGGTGGTGGTGTGTTAGTGTGTGTTGTGCTGGTATGAGTGGATCAGACACAGCAGGGCTGCTGGAGTTTTTAAACACCTCACTGTCACTGCTGGACTAAGAATAGTCCACCAACCAAAAATCACTGCAGTGCTGAAAATGATCCACCCTCTAAATAATACCTGCTGTGGTGGTCCTGTGGGGGTCCTGACCATCGAAGAACAGCATGAAAGGGCGCTAACAAAGCATGCAGAGAAACAGATGGACTACAGTCAGTAATTCTATATGGTAAGTGGAGCTGATAAAATGGACAGTGATTGTAGAAACGAGTAGGTGGTTTTAATGTTATGCCTGATCGGTGTACATTCATCATGTCAGATTAAAATGTTTAATTAATTTCCTGTGGATGTACATGGGATTGAATGTGCTATGCTGAAATACAAAAGGACAAAGGAACACTGTTTGCCTTAGAGAACATGCACAAAGCATGTGAAGAGTTAAGTATGGAGTCCAGGTTGGCTCTAACCTTGGCTCTTACCCAGAAAAGGGGTTAAAAATAAATGAATGAATGAATAAAATACTTACTGTGGTGTGGACCACCTGAACACCCGTACAAAGTTATGAAGCTTTGCAGCCATAACACACACACACACACACACACACACACACTGAATGAGTGAGTAAATGCTCACAGCTCGAGCGCGCGCACCCATCAGTGGACAGTTTCACGCGCTGCCTGTGGAAGCTTCCAGTCTCCGTCACCTCACCCCGCCTGAGGTGCGGCGGACACCGCGTTCATTCCGATACTAAACCACTTTGGGTATTAACCGACTAGACACACACTGCGCTCCTAGACCTGAGACGCCTGAACTTGTACAAACCGGACCCAGAACCCTCTTTATCGCTAAAGCTGGAACACCTCGCCATTAAACGGCTTTTCTCGTCATCGTTATTAACCGCCAAATCTGTTACGCCGACAGGAAAGAAAAGTAGCCGTTAGTCGAGTTCGCTGAGGAGACGGTGTTTCCTGAGGGAAAGAAAAGTTTCCTCAGGGAAATGAAGGTGCTGTAGAAGCTACGGTCTTCAGTACAGGTAAGCTTTCTCCTATTTTCCTTCTCTAGAATCCTGTGAATGATTCCGCCTCACTGTCTGGGTCTGACAGGAATTTGTCCCGTTCGTGTCCGTGACAGGAATGTGTTCATCACAGGAATGCATCTTTTAAAAACATGTATACACTTTTCGACCACATAATCATGGCGTGCTGAAATGTGTTGGAATAGTATTTACCACCACGTCGTACCATGCAGTCTTTATGAAACGCGATTAGCCCCGAACACGGCTGATCATCTGAAACAGCATGCGTTTGTTTTAACGTTTGTTCATGTCTGCGTGTAACAGTGTGTAAAAGCGGTGTGTGAAGTGTCTCAGTGTGTGCAGCTCAGTGCAGCTCAGTGCAGCGAGGTCTCTGCTGCACACAGCAGGCTGGTTTTCTTTCCCCCTGCAGTTTTGTTTGTTCCAGGTCTTACATTGCCTCCACTTTGGGTTAGAAGCTTGCAGAGAGATGCAGGAGTAATGCTGAGGACCTCATACTTGCTGTTTTTGCACAAGCTGCAGTAATCCAAACAGAACAGATTCGGTCTGGGCTTCACCAGAGGCACACAGAGCAAAGATTCACACAGGGCAACATGTTTATGGTTCCCACTTTCCCAGTTTTCTGTTTAATTATTCCTGAAATAGTTACTGCTGAAGTCCAAGGTTTGCATACACTTTTGGAGAACTTGTACTGAATGTCATGGCAGTTTTGGACTTTTAGTGATGGCTGCTGCAACTGTTCTTTTTTGTGACCGATGAATTCTGTGTCTGATGATTTATTTTGGTTTATTGTGGGGTTTCTAAAAATGACACACTCTCCTGGGTGAAGAATATAGTTATAACACACCTAATGTTAGGTTTAATTTACCTCAGTCAGATGCTTTTGATTTACATCATTAAGAATCTGGTACAGTTCTGGTTGGATCTTTGACCGTTTTACATTGCAAAACTGGTAGTTTAAATTGGCTGTCCACTGGAGTCCATATTTTCAACAGGAAGAAAATTAGGACTTGAGGAAAGCCATGCTTATAATTATTTTGCCTTATTTAGCATTTTCAAAACCAATTACATTTTCAGCTGAACAACACCTGAGCTAAATACTACCACCACCATGCTTTAAAGCAAGTGCGATGTTTGGGTTTGACTCAGCTTACCTCAAAAATCTTTTTTAAAGGGCTACTTTGGATCAACAAACTTTATTCAAGCTTTAAAATGTAAATTTTGGAGCAGGGAATTCTTTTTGGCAAAAAGCTGGCAAATTTTCTTTGAACATAAGATTTGGGTAGTTCTTGGAGCCATATTTTTTACAGGCAATATTGAGGAAGCTCCTAAGCCTTCCTTGTTTTTTTGTTCTTGCACTGTATACACATACATTGACACCTACTGGGTTAAACTCTGATAACTGGGTTATCCCTCTGATTATATATATGATTATACCACCTTCCACCGTGTGTGTTGACCTGTGCTGGATTGGCTCCATATTTAGAGTTTCTGAGTGGCACTGGTTTAGTTTCAAGCTTGTGTCTGCTCAATTTAGTTTTTTTTAAAAGTTTTATTTACATTTGTGTGAAACTTTGGTTCTTCTTTGGTGTGTCTACAAAAGTCCATCTACTTGTTAACATTTCTAATGTCTTTCTGAACATTGTGACTCACTGTTGAGGTGGTCAGATTATGCTGGGGAAAGAGATGTTGATAAAAAGAGCTTATTCTTATTCCTAGATGTCCATTTTCCTCTCCTCTGTCCTTCAGTCTCCCCTCATGCAACAGCTCACATCACTTGCTTCAATTAAGAGTTATTATTCATGACGCAGAAAACAGGGAAATGAATAAATGGAAGAAGCTTTAATAGAATCACCAGTGGCTCCTTTACTCATTACTGAGACAGACAGAAAAAATGCCTGATAAACAGGCTTGGACCTGTGCAGCCATACACACACACACACACAGACACACACACACACACACACACAGACATAGATTGATTCTACAGTTAAGTTTAGACTCCTGTTGACACGTACTAAACTGGATTATTAGTCCCATCCCCAGGTGTCTGAATAAAATGATGCATAAGATTTAGACGCTTTCTAGTTTGGATACCTCACATGCAAACGCTGCAAACATATCCACATCCCAACCAGCAGAGAAGCTTTCATGTCAGGCACGGACTGCATGTTGCACACAATCTCTCAAGGCTGGTCCAGCTGGCCCTTCATGGTTCCAACCAGCCTGGCACAGCAAGCTAGCTAAGCTTTTAGTGTTTCTATGTGTGCGGCCCTAAGCCCCTTAAGATCATACAAAACCTCATGGGCATATTTGGCTTTTAAACAGCCTGGTCCTTAGTGATTCTAAAAATAAGCTGATGATGTACTTTTATGAACCTTTAGCAATTTTACTGACACCAGATGATTGGATTGTGCACTAAGCGAGAGCTCTTTGGTGCCTTCATGATAAATTGCTCATGACAGAAAATGCAGCACATTTCTGAACGTTAAAAGCATTATTGACTAACCACTTGAAGTTGGTTGACTGGCAAACTCAAAGGTGGGCAGTAGCATCTGTAAAGGTAGGACAGGTATTAGTTCAACCACTAATTTAGTTAGTTGGAAGTAAAGGGTTACATGGTAAGGTCTATCATCAGTAAAAATAAAGAACTTATATTTTATAAAATATTTTAACAGTGGCATTTATAGTGAATAAATTTTTTTTATGAGCTTATTGTAATGCGATGCTCATTAATTTTTATGCTCATTTATTGTTCAACAATGAAACAAATTACTTACTTCAAATTAGCAAGTTACTTCAAGTTTAGCTTGGTATGTTTAATGTGCACTTGTGTTTCTGGACTCAGTTATAGGTCATATTTAGTGCAAATTTATTGATTTAATTTTTTATTTTAGTGTTGTTAACTTACAAACCAAGCACGTGAAATCAGCATTGGGGGTCTGTTGTTAAAATGGTGTTCACTGATTGGCTGTTTAGAAATTCTATATTCTTAATCACCATCGATGGGCTCTGACAAGGACAGATTATTGTCAACATAGTGGAACACAGCACAAATTACAGGCGACAGTCAGTCACCATCACTCAATGGCACCTGATGCCTCATGTAAAGTATTATTACAGCCTTTTTCATTCAGTGTGTTAAAGAATACTGGAGGACATTTATATTTGTACAAATGTGAGAGAATTGTGAAAGCTGTATCTACACACGGGCTAGAATCTGGTTTGGCCCGCAGTGCATACATATTATACACAGCCCTTCAGCTTCTGTAACTGCACACAAAAGCTTTCAATCTTCATTAGTGTCACAGAGGCCTGACTCCATTCAACAAATTATCAATGTTAGGCAAAATTCAGGCTGGTGTGTATGGGCATGCTGCTCTATAAAGCTGCAGCTCTTGGAGCACAAGCCCATTTACAGAGTGCAGAACAGCTGCATCATTACTCCAGTCTCCTTCCAGCCCCTTGTCCTTTAGTCATACCAGCTGTGTGTAAAAAAGAACAAGGATATATGCATGCTAGGGAGCATAAGATCCTTTCATCTGCATGTAGGTTAGGGAAAGGACAGATACAAAGGTAAAGTGTAATGTGAAGGTTTAATAAAAGACAGTACATTTGTGAATGTATAAATACAAATAAAAGGCCTGATAAAAAGTGCCGGTTTTATTGGTGCCTCTAAGTCTCATACGTGATTTGATTTTTAGTAACAAATTAATATTTTGTGTGTCTTGTAAGGCTGTTAAACACCACAAACATTGAATGTAATACAGGTTTTTGCTTGGTTTCTTTCCTTATACTTTAAAAGAAAAGCACTTTAACACATTTTGAAGAATATAAAAGAAAATAAAAGACTGAATAAATATGAACTGTACAAAAATTGAATGAAAGAATTAGTTTTCTGTCCAAATGTGTTAGCTCCATCCTCTTAAAAATGCTAGTAGGTGGATTGTCTACTGCTAATGGAGTTATCACATTAATATGTAAGTGAACGATGCTCTGCGATAAATGACCACACTGTGCAGAATGCATTTTTTGCCTTGTTCTCAGGCTGAACATTTACAGTGACCCTGATTAGCCAAAAGAATGAATAAAGATTCATAAATTAACTAAAGGTTTTTTTTTGGTACATGTAAGTATTAACTCCACTAATATGCAAAGCTTGGATACATTCTTAAGCTATTGATATTTTCAAAAAAAATCTAGCTGATTAGCTGATTACTGAACCACAGAATGCTCTCCAAAATCACATCACACTTAGATAGCCAGATTTTTGCTCCATGAAGAAATTAGCAAGGCAGAAAATTTTCACGACTCCTGCTTACGGCAGTGTGTGTGTGTGTGTGTGTGTGTGTATTTGGAGAAAGTTCTAAATGTATGTATGATGGTAGTCAGTGCTATGGACCTTTTTTAAATACTGTGTGTAAATGTGTGTGTGTGTCTGTATTTGTGTAACAAATAGATGAGAGACTAATGGAGAAAGGCAAAGGGAGTGTGACAGGTTGCAAGTTGGCATATCAGTACCATGAACTCTCCCCTCCAGAGTAAACACTGCGATGCATGTTTTTAATTCAGCACACAACAGATTAGAAAATTCTAGGGCCAAAAATATGTGGTAATGGACACTAACCTTAATGCATGTGAAGCCACGTACAGGCTGCTGCTCGCCAGGAGCATTTTTTGTTCACATTTGCACATTACACAGTAAAGCAATGAACATGACTTTTAACAATGAATTTAATCTTCTGGGGCAGCACATTGGCTTAAATCATGTATTCATTTTTCTTCCGTAACCACTTTATTGTAATCATGGATGTTGCTAATCTAATGCCACCATGAAACACTGGGTGCAGGGCAGAAATGCATCCTTAACCATGTGCCTAATCATTGCAGTTCACAACAAGTCTCACCCATTTACTTAGTCACTTACACCTAGGATAAATGTAATGCAGCCATTGTAGCTTATGTGTATTTTTAGAGAATGAGGAATAAAGGAGAAACTGAAGGACATATAATAAGGGAACATGGCAAAATCTCAGATACTGACAGTAAGCTGTGTTTGGTTCTTGGTCTCTAGTATCCTGGTTCTTTTCAGCAACCACTTTACATCTTGCACATTTATATATTGCACATTCTTTTTAAATTCTGTAATACATGCAGATATTTTCTCCAATGAATAATCGACAGAGATCGACATTTCTTAGGTTGTTAGCGTTAGTTAAAAATAGTTTGCTACCTCAAAGAAATCACTGTAAGTCCATATGATTGACATAACCAAATGCTGCCCTGCAAAGCTTAACATTCATTTCATTCCTATTAAATAGGTCATGGTGTCAACTAAAATGCTTGAATATTCTAGCTCTGGGCACAACATAATCTGGCAACTCTAACTTGAATGTTTTCCCCACTTTCTTCCTGCATTAAGTACCTCAATGCCACTTCAGGCACTCACCTGAGCAGCCTTCAGAGCAGACACAGACCTATATAGTGTGATGGAATGGAGAGCTCTGTACCACATGGGAGCATTTGCCTTAAACAGGCCTTCACACTGATTGGAGGAGCCAGGGAATTGTATTGACCTTTCAGATCTGGGCCTTTATGTACTTTTGTGTACCACTGTGTGTCTGTGTGTTTAAAGCCAATAAGAAGGGAGTTTCTGATTGACAGAGTCTTACTGCAAGGGTAAACTCAATGCCAGGCTGGCACTGGCCCAGTAGTCTATCCTCAACCTGCTTCACAGAGGAAGGAGCTCACAGGCATCAGTCACCAGGTTGCCCCACTTTTCCTCTCCCTGATGGTCACAGCTGTGTACAGCAAAGGCTTCTAAAATGTTATCCCACCATGATTCTTGGCAGCTTCATGTCCAAATTATCTAAATTGCATTGGATGCAATAAGGTATTGACACACAGCTGTGAAATAGTCTGTAATAGTGATTGGGAATCAACTTCACACGGTGCAGCATTTTTGGATTTAATTGCAATTTTCACAAATAAGCAGTTTATTCACATACATTGTTAACACCAAGCAGAAAATATGAATGATGTGCAATATTCATTAAAAAGGTTTTATATTCACTAGGGATGCACATTTTTGCCAGTTGATTTTAATCAATAACAGAATGTCATTAGTCAATGGATAACCAAAAATTGGCCAGCGTCTTCATTAAAACATAAAACACATCATTGAGTTTCATATAAACTAGTCTTCATTAGTTTATTCTTAACTGGTTAAAACCAGTGTTACAGTGAAAATGGCATGTGGAACAGTTAGCATATCATGTGGAACAGTTAGCTGATCATAAATACTGAGCAAAAACACTTCAATATTCAGATTGTAGATTTTAAACCAGATTGGTACATTAGTGTAGTTATTATAATATAATAAAAAGTTTTACCTTTACGTTGTGACATGACAAAAATATCCACATAATTCTTGGTAAAAAAGGTTACACATATAATATGCAGTCAGACACTTTTAATTCCTAATAGTTTTGTCATTCATTATTTTAATGATATAAATACATACAAAAGTTCAGATTAAAGGGCACTAACGGCGAGAAATGAGAGAAGAATGGGAGTGGAGTGCTAATACAGAGTTAAAAGAGAATTTAACCCACAGCATGAATCAAACATTGACTTCCATGTTGGTTGTCAATTAACTGATCAGTTAACCGTGTGTTGGAATAATCTAACTTATGAATGATGTAGAAGCTATAAGCTCTTAAAGAGGCATAGTCACACGCCTAAATATTTGTATGATCCTGAACTCTACATTTACCAAATAAATACGTAAAACATGACGTATTGTGCAAGGTTTAGAAACACTGCACTGGTTATTGTCAACCAATCTATCTTTAGTTTTGGCACTTCACAAAAGTTTGGTGTACAAAACTGCTTATTAATGAGACATTATGGACAGAAGACTCAGTGCAGTGTTATAAAACCTGGACTGGCGTACCAATCTGGCATGTTTGCTTTTTCACAAATGGTCTAATATACCTTTAGTTTATCCAGAATACATGTTAAATACAACACTGTTGGGTGTATTACAACCCTTATGTAGAGTGCTGCTTCAACAGCTCACAAATCCTATCATGACAGATTTTACATCATAAAACTAACATTTCTAAATGAACCCACTTTCTCCATCTTTTTTAGCCAGTTGAGGAAATATGATGTTTCAGCTTTCTCACTGTTCCCGTGTTGAAATGTACAGATTTCGTAGAGGTCTTGGTAGTAATTGCAGTGCTTGGGGGCTGGAATTTCACCTTCAATTACCCTAGTGCTTTTTCTTGTCAGTACTGCTATAGAGGTGAGCAGAGTGGGTGGCTGCATTTAAACATATCTGCCCACCAGCTGACAGTAGCATTTTAACTCGACACCACAAATGCCAAAAACATCTGTTCTTATTCCCAGTTTGCTGAGATGTATGCATTTCAACTGCCAGTATCACAGTGATATAACAGTCTTTAGGTGAAAGGATGGAGACTGTGTCTGTCAGCGTGTGCTTTACTCAGTGACATGAAGGAAAAGTGGAAATGTGAGGCATGGCACATGCTTTCTCTGAAATATGTGAGACCACCAACTACTTTTTTACCAGTTGACTCTGAATTTACTAGGAAGGAAAGGCTAAGAAAAGCTGTTTGAATTCAGTTAATGTTTTCAGTATGTGACTAGGTGGCACAATAATACTTCAGGTAGTGTTGGTACCACATAGCTTTAGGTTTCATTCCTCACCTCTGATTTATGTTTGTGTAATTAATAGCTCGTTCCCTAGACGTCCAGTAGGTAAAACTGTTAATCTAAATAGCACAGATATGTAGAGGTGAATTATATAAGGCTTCAGAATCATTATGACCTTTACTAAGCTAAAGCCAGTGGTTACTAAGGATATGTAAATGAAGTGATGCATGCATCACTATATAAGAAACTTCAATTCACAACCAATGTGACGATTCCTTACGGCTGCTCTAGTCGCCACAGCAGATCATTAGTCTGCCTGTTTAATTTGGAACAGTTTTCACGCCACATGCCCTTTCTGATGCAACCATCCTATTTATCTAGGCTTGGGACCAGCACTAAGATATGCATTGATGTGTGTCCTCCCAATGTCTAGGTTCATATTACATCATGCACCTTCTGTATTTGTGAGCCCAGCCTGGGATTTGAACCCCTAAACTCAATCACTCCTAATACCACCAGCTTGTTTTTTACTATTACCCCACACCACCATTTAAATATACTTAGACTATTGTTAATATATAAGTAAATAGTTTACAAACTTTCAAACATAAAAACAGTAGTTAATGATTTATTTTCAGTAACTACTAAAGTGTCATCAGGGTTGTGGTGGGTCCACCGCCACATAAAAACACAGCTAAGAACAGAAAAAAACCTTGGACAGAGCTGAAGATTTGGAAAAATAGTTGCAAAAGTAAGTTCAAGTTCTGTCCCATGTGTGTTACATAGTTATTAACCAAATAAGTCTACTTTTGCCACATTAAAAAGCATATTTGAAGTGTTAGACAGATTGTGTAAATCAAATGGTAAAAAATCCACTTAGGTCTATTTCAGTTCCAGGTACCAATACAAAAGATGAAAAAAACCAAGGGGGGTAAAAACTTACAGTAGTCAGTGTATGCGTTAGAGTATTACTTTAATCCTCTACACATATTAGCTGGGTCATTTCTTTTCCATTTAAAGAGAGTAATAATCATTAAATAGGTCATGGCATGTAGTTTGGATCTATCTGAAGTGAGGTTAGTTCTCAGGAGGTCTGACATGAAGCGGTTGAGTGTTTGATTAAGTTTAAGTATGCT
This sequence comes from Trichomycterus rosablanca, assembly GCF_030014385.1. Lineage (NCBI taxonomy): Eukaryota > Metazoa > Chordata > Actinopteri > Siluriformes > Trichomycteridae > Trichomycterus > Trichomycterus rosablanca. The sequence continues at coordinate 6,832,816 of NC_085995.1, forward strand.
GTCATTAACAGACTAGAGGAGCATGGGGATCTGATTAACTTAACTATGCTAATGAATGTGTGTTTGTAATATGTTTAATATGCACTTAGGAAGAGAGAGCCACAGGTTAGTTTCAGACTTGCTGTTCCGAAGTGATGTACGACCTCAGTCCTATTTGTCTCTAAGAGGGTGCTTGGGAGAAGGAGGATCAAGGGGAAAGATGAGAGAAGGGGAGAGAGAGCGAGGTCAGCTTTGATGATTTATGGCTGTGATGCTGCATTCCAGCACAGAATGATTAATCTCTGCTGGGAACACTTGAGGAGTACAAGTTTAACCTCAGACTCCCTCCCTCACAAACACATGCAGACATACGCATATGCAGGCGTAGATTAAATGAAATTAGGGACTGGAAAAGACACACTTCACTTCACACACACTTGTGCATTTATTTAGATGATGACCTTGTTCATGTAATGTGGTATTTTGTCAGTGTAAACTCGTGTCTTTTAGAGACTGCAGTAATGCTGCTGAGTGAGAGTTGATCTTAGGGTGCATGCTAGAAAACACTGTTTTCACATTTTACCATTACAGACCTCACAGTTTGAATACAAAGCTATCTTGTGTGTTGCTACGAAGCTAAAAGACTTAGATCTAATAGCATTTCATTACAGTTCAGTTACTGAACCTCATCCACTATGATTTCTGCAGCACCTCTCACACACACATATACAAAAGTCTTGATGAGAGGGACTGTCAATGGCCTAAAACACGCAGACAGAATAATTTGATGTTTCACAGACTAGATTAGCACAAGTACAAAATGAACATGATTTGTGCATTTTAATAAGAGGTAAAGGTACCAAAACCAGGCATTTTATTCACAATGCATAGTTTATACATTTCATCTGTTTGATAAGCTGTAAGGCACCAATTATTGGTGATTGATGATAATAATAATAATGAACTTTTACTTTTTGCTAGCTAACTTACAGAAACCATGTGGCAAGGCAAAGCGGTCACTAAATGCACCCTATTTAGAGTATGTTAATATGTTATAGAACTGGGACTTTGTGAGTTGTGTGTGTGTGTGCAGTGTTTTCATGTGTTCTGGCTCAAACAGACAAATAGAAGGTCACTGTTAACACTAATTAATTCCATTTCTTTTTCTAAACTCACGTCAGTGTGATGATGCAGCAGCTGTATTTAAACGATTGCTCTGGGCACAAAGCCTCTGGTGGGCAGACAAACCTGAGGATGGTTTTGCTAAAAAAAAACTTCAAAGATGGAAACCATGACTGCTACTGCTCTGGGAGGTCAGCAAAGACAGATGGAGAGCCTGAAGGGTCTGTGATGAGAAAAGACGTCAAGGAACTTGCACTAAGGTTTTAGAAACTTACATACTGCCGGGTCTGGAAACTCATTTGGAGGGAACTAAGCAGCGTCCTTGGAGACAGGAAGCAGAGCAATGTCCTTTGTGTCACCATCGAGTAGAGAGACAACTTTTGCCTTATCAAGGAACAGAAAGAAGACCACAGCTGCATTTGAGAGCAGAACGGTGACCTTGGGGTCATCATAGAGCATTAGGATGTCCTCGGCCAAAGCAGGAAGGATGGCAACATCCTCAGCAGCAGTTTGGTCACTGAAAATTTGCTGGATGCTCTTGTAGGACAGGGCACTTGAGTTTTGTAATCTTTTTTATTCTGTTTGTGCATTTTTCCTTTTTATCTCCCAATGTAGTCGTATCTAATTACCCGGTTTTATCTCTCCTCCACTGCTGCAGACTCCTACCCTGGCACAAGTCTAGCAGATAGGCTAGGAGGTCAGCTGGGTAGGTTTCTGGTAGCTACATATGGCATGTAGGAGTATATTTAAAAAAAAGTATATGTCTTGATTCACAGTAGTATTACTATGTATTTACCCATAGGCAAACAAGTTAAATATGTCATAAACATTAGTTTATGGAGGTGGTGGTGAAAAAAACAACCTAACAATTTTAATCAATAAATAAAATTGTCAAAACAAGAGGTGAAAACGATTTAAACATGATGTTTTTGAGTTGAAGAGATTTACAACATACTGTCTGGTTTTATTGTGGCTAGATCCTTTATCTTCTTTTTTCCCCGTCTTGTCATCCACCCACACACAAAGGTGAAAAGTGTGTCTTTGTTTTCTGGTGTTAGTCTTGTGGGTGGAGCTTTGAAATTCTTCCAGAACATTTCTAACAGTTTATCAATGAGCCGGAGATACCTCTGTTACTCACACTTTCTTCTTCCTGTCTTCTTGTTCCTGCACTGTTCTGCAAGATGTTACCAACATGTTAATGCTCTCACTTTTATTGTTTGCCTTTATAAATGCCTTTGGTATTGCCAAGGTAAAAGTGACAAGTATAAGATTGAAACAAATAAGTAAACAGAACTACTAATAACACTGTAATATCCATAATATCTCTGACATCTGTTCCTTATTTTTAATATTAGAATGAGCACATACTAACACAAATCTAGGGTTCAGGGTTCAAATCCCCAGCATTTCTATCGGCTGTCAGGAAATTACATACGGACATGATTGGATATGTCTTGGGGGTGGCCATCTGTCCGGGTGTGTTACTGCATTATGCCCAGAGATTTTGAGAAAGCCAGACCCACTGTGACCCTTACCAGGAAAAGGGTGTGTATTTTTTTTATTCCATATGACAGCTTCTTGTTCTGAGGTTTATAGTGGAGGATCACACTGGGCACATAGCAGAAATACACTCAAGACCGAGTACCAGCACATTTACTTACATAATACTTTACTCATGCACTCACTGTACCCCCTGGTATGTTTTTAGAAATTACATGCCAAACCCTACATGGACAGTAATAGGAATAAAGTCGCCAGTTTAAAAAAATCACCTCCAGTCATGACAAGAAGTTTGTCAAGGTTAGCTTGAAAATGCAAAAACTTTGTATATAAAACATTTTCTTCTATCGCGTTCTTCATCATCTCTTAACTTGTCCTTAAATTGTCCTTTCTTCTTCCAGTCCTAATTTGTTCTCCTTTCTCCTTTTTATATCTGGAGCTTTGAAAATCGACTCACTGATCCAATACTACCTTCAGCATTTGCTCTATAGTTCTTAATGGCTGTTATAGTTAACAGACTCAGAGGGGGTGATAATTACAACGCTGGCTTTGAGTTGCTCCACCTTCTCAAGGAGCTGTCTTTTCACTCCATCTTCCAGCCACCTCCCACCAGTTGTCTTCTATTACAGAACACAGCATTGCTAAATAGGAGATTGGTATCATTAAATTCACATTAAGCAAGCTGTATAGTAGTGATATGGGTAGCATGTGGTGCTTTGATTTTGGTGCCACAAAAAGGTTACAATTGTTTGAAAGAGTCACAGAGGAATGATGCTAAATATTAATTCATCAATTATCTCTGATGATAACATGAGAAGAGTTTTTATGGTTTGGGTTTTTGTTGCATATCATGTTTTCCAGATCAGCTGGCTCAGTCAACAAAATGAAGCATAATTTGACTTTAGGATAGTGGTATAACCTTACCTATAACAATCTTTAATATTTTAAGTTGTAATAAACCTCTACATATAAACTGGACTGGTTTAACTGTGCCATGAATTGTGTATTCTATTGACTATTGACTCTATTCCCCAGTAGGTTAAACAAAGACAGCAAGTGTTATACTGTAGATCCATCACATCAAAGTATGACAGATATATGACATAATACCTAGCTAGTTTTTACAACATTTTCCAATGTTAGCAGTGAAACGTTGTTTTGGGTATTTTTATTGGGTCAGTGTTATTGTTACAGTATTATTGTCTGTGTGTTCTTTTGTTAGTCTTTGTTCATTTATACATAAATAACATAGTATTGATCTGCTGGTTTGGGATTGAGATTGTAAGCGCATACACTTTTTATGTTGGTTCAATACATCAATGTGTACATATTTAAAAACGTAGGCTTCTTGTGCACAAATTGGCTATTCCTGAACAGGGCCTATTGGCTTTTCGTGTCGATCAATTCCAGCATTTGCTGACAATGTTTATTTTTTGCTGAATACCTTGTGCCATTTATTCAGGCCACTTTGTTATTTCATTACATATAAAGTGCATCTCTATTTGTTTTATTCAATCATGTCTGTGACCTCTCATAATTTTTACAGTATGTTGTTTGCATGTGCTATACTGATACACACACTGCTTCCACGCAGTTTATCATTTTGTCATTTTAACCAGCAGGCGCATTACACTACTGCCCAGTATGAAATATACACTCCCACCTGGGCTAACCATTGTCCTTGCTTTGCCATGCTGGTTATTAGATTTATATTTATATATTGTTGCTTTCTATCTAGTACCTACTTTAGTGAACTTATCTAGTACCTAATTCTATCTAGCACCTAATTTAGTGGCTTTGGATATAACGCATGCGGTAGACTCTAGATGTAAGATTTAATTATATTAAAATCAGAAATGTATTAGAAAAACATATAGGAAAAATATTGGGGAAACCAGAATCATTACCTATGTCGACTACTGCTTTAGTTTATTAGTTTGTTATTGAATTGGAACATGTGGAACTGCATTTCTGAAACAAGAAATCGTTCATATTCAATACAGGTATTTAAAATATAGTGATACTTGCCTCAGTCTTTACTTTGTTAAACTGTGTTATAAAAGCAATGGAGCACTCAAGGTTGTGTGTTGTTAGAAATAACATAAAAGCTGTAATGATTTGCTCATTTTGGCTCATGTCTGTGACAGCATCACATCCTTTTTTGTGCTGTTTATCAATCATGTTCAGATTAATGCTTCATTTACCTTTTATGTGAATATGCAGCAGATTTGCCAGCATTAATTTAGATTTGTTTTATATCTCATATCTTATTTGTTGAATACGATAGGCAGTTTGAATTTGCCTGTAAGGAAATACCAGGCGAGTTTATTTGTTGTCTGCTTTACATCATGACACCTGTTTTTCTAAGAAAGCCAACACGTCTTAACTGTGTGTTAATGGAAAAAAAGAGATCTATGTTTAGATGTGTAGTTCTCGTCTCTTTAACAACAAATCTTGATTGTAACAGAATACTGAAAGTAATTATTTAAGTTTGCTTGTAAAAGAATAAGATGGGATTTCAGGGATGCAGATTTGATCTAGACCATAAACAAGATTATTGGCATTATCACATTCTGATTGTCTTGTGTGTTTGGCGAGGATGTGAATGTTAAGTGTTTGTGCATATGTGAGCTCAGACAATTTTATTGCAAAACAGTAATTAAAAAAAATGACCTTGTTTTCATTACATGCTTTGTGTCAGTGAGTGATGACAACAAGAAGAGTTTGATTCTGAGTGTGCTGACTAGATATTTTTAAACCATAGTTTTATAGAAATGCTACAATGGAATTTTAAGAGGATTTATAAATACCCTCTGTATCATTAGTAAAAGTAAATTAAACTATTGTCCTACTATATTATAATGTGTAGAGGGTAGATGTTGGTTAAATGTGAAACAGAAAACTCCCTTTACACTCCTTCGCACAAAGCTATAAATGATGAATTTCCTAGATGTTAATGGGATGCCTAGATTTTGGCAAGCTAAACAAAATGCACATTTCCACACCTCAGTTCAAGTGTAATCAAGTTTAGGCTTCAATTGTAATTAATGACCAATATCAGTGCAAAAAAGCTTTTTGTGTGGATTTCATAAAGGTTTACATGGTTGAAACATCATGTTCTCAGAAGCTCATTTAAGTAAATACATTTGCAGCAATTGTTAAATCACACTTTAACAATAATGATTTTTAGCAGAACATTTCAGTCTAAGTAGAAAATTGACCGTAGCAAAATGTCATCAAAATGAACTGCATGTGTCAGAGGTGTAACGGACCTTCTTTAAATTATGGCTAAACTGAAGAGTTCAGAGGGTGTACTGCATGACACTCTTAAACACTTCAATAAAACTAGGTCTTTTTTTTCAAAACCACAATCAGAATCGGAACCAAATTGACCACGCCATTAAAAGACCAATATAAGAAGCTTTGTTCACTAAAAAATAAAGAGAATAAAGACCATGTGCAGGATTGTTGGGTGAGGCCGTTTAGCCTTTAAATTGGCTTTTTTTAATATATTGTGTGAGCTTAACATAAAGTATCATAAGATTCTGTGTCAATGTTAGTAAAGCAGTAGTAGGTTGTGTGTGTGTGGGTGTGTGTGTGCTAGCCTGGTTCTCAGCAGCTGTCAGAGGCATGAGAGGTGTAGAAGGAAGGCTGAAGTGCAGTGTTGGAACCCATCAGATCAGATCAGATCCAATCACTGAGAAATGTGTCTGGCTTTATGCTGTGGAACCTACTGGCTGCATTAGTGTTTGTGTGGCTCTGCACTGTGTGCATTGGCTTGCCTGGAGTGTTGCCCTAGGCCTTAGAATAAGTTATATAGGACCTAAAGCAGCTGTATTGACGTTTTCTATAAGTTCAGATTGATAAAGTATGCAATTTATGCTGCAGCCACAAATTAAAAAGTGCTTAATGTTCCGAATAATGTGTGAATATGTGTGGTTTGATAAAGAAGTGGTTTGATCTCTCCAAATTCAACACAAAATGCCAGTTTTACTGCAGTCTTAGAATTATTAAACCCTCCTGAATAAAACCTCGCATTTTCAATTCAGGTGTTTTCTTAAGCACACTGGTGCAACTAATCAAGAGCTTCATTTGTAGCATCAGGTGTGCTTGAGATACCCACGTTAAATACCTGAACTGGCTCAGAGCTTGTTGACGGTGATGTTTCATTGCATCTTAGAAATATGGCTAAGTCAAGAGAGTTGTCTAAAACAGAAGAGATAATTGTGCATAAACAAGGAAAATAATAAGATAGCAGAAGCACTGAATGTTCCTAGAGAAACACTTGGAAGCGCAGTTAAATGAACACTGAATGCACTACGTGTCACTATGTGACATAAAGAGGAAGTGACTATTATATTTAGATATTTAGTAACTATTTTAGTATTCTGTGTTTAACATGGTTGAAAATAAGTACTTGAGTACTTACAAAAGCAATAAATACAAGTATTTTTAAGCAGACAAAGCAATATTAAAAAATAGGAATTGTTAAAAATTTATTTCTCTTAAATTCATGTAAATATAAATCAAATTTGAAATAATAAAGCTAAATAAAATTGTTGTGATTGGTTTGGAAATGCTTCCTAAAGGCTCTCAGTGACAAACTTATTAAACAGTATGGGAAAAGCAAATAAAAGCCATAGAAAACATTCCAAACATTCCTCTCAAAAATCCCTCTGCAATCAGTCAATCAATCCACAAACAGAAAGTTTACAAAACTAAAAGTTAAAAAAGAGGTAAAACTCCAAATATGAATCCAAAATACGTCATAACTGGTTACTAAAAAGAGGTTAGAGGATTAAATTGCAGGTTTTGTGAAGAGACCCTTGTGATGAATTGAAAACAAATTGTCAGTGGGAAATGGGTCAAAATGTATATATTTAACAGAAAATTTGATCTTAAAACTGTTTTTGCCAGCAGTAGGTACTATAATCAAATACAGTTTTCTGGTTCAATATAATATCTCAATATAAGATTTATTTTTACTTATGAACTAGTGTTTTTAAACATATTTGATTGGGTACATGTACTGTACATTTTCTGCTTTCTTATTTGCCGAAGTCTTCTTCTTGCTACAAGCACTATTATGCAAATTGCACATCACATTAGTACCTGCCTTTTAGCCGTATTAATAAACACATGACATTTATTCTTTATTTTGGAAGTTTATTTAATGTTTGAAATTTAAAAGTTCAGCATTAATTAGAGATGGGACGATCGATCGGCTATGAATCGGTATCGGCCGATTTTTAATCAAAATATGCTATCGGCGATCGGCGATATTTCCTAAAAGTAGCCGATCCGATCATGTGATATATAAAGACCATGTTAAGTTAACAGCTCAGTGGATTGATCCAGACTTTGAGCTACGACGCGCCAACCATCACATCACCATTCATTAACCATCGTACAGAAACCACAGTGAAAGCTCTTCATGACCTAAAATAACATCATTAACGTTGTGCATCATACATACGATGTAATTTTGCTGATTGTAATATTTACTTTAAAAAGATAATTCAACCCACTCACATCTGAGTCGATTCTATCAGCACGTTATATAAACTCCTGGTTCACTTTGGTAAATCGTAAGCGGTTCTTACTTGTGATGTAGATGAGAACAGAAAACGTTACAGAGCCAATCAGAGGCAAAAGTTTATTCATTACCAAATTCGTTAGTTCAGGATCATCTGCTAAACTTTTAGGGTAATCAGAACTTTTAGCTCCACAGACGGAACGAGTCTGACTCTGTGGTAATAGCGGTTTAATTAAGCTTTTTAATTAAGCTTTTTAATGTAAGAAAGTCACACAAAATGTTCTGTAGTAGCTGGTGTTTATTTAAAACCACAGCATTTATTAATAACAGTAAAAACGGAGAGAGAAACTAACGCGTCACATTCGACTCCTGAATCAGAATCATTTAAAGCGACACTGTGAACAAAGCGTTTTTTTTAAAGAAACACACACGCTGTTGCTTTCGGTTTATTTTCACTGTGAGGCTCTTTTTAAGTTTTTTTCAGACTAAACTGGATAACATTAAACCTGTGTGTGTGTGTGTGGTCAGTTAGACTAATAAGATATGTCTCCTGTGGGTGAAAAAAATAATTGTTTGGTTACTTTATTATTTACTGCTGATTTTGCGCTAAAAATTGCATGTCACCGCCCCCCCCCCCCCCCCCCCGATCGAAATCGACTATCGTCCGATTGCCCTGAAAGGAGATCGGAGATCGCAATCGGTGCCAAAAACCCCGATCGTCCCATCTCTAGCATTAATATTTTCCTGTATTCCCAGATTGCAAACATTTGTTTTTTTGGTTATATTTGAAGATCCAATCCTCTGTAGAAAACATTACTAAATCAACTTGCATTTTTAATTGGCATTTTTTTGGCAAGGTTTGCATTACATTTGACAACTAAACTTGGTTAGTTAAGTTCTTAGACTTAGACATATGTTTACTTTGTATTCATCTTCATCCAGAACTTTATCATTAGCACGGTTATAATGGGTTTGGAACACACATCAAAAACAAAGTGCACATGACATTAAACACTCACTTTTCACTAAGGCACTTAAACCCAGAAGAAATTAAATGCAGCTAATCTACCTATTGGCATAGGTGAGAACAAGCATTGCATTGCATTTAGTCTACTGTGTAATTGAGAGGTTTTCATTTTTTTGTGCACTTCTAGTTGTACTTATTTAAATGACATTGGCTGTTTCTTGCAGGAGTGTCTGACAATAAGTCAGCATGCTCATGGCAGTTTTTTATAAACAGGGTATCCTGAAAAGTGCTAGAGGGGTTCTGCATTAAAATCTGTCCTGGGGTTATAAAAGAGATAAGCTAGGTCAGGCTATGCAGCATATGTGACAAACCTTAAAGTCCAAACTTTAAATGTAGCCTTTGGCCTTCGACTAATAGTGCCACTTGGGTATGAGCGGGGTAAGTAAATGAGACAGTACACCTTATTTAGCGACAACAAACTGTAATATTTATTTAACACACCCAGTATCCTACCATACGACAAAAACATTAACTGGAACTCACCAATTTTAGAGGGGTTCCTAACCAATGTTAAGGGTAATTTTTGGAGCATACTGTTTACTAAATAGTATGTGAGAGACAGTCCTCCAGTTTGCTAGCTAAAGCAGTGGTGTTCCTTTTGCTCTGTATGCAACCTGACAAAGCAAGTTACTGTATGCATTTCTGAGTTTGACCCACACATGGGACAAGAGCTTTAAATCTTTTGTTTAGTAACCTAGTGCCTCTTAACCTACAGCCAATTAGCAGCCTTTTTATAGTGCGCTGGTAGCTCAGCAGTTAGGGTGCTGGACTAGTAATCAGAAGGTTGCTGGTTCAAGCCCCACCACCTTCAGGTTACCACTGTTGGGTAAGGCTCCTAACTCTCAATTGCTCAAACTGTGTTTAGTTGTAATTGTAAGTCACTTTGAATAAAAGTGCCTGCTAAATGCCCCAGATTTAAATAATACAATCCCCAGAGTTTTATTTTTTTGTTGACTGAGTACCTGTACCATAACTGTGGCTGTGATCATGTTCTATATTAAACAAAATATTTTAAAGTCTGGGAAGCCTATTCAGAAGAGTGGCTGTTGTTATAGCTAAAAAAATACACAGAGGTTGCTAAACTTTATTTCTATTTGTTTTTAAATTGGATTTCTAACAAGTTCATGGTCAGGGGTCCAAATACAGTTGGCCATATAGTGTAGCTTGGGTACTAGTAAGCTTGACAACTGCCTTTAGGTTTAGAGAGAGTGGACTCTTATAAGTACCTGGGTGTCCACCTCAATAACAAACTGGTCAGTTAACACTAACGCACTCTATAAAAAAGGTCAGAGCAGACTCTACCTACTCAGGAGACTACGGTCATTTGGAGTGCGGGGGGCACTCCTGGGGACTTTTTTTGATACAGTGGTGGCATCAGCCATCTTTTATGGAGTGGTATGCTGGGGCAGCAGCATCTTTACAGCGGACAGGAAGAGACTGAACAAACTCATTAAGAGGGCCAGCTCTGTCCTGGGAAGCCCCTTAGACCCAGTGCAGGTGGTGGGAGACAGGAAGATGTTAGCCAAGCTGGCATCCATGCTGGAGAATGAATCCCACCCCATGCATGAGACTCTGGCAGCACTGGGCAGCTCCTTCAGTGACAGACTGCTTCACCCCAAATGTGTGAAGGAGCGGTATCGCAGGTCCTTCCTTCCTGCTGCTGTTACACTGTATAACCAGCACTGTTCCAGAAAGATCACACACACACTTTAAATTATTCATAACAATGTGCAACTTTCCCCATGTGAAATTATTACAGTGAAATATTTTTCCCAAGTGCAATTATTTGTAATTATTTGTAAATATTTTCAGAGTTTTTCTGACTTTTTTATTAATATTATTATTGTTACACATTTTTGTACTTCTTATTGTCTATATTTTTGTACTGAGTGCTTTACTATCACTTCGCTGCTGCAACAATGTAAATTTCCCCACTGTGGGACTAATAAAGGATTATCTTATCTTATCTTATCTTATCTTATCTTATCTTATCTTATCTTATCTTATCTTATCTTATCTTATCTTATCTTATAGTGTAATCATTAACTTCTTAGCAAATATAACTATTAAGTCTGTCATCTTGGCTGCTGTATTTGAGAGGTAATAACTACTTATCAAACTATTATTAAGAATTATTAATTGGAAAAACATTTTTGCAATCAACAAAAGTGGACATTGTTTATTTTGTCCAACTTAAAACAGGAAAGTACATTGACACATCTGGCGGTGTGGCTGCCCCACAGCAAGATTGTTTTTGAAATCTGTTTGATTATTGTCTCCACTCACTTTTTTAGTAGAATTATGGCAGACACAAAACTTACGGCACATTTAATATGGCACAACTGATGTGTTTTTCAAATGGCTGAACCTGCCAAATGTATTCTAGAAGCTGTTTATCTGTCCATATGGATTGAGTGGATTTCTATTATAATGTTTTCATCAACTGGCTACATACCAATTAAAATGTAGATATCATTCATATTTAATGCCAATGCTATTTAAATGCTTGCCAAATGTGTGTAATGTGTAGTGTGTATGTAAGAACAATAGAAACACAATTTGCTTTCCAGGCCTAATCTAATTGCATCTTTTTATACCCATTAGTCATATTGATTTTAAATTAAGAATGAATTAGCAGAATGACCATGACCAGGGATCTGTAGTTAAGCTTTCATTAAGACTTTTCTACAGAACCAATACCATTCACGGGCAGCGCGTATGTTAATGTATCTACTCTAGAAAAAGAGATTAAAGGAACAAATAAGGAACCTCAGTTAATTACAGGGGAACCAGGGAGTTGTGCTTTTTTTTGTTTAAATTTTGGTTAACCACATACAGATGTCCTTTTCCTTAGACATTTTTTTAACTACTGCCAGAATAAAGCAGAAAAAGTACCAACATGTCGTAAGCTTTGGAAGGACCCAATTAAATGTTTATTTATTTTTATTAATCTGTGGGTCTGTCTAAAAACCTTGTTGCCTACTGCCTACGTAGGCAGCTGCCTAAATAGAGAGGATTGTTTTTACACATCAAAGTCATAAGGCAGACTTTTTAGATGCACTACTGATAGCGATTATGCATTGATTGCTGCGATTACGTCACTGCTACTCTCGTCCAGCATCACTATCTGACATCACAAATGCTCTTCTGGATGAATGGGCAACAGTTCTTGCAGTCGCACTCCGAAATCTTGTAGAAAGTTTGCCCAGAAGAGAGGAAGCTGTTATAGTTGCAAAGAGGAGACCAACTCCATATCAGTGCCTATGGATTTCGTATGAGATGTCAAAAAGCTCCTGTAGGTGTCCCAATACTTTAGTCCATGTAGTGTATGTTTCCACTGTGCATAAAGAAAGGCTCCTGACTTGCAGTACTGTGTGTACTACTAAACTCACTAAGGCCCAATGCTTTCATTACTTGCTTAACAAAGCATACGAACACCCAACAGGCAGGCTCTCCTCGTCACTCGAGCAAGAAAATGTTAACTGTGCAAAGATCAGGATGCAAAATCTAATTACAAATGCAAATGTCTGCTTTGTTTAAGCACTGTCAGTGTCCTCATAAGCCACTCCCAGAAGGTTAAGTAGACAGTCCTTAGCTTATTGGGATTTGAATAGGTTTGTGTGTGCGTGTGTATGGAACCATGCGCGGCTGGGTTCAACGTGCTATGAAGGATTTCTTCCTGATTAAAATGATGATTTATTAGCTGGTGCTGAAGTTGTTCCCTGCATGCAGCTTAAATGAGTTGGCTGTTTCAGAAAAGCTCTTATAATATATCGCTAACCATTAAATATGAGGAATTTGTCAGTCAAAAGGACTCCAGAGGCAAGACCCAGCTTTCTTTGCCACCTGTACATGTGCTGCCTAATTATATCCATCCAGGTACTATTTTAGCTGAAGCTCTCTCAATAAGACTTTATTTAACCACACATTACATATATATTAAAGATTTGTTATTTCGCAGAGCACCTGATTATAGTGTAAATGACTGTTCTGTTGTTATGTTTCCAGATGGGTTCTATAGCTACAAAACTTTAGAGTCCTGGGTTCAATCCTTGCCTTGTTGACATATTTATGTTTTCCTGGGATCTTTTTGGCTTCATTTCATGCACCTCTTACAATTGTCTGTCATACACTAATGAGGCATAACATTATAACCACCTCCTTGTTTCTACACTCACTATCCATTTTATCAGCTCCACTTACCATATAGAAGCACTTTGTAGTTCTACAATTACTAACTGTAGTCCATCTATTTCTCTACATACCTTTTTAGCCCCATTTCACCCTGTTCTTCAATGGTCTGGAGCCCCACAGGGCCACCACAGAGCAGGTAAAGTCAGAGGCGATCGCTCATCTATTGCTGCTCTTTGAGTTGGTCATATTCTAGACCTTCATCAGTGGTCACAGGACGCTTCCCACGAGACTATTGGTTGGTGGACTATTCTCAGTCCAGCATTGACAGTGAGGTGTTTAAAAACTCCATCAGCATTGCTGTGTCTCATCTACTTATACCAGCTCTGTAGTGGTCCTGAGAGAGTCCTGACAATTGAAGAACAGCATGTAAGGGGGTTAACAAAGCATGCAGTGAAACAGATGGACTACAGTCAGTAATTGTAGAACTACAAAGTGCTTCTATATGGTAAGTGGAGATGATTAAATGGACAGCGAGAGTAGAAACAAGGAGGTGGTTTTAATGTTATGGCTGATCGGTGTATATTTAAAAGCATTAAATGCTTTTCTTTCAAACAACCAACAGCAAAAAGTGTCTAGAAAGATACAGTTATAGGCAATCCCATTAAAGCTTGGTTGGTGTCTTATCTACTACATCTCTGTCCTTGTAACACCCACTAGAGGAGAAAACAGCTAAATTGGGACATCTAAAAACACAGACAATATTTGGAAGATTTTTGCTTTGGTCCTAAAAGCAATCTTACCGCTCAACTGGCGTTCATGTTCTGTGCTTAGCTGCTGCTAGACAAAGGAGTCAGAGTTGACACAGAGCATCTCTTTTGCAGACAGAGGGCCCAAGCTGTGTCACTGAGGTGGTATCAATTATGAACGCAGTGTGTGGTTAGTAAGTGCTGGGCTCATAAATAAGGCAGACAGGGGAATTTGTACGTGGAGCTACTCGGTCCCGCTAAATAGGGCTTGCAGACGACGGCCGACTGCTCTCTGGGGGTTTGGAGCACCTGAGTGTAAACATGTGATGTGAACGGTCCCCCACAGAGAAAGCACTGTCATCTCAGGATACAGTGCAGACCCCCTGACTGTAATTGTGTGTGTGTATGTGTGTGTATGCGAGTGTGCGCTTACGTACAAAAATGTGCGTACACACGTACACACATGGTGAATGCTACCTTCAGGCTACACAACACAACAACAAATGTGTCTCCTTCTGTTTCCTTACTGCTGCAGCCCATCATTTGTAAACACACCTTAGATAAACATTAACTCTTGGTGTTAACATAGACAAGCTTGCTGTTCTCTCACAATTGACAATCTTAGGTCACTTTTAAGCAATATAACACGAGAGGGAGTGTTCGCCTTCGGCTCGTGCCTGCGACCAAATCACAGCCGTGATGTTATTCGCGATAACACACGACCTCAAGTGTTCTATTGCTTTTATACAACAGTTTTTTCAAAATAAAGAAAGAAAATATATCAAAGAAGCCCTGAATTTCATATTAAATATGCTTTAATATTGACAATACCTTCCGCCAAAAAGTAGTTCCACAACGAATATAAAGTTTAACACTACAAAGCAGACATCCCAAGTTGCAAAAATTCATTTTAGGGAGGTAAGAACAACAAGAAGAAAAAGGCAAGAACCTCCGAAGGGAAAAAAAGAAATAAAAAAACTCTCACACACACCAAAGGATTATGGGTGATAACAGAACTCTTAGGAGCTGCTAACTGGGCTATTAAGCTAACTGTTCGCGTTACAAACACATTAATGTTCCCTACATAGTGCACTAGATTGTGTATCAGATCGTGGATTTATGTTCCCTACATAGTGCACTAGATTGTGTATCAGATAACGGATTTAAAACGCGATCGGGAATAAAGTCTGTGTTGCCTGCGTGCGCGTTTGTGTGCATGAAGCTTGTCGTTACTGGCAACGCGTCAGCGGAGTAATACAGTTGTGGTGTGAAAAGGCCGTGCTGTTATCACCAATATCAGCACGGTTAGAATGCTTCTCAACCAATCAGATTGTAAGGTCGGAACTAACTGTTGTATAAAATATGATATACTACAGTATAATATGATCTTTCTTGTATGAACTCTGTTTAACTAATAATATTTATTAAACACTTTGCTGTCAGTCTAAACGGACTATTATGTTTGCAACTGCAGCAGTGTTCATTGATAATCTACAATAATTTATGAAAAAATACAACTTCAAAGTCATTGTCCCTCCTCAAAGTGAGCTAACTTCATTGATTAAATCATCATCATGTGTACTTGACCCGATTTCAACATGCTTGCTTTAAGAATTATTCCCTGCCATCATAGAACCACTGCTTGTTATAATCAATTCGTCCCTTAACCCTGGTTATGAACCCAAATCTTTTAGCTGTGCAGTTATTAAACCCATAATTATGAAACCTAATCATGATCCATATGTGCTGTCTAATTGTAGGCTGATATCAAACCTTCCTTTTGTTTCAAAGATTCTAGGAAAAGCAGTTTCCTAACTATTATGCTCTTATCCACACAGAAATAATATTCATGAACCATTTCAGTCAGAAATTAGACTCAGCTATAGTTCTGAAACTGCAATAATTAGGGTAGTTAATGATCTATTAATGCCCTCTGATAATGCATCAGTCTCTTTTCTTGTTCTGTTAGATCTTAGTGCAGCGTTTGATAGTGTAGATCATAATATTTTACTGGAAAGGTTAGAAGATCCAGTAGGTTAAATGATTCACACTCGCATGGTTTAAATCCTGAATGACTGACCACTCCCTGAGTGGAAATTTGTAGTGACCCACAATGTTCAGAATTCACCACTAGACTTTATTTGACCACAGACTAAACTGAAAGATAAACTCTTAAAAATAAATTTTTCATGCTTTTTACTTACTGTAACGTTTGTAAGAAATACGCTTTCATATACAAATCTGGTTTATTTAATCAAACTCTAATGAACCTGTTGGGGTCCTGTTGAGTCTGAGTCTTCTCAGGGTTTCTTCCTCGGGATATTTAGGAAGTATTTTTTGCTAATGTTGCCCTTTGCTTGCTCATCAGGGGGTTTTGGCTCTGGAATCTGCGAAGTAACTTTGTAAAAGTAATTTTCTACAAGCTTCTTTTTTTCTCTCCGTTTTTAGTTTATTAGGTACAGCTATTTACCGCATTTATTACTCTATTGAGAATATCTCCCATATCAAGATCCTTACTTAGACCCTCCACTTATCCAGCAAAGGGGACACCAGTGTGACACTGATTTAAGGAGTATTTCAATTTTTAGTGGTTACAATTCTATTACAATTTAAAAAGACTGAAAAATTGAGTCTTTTTACTAAAACTATTGATGTTTTTGCAGACCATTCAGTATTGTTGGTTGTCTTATCAGTTGCTCATCTGTGTCATGTTGTGACCAGCCGTTCTAATAATGTGTGACAACCTATTTTAATGGCCCCTTTTCAAATCCAGAGTATTGTTGGCTACTAACTAAGTTCTCAGTGAAGCACAGTGATCTACACTGTATGCAAGTCTCTGAGGCGGTGCTGTCTTTTCTCACTGTTCCTATAATGTATTTTAGTCCTCCTTTTTGAGCCCTAGTGAGAAGGGAAGTGCACTTAGAGCAGGACATGAAGACTCAGCTTGTGATGTAGAAAGTGCTAAAAGCCTGACCAGCTTTGTCTTGAGTAGAAAAGCTGGCACGAGGAGCAATCTAATTGTTTCCGTGTTTAACTGAGTAACCATCAATATCCATTAGCACTGTAGATTGCAGGTGTGACATTGTTTTGCTTAATTCACTTTCTTGCCTTGGTGGAGGTTAATGGGCTGGCCTTATGTTAAAATGTTTTCATTAAATCTATTCAGTTGTCAACTTAACATGATCTTACAACTGCAAATTTGTAAAAGTAATGAATGCTTGTAATTAGGTTTAGGGGTTATGTTAGTGGTTATACCTTTTTTGTATAAAATACAACAGCTATCCAGCCATATTGTAATCCTGTTCTTTCACAGACAGAAGAAATTGTTAGGTTAGGTTCTATTAGGTTCTATAGGTTCTGTTTATATTTTCAACTGTCATTTTTTTCAATGTCTTCTATGGACCTTGCCTTGTTCACAAGGTGAACAGGAAATGGCCTTCCCCAAACAGTGTCTTAAAAACTACCATCAGACAGTTTTGAGTCGAAGAAGCTTTTTGGATGAAAGGTAAAATGTTTTCAATAAAGTCCAGTTGCCTTCAACTTGAGCACTCAAGACCACAATGACCTGAATGACTGAGAACCCACACAAACGTATTACCATCAGACACCACCTCCATGCCAACACCATATTTGTAAGGCTTGCCAGGAGAAAAGCCTTTCCTGTCATCTAACCACAACACCTAGAGTTTGCTAAACACTACTGGAAATGTTCTGTGATCAGATAAACTGAACACTAAGATCTTTGGCAACCATATAATACCATATAATAATAATTAGAAGAAAATTAGTATTAGTAGAATATTAATATATTCTAAAATCAAAGTCTTTCTGCCTCTGCTAAGAAATTTGAAAAAATCATTCTTGGATTTTTCAGCAGGACAACGATCTAAAACAACTGTCCAGATCAACACCGAAATGATTTGGTGAACACAAAATGAGTCATATTATTTAAAACCAGTATAGTGATTCTCCTGTACTGTTTATAATTAAGATTGATCATAAAAAACAGATTGGCAACCAAAATTTTAAAAAGGTTCGTGTTAAGGCTGTTGTGATGGGCCAAAATAACACTTTAATTTTAGGCCTGTCATTTGGACACGTGTCAGCTGAATTGCCTATTTCCTCCCACACATGTCATATGTTTTGGAACATGCATGGTTTTTGTACTTGTTGTGTTTTGGTGTTTTTTTGAGTGACATTTCCACCCCCACCTTTGATCCACTTATGACTGAAGCCCGTGGTTGTCATAGCAATCAGATATGATGGGAGTTCAGCGCTTGGTTGGAACTGCCATTCTTTGGACTTGGGGTTATTAGTGCTCTTATTCAAACAGACTTCAGAGCATTGTTATTTATTAAGGCAGCTGGGATCAGGGTGGGTATTTTAATGCCTTGTGTGTGAGAGTGTTTGTATGTGCCTGTGGCATGAATGCATTAAGACATATTGAAGACATATTCCTATTCGGTAAATCCACGACCCTCTCTTTTTATATGCCTCAATTTTCTCTGGTTTTATTAAACATCCTTACTTTTTTAATCATTTTTGTTGTTTTATTCCTTTCTTCCTTACTTACTTATAGCATTTGTTGTGCCCTGCAGCTCTATGAATGCATCGTCATGGCTGTCTTTTTACCATCCAAGTTTCAGGTGGTTAAAGAAAAGAGGAGGAAATATATAGACAGCAGAGAACATCTGTATGCAGTGATGAGTGTTTGATCTGTACCACAAATGCCATCCACTGACTGCTACAACTACATACATGACTGGCAGGCAGCATAGTCATGGATCCCAGCATAGTCATTTATGTGGAATTTGTTAAGCCTGTGATCAGGAATCAGCAGTAACGGACACAGCTTTTTCTGCACGTTAGGGGACACGGAGCTAGACAGTGGGGGACAAGATTAATGAGATCACACCTTCGATTTTCACACTTCACCCAGATGTTTAACACACACAAAATTGTCCTCTGCTGTCTGGAGGTCACTGGCACCTTCAGCTCATCTCTGTGGACAACACAAGGAATCAGTGGGGCTCAAATACACAGATTTAGACTTTTAACCAGGCATTATTATGTAAGCAGCCTTTGGTATTTTGCAGGTTAAATTTTGCTGGCTAACAAATGGAGTAGAACAATGTGGATACAAGAGTTTTCAAGTGCGGACCATGTTTTCTACTATTACAATATAAGTATTGCTTTTTGACTTTCAATAGTAGGGTGCTTGGGTGGTGCAGTGGTGTATTACACTAGCCAACCAATGCTGAGATCTAGTGCTGTTGGCTGGTCGGGCATTTACACAGACATGATTGGCTATGTCTGAGGGGAGTGGCTGAAGCCCTGTGATGTCTAGGGTATTCCTGCCTTGCACCCAGTGTTTCTGGGTGAACCTTTTGCCCAATTAGTCAGACCCACCACAACTCAGACCAGCACAAAGCAGTGGTTAAACAGACAGTGAATTAATGAACTGAATGTAATTGAATCGTGTTAAAAGAGAGCTAGGAACAGAAATACAGAGCAATAAAGCTGGTTTGCACTAGCATAGTGGAATCTAGTTTTCTTTGCTTTTTTTCCCCATGGTTGCTCTTTATTTACACTAAGATGCCTGTGGCAGTGCTGACTCCCCGTCAGTTCAATTAAAACATGTGTGTATAGCCTGACCTCTAATACTGCTGCACACTGGAGACCTGACCGAGGAGCCTACACCAGACTAACAGAGGTCAATGCAAGCGTGCAAAAGACCAGCCGACTTTAGCTTAGTTAGCATCACAGACATTAAATATTTTCGTTCATTGTTTATTTACAGCTGCTTGCATGCAGTTGGCAATAAACAGTTTACATTAAAGCTGTTCTACATGTGTTTAATAATAAACAGTTTACATTACACCTGCTGTACATACATTAATCAGTAAACTGTTTACATGAAAACTGCTTTACATGCATTAAACAGTAAACAGTTTATATTAATGACTAATTTACATTTATATCTCAGTGAACACAAGGCAATATTAAAGCCCATTAAGTCACTGACAAATGTCTGTATGAGTAACATTTAAGTACATTTTTTCTTTTGCCATTTAAATTAAAGCATGGCTGTTATCTATGTAGAATTAATTACATAGAGAAAATATAATACTAAGTGTGTTTTGGTGTAATATTACTTGGTAGAATTTTATCATTTCTAGAGCAGTTTACTGTGCAATTTATGAATTGAGTTTCTGTGGCACAAACTCAGCCTTCGGTAAGCACAACAGACCCTTGCTAAAAATCAGCTAAAAAAGTGAGCTGTAGTCACTTAACATTGTGCAGTGTGATGCTAAAAGTCTTAAGTTTTTTTCACAACTTAAGCCACTTTAGAGCTGAAAAGTTTTGTTTTTTTTAAAGTGTCTTGTGCATCTGCATCCCTTTGATTCACCTCGTCTCTTTTTCTTTGTGCCTTTCCCCTTTGCTCTCTCCACTGGATTTACTTTGCCATAGATTTTATCTTTATATCAGCAAGCTTGCTGATTTTTATTTAGATTGTATGTTTATTTTTATTATTATTTATAGTAAAGCTTTCATTTTTTCCCAGTTTGAGAATAGATGCCTTGAGCATTTTGTTAATTTATTGGTAAAACTAAGATAAATGGCAGAAACTGGGTACCTGCAGAGCTTTGTTGTTTATTTCCTTTTTTCCTGATGGTGAAATAATTTAGGTACTTATTGCTAGACTTTCTAACTGGTTGTTGTAAAAGTTTCTTTAGCTTCTTTACCTTTAGTAACTTACAACCCAGCATATTAAAAAAATGAATTATACCCGGTGCTGTTCACAATATCATAAAATTTACATCGAGCATGACACGAAAACGTGTGCAAAGTTCAGCCATGTTTAAGTTCACGCCCATCAGATTAAAGTCGTTTAGTTTTCGAAGTGTGCTTAGAGTTCAGAAGATCACAATTACTCAAACACTACAGTTCTCTCAGTTGTCATTAACAATCAGTCATTGTGACATATGGTAACTGTGCAAGCTTTTTGTGTGCGTTCACTACAAAGCCACACTGTTATAACACATGCATAACATGGCACATCATTGTGCTGTTACTCAGATTATCAAAAATCATGGATTTATTTGTATGAACATTTATAATTAGGAAATCTAAAAGTAATTCTGTTGCAAAATGAACCTTCTTTTGAAAAGTTGGACAAACAGAACTGACACATAAAAATGGACTGTGAGAAGTCACCCTCACACAGTACATGTGTATTTAGCTGTGAGAGCTGAGATTCTTTAAATCGATAAGCACTGTGAAAGAGAGTCTGAGGGATAAAGAGAAGAAGTGGTTCAGGTCACAAGGAAAACGCTACAAGATGTTTGACACATGAGGCCAACAGCGTGATCTAAAGTCGTGGTTAAGCAGCTTGTGAACCTGCCGCAGTGCCTCTTGAGTACCAGTACGGTGATGAAATGATGCAGCCTTGTTGCTGTAATCCACACAATGGACTTTAATTAGCATAATGAAATAGAGGATGATGCAGAAAATGAAGAAAGTGCTGGTTCCCGAGATGAGGATAATGCAAGAGATATGGCATGTTAAATGTGTTGTGCTCTGTGTTTTTCTCGCTGGTTGTGTGTGTGTGTGTTGTGCGTACATCTTTAGGTCTAACCTCATAAATCAGTGTTGCTCAGTGGGCTGTGGAGAAAGGGCTGATGAGTTTGTGTGTGTGTATATGTGTGTAAGAGAGAAAGTTATTTACTGTATCTCGGTGTAATCAGAGTGCCTTTTTCCAGGAAGAGGACACATAAAGCCAGTTACAGTTGCTGGCTCAAGGGCGTCTGCATACAGGCCATGATGGAGTAATCTCAGACACATTACTGTCACATGCTCTGATCGGAATACACCATGTTCATGAATGATTGTATCATTTCATTGCATGCAAAGCTTCACCGCTTTCGCTTTTCTTTGATTATCTTTTGTGCACATATTTATATGGCTGTGTAGGTTACTGATGATACTCATCTTTTTGTGTTTTTTTGCACTCACGAAATGCTCTGTCTATTAAAAAGGGACAAAAATGTAAACATTTTTAAAATCAACAAGCTAATGGTGAATTGGGTAATAATTTACATCCAGAGTGCAAAGTTTTAACCCATTTCAGAATGTGCATTCCCATGTGATGTTTCTAACATGCACTGTTTATACATATAGTCTTATAATCATTATACAGCAGATGGAATGTCTTTATTTGGCATATATACATTAAGGGCCTTGTTTAAGAGCCCAACGGTGCTCAGCAGAAATGGGATTCGTACCCTTTACCCTCTAGTTGGTAACCCACATAAATGATTTTATATACATTGATTTAATAGACCTTTATAAACCTTGTTACAGCCTGTAGGTGTACAGCTGGAGACTAAAGCTATTTTCTTTTTCATGAACGATGTGTATCTTTCTTTAATGTTTTAATAGTGGACACTTTCTGATTACGTGATGCTGTTGGGTTGAGGCACTGTTTTCTCCCCAGCATTGACATTGAGGTGGTGAAAAATCCCAACAACACTGCTACACCTGGTACACTTATACCAGTACAACAAGCCCCACCATGTTATTACCATGTTAGTGTCATTGCAGTGCTGAGAATGCTACACCACCCATAAACATCATCAGTGGGTGTCTATGGTGTCCCAACACATGGCCTACAGATTGTTTTACCCTCAAAGTTCATTTGTGTGGGAGGTATGGTAGATTGGTTTGACATTGCCACAGACAAGGACAAGTGGAATAAACAACCAGAAAGGGAAGGCTTCTAACAGAGTTTGTATGTCTCTAAAACAAAGCAGCTCATTGATTGTGTAATGAGCTTTTATCTGCTGTTATAATTGCTCTGCTCATGTTGGCTCATGTTCGTTCACTCTCTGAATAATTGCTGATGTCAGAGTGATCTCAATTATACTTAGTGTATGCCATGACCTGCCACAAACATGTTCTCCTGAACATGTACAGTCCTGCACAGGCCTGCCCAGTTCAGCACGACAGAGTTATGATCATGTTTAGATGTGACATTTTTGGTTAATTAAACACTTTACAGTTCGATTAAAATTAAATATGTACAATTCTAATAATTTCTAATAATGTTATGTGCTGGGTGATACAGAAGCTAGTTTTGGTGCCCAGAGCTTTAAGTTCTTATCTTTGGTTATTGCTTTTGTAGAACATGGCATGTTTGTCTGATTATTCCTATTTTAGTTCCCACCTGATTCAACTGTTTTCGGTGATCTTAAACAGCCTTGTAACAGATGAGTACCTACAAACACTGCTACATTTTATTAACTTAATGCACACTTTGTGGATATAGCTAAGCCTAAGTAAACAAACCAGACACTTGTATGTTAAAAAAATAACAATAAGAGACTTAAACAGAGAGCAATCCAAAAAAAAGCCAAAAGCCAAATTACAGTGGGTATCCAAAAGAGACGTCAAAAACACAGGATATGAATTATTTACCAGGGGTAAGTAGCTCAAGCAAACAACACAAATAGTGATCTAAAAATCAGGGTCAAACAAGTCATACACAGGATTGTAAACCAAAAATTACAAAACAAGAGAATGTTAGGAATATATCACAAAGACGCTAACTGAAGCCTGAGCTTAAATACTCTATTGTACTGACATACAGATGGGAAACACGTGTGAGAATCAGTATTCAGTGACAGTGAATAAGGAAATGGTCTTGTTGGCTGCTAATGATGACTCCCGTAAAATGTAGTTCATTGACTCCACTGAGCCAGCAGAAGGAATGGAAGGTATCGTCGGATCTCGGACAGGCTACTGAAAATGAGCTCAACTGTCCTATCCATATGGTCTGTTCTGCTCTTTTAGTAACATTTAACCATGTACAGTAGTTTCTACGAATGCTGTGTCAATGTGGTTGTTGTCACATCTGAAACATAGGTACAGAGTTGATTGTACAAAAAACTGTATCATACAAAGAAAATCAGAAATTGCTGAATTGAGACAGATTAGGTCAGTCATGCATAAATGCACTTCGATTCTGTCAACCAGTCCGAATCAATATGACTGATTTGTGGCCATTATTGCAACGAATGCTCGCTCCGAAACCAACAAACAAACACAGGACATTAGTATCCGACTCAGACTTCCTGCTCTATTTCCCTGTAGCCCATTTATTAGCATGACAAAGACTGCCTTTAATTATTTAGTGCGCCTTATTTGATCAACTCCAGAAAGCCATGTATACTCCTGCACAGACGAGCTGGATTTGTCTTCATTATTCATGAGGTGGATAAATGGAGAGGGGAATGAGAACAGTCAGTGAGAGAGGTGAAGAGATAAACTTGGGACACCAGCACAACAAACAGCATTTAGTTTGCTAGAAGTATTAGAGAACAAGTGAATTTTTTATACAAACCCCATTTCCATAAAAGTTGGGACGTATTGTAAAATGCAAAAAGAAGAATTTGTGATTTGTTGATTCTCTTAAATCTCTTCTCTTGTTGTGTTGCAGGCATTACATTCTTATTGTGTTCATATTTATAATGAACAACGATTGACCTGTTGTTCATATAGGGGTGGGGTATTGAGCCGGATAGGGACTGTCTCATGACTGATGCAACTACGACCTGCACAGAGGCAGGAAAAAGAGTGTTGTCAGGGTGTGTCTCTCGGTACACAGAGCTGGTCCACAGCTGATGTCGTCTGGTGTATGTGACAAAATGCATACGGCTGCTGCCCACGTGTCGGAGGGGGCGTGGGTTAGTTTAATTCTCCTCAATCGGAGCCGGGGCCGGCATTAGTGAAGAGGAAGCATGACGCTATCGGGCAATTGGGCTAAAGTCGGGAGAAAAAGGGGAGAAAATGCATAAACAATATACTGTACAGTGTATCACAAAAGTGAGTACACCCCTCACATTTCTGCAAATATTTCATTATATCTTTTCATGGGACAACACTATAGACATGAAACTTGGATATAACTTAGAGTAGTCAGTGTACAACTTGTATAGCAGTGTAGATTTACTGTCTTCTGAAAATAACTCAACACACAGCCATTAATGTCTAAATAGCTGGCAACATAAGTGAGTACACCCCACAGTGAACATGTCCAAATTGTGCCCAAATGTGTCGTTGTCCCTCCCTGGTGTCATGTGTCAAGGTCCCAGGTGTGAATGGGGAGCAGGGCTGTTAAATTTGGTGTTTTGGGTACAATTCTCTCATACTGGCCACTGGATATTCAACATGGCACCTCATGGCAAAGAACTCTCTGAGGATGTGAGAAATAGAATTGTTGCTCTCCACAAAGATGGCCTGGGCTATAAGAAGATTGCTAACACCCTGAAACTGAGCTACAGCATGGTGGCCAAGGTCATACAGCGGTTTTCCAGGACAGGTTCCACTCGGAACAGGCTTCGCCAGGGTCGACCAAAGAAGTTGAGTCCACGTGTTCGGCGTCATATCCAGAGGTTGGCTTTAAAAAATAGACACATGAGTGCTGCCAGCATTGCTGCAGAGGTTGAAGACGTGGGAGGTCAGCCTGTCAGTGCTCAGACCATACGTCGCACACTGCATCAACTCGGTCTGCATGGTCGTCATCCCGGAAGGAAGCTGACGCACAAGAAAGCCCGCAAACAGTTTGCTGAAGACAAGCAGTCCAAGAACATGGATTACTGGAATGCCCTGTGGTCTGACGAGACCAAGATAAACTTGTTTGGCTCAGATGGTGTCCAGCATGTGTGGCGGCGCCCTGGTGAGAAGTACCAAGACAACTGTATCTTGCCTACAGTCAAGCATGGTGGTGGTAGCATCATGGTCTTGGGCTGCATGAGTGTTGCTGGCACTGGGGAGCTGCAGTTCATTGAGGGAAACATGAATTTCAACATGTACTGTGACATTCTGAAACAGAGCATGATCCCCTCCCTTCGAAAACTGGCAGTTTTCCAACAGGATAACGACCCCAAACACAACCTCCAAGATGACAACTGCCTTGCTGAGGAAGCTGAAGGTAAAGGTGATGGACTAAACCCAATTGAGCACCTGTGTCGCATCCTCAAGTGGAAGGTGGAGGAGTTCAAGGTGTCTAACATCCACCAGCTCCGTGATGTCATCATGGAGGAGTGGAAGAGGATTCCAGTAGCAACCTGTGCAGCTCTGGTGAATTCCATGCCCAGGAGGGTTAAGGCAGTGCTGGATAATAATGGTGGTCACACAAAATATTGACACTTTGGGCACAATTTGGACATGTTCACTGTGGGGTGTACTCACTTATGTTGCCAGCCATTTAGACATTAATGGCTGTGTGTTGAGTTATTTTCAGAAGACAGTAAATCTACACTGCTATACAAGTTGTACACTGACTACTCTAAGTTATATCCAAGTTTTATTTCTATAGTGTTGTCCCATGAAAAGATATAATAAAATATTTGCAGAAATGTGAGGGGTGTACTCACTTTTGTGATACACTGTATATATAGTTAGAGTTCATTTCTTATTATTGCATTTTCTTAATGTCCCAACTTTCCTAAAATGGGTTTTGGTAAACCTTTGTACTTTAGGGCTTAGGAAAAAGATACGCCAGGCTGTGCAATTGCTCTGTATTTCTTTTAAGATGTCAGGGATCAGGAGTTCAATGCCCTTTACTTTGTGCTGCAGTCAGGAATTATTTTTCAACATAGAGAGAAAGATGTCTCTCTAAAGAGGTTATTACTAATGTACACTGATCCTTAGACCTTATATTTGTTGTATAATATAGAAACTACATACTCCTGCCCTTGCATGACCTGTTTAAAGTTTTTTCTTCTATATGCTTTATGCAGGTTTTAATGTGCATTCCCTAAATGCATTTCCCTGGTGCAGTATGTGGTAGAAATCTTTATGGAACTGATTTTAAGTCCTGCACCCCTTCACTGCTGTACTCTTTTATTTCAAACCTACATGTCACTGCATTGTAATGACTTTATCTGTCCAACATGCCTGAAATGTCCTTTCAGAAATTTACAAATGTTGGGTATGCCTTAGGTCACACCTACTTTTGTTGTTCTGTATTCACTTGTTAGAGATTCATTCTTGTACATTTCCCATTCCTCCACACCAAATTAAGTGTGTTTAACTGTACACATTGTTATTATTTATTGTACCCATTCCTACTGGTTTAAAATAGTGGTTTATTGCACAGTGCATAAGCCAGAAGCAGAGCTTACTATACACTATGAATTATTGACTATTTAGCTCGTCGTTTATTTGAAATTTGATATACCTTCAAGTAAAGATGTCAGTAATAAGCAGGTACACATATAACTGACAAGAAGTCATCGTTAGCTTTCACTGGGAAACACTGGGCGCAAGGCAGCAGTACCCTGGACAAGGCACCACTCAGTTGCAGGGCTCTGGTCAAAACATGTCCAACTGGTGTTGTCACCAGCCCATGTTTCTCAATGTTACTCTCCAGACATTTTATACAACATTATTAAGCAACACATATACATCCATTCCTGCATTTCAGGCTTTTGCAGCACATTACAAAAAAATTTGGGACGGTAAAGCATTTACCACTTTGTAATGTTTCCATTCCTTCTCACTAAACGTTAAAGACATTTTGACACAGAGTTTACCAAGTAAGTGTTTCAAGTGTTATTTTGTCCCGTTCATCCCGCAAACAAGTTTTAAGGTGCGTGACAGTACAGGGTTGTCGTTGTCACATTTTTTATAAAAAAAATTCCTCAAATCATTATCTGTTGATGACAGGTCAGGACTGCAGGCATGCCAGCCCACGTTTCCACTGTGTGATGGTTCATCCCAGATGCCTTCAAACCCAGAGAACTCAATGCCACTTTTGGACACTGTTGACTTGAGGATTGTTTTTTGCACAGTAAAGTTTTAGGTGGCAGTTGTGAATTTAACTCTGTATTCTGGTGTTTAAAAGGGTTTTTTATTTGCATTGTCCATACTGTCTCAATTTTTCTGATTTGGGGTTGTACACACTGTTGTGTCATGTTTCTGTGGTAATGCAGATCTTCACTCACAGTTTTACATCTTCTAGCCGTCTATTCAGAAGCACTGGCAGAGAGAAAACCTATAGCTCATAACTCATCTTGTAATATGTTCCAACATATGCATTTGCACACACCACACAGCCCAGAGATGAAATGCTTTCATATTTCTGTGGCATTTCTTGGAGAAATTTAGCCAGCATTTTTGGATTATTCATAGGTACCTGACATGTTTGCCCAGCTCAAGGCAGCAAGCTAAAAATACACTCCAAACTTTAGTGTGCTGCTCCTCACTTGGGGCCTGACCATCGGCATATGAGTAAGAGCTATGTGATTATTCCATTTCTTTTCCACTTTTCAACTCCCTTCCTATCCTGCAGCTAGTGAAGCATAACACTGAAAAAAATTTCCTTAAACTGAGGCTGTACCAACTTTGGAGTGGGGTGGAATATTGTCAGAGCAAAAAGACCCCCCCAGTGTAAGAGGGAGATGAGTCAGAGCCCACAAGGCCAAACTTTATCTGGCAGTCCTGTGAGCCTAAATTTGGTGCTTGTGACATTTACAGCATAAATATTGTTTTTGCTGTTTGATGCTTACGAGCAGTTCCTCTGTCTTTCTCATGTCTATGCATGTGACTTTGAACTATTTATCTGTAAAGTGTCTCACTGCTTACACTAACATGGTACTAGTGAGGTACATGCTTGTCATGTGACCACAGATAGTACCAAGATTTATTCTGTGAATTGCAGATTAGTACTGCTGGGATTTGAACCTCAGCTGTGGTGAGCTAGCGTAATACGTCGCTGTGCCACCCGAGCGCCTATTCCCAATTATTTAAATGACAGTTTAAAAAATGTTCTTTCTTGCGCCTGTTTTTAAATATAAAACTGAATTTCGCAATACACGGCATATATTTTAAAACCTAACCCTGCATAAAATTCCCATCATAAATTGTCACACTTTTCAGTGCTCGTTCTTTTATCTTTTATCACATGTAACCTCTGCCAGCTATGAAATAAGGGCCAAGCTCTGCTCATCCACAGCAAAAGTGAACTGAACTGGTACGTCTGTCTTTTCTGCCACTCACCCTTGCGAGATTAATTGTGGGTAGAGCTGGGAGCAGCAGGTCTGTTGGGAGGCAGCGGAAGACTAGTGTGGTGAGGCTCTCTCTGGTTGCTTTCATATCTTCTGAGTATCTGTCAGATCAAACTTGTATCAGGTACGCTCCCTGATGCTCTGTGCTGGGGAACATGGGTAATTGGACAGTGCCACTGCTGTTACAGTGCTGAGCTGCTCGTCTCAGCTAGCAGTCGGATTTCAGGTCCGTTTGAATCGGTTTGAATCAAAATACATTTCACAAACATTCATTCAGGGGAATTAATCTTTCGTCCTTCAACATGTTTGTATTTAATTTATTTATGTCCATGTGCACATGAGTTTTCTCCAGGCTGTCAGATGTCGTCCAACATTCCTAAAACATGCCAATACGTAGTTTAACATTAACTATGAATAAAGTACGTCACAACAGTGACATTACCAAAAACTGGTCCAGGAGGAATTTCTGTCAAGTACTGGTTGTGTATTACATGTGACAACAATCTCCTGTATTCTTATTCTTAAATTATGTCTGGGCTGTGGGGTAGGGTGACAAAACATCAAGTTCAGATACATATGGCAAAAACCTACGTCAAGTCTGTCAAAAGCATGTGAGAATATGTGTTCTGGTCTGATAAGATCAAGGTTGAAGTTTTTGGCCATAATTCCAAAATGTATGTTTGATGCAAAAGCAGCACTGCACATCACCAAAAGAATCATCATACCCACAGTGAAGCATGGTGGTGGCAGCAACATGTGTTGGGTTCACAACAAGAATATCAAAGTTTTGGAAAAGCACAGACCTGAATCCAATTAAAAATATGTGGGGTAGCCTAAAGAGGGCTGTGTACAGAAGGGTCCCTCACAGACTGACAGATTTGAAGCACTTTTGCAAGGAAGAGTAGCAAAGATTGTCAAGATGTGCCATGCTAATAGATTCCTACCCCAAAAAAACTGAATTATGGCATGAAATTAAAAGGTGGTTCAACAAAGCATTAGTTAAAGGGTGTGCATATTAGGTGAAAATAGTTCTGAAATTATTCATCTTGGTCTCATTTTCACATCATAAAAACCTGGTGCTGTAACATGGGTGTGTAGTCTGTTTAACTGTATGTGTCTGTATATTTTAAACTAAAGGGTGAATACACCCCGTTCCAGGTGTATTCATGTCTAGCACTTAATATTCTTGTGATAGACTTTGGATCATCTTATACCACCCTGACATCTCTGTGCCATGTGTTACAGTGGGCATTTTAAACTGTGTTTAGTGTTTAAAGGGCTGGACTGGCAATTAAAAGGTTGCTGGTTCAAGGACCCTTGAGCCTGTTCTTTGACCCCAAATTGCTTGGCTTGTATCTATAAGTTGATTAACATAAAATAGTCCACTAAATGATTTAAACATAAAAAACTGGGTACAGAAACAGCTGGCTGTTAACCCTGAGTCAGTATGTGAGAGTAGGGTACAAAGTAACAAAGCTCTGCTAATGCAAAGCAACTTTGTTTGGTTTTATTTGTTAGGAAAAAAACAAAATATCAAACAACTTTATGGATTTGTAGCAATACTGTGCACATAAAAACAGAGGACAAGGCTTTGTTTAAGCTATACTGGGTAAGACAAGACATGTGAATACACCCTGACAGCAGGATGCTGTGGGAGGCTTTATCAGAATGGTATCCTGTGGATTGAATACCAAGCACCACATCTTTCTTATGCTTTTCAGTATTTGCCAAGATATTTTGTAAAAACAGATATTGGACATTTCTTCATGCCATCATTCCAACATGAATAATTGTGTTAACTCATATTTTGACTCATATTTCGAAACAAAATTAGCATGCCATATGTTAAGAATGGCATGAATAAGTGTTTTATTTGTCTTTAATTTTTTTTGCAAATGTGTAACTGTAAAGTTAATGCATGTTGGATAACACCATCTGCTCTGTCTGTTTTCTGGACGAACAGTCCGAGGACAATACATTGTTTGTGTGTGTGTGTGTGTGTGTGTGTGTGTGTGCACATTTGGAAATGCCAGCAACAATCGAGAACATTACTTAATGAGTTTGCAGTGCAGATTGAAACAGAACTTTAATAAGAAACAGTGTGACTTGTAAATTAAAGGGTTACAACTCTGTAAATACCAGAACCAGATTTGAATTTAAGGTTCAGAAGTGAAGACAGTCACTGGTAGTTAATTAAACATTCATCTTTGTGTCTGACCACTTTGTCATTACACCTGACCTTTAGCTTGAGGATGGACAGAACATCTGTTGAAGTTGGACTTTAATAAATACATTGTTTTAGGGCTCAGGTCGGTGGTTTTAGCCCCTTCATGACACATGAAAGAGAAGCCCACAATTTAATAATATAGGATTAATATTACAGTAAATTACCAGCTAAAGAATAAGCATCCCTTGATACTTGCTTTTGGCTACTGCTGCTGCCCAGCTGATAAACAGTTAATAACCATTAGATTATACTGTGGGTTGGTGGGAGACTGCGCAAAAAAGGTGTCTTAGGAGTTTATTGTTGATAAGCGGCAACATGGAAAACCATTCACCAGAGTTAATCCCAAATGAAGAGAATGTGAATTCAGAAAATGTGCGACATTTCAATAAATGTACATGCTAACATGTTTGTCTTACAGTCGATATAATAAAAAGTACACAGCTGCTCAGTGCCCTCCTTCATACGAGCTCCTTCATTTGAGCTTTTTCCTGTTCATTAACTGTAAACAGTATTAACCAAGTGAGAAAACAGTAAAAAGAAAGTTAGGTAGCTCTTAAGCTCCTGTAAGATTACTCAGCCTCTTACCGATAAACTACATCAGCCTTAACATGCAGACTTAAGAAAGTGATAGCATGTGTAGTTGGAGTAAGACACATAGTTATTTATAACAGCCTATAGTGATGCAACCGGCAGTCAGTGGCTGTGTTTTAAACTACAAATGGTGGGGGGTCAATGTTCATGTGTCTCATACTGCCTTACATTATAGAAAGCATTCTGAGTTAAAAACAAATATTTGGATACAGTGAAACAGTAACAATGAAGAGAAGCTGCCAGACTAATTATTACTGCTTATATAGACTATATACTATAGACTATATAGGGTGTGTTCGAAAACCTAGGGAGCTGCCTTGCTGTCTTACTGTCTACATAGGCAGTAGAGAGGATTCTAATAAGTCCATTTTCAAAGTTCAGACTTATAAGTCAGGTTATTCGAACGCACTACTTAGACAGCGATTGCATCGGGTTTCGGGTTTCGCTTTTAGCATTTAGCATCTTGCCATTAAAACCAATGGATTGAGGTAGCACAGCACGCTAACGTTAATATAACGCCTCCCTTCATGTACCGATAACGGTTAAATTTCCTGACAAGCCCGAACTTGCAAATAAAAACACTCGGTACAAGTTTATACATGTTAAAAATAAGTAATATTTTATTTACGTTTGATAATAACTCCATTCGTTTCTCCGCCCCGTCAGCCATGTTTATTTTTCTGTGAGAGAAGAGCACCCGACCCGCAGTGAATGCTGAGATTGCCTTGATCACCAAGGCAGCGTCCGATGCTCACTCGTTCTTGAGCCAAAATAACATTGAAATATTAAGATGCCTCAGTAGTGAGGATATTAAGTCATCTAGGATTTCGAACAGCCTCCTTCTCGGGAGCGCGCACATGATGACGTAAAATGCTGCCTATGTAGAGAGCTCACTAGCTTTTCGAACACACCCATAGACTAAATATATACTGTATATTACTGCATCACTGTCATGAAAAGTAAAATTGATAAAATATCAAAATATTTGGGACTGATGTTAGTCCTGCTACAGTTAACAAAAAGCAATACAAGCTTATTTGTTTTTGAAAAAAACTTGGTTCATGATAGTTTTAAGCAGTGTTAAAGCAGTGATGCTGTTACCTGGTACTAATTCATCTCTGAGCTTTTTCTTGGCAAATGACTTATTTTTACTATTGACAGGTTTCAGTCTAAGTACTCTGGACTGATTTTGCTGTATCTGACTGATTTATGCATCAACAGCGTGAATGCGCATGTGTAGACACATTGCACCAATGGAAATAAAGTGATTAAAGCTGAAGCTTAGGTTGGATAATATCTGCCTCACTTTTGTATGATTTAATAATTAGATTAAGACTACACAGCGGTGAATCATGCCTTCAAGTCATGTATAAGGAGTGGATTTAATATGATAAAAAAATGTTAGATGTCAGTGTGACAAGTGTTTTAATGTACCATACTTTCTTCTGCACACATTTCTTTTTTTTTTTTTTTTTATAATTTAGCGCGTCCAATTTCATCCCGTCAATCAACCTCTCACTAATGCCGGTCCCTGCTCCTGATTGGGGCTGACGAGGCCGTTCCACGCCTCCTCCGACACGTGCACAGCCAGTCGATCGTCTTATCACCCACACTTGACGAGTGCAGCGTGGCAGAGCACCGTGCACGGAGGATCACACACTCCGCCGCACCCCCTCCCGTCACCATGCAGGCGCCACCAACCAGCCAGCAGAGGGCGTAACCGCCCCAGTCCTGAGAGAGCATCCCCTACGGTCTCAAATCCCGCCCCCCCACCTGAACAACAGGCCAATCGTTGTTCATATAGCCGCCCAGCCTCGACCGGTGAAGGCAGAGCTGGATTCGAAATGACGCCCTTTCGAGATCCAGCCCTGGTTGCAGCGCATGTGTTTACCGCTGCGCCACCTGAGCGGCATTGCACACCTTTCTAAAGTAGACATACGTGCCCATGGCTGACTCTGTACTTAGCCCATAGTTTTTAATACAATACATCTTTAAAAATAATTGCGTAAGGCTGTATTCACATAGCTTTGACCCAGTCTGCTGCTGATCTTTCCAAAGCACCACCAGTTTGTTGAGAGTTCTTGTTTTAAACTAAAATACATTTCATACAAAACTGCATGTAAATAACCTGTCAATACTCTTAGACAATTTTGTCAATAGTGTTTATTATTTTAAATTAGGTGTATCATGTGAAAGGCTTAAACGCTGTGCTAAGCTGCAATAAGCTCCCAGCCTCTCGTTAAAGTTTCAAACACTTTCCAAGTGAAAGGAGCCTAATGCAGAAGCCTTTGTGAATGATTTAACTGAGACAGAAGGTTAATGATTATAGACATCCTAAAATGATGTACATGCTCGTACCTCATAACATGATCAGATTAATTTCACTTCTTCAAGGACAAAAAAGTATAAGTCACTTCTGCAGTATATGCAGCTCAGTCACTCCTCAGAGGGAAACACTGGCATTATGAAACAGGTTGTTATTCATGCCTGAGAGGAACTCATTGCAGATCAACAATCGTATGGCTTTATTTAGGCTGAATGATAATGAGGCACAACAATGAATTCAGGTTATGAGGCTCTAGCAGTCTCAGTAATAGCGCTGCCTGTGTGTTGACATTGTACTAAAAAGATGCAGACATCTAGTCACAACATTTACCTTTATAATCATAACGCCACAGGGGCTTTCAAATGGAAATAGTCAACAGGAACGCCTGTTACACATTTAGTTAAAGAACTACATTTTAAATCTGTTTATGGACCCTTTAAAAAGACCTTGACTGTTGCTTTAAATAATACTTAAATAAAAATGAAGTCTGATCTTTATCTAGATCATACTGTAATAATAGATGAACCCATTTTGCCTAAGCTAGTCACATACAAACTACTTTTTTTACACGTACTTAATAAATACCTTTGTTTTTCGTTTAAAGACTTCTGGGTCAACAACCTTTACAAACAATAATTAGGAACGCACATTTTGACAATTACTTTTAACCAATAACAGATTATCATAGGTTAATGGTTAAAGGTTAACCCAGAAGCATATAGCGTCCCATCAGAAGTAAAACCCGTCACCAGTTTTTAGGCAAATCATAATTTATCAGACAGACAGTATTTTAAAGCTTTTCCAGACAACATACATGTTATGTTTAATAATAAAGATGCAGTCATAAAGATGGCATCATCAATACATTTTAAAATGTCACAGGACAATGTCACAGAATGCGTTATCATCTCATCTAGGGACAAGAAAATGACTCAAACAACATTATTGTTTAAGAAAAGAAAACTTAGCTTCAGAAATTGTGAAGTCGGAGTGTGGAACTCTAAATGAAGTAATTCTGCCTTCATTTAAGCAGTCCCATAATGGACTAACATTCCTCCTTACCATTATGCATGTCTAATAAAAAGCAGTAGAATGTTTTATTAGTTATTATAGTGTCACATAATTTTCCAGGCTGTAATGTAAATAAATAATGAATGCATTTAATAGTACAATGTGTTGTTAGTTTATGCAGTATGCTTTTGCTTGTCAACACAGCTTTAATTTAAATCGGACCACATTTTTGTAATATTTAGGTGAATTTTACTTCTCAGACATGTTTAACTGTAAAAAAGTTCTGCATCTATTGTCACACAGTTCTTTTTACAGATTTGAAATCAGTATTTATGTCTAACAACAGTTCTTCCAATGACATATTGCTATGCAGAGAAAAACATTGTGTAAAATATCCGATGTCCTGTAGTCCCTCCCAGGTCCAGTTAATGATCGGACTTGGTGATATCTTCTATCATCATGCTCACTCAGCTTTTGTTTTTCAGAGCAGCCTCCTCTATCACTCCCCTGGCTGCATGAAAAAGAGATGATCAAGCACATTGTTTTCCTGTCAAGAATACAACACACACACACACACACACACCCATGCTTCATCTCAAACCCACAAACACCCAGCCTAGCCGCAGGGGAACTTATATAAAAACTCATTTTAAAATATTGCATTCTACACCTAAACTAAGCTGAACATAGCCCAAAACAACGTGTGATACATTCTGAGTCGTGCAAACTGTTTAGATAGGATTATAAATGCTTGTGTGAGTTTGGTATCACTTCGCGCTCAGGTTCACAGGTGTGCTAGGCCCAAAGTTTGAAGCCTATCATTTTTTTCCCATAATTGCTTGTATACTTCATTTTGCAATGAGAGTAGGCTTTAACACCAAACCTCAATAATAAGGATGGGTTTCCACATCCCTCTGGCCATTTAGTCTTTATTTTAATCAACAAATATGCAATTTAAAGTGCCAGATGATAGGAAAGTGCACTTAAGAATCAAAACAGATTTTTATTTAGCCTGTGTTTGCCCCACCCAGGGACCAACTATTTGTATTTTGCCTGTGATGTGATCTGATAGTTAGATGAGTCTCACAAAACAAATTGAACAAACTGGCTAACTTTATCAGGCCAATTAAGACGTCTAAATTGACTAGAAGCAACAAGATGTGAACTAAGCTTGTAAGCTTTAATTTATTGATTGTTTTCAAAGTGTTCTAATGTCTGTTTGTGTTAGTGGATGTTTTCAGAAGTCAACAGGAGCATAAGCTTGTTACCTAAAAGGCTCAATAACCTGTCTTGTTGCTAGCTGACTTTGTTACTTATTTCACCAGTGTAAAGCTGCATTAGAAACTTGATTGCGGAATACACTTGGTAAAAAAAAAAAACGCATAATAATTCTGGACCTTGGACTGGACTGGACTCTAGTGTGTGGCCGAGACACTTTGATGGATTGGCATCCTGTCCAGTGTGTGTTACTGCTTTAAGCTCAGCGATTCTGTGGAAACCAGACCCACCATGACCCTGAACAGGATAAAGTGGTGGTAAAACATAAAAATAAAATGGGAAAAATGATGGGTGTGAATAAAACATCTGAACTCAACAATTACATTTTAAATCTTTGGTCTTTAAATGGATCCACTGTGACTGATTAAGATGAAACTGCTGATTAAAATAAATAATCAGAAATAATTATTCTTTTCTCTCACCCTCTTCACAATGGCACCAATTATTCCATGCCATGCAAGATTTGCCAGTATTTTGTTAGGACTATAACTAAGTACGTGTCTATATTAGGCTGGCACAATGCAGAGCACCCATATTAACTGTTTAATGGCAGATCTCTATATTTCCTATCAACTGATAGCTACCTGTGCTGATAAATTTCTCTTTAATCTGACACAAGGTGCATTAGTGTCTCAGGCTCAGAACTAATGTCTGCCATTAGCTCCCACCTTCCAGCATGGCCTGCCATTGCAGTGCCAGTAGCTGCTTAGCATTCACTTAACAACGGCTTCTGCAATGTTTCGATGTCTTGCTTCGGCCCATGTCCATATATCAACCTTAAAGCTCCCCTGGGTGCAGGCTTACTTTTAGCTGCGCTGCATCGGAAGGTCCATATAACTCACAAAATGTATGCTTAGTTCTGCTTTTAACAAGCCATAGGTGTTACTTCAGCACATATACTATATCAGTGTTTCTCAACCTTTTTTCAGTCACGGCACCCTTTAAAAGTATGCAAAATCTCAAGTCACCCCAGTCCAAAATGTATTAAAAAACTTACACTCTGCATCCCTCGGACTGCTAACACACACGCACACACACCATAAAGTGTCATTTAGGGAGGGAGGGGTAAACGTGACTTACTTTTATTGGGAAACCTGAGCCTGGGATGATGCACACAATCGCCCTATTCTGGCAGGGATGGATGAGAGGCAGACACGGAGCTCCTGGTCCAGAGCCCTCAGTCGCTCCCTGTACTTGTTCTTGATGTAAGTTAGGCTCGAAAAGCTCAGTTCGCGCCATGAACGAATCAGATTTAACATAATTAAACAAGTTTATAGTTTATTTCTCAATTATTTGTCATTATACTAAGAGCACTGCTTCTTTTCTGCATGTTCTCTCTGTGGCTCGGTTACGGCTCTCTCAACTCAAAAGAAGCTTTACTGGCATGACAAATAAGGACATTCGTATTGCCAAAGCAAGTTAGAGAGAAATAATAAAAAATAACAGTAAGAAAGAACAAATATATACAAAACAGTTACATGTGCAAAAATATAAAATAGAATAAAATATTAATAAAAACAGTGCAAAATTATAATATTTACAGTAATGAGGTAGTAATACGAACAGTTTGTGTGTGTGTGTTTCTCTCTCTCTCTCTCTCTCTGTGTGTGTGTGTGTCTCTCTCTCTCGCTCTCTCTCTCTGTGTGTGTGTGTGTGTCTCTCTCTCTTGCTCTCTCTCTCTCTGTGTGTGTGTGTGTGTGTCTCTCTCTCTCTCGCTCTCTCTCTGTGTGTGTGTGTCGCTCGCTCTCCGTTTTCGGATTTGAATTTCGACAATAAACAGCTCTTATTATGACTGATTGATTCCCTCTACTGATGGAAGCGGAATGGGTGGATTACAGCCGATAAGACCTGCGCAGAAATCAGTTCCTTTTGTTCATTTTAAAGAGCCGTTCAATAGAATCGGATCATTCGCGAACGACTCATCACTATCAGAATATTTTTGACGGCACCCCTGACGAAAGCCAGACAGCACCCCAGGGTGCCGCGGCACCCCGGTTGAGAAAGACTGTACTATATAATACCATATACAGTAACTACATTTATAGCATGACCTTTGACTGTCCAGTTGCTGATTTACTGGCAATTTTTAATTTTTACATAATAAATACATTTATTATAAAAGAACGACTATAAAGTGGATCTGTTAAAAGTTTGTTAAACATCTTATAACTCTCTTAAATCAATATGTCTAACAAAATTACCAGGTTGGAGTAAAAAATTTGACTTTTTGCTAGTATGCTACTGAAAACTGGAAGATTTTCCTTGATTTAAAGTAGCACTAGGCGATACTGGGGAGTTTATTTCCTACTTAAAATGCATTTAGTTTCTACATAATGCATTTAAAATTATTAATAAAAATTATTGTATTATTTTTATTATGTTATAAACAAATGTTAAATAGTGTAAAATTTTGTTTTTTAATAAATTTATTATGTTTTAATGTGTTATCTGTAACTAACAGTTATCATCTGGAAAAAAAATACAGTAGCACTTCATTTAGTGGTGAGCTGTGATGCACGTGTACTGAGGCTGAGCTGTGACGCACATGTGTATTTAGAGGCTGAGCTCTGATGAACATCTGTAGACAAATGTTTTGTGTCAAACCAGATATTTGTCACTTTTCATCACTCTTCAACTTATTACGCAGTGGTGAGGGATCAAGTAAATGAGTGTGCGTATGTGTATTAGAACAGATTCAGGCGACATGGATGCTAGGTGAAAGCAATTTGTATATATAAAGTTTCAGAAGAAGTATAACAATATAACCTCTCTCAATTTATCAAATTCTGTTTGATTCAGTTTTTTTGTTAATCTGAGTTTTGATTTTAGGAAAGAAAAACTTGAACTTAGATTCAGTAAAAAATGGTTCTGAAGAAGATGAACCCAGACGTGGTAACAAATTTTGTTTTGTGAGTTTGATCAATTTATTGTTGATGCAACACATATTGCTAACACAACAATAATAAAAAAACACCATCAGGAGTCTGTTATCTTTGCACCCCTTCTGTCTCTCACTCACACGCCTTCATGTTTCGTTCAACGCCTAAAGACATCTGCCGCACCATTGTCCTGACATATGTATACTGATTCCTGTTAGATTTCACCTAACACTTTTCCTAATCCATCTGATGAAATACCAGAAAAATGGCAACATTATTTTGTTCTATGACTTTGAATATAATCAGGATTTAGTTTTTATTTATTAGGATTTTAACATCATGTTTGACACTCTTTGGTTACATTCATGACAGAACAGGTAGTGACTTGTTACAGAAGATTCATCAGTTTAATGTCAAACACAGTCATGGACAATTTTGTATCTCCAATGCACCTCATCTGCATGTCTTTGGACTGAGGGAGGAAACCGGAGCTCCTGCAGGAAACCCACACAGACACTCCACAAATGTAAATAAAAGGTTTAACCCTGTTTTAAACCACTTACAGTACTTGCATATTAGCATCCAAATGAGTATTTATACCATTGTGTGTGCACTAATTAATATAAACTGTATTGGGGATGGGATAAAGTGGGAGCCACAAAACAACATGGGCCCCTGGGACCTGGGTTGAACCTTTCCTTTTTGGTTACTGTTTTCAGAGGAAGTACAGGTGTTCTCCTTTTGTCAGTGTGGGTTTCCTCCAGGTACTTTTTGGAGTAAAAACATGCAGAAGGTCAATTGCCTAGTTACAAATTGTCCCAAGGTATGAGATTACCATAAAGCTGTTTGTGAGTAATAACAAATTAATGTAGGTTTAGTGTATGTGTAATGTATGTTTACTAGGTGTACAAATCTCATTTCTGGAAAATTTTGCATACTACAAAAAAAAAACAAGCTGTGATTTGATGATTCTCTTATTAACTGACAAGGGTACTAAAGAGAGTTTTCTGTGATCTGACACTCAAATTTCATTGTGTTTTGTAAGATTCAGGAAAATAAAAAGTAACCCTAGACTGTGTAGGACACGGCATGAAACCATTGTTTAATGTGCATGATCTTTGAGCCCTCAGACGGCATTGCTTGAGAAACCTTGGGCTTGAGAAAACTTAGGAAAACCATTGTCATTTAATGCAGTCCGCTGCTGCATCAAGAAATGCAACCTGAAACCTTTTAATTTTAAAAATGACATGCATGCCTTTCTCTTTGTGTAAATGTTTTATGATGTTCTTAAATGTTCGTAAATGTTCTTTAATATTGTGCCAAAGACATAAAGGACCATCCAGAGTGTAATCAACGAAAGGTGCAAAAGCCAACATCTGTCATGGAATAGGAGTGCTCTAGTGCTCAAGGCATGGGTGATTTGCATGTGTGTGAAGGTACTGTTATTGGAGGCATACATTTGAATTTTAAAGAGACAGATGTTGCAATCAAAGCAAAGTCTTTTAGTCAATAGTTATTTCAGCAAGACAATGTCAGTGCTTAGTCTGCATTCAGAATAAGCAACAGTGTGACTATTCACATACATAAAATATTATAACTGATGAATACACAATATATTCCATCGTGTAACAGTGCATACATTTGGTAAAATGTATTATGTAGAATGAAAGTAATTGACTGACCATGGATTAACAGCTGAAGACAAAGACGACGACTTTAACATCTGCTCAGAGAGGCTGCTTCTCAATTACTTCCCTAGTCAAGTCAAAGTTAATTGTAAAGTGCATTTTACAGTGGACATTGGGGTGGCACAGTGGCTGAGTGGGTAGCACTGTTGCCTCACAGCAAGAAGGTCCTGGGTTTGATCCCCAGGCCCGAGTCCTTTCTGTTCTGAGTTTGCATGTTCTTCCTGTGTCTGTGTGGGTTTCCTCCAGGTGCTCCGGTTACCTCCCACAGTCCAAAGACATGCACAGTGAAGTGAATTGGAGATACAAAGTTGTCCATGACTGTGTTTGATATAACCTTGTGAACTGATGAACTTTGTGTAATGAGTAACTACCTGTACTGTCAGGAATGTAACCAAAAGTGTAAAACATGACGTTAAAACTCTAATAAATAAACAAACAAACCACAGACATTGTCTCAAAGCAACTTTGCATAAATATTACACAAGAAGAACCTTGAGAGAAACCAGAGTAAAGCTTGTACGTTTTAAAGGGATTCAAATAGAAAAGAATTGAAAACTTGTGTTCAGCTGACATTGACTTTACTACCTTGTGCTTTGGGGTCCCAGAGACTCCAGTGCTGTGTGGGTAGAATAAAATTACATAAAAAATTAAAATTAAATTTACTAAAACGTGTGTATGTGACGGAGAGTCAAAGCAAAGCAATACTGTGTAAAACTGGCTTCTGCTGAATGTGTTTACTTTAGTAAATTAAACAGTGTGATGAGCCACCCTGACAATATGAACTTTTTATTCATGCCTAGGCACAAGGCAGAGACACAGTGTCTGAAGTTTGAATTTTATGCTCATACAGCAGTTTATACATTTCAGGCAATGTTATTTTGTGCCGAATGTGACCGAATTGCTAGTGTAAAGGGATGGGATAGGTGTAGTACATCCAGCTCTGGGTGTTTTTGTGTAGCGTTGCAGCACCTTTGTTTCCTGTTTACCTCTGATTTATATTGCAATGCTTTATGTATCTTGTGTGCCTATACCATTGTAAGGTGAGGTACAAGGTGCTGCGGTGTGATGGGTGATACCGTCAGTATTTATGAGGCTGAGAACAAAGGTGATGCAGAAAAAAGAACAACTTAGATCCTCAGGCACTTACTCACCGGGATGGAGAGACAGATATGTAGGGTCCTGACAGCTGAAAATGTCAAGAGAAGAGTCATGGTGAATTGGCATTCCTGCTGTATGTGTGTTTGTGGTGGAATTGCTAGTGCTGATCTTTTCTGTGTGAATGAATTATGCAGTACAGCTACTTATGTACTGAAACTCACTATATCTAAGATTAAAGTTTACAGCGTGAACTGATTTTACTCACTGTCTGCTCATAACTGCAGTCTAGATTATGCCATTTTCACTCAAGCCAGTACAATAAGTGAGCAATGATATAGTTTATCAATGAATAGGTTTACTGCTGTGCTTTGTGGTGACAGCAAAGGCATATCCGTTTCCTTTTCATGTAAAATAACAGTACTTTGAATCTAAAGTGCTGTCAAATGTATTACTGAAGTCTAATAATACAGGGCTTTGCAAACTTTTGTTCAAGCAACCTACATTGTGTTCATGATTTTTACGCGACCCAGGCAACACAATGCATCATACTCTCTCTGCACAATCTGGTCTCACTGTGGTTTACAAGATGTAACATAAAGCCTCCACAAGGTGGCTTCTGCGTACAAGTTTATTTAATTATTATTATTTTTCTCTGCAACCCTCTTTTTGGCTTTGAGAAACTTTGTAATAATACAAGTTTTGGGCACTCTGGTGGTGCAGCAGTAAATATGCTATCCCACTGATTGGCTGTGTGTGGTTTGTCCAAAGCCCCATAATGGATTGGTGTCCTTTCCGATGTGTGTTAGTGCATCGTGTCCAGTGATTCCAGGGGAAACCAAACCCAACACAACCCTGACAAGGAAAAAGCCATGGTAAAACATAAAACTAAATTAATAAAATAGATGCTCTTAAATTGACTTTATTAGAAAAAGCTACAAAAGTGTCTTCTAGAGAGGAAGTGCCAGATCAGTGTTTAAAGATTTTGACTAGTAGTTGGTAGGTTTATGGTTCTGCACCACCAGTGTAAGGTTTCCTATGTTGGCCTATTGAGCAATAGCTGGGGGAAAGAGAACTTTCATTTCTCATAAATCTACATTCCCCATGCCCCATGCACTTGTTAAAACATAAAAGATATATTGTCAGGAAAAACAGTAACAATTATATACTATTTTTTATTGTATTCATCTCTAAGTGAAAATGTTTGCATCAAGCAGTGAATTTTAAAGAGAAATGGGAGTACTGCATTAACACCTCCTATTTTTAGAGGACACTCACTCCCTATGCTTGCTTACTCTGGAGATGCTTTTTTTTATTCCTATTTTCTCTTTGCCTCTGCCTTTCAAGCTTTATTTTCATCAGTCAGCTCACAAAGACCTCTGAGATGCTTTTCATTTCTCAAAATTGAAATTAGTCCTTGAGTCACTTAGGGTACCAAAACACCAGACACTGACATTGCAAGGACGTTCCGTTACGATAATAAGAACACAGCGCTGATTCACTTGGGAGTTGAATAAAAGCATAATTGTTTGAAATTATACTTGGTATTCCTTACCTGTGCTGAAGTAAAGCAGAAAAAACGGTTTCTGTGCTTTACTTAGAGCGCTTAAGGATGTTGAGTGAAGAATCTACAGTAGAAGAATGTCAGTGTTTGGTAGTGATTAAAGTTTAGTTCATGTAAAGGTGATGTACACTGAGATTTCACTAAAAAAGAGATAAGTGACTATAAGGGATGCACATCTTGCCAATTTCTTTTAACCGATAACCAGCCATCATTAGTCAGCACTTAAC
Source organism: Trichomycterus rosablanca (assembly GCF_030014385.1). Lineage (NCBI taxonomy): Eukaryota > Metazoa > Chordata > Actinopteri > Siluriformes > Trichomycteridae > Trichomycterus > Trichomycterus rosablanca. The sequence continues at coordinate 6,876,817 of NC_085995.1, forward strand.
TGATAACCAACAAGCTTGTAGCCTTTTATCTAAATATAAAACACATCAGAGTTTAATACCAACATGTCTATATAATTAAAAATAAAGAAAAACAGTGTAACAAAGTGAGTATGGCATTAATGTAGAACAGTAAGAGGAACATGAACACAGTGAGCAAAACCAACTTGATCTTCAGAAAGTAGATTTTCTTTTGTATATTTTGTTTATGTATTTTCCTCCCTTTTTTCCCGACTTTATTTTAGCGCGTCCAATTTCCCGACTGCATCATGCTTCTTCGCCACCAATGTCGATCCCCGCTCTGATTTGAGGAGATCAAAGCTAACCCACGTGTGTTTTACCGGCCTTCAGAAAGTAGATTTTAAACAGAGTCTGTAGCAAACACTTCATTAGAAGCGATAACTAAACATGCTAATCAAAATGAATAGAAATGCAGGCAGTATATTAATGAATTTCATTATTATTAGATGATAAGCAGAGTTTTACATTCATACTGAAGCATGATGCAAAATATTCACATTATTTCTGTGGACACGTTACACACAGATCTGCATGTGAGCATGAGATTAGCATGCAGTCAGACTCCATACCTTTGTTTAAAAGTTTCGTTGTTGGAGATGTAAATCATATAGTTTATTAATATAGTCTTATTAGAGATACAGTCTGGCTGAGTAACATTACAGCTAAGGTAATATAGTTACATATAATACATAATACATATATAAGTTACATATCATTAACAAAAAACTATGCTCATTTCATTGTATACCTATAAAGTAACATTTGTTTATCATTGTTTATTATCACAGGGCAAGTAACATTTTAGAACAGGATTTGGACACAGGGTGCTAACTGACTAGCCCTGGTTTAACATAAACACATGGTTTTGGATTAAAGGTTCAGAAGTAATGGATGTGGGTGCTGTTTTCAGTCCTCCTTTAAAATCTTCTAATTTCGTTTTATCTTTTCAGATTGTGCGGCAGCTGTAGACTATAAATTCTAGAAAATAAATTCAGAAAATGAGTTTTCCTTACAGATCCAGTGGGACGATTCAGTGTTAGAACAGAAGATAAAATATTATGCTGATTTCGCAGATTTATTCAGATTATGATTTTGTTCACAGGTGCTGAGTTATGAATCAAATCAGCTGTAAAGATACACACACACACACACACACACACACACACACACGTTTCCAGTGCATTCTGCCATGTGTGCTTAAACGTGTAAGTCAGATGTAATATTCATATTTACTTCAGGTTTGCTGTATGCAGTTAGTGTTTGTGTGCCCGTGTTCATATTCGTCTTGGTTGAGGGCTCAGAAAAGATAGACAATAATAGTAGCAGATGTAAGTGGCAACTGGAACAAATGGAGTGCAGATCACAGATGGTTAAGAAGGGAGGATGGATCATACACTTCACATGTTCACACTATTGTACTTCTGCTGATTCTGCTGATATTACACTCTGACACCATTTCTAGCCCCGCATCATCTCCCAGACAACTGCATTTTCCATAAAAAACATAATGGCAGCACAGGTAATCACATCATCCGTCTTTGTTGGCCATTGTTGAGGCATCTTTGAACCCATCTACAGTGTAGATGATAGGGTCCTAGATCATAAAGACAGAATGCAATGTTTTCTTTGATTCACACCTACGCCTATAGCTGGCTCACATGTAAAGAACACTGCCGTATCTGTCTGTATTAAATCAGACTCGATGCTGGTATTGTTCTTCATATTTCGCTGTCAAAAAGTTTGTAAATTGTATTATCTGACTCATCCGGGTGATAATGGTTATTACATTTGGCCTAAATTATTAACATTGCAACAGATGTACATTTCATGTCTTCATTGAACAAATTGAATATCCACAATCAAGAAAGGCATACAATCCATTTATTTCATATTTACTTCCAATTCATTCTTTTAAGGTCATGGTGGATCACAGGGTTCAATGCAGTAACACCCCCCCGACAGGACCACAGCAGGGCCTCGGCCATGTAGGTGATGTTTTGATTCCACATGGCTAGCAGTTATCAAGCCTGGGTGTGTCTTGTCTAAATGATTAATGATTCCTTTTGGCTGCTTCCATTAGGGGTCAGCACAGTGAATCAATCGGCCGCATATTCGATTTGGCACAGTTTTTTAATGCTGGTTGCCCTTCTAGATGCAACCCTCTTGTGTAACTTGGCTTGGGATCGACACCACAGGTGCACTGATGTGTGTTCCCCTAATGGATAGGTTTACATTACACCATACGCCGTCTGTGTTTGTACGCCCAGCCTTGGATTTGAACCCCCAGAACTCTTAAACATTGTGCTACATGAGCTCACCTGGGTGTGTCTTGTCTTATTAAACCTAATTAAGTAACTGATTAAGTATTTGGTAAATACTGTTACACACTAGGCTAAAATATGAAAATAATCATTTACAACTGTATTTTGTATTAACTTCAGTTGTCAGTGTATTACATTATTTTTTGAGTATCTAAAGCAAGTGTAATTAATGTAAAACAAAAACCAGACAAGGCCAAATACTTTTTCATGGTATTGTGTGTGTTCAGCAATGTGCTATTGACTTAAATTTTCTTTGCAGTATACCTTCTGAGCATCTGTAACTGCCTTGACTCCCTCCCGCTTGCTTTTTCAACACCAACATTGAATTTTCTGTCCGTTTAAAATGAATCGAGACTCAGTTTTGTTGTAACGAGCTTTGCCAATTGCCCAGATGTAAGTATGCACAATTTATGCCGCTGCCTTGGCCATTTGTGGAATGTTTTAACATTATAAACAAATAAAAAAACACTATTACCTTCAGGCTCTCTCTGCAAATAAAAGCACTTTAGTGACTGTTGGCTGTGCAATGACCATAAAATCCAACCGTGTGGTGGAAAAAAAAAATCTATCAGTGTTGCCTACCTGAAAAAGTACTCCTTATACAAACCCAATTTCCAAAAATTTTGTGAAATTCATTATAAACAAGGATCTGGAATTTCATATTCTTGAACTTTTATTTGAACTGACAAAAGTACAAGTATTGAAGTATTATGGTGTCATCACTGTGCAGACCAGATCAGACTTTTTCAATGTTTTACTAACCAATGTATTTGTGAAATAAACAAATTTGATGCCTGCAACACACTTAAAAAAGTTGGGACACAGTCCTATTTACCACAGTTTTACATCATTTTTCCTATTCATTACACTTGTAATGCTTTATGATTTGGATATCTTTATAATCATGACCCCTTTGCCTGATTGTTGCTTGTTCTCTGTTTTAACCTGTTGTTTCTGCGCTCTCTGTGAGGCCCTGATGTCGGTCTCAGTCTGGCCTGGTTTTTACGTCCTGCTGGCATTCTTTATTTTTTTTTGCAGGAAACTCAACCGGTGTTGCATCTTTTTCCTTCTTTCCTTCTATCTTTTACTTTCCTCCCTTTGGGCTGTAGATTTTTATTTTGTATTTCTTTGTTACCTGTATTACTCTGCCTATTGTATTTTTTAACTTTGTTTTTTGTTTTAATGTTCTGCAATGGTTAAACATCCTACTGTCTGGTTTATCTTCTATATCTTGCTGGTGTGCTCCATGTAATGCCACCCTAGTAGCAGCTGTATTGCATACTCCATACCCCATACCATGACTTTCTGCTGATTACAGTCTGAATGATCCTTTCCGTCTTTAACACTCAACATTTTTCCCAAAAGCACTAAACAGCGACTCATCTGACTACAGCACATGTTTCCACTGTTTATAGTCGTCCTGAGATGAGCTTGGACCCAGACTGCTGGGCCCAGCAGCATTTCTGCATAGATTTGATGTTTGCCATTGTCTTGGAGCCAAATTAATTGGCAAACTTCAATGAGAAATGCTCTTTTTGAACAGATTGTTAAGTTTTCTCTAATGAAAGTTGGCACAAAGTTGTGAACCTTAACCACAGCCTATCTAGGTTTATAAAGATGGATCCCATTTTATACCCAATTATTATTCCCTCACCTATTACCAGTTCACCTGCTTATTAGGAAATGTTTTAAAAGGTGTAACTTGCATATTCTGTACAAATTCCATTCCTGTCCCAACTGTTGCAGATTTAAAAATTGTTGTGAACCACGTAATATAAAACAAAAACTAAAGATGAAACAAATTCTGGTTTAACAAATTTATAAAGAAGATGCACACTTTAATACCAGTAGAAAACATTTGCTATTATTTTAGTTTTAAGGTGACTGTATTGTTCATTGAAGCTGTTACATTATTGTTGTATCTTTAGAGTACTGCAGTGTCTAAAAATGCCATGGACAGTTTTTGAAGGACATCAAAGTACACTGATCTGGAACAACGAGGGTCCCTGATGCTGTTTTCATGTCCCTTTACTAGCTAGGGGTCAAATCTTTTTTCCACTAGTGAAGTCAAGCCTCCCTCGAGGTCCTAGTCAAGGTTAAACTTTCACTCTCATCACCTGCTGTGCTCAGGGTCTTTTTTTTTTTAATGGGACTTTACACGACAGAATTGGCTGCATGCATCTCTTGAGTCTGCCCAAAACTGTGTTTATGCTATGTGTTGAAGACGTTAGAAAATATAGGGGATAGACAAAATAAAGTAAACCCATGCCAATATATTCATATCAATTAGCTAGTTCCACAACAACGTTACTCCTAGCAGCCAGTGTTTCCCAGTGACCCTGACCAGAACCCAGTGGCTGAGTTAAAAAAAATAGTGAAGACAATACAAAATGATAAGATATCTGAAAAGTTAAAAATGTCCTAAAATTTTTTCTGGGGATGAATTACAAGTTTTACCACTGCTTTAAACTGGTTGGGGTCACGTGGGTCTGATTCTTTGGGCGAAACACACAGGGCACACACAGGGCACACACACACACACACACACACACACTTTGGGCACTTTTTAATAGCTTTAATTGGTCTGACTGTGGGTTTTTGGACTTGTGGGAGAATACAAAAGCACCTGAAGAAACCTACATGGACACAGGGAGAACATGCAAACTCCACACAGACAAGACACACAGGAATCTAACCCAGGCCCTTTCTGCTGTGAGGCAACAGTGCTACCCACTGTGACACCCTGACGGCCGTTAAACAGACATGCCTTCATTTAACTTAACTGGGTGGGTTGTTTTATTTTTTAGTGGAGGCTCATAAATTAATGTGGTCTTTTTTGATAAGGCCCATGATACTCATTCTCCTCAACTTAATAAGAAATTGCTTTTGAGCTTCATTTTTATTCTGACTTTGTTCCTTTTCCAAAGTTGTCTGTTTTTATGAAACTAAATCTAGCATGTCTAATTGGACCAGTGAGTTATGTGATTGGTTCTGGAACTGCATTTCTGTTGGTGATCAAAGCAGCAGAGACACCAAACAGAAAGAGAGGCTTAAAGACAGTAACAGAAACTGCACATACTAAAGTGATGGATTAGGATGGACTAGTTTTTGTAATACTGAATTGAAATTATTACATTTGCTAACAGGTGTAATACATGATTTACATAAAGGACATTATATGCTTCCAACTTTGCAGCTACGATTTAGGGAAGGTTCTTTCCTGTTAGCAGGAAGGCTATTTCCTGTTCTTGCCTCTACACAAAGCAACGTCTATAAAGACATGAAGATAAGCTTGGTTTAAAGAAACTTCAGTGGCCTGCACGAAGTTCTGACCTTAGTGTCAGTGAACAACTGGAACATCAGTTGAAGCTTTCCTGACCAACATCACTGCCCAGCCATACAAACACTCTTTTGACTGTATGGGAACAAATTCCCCCACACATACTTTTATTTCTATTTTATTTATGAATTTTCTCCCAATTTAGCATAGTCAATTTGTCTTCCGCTGCTGGGGGATCCCTGACTGCAGTTGAGGTGGGTATATTGCTGCTCATACCTCCTTCGACCCTCGCGCAGCCCTTTGCGGCTTGCACAGGCGCCTTTCTATCTGCCAATCAGTCCTTACACAGCGTTTGAAGACCCCACCCACATAGTCCGGTCATCCCGCACTGTCAAAAATGTGTCTGCAGGCACTACCAGCTATGCCCGCTAGATGGCGCCCGGCCGACCGGTGGCAACGACGAGTTTCGAACCAAGGAGTTCAGAATCTCAGCGCTGGTGTGCTAGCGGAATACTGGGCCACCTGGGCGCCCCTCACACATACTTTAAAGTCTTGTAAGTAGCCTTCTCAGATGAGTGGCTGTTGTTATAGCTGAAAAGATCAGAGGTCACTCTATGTTAACACCATTTGTTTTTAAAATGAGATTCATTTAAGACAAGTTCATGATCAAGTGTCCAAATACTTTTATTTGTATAGCACAGCTATCTTTGCTTTTTTACTCTCTGATAGAGCTCCTCCTAACAATATTCTTCAATAGGCCCAAAAGTGTGGATGTACATGTAGGCCTGCATGAAATTACTAAAATTCTAGGAAGTAGCATGTGAGCTAACCTACCCAAAAATAATGTAGTGTGCATTAGACCTCGATGGGACATTTCAAGGTAACACATTACTTTGCAAGCAGGCTGTTCATTGGTCCTTTATTTTGTTCAGAGCGCTGACTGCTTCATGGTGTCATGCTTGGTCGGTCTAAGCATGTGGTAGGTTGTTCTTGCTCTTTGTTCCACCAACATTAATTTACTCTCTCCAGACTTTATTACTAAGGTCTAGAAAGTGCACTTGGGTGTAGTCAGCCAGGGTCAATGGGTTTTTTGGCAAAGCAAGCTTGAAAAGATCATCTGTTGATCAATTGAACGGCTTCATCTCTTGTCAAGCCCACAAGACACATATTTCGGTCTGTACCAGGGCATTTAAATTGGCGTAGGACAATCACATTTTACATTACTAATAGGTTTGTGATCCATGATTTATAATAATAATAATAATTTTTTTTTGCTTTCAATTTTCCCCTAATCTAGTCTCATCCATTATCCTGATTGCATTACACTTCACCTCTACCGACACAACCATCCACTGCTGACTGAGGAGCTTCGCAACTGACACACGCCCCCTCCGACAGCTCTGTGCACGGAGAGACACACCCTGATCAGCATTATTCCTCGACTCTGTGCAGGCGCCATCAATCAGCCAGCAGAGGTCGTAATTGCAGCAGTTATGAGGCTTTTCTCCACCCTGTGAACAACAGCCAATCGTTGTTCATGTAGCCGCCCAGCCAGATGGGAGAATGAGATATGCGGAGAATGAATTTAGTTGTACTGTACACATGTGTATGTATATATTAGTGATCGACCGATATGGGTTTTTTAATGGCCGATGCCGATACCGATATTTAGACGAAAGAAGTGGCCGATGGCCGATATATAAAGCCGATAATACCATTTTTTTACAACTAAAAAATACAATAATAATAATAATAATAATAATAATACAACAAAACAGAATTAATGATCTTAAATAAACATTTATTTATCACTGTATATTCTTGTTTGCTCTTTTGGCCGTTCAAAAAATTAAATAAAAAAAATAAAAACTTTAAATAAAATACAAATTATTTCAAAGGTTTCAGTGCACTTAACATACACAAGCAGATAGCAGTATCTTTTTGTTTTTAAGAATGAACAAACATGCTTAGTGAAGACAGTTGCACATAGAAGAACTTCTTTTAAGGAGCCATTATTTAAGCACCAAACTGTGTGTGCATTGTGTTTGAGCATTTAGATAAGTAATCAAAATATAAATAAAATATTAACATTACAAATAAGAAGACAAATAAGCCAGTAACAAATACTTAGAGTTGAAATGGAGAAATTCTTACCGTTTTCTCTGATGAGACGGCATGCAGCTACAGGCTGGAGGATTACAATCCTTGTTCTTGTGCATTCACTGATGTCTGCCTGGAGAGTGGCAAAATGGACACACGGGGCGCTCTAACAACAGCCAGACCAATGACTGTATACAGTCACTGAGCTGACGGAGGCAATGTTTAAATATCGGCCTTGTGCGCACATATATCGGCTGATGCCGATTATCTAAAAAATGCCAAAAATCAGCCCGATTAATCGGCCGGCCGATTAATCGGTCGATCACTAGTATATATGACAAATAAAAGCATTTTGTTCTAATACATTATTACATATCTGAGTTATGATGAGAAATGCCTTTGTGATGAGGATGAGGATGATTAGAGATAATTGAGCTTTTTCTCGGTTCTCGTACTGACATTTCCCAGCACTGACATTTGGTCAACATAGAGAGGTCAGAAAACTTGTTGTCATTTCCCCCCTTCAGAAGCAGAGGGTTTAAAGCCTCCATCACTGTGTAGTGGACTTTATGTTTCTAACAGCATAACACAAAGTCAAAAAAACATCAGCTTGGGAAAGGCATAACGAGTTGTCATGTATCACCTCCGTGAGGGCGCTAATTACCCTGCATCACCACACTCTGTGCTAGCGTTTGTTGCAGATTTGAATAACTCACCCAGCAGATGGTAAGAATGTCAAGCAGTGACACTGATTTATTTATCTTTACCCTTTTCCCCCTGGGTAGAGGCTGCAGGCCTGTCGGCGGTGTATTGTTTTAATAATGTTGCATTTTGCGCTGCAGGAAGGTGTTCGTCTGGCTTTTTGCCATGCTTCTTCCACCTAGAGGTCATAGCATTTTCTCCTCTTTCTGAGCCCTTCGGTGTCAAAATATCTTGCCTCATAGGTTGTTCCTGAGGGAGCAGAGGGTGGTAACTTTGTTGCTGTGTAGGTGAGACCCTCCGTACTCTTACCTGCTGCCATTCTTACAGTCATCAGCCTTGTTTTTTATTCTCAGCTGTCCCACCCACTCTCAACATGTGTGCTCTCACTGAAGTTTTAAGGTGAGAAAACTATACCTTTTTATTTTTATTTTAAAGAGCTTCCGTGATTAAACTCTTTTTTTTCAAGTAAAAGTTAATCTCACTATTATTTTAACCCCTCACACAGTCAGTGGCTCATTCGTAGTGCAGTACATGATCGCTGTGTAATAAGAGAAACACTGACAAAAGGACTTATTACTTCCAGCTCTCATTAAATTGATCTGATCTGTGTCTCTGTGTGTTTCCTGCACTAGTGGCTGCTGTCTTAATGACTTTGTGTGTATTTGCACCTTGGCCCTGACTCTGTCGGTCTGTGACAGCCAATTTCAGACTGCCAGCGTGTCAGCGTGGCACTTTTGTCTGCTCCAAATCCCTTTGTTTTCAGGCAGATTAAGGAGTTCAGAGCTTGGAATGACGGTGGATTTTTGGATTAGTCTAATAAACAGACTCTCTTTCTGAACTTCATTGTGAGCTCACAAAGCTGAGATAACTTTCTTGATTCAAACACATAGGTTCACTTTTGTAACATTAGCAAAAAATGCAAGCCGATTACCCAGCATTACACAACACACATGCCAGCTCAGTTCTGCCTACACCCTGATAAGTTACTGTAGCAATGTGTAATGAGCCCACTTTCCATATAGATCAGCAGAGGGCATGGATTACCGTTGCCTCACTGCTTACATTTTCATGCTTGTCTCTGCCTCGTTCTTTTTTGAGCTGGCTCTTCTGTCAGCATTCTTTTAATCTTTTTCTTGGGAACTAAGATGTTCGTCTTTTTATCATTATTTTCATTATTTTCAGTTTTTTCTGCTTGGTTTTGCATTTTCTTTGTGCTTTTTAGCCACAGTAATGTTCAATTGGCTTAATTACGACAATACGGCCTATTACAAAATCCATGTATAGAGTCTGTTCGAAATCCTAGTGAGCTGCCTTGCTGTCTTATTGCCTACATAGGCAGCTGCCTTAGTAAAGAGGTTTCTAATAAATCATTAACTTATAAGGCAGATTATTCGAACGCACTACTTAGACAGCGATTCCATCAGTTTTCGCTCACTAAGCTAACACAGTTAGCCTCATGCCATTCAGACCAATGGGATGAGATGGCACAACGTGCTATCATGTCAACTAATCTCTCTCCGTTTACCGAAATTGCTGGAATTTGCAAATAAATGACACTTGTACACGTTTATACAAATTAAAAATCAATAATAGTTTATTTATGTTTGAAAAGAACTCCGCATTCATCCGCCATGTTTTTTACTTTTTGTGAGAAAAGCTGTGTCACACTGAATGCTGGGATTGCCTTCACTGGTAAGGCAGCATCGGATGCTCCTGCATTATTCTGTCAAAATACTGTTCAGATTTAAGATGTCTTACTAGACAGCATTTTAAGGCATCTAAGAATCTGAACAGCCTCCTTCTCGGGAGCGTGTGTAGGAAGACGTAAAATACTGTCTATGTAGAGAGCTCCCTAGGTTTTTAAACACACCCTATATATCGGATTCTTCTACAGTGCCCTAAAACAATTTTGACATATGGAAGACCACACAACTTGGACCAAACCCTACTGGGCCTTTCCGACCTTAGCTATGCCAATTGTGCCTGTCACCAAACTTAATTCAAACTTAAAACTTGAGTTCATAAAGGCTTATTTATAACAAAAAAAGAGCATTTAAGGTATTTGCTTCTAAACAGCAGTGTATGTATGGATGTAATTAAAAGTGAGAGCGTGCACCTTGTTGCTTGCCAGCGGATCAATTTTACACCGTGCTCTAAAATGTTCTCGCTGTCTTAAGCAACATGTCAAAAGAACTTTCATGCCACATTTCAACACTGCCTACACATTCTGCTTTTTCAAAAGAAAAAATCTATAAACAGTGTATCTCATTACATTAGTATTGGTCAACCTGCAGAATCAGATTTTATACCAATATAATCATGCATCTCTAAACATAATTACTTTAATAATTGTTCCACCTTAAAACATTACAGGTAATGTGGGTGTCTTGGAATCAGGGCAATACTCGCCACCGGTTACTATCTGTGGGAAGTCTGTGGGAAGTTTTGCATGTTTTTTTTCCTGTACCTATGTTTGTTTTCTCATGGTACCTCTGATTGTGTGATGCCCTGTGATGAACTGGCACGTTGTTTGTGGGGTGTTTCAGCTGAGTGCTTTTCACATGAGTCTCTAATGATAATATTTCTGGATTATCATCCAGAACCATGGTCTGATTGAGTTTAGATTCCACTACAGCAATCTGAGCTTTAAACTCTGAGGATATAGCTCTGTGGTGCTCCTCAAGCAGAACGGTGAGAGTCGCCATATTAAGCTTGTCGCTTGGCCCGCCGGTTGCATCAGCTTTTGAAGTCGGTTTCTTTTTACCCATCTTAGTAATCATAATTAGTCGGTTCCTTTTTACCAATCATATTCGCTGCTGCTATAAAGATCGAAAATTAGGACAATATTAAAAACTAAGGGGGATATAAAAAGTAAAATTATAATAAAATCGCAGGAGCGAGATATAAGCGCGTCTACTCCATCCTCTCGCTTAACCGGAGGTCTTCTGAGTGTTTTTTTGATGTGGCTATTGTAAATCGAGTCTAGTATGAAACTGGATGAGTGTGAAGTGTCTTGTGATGCACTCATACCTTGTTCAGGTTATGATCAAGCTTTGTTATCAATGTTTCTGGGTGGCTTTGAACCCAGATTAATACTGTTTTTTTGGATTTTAAAAATCAACTCTATATTTTAATAATGTATTCTGTTCAGGCCAGCTGATTTTAAAAGTGTTGGCTCTAATGTGTCTTGCAGTATGTGCCAGGCAGGAGATACTTGCTTGAAATTAATGTCAGTTCCAACAATAGGTGAGACAGAGTAGATGAGAGTGCCTCCCTACAGGGCTATCAGAAGGTAGACAGACACAAAGAGCAAACGAAAGAAAAAAAGACACATGAAGTGACAGCTCAGGCAAAATAGATGAAGCCTAATCCTGCTGTAGTGCTGCTCATTGTGAACGGCTTATGGCCTGACATTGCTCTTTGTCTAGACTTAAAATGGTGCCTTGTTTCAGCTTAAGGGGTGCCACGGCTGGGCTCTGGTCCTTTAACTGCACCTCCATATTGGTCGTGATTAATGACCCCTGCTCGAGAGAGGAGCCACTCATTAAAAGCTCAATCGAACTCCACACAATGCTGCTCTGTTCTATCTCTTCTTGGCAGCGATGTCGCAATTCAGTTTTAGATTTGTTCTTCTCTTCTGAGAGATGGAAAAGGGTAATTCATGTCAGAAGAAAGAATGACAGCAGACAAACACGCTGGCGGATCAGCTCATGTGTCGTCATTACATGCTGGAAAAGCACCTACCAGTCTCTGCCTTGTGAAAGGCTAGTGAACAGGTCGTCCCAGCAGGCTCAGCTGCTGTAGTGGTTTCTGTGTGCAGTCCAGACAGCTCATTTCTCTTAAAATGAATCTGTGTCGTCTCTGCTAAAATGAATGTACGAGCCTGTACCTGAGTGCATCAGATTGCAAAAGACTCACGAATGAGGTCACCATGAGGGAATCCTACACAACAGTTAATACAATATACAGCACGGTAGTTCAGTGAATAAAGCCTAATGGTGAATGCAAATGTTATTTATTATTTAACACAGGGTTTTTCGAACGTTTTTACAAGCAACCCACATTTTGTCCTCGTTTTTTACTGTGACGCAGGAAACGCAAACATGCATCAGAACGAAAAACAAAACTAAATATACTTAAAATTAGGGATGCATCGATACCATTTTTTCCCAACCGAGTACAAGTACAAGTACATGTATTTTTGTACTTGCCGATACCGATACCAATACCTATTTAGAATACCGTTTTTTTAAACAATAACACATGTGAGAAGTGATGAGAAGTTTAATGATACCACGTCCAAAAATGCACGTCAACAAGTAGCGAGTGATCAAAGTGTTTGTGCGCTGACGTGATGAAATCAAGGAGGAAAAATAAATGAATCTGAGTGGATTTGGCAACACGAATAGCATAGATTGTTCTGTAGTGAGTTGGAGGTTAATAAATATTTTTGCAATGTTGGTGTTTTGTTGTTTTGTTTTGTAGAGAACGAGGTCAGAAATACTGTAAAACGCGTGTGCTGATGTATTCTGATATAAACTATATTATCCCCCTGTCCCACCTGTTTACACTCCGCTCCTGCGTTTCCCCTCACACCGTATCCTGCGTTCTCATTGGCTGTTCGACATGTCACTCATTCCCAGTCGCACATCTGAGATCAGATATCTGACGTGCTAGAAAACTCGAGCGCTTGGCGAGCCGGTCGGATCGAGTTGTTGGATAGTTCACACTTAGCGATCGAGAGCCGAGTTTCGATCGCCGAGCGAACGCCGAGTTGCTCCCGAGTCGGCAAATGTAGCGCCGACCGGCCGCCGAGCGAAAATCAGGGCAAAGATCGTGTAGTGTGAACCAGGCATAACGCAGCAACGTGCACTAGGTACACGGTATCGGATGTTTAGTATCGGAGCCTCGTTTGCGAGTACGAGTACAAGTTAATGAGCGTGGTATCGGGCAAATACCCGATACCAGTATTGGTACTCATGCATCTCTACTTAAAATATAATTAAAAATGGTGGCAATCTGGTCTCACTGTGGTTTACAAGATGTAACGTAAAGCCTCCACATGAAGGGGGGGGGGGGTACAAGTTCATTTAGTTTTTATGTACCTGTTGAAATTTGTTTATTTCTTATTATTTATTTCTGTGAATTAACAGACAGTTCCCCAGGAATATGACTTTGCAAACCCTTGCAGTATTGAACCACTTTTTGTTCTTAGGTAACTTAGGTAACCAGTATTGAACTACTTATGCTTTTGCTGTCCAGTACACACAGTAACTTCACACATAGTAATTGTAATGAAGTGGTTTATTGTGTGTATCTTTCTGATGTGGTCCTACTGCTACCCTGTTCAGAATGAAGTGGTTATGGAAGATGAATGCATTATTGAGCAACATAATAGATGTTCTTCTTTTGGTTGTTCCCATCAAGGGTCACCACAGTGAATCATTCATCTCCGTCTTGCCTTGTTCTGAGCATCCCCTTCTGTCACTGCAACCACCTGCATGTCCTCCCTCATCACATCCATAAACCTCTTCTTTAACCTTCCGGGTGGCACAGTGGCTAAGTGGGTAGCTCTGTCGCCTCACAGCAAGAAGGTCCTGGGTTTGATCCCCAGGTGGGGGGGGTCTGGGTCCTTTCTGTGTGGAGTTTGCATGTTCTCCCCGTGTCTGCGTGGGTTTACTCCGGGTGCTCCGGTTTCCTCCCACAGTCCAAAGACATGCAAGCGAGGTGAATTGGAGATACAAAGTTGTCCATGACTGTGTTTGATATAACCTTGTGAACTGATGAACCTTGTGTAATGAGTAACTACCGTTCCTGTCATGAATGTAACCAAAGTGTAAAACATTACTTTAAAATCCTAATAAAAACAACAAACTTTAACCTTTCTCTCCTTCTCCTGCCTGGTGGCTTCATCCTCAGCTCAGAACTCTCATACCTCTTCTGCACATGCCCAGACCATTTCAATCTCGCCTCCCTAACACTGTCTCCAAAACATCCAACCTGCGCTGTCCATCTAATAAACTCGTTCCTAATCCTGTCCGTGCTCGTTTATTAAAAGCACACAAAGCAAATGTAATTCTGTAGCGATCCTCATACTGTCGTAGTGTGTGTGGGGACTAATCTGAGATTGAGTTCTGTATCAGAGCCAAATGCGTAAACAGAAAACATGCCATCTCTGCTTACTGCAGCTCTACCCCACAAGCCAAAATATATGTTATGTTATCATCAAAGTGAGACCCCTGCAAATCTGTCAGCCAAAACATATCCGTGAAATGATTCCGAGCACAACCTCATAGCATATCCATCAGCAATGTAACAAAATCGTTTCCCCTGCTGGAAATTGTCCCCAGCAAAGCTGTAATTTTACAGTGCCAAAGAGGACCAACACAATCATGTTTATTGTTGAGCTGCACTGTTTACAATGACGAGCTCTGTACGCTGATTGATTAAAAAAAATCAGTTCAAACTTTAAATCATATATTGTATTAGGGCCAACATGATGGAAAGATTTTAAACTCGGACATAATGATTTTATCGTTGATGTGCTGCTCATGTTGCACTTGTAGGTTGTCATTAAATTTGATGAAGACGGTCATGTTCAGAGTTTACTTGTTTTAACAGAATCTATGTCTCAAGTCTAGGATTGCTAGGTTTGTTTCTGCTTGTTTGCGCTCATGTTTACTGGTAATGCTGGGTAAAAAGGACTGACGAAAACCTGGCAGGCACTACTCACTCTTATCACTGTAGATAAAATGCCGTGGCTGATTGTGTGGGTAATACTTTTCTTGCATGACCACCTGTACCCTGCATTACTTTAAATAAAACTTTAAGTAACCTGAGGTACCAATGACCATACAAAAGCCTCATATTTTTTATACACAAGCTCTCTATAAACAAAACTAGCAAATGCACACTGAGGTTGGGTAAATCATCACCCTTAGACTGTTATTACATGATAATGGAATAGAGTAGAATACAATACCTTTATTTGTTATATACTGTATACATATACAGGTGTACAGTAGAACTAAATTCCTTTTTCGCTTATCCCAGCTTATTTGGAAGCTGGGGTCAGAGCGCAGGGTCAGCCATCATACGGCACCTCTGGAGCAGAGAGGGTTAAGGGCCTTGATCAAGGGCCCAACAGTGGCTGCATGGCAGAGCTGGGATTCGAACTCTCAACTTTTCAATTGATAGCCCAAAGCTCTATCCACAAAGTGGTTTGTGTTTCATTCACTACAATGCTGGTCGCATATTGCTGCTTACCACAGTGTTTACATCTTTTACATGATAAGAAGCAAACTTTCTTGATAGTATTGATAGTAAATACTAAATGACTGAAGATTGACAGTTTATTCACATGCAATATTTTGTTTAATAAAGTGTATTTTAATTTTAAACAAGACTGCTCTGGCTCTGGCTGTCATTAGAGACTTGAGAAAATAAAAAAGGAGGTGGGTTAATGATACTTTATTGCTTCAACCAAGGGCGCATTAAAGGTTATTAAAGTGCTACAAAAATACAGTAAGTGTTTCCAGCATTAATAAATGTGGGATTGCTATTAAAAATATTTTTCTTACAATGTTGTGGTTCTAATTTAAAGTTGAATTAAACAGTTCAGGGTTGCATGAAACAGTAAGAATCAGTTTATTTCAAATCAGACATAAGACAGAGGGTAAAAGTTGACTCATCTGACCGTTTTACATTTTCCAGTGCTTACGGGTCTGTCCTGTAAAGTGTTGTTTATCCCTGTCAGTAAGCTTTCACATGTGACCACTGTTCCTCTTTAATGGTGCTATTTGTTCCTGCCTGGCATACACCATATGGTCATAAGTATGTAGACGCCTGACCGTGCCAAAAACGTGGTCATAATCATGGTCCACCCAATCCTTATTTTTCGCTATAACAGCCTCCACTTTTCTTTATTTGTCTGTGGGAATTTGTGCCTGTTCAGTTAAAAAAATCATTTGTGAGGTCTGGCACTAATATTGGAAAGAGTCTGGCTTGCAGTTCATCCCAAGCTTGTTTAGTCGGATTGAGATCATGGGTCTGTGCAGGCCACTGGAGTCTTTTTACACCAAATTTATAAACTGTGGCTTTTGGTTTGTTTTGTTTCAGTGACTAATGCACTTTCAGGTTGGGCACCACTTATCAGTGTCTTTGAAACTTGAATTTTCTTTACATGATGCAGCAGTCGGCACGGTAGCAGTTTAGTCTTTCCAATGCTTTACATCAAAGACATGTTGTGACCTTGCTGATGAGTTGAGTCTAGCTTCAAGTACAAATTTTGCAATGTTTTAATTACTGCCTTTTATTCTACTTGGAATTAATATATACATTGTTCACTTCTTCTTGTAAAATGCAATCTTAGAATGATCTTATACTCTTTAGATTTAATCCCACACATTAGGCCAGCAGATGTAGGAAGTGATGTGTTGTGCCTGTGCATTCACCATGCCAGCAGCCAGTCACCATTAACCTTGCAGCTTTCATGTGTGGGAGCTCAATGATTGATCGGCTGTCCTGAATTTCAGCATCCCTCCCTCCCTCCCTCCTTCTCTCCTGGGCCGTGTAGAGGTTTGTGGAGGACGGAGCTGGATCAGCGGAATAAGAGAGCATGCAGGATTGCTCCATTCTGCTCCACACCCTCCGGCTTTTTCTTTCCTTTCTGTCTAGAAGGAATTGAAGGAGTGACCTGGTTATTCTGGGGTTTAAGTGTGCGCTGACCTGTTTCTTCTTCTCGCCTTTTACATTATCTTACCGTCTTACCACCACACTGTTTTAGCTGCCCTGATGCAGCGTTCAGGCTGCATTATGCTTTCTCAGAGGTGTTTCTGTGAGAGGCAAAATGAATGTCTGATAGCCTAAAGCTTTTATTTATCAGAACTGTGGGAGGCTTTTAGCTGCCAATCAAACTAAATAGACAGTTGTTAAAGGTAAAGACTTAACTTTGTGTGTCAATGATAACTATTAAGTACCCTAAAGATTGTTGGTACGATCCCCCTCGCTTATTTTTGAGCATTTAGCCATGTGAGGCTATTTCCTCTTGTATGAATCTCAGCATACACTCACTGAGCACTTTATTAGGTACACCTATCTGGTACTTCCATTCACCAATTATTTTATAAGCTACACCTACTGCGCAGATACATTTTGTGAATGTAGAATTACTGACTGCTATTCTTTGTTGCTGTGTACACTGTGCTCTGTAAACCTTTCCTTTACCATATTAACCAATTCAGTGGGCCCACCAGAGAGCAACCACTGACCAGAGTATGTTCATTATGGTGCAGCAGTGTTGTTGGGATTGTTAGATTGTTAGTTGTTAGATTGTTAGTCCTTGTTAGTCAAGTGGTACTAATGATTTGGCTCATAAATGTATGATTACATGAATATTTATAGTGTTTTTTCATGTGTTTATATTTTAATGTCAATCACTAACAGAGAATGACATTAATTTGAGTTCAGTTTTCTGTCATAATATGCTGGAAGGGTCATGAACAGCCAAGAATAGTGTTTGTGGCTGTGGTTGCATGTGCATGTGGGTTTGAACCACCCGTAATGCTGATGCCTGCTGTCTACAGCTCTAATGGTCTACTTTTAATTACTGTCTAATTACCCTCAGGTACTTCAGCACTTGACAGCTTTATGACTTCTGGCTATAGAGGACTTATGCTTGCTGACACTTTGTCAATAATAGGACACGACTGCCCCCGGTGTATGAGTGGTGGTGTGTTGGTAAACCAGTTATATTAGTATTAATATCACTGTTCTTGGATAAATTTGGTTAAATCAAAACCACCCCCCACACACAGTTTTATAAATGTGGGATTATGCTGTAATTTGAAATGCTTTTCTGACTTTCCACTCTTCCTCCGCCAGTAATGAAAGAGGGACAGACTATGCCCTCAAGTCATTTCCTTTACCTTCCTCTGTTTTGCCACCAGTTTCTGAGTACCAGTGAATATGTAAACCCGACACAACAAGCCACGATGCTCACAGCAGTTTTGGGAATGGCTTACCACAGAAGTACACAACTTCTAGTAGATTTTTAGGTGCACATATAGACTGTTTAACATTTGGAAAGAAGATTGATGCTTCAACAAGACAACCCTAATCAAGCAGCCAAAAAATAAAAATGCTTGCAGGGCAAAGCTAATCTCCTGACATAAGTCCTGTTCAAATGTATAAATGATTTTAGAATTTGTGAATGTGTTAAAAGACCCTCTTAGTCTTGAGAGATTAAGGACAGATGTCATTAAGAAACTACCAGTTAAACCAAATAGGGGCAAATATCTAATTATTTTATTCCCTAGACTTCTTCTAGCTTAGGGTCAGGGTCATGACGGGTCCAGCAAGTCCCCCCACCCAGACATGACCAATCTTGTTTACAATAGCACTGGCCAGGTTTCTACACAGACATGATTGGCGGCCTGGTGTAACAGACTGTTGCATCAGTTACCTGACTCTAGCTTCGGATTATGACTATGGTTCCTAGGAAGAGCCTAGTAAAGATTTCACTGATGTTATGCATGCGTCTCGCCTCTATTGTCTGCCCGACATCACACATTGTAGACTGTTGAATGGTCAAATGAAGTTGTCACAGAATCTTTAGAAAATATAGACGTGAGACAATTTGCGCTCCATATTTAAAACCTAACTGCGATAGATTTTATTCACTTTACTTCTGTGACAGAGCTTTTAAAAAGTTGGAAAAACTTTGAGAACTGCTTTTGGTCATCTGACAGGGTGTAAGCTCGCATCAGTGTGTGATTAGACATGGGAGTGCAATGAGAACTTCAGTCTAGCATTTAAACATAAAACATTTTCAAGACAATTTTACAGATGATGCAGTACATGGGGTACCAGTCGCAGCAAAGCAGTGGTGTGTGTGTGTGTGGGGAGGACTGCAAAATAATTAAAAAAAGGACTGCAAAATAATTAAAATAAATAATAGAATGCATTTATTTGTCATATATACATATACAGATGTACAGTACAACTAAATTCTTTCATCATAGCTTGTTTGGAAGCTGGGGTCAGAGCGCAGGGTCAGCGGTTGTATGGCGCCCCTGAAGCCAAAAGGGTTATGGGCCTTGCTCAGGGGCCCAACAGTGGCTGCATGCATAGCCCAAAGCCCTACCCACTAGGCTACCACTGTGTATTTGCTCTCAGCATCTATTGAATAATGCCACCACAATTGGAAACGGACCACAACACATTAGGCATGGCACAGATAGTTAAGTATTTGAATATAAAACATATTGTACTATGGTACCATGTAATAGAGTGCAAAAATTGTCCCACAGGCTTTAAATTAATCTTTTTTGTTAAGATCACTGAATATGTACTTGTGTTTTGTGTTTGACAGGTGAGGGAGCAGACATTTTACTAAGTGCTTCACCTTCAACAGCTTCTACAGCAGCCATGGACCTGAGGGAGCGTAGACATCGCTCTTTGACTCGTGGCCATTGTGCCAAAGAGCTCCAGTTTACCACTTCAACCCTTGATGTGCCCACACAGAAATCCTTCAGATCCAGCGAGACTCTTAAAGCATTTGAACAGGAGGCACGTTTGCCATACGGAGCCTGTGTGGCCAACATAGTACACCACGAAGCAGACGAGTACTCTAGACAAGGAGGTAAGTTCACGCCATGCTTAAGTACACACACACACACACACACACAATATTAACAGACAAGCTTGAGAAGCCTCTCAAAGATCAGACTCCTTAGGGACCATTATGTAGTTCAACAGACGTCTTCAGTTTAAGGATCATCTAGCGTTGCTTAAACATCATAACTTAATCTCAGTATCTCTATTAATAGTTTTGTTTGTCTTTGTTTCACACTTTTGAGTATTAAGCGCTTTTTTGGCACCTGTTCAGAAGCTCAACTTATTTATCATTTTCCTCAATTCTAAACTTAACAACATTCTAACAATGTTGGCAACTTAACAATCAATTCTAAACCATGACAACATTGTCAAGAAATTATTCAGTCTGTGTATAGTGGCAATTATGATAAAGGTAGTTTAGTGACAGCTACATTAATTTCATTTCTAAGTTTAGCCTCTTTAGTAAATGTTTTCACCATAGTAATTGTTGTTGCTTAGAGACAATCAGTGAACGTGCTAGACCATAAAGGTAAATCATACTTTTTTATTCATTTCATTTTTATCATCGCTTTATCCTGGTCAGAGTAGCGGTGTGTCCAGTTCCGCAGGGAAAAACTGGGTGCAAGGCAAGAACACACTTGGCAGAACCTCAGTTTATTCAGTCCACCCTAAAAAAAATCCAACCATGTCTGTGTAGACGCCCGTCCAGCCCATAATACCGCCAATCAGGTCAATCAGCGAACTTTAACTTTCATTTTATTGAATCACAGCTGGGTACAATCGTGCACAAAAATGACAATTGTGCTGATTTCTTGTGTCAATTTATTTACTGTCAGTTTAGAGCCCAGTGGTTTTGTGATTCACAAGAGGAGAGTTTCCTGATTCTAATGATTTGCAGTTTATGTGGGTACATGCC
Source organism: Trichomycterus rosablanca (assembly GCF_030014385.1). NCBI lineage: Eukaryota > Metazoa > Chordata > Actinopteri > Siluriformes > Trichomycteridae > Trichomycterus > Trichomycterus rosablanca. The sequence continues at coordinate 6,897,770 of NC_085995.1, forward strand.
ACCTCCTCTAAGCTATTTAACAGAAAAATGGCAAAAAAGTCTGTGAACACCTGACTATGAGCTAGTTGGACATCACATACCAAAACCACTGGCATTAATGTGGTGCATTAATCTACCCAGGTCACCCTATGCTGAAAGTAAACTTGTCCAGATGCTGTTCCATGAACTTCCAAATCATTTCTGCTATCAAGCTGCTGAAACAGTGGTGATGCTTCCCGTAATCAAGTACAGTTTATATTGGCATGGGCTTTAATGCTGATAACCCCATGCTCTGCATTATCCAGTGTAATCACCAATAACATTTAGATGAGTTTTAAGGTGCTGAATCTGGAACAGGAGGTTCTTTCTGGAACAGCACACCTCTGAGCCCAGTGTTTTGCTTGGTTGTCTGTGAACAGTCTCACCTGTGTTGCACTGTGTTTTTGGATTACATCTGATCTTTTAAACAGGTACCTTTTTTCCAACATTTGCAGAGATGTTACTGTTCCATGTAATGTGTGTATATGTACCTATTTATTAGTAAATGTTATAGAACTTTCAACAACAAGTTAATAAGACCTAGCAAATTACCATCGTTTTTAGAAAACCAAATTGATTTAAATCCCTTTTTACCAAGGCTATATATTTCATAATCCTAGCTATGTATGCTGGTTCATATTATTACACAAAGGAGTAAATAAAATCATATAAAAATTATATAATTGTCTAGACTAGGCATTTTACAACCCAGGTATTTATGTCCGGAAAAGGTGTAACACCTCATTTGACACCCTGTTCATATCTCAGTTGCCAAACTGCCACATTACAATGTGTTGAATAGTAAAAGTTTAAAATATACACTGCCTGCAGGCCTGTTCCACCTCTTGTGTAATCTGTCTACACACTGAACTAATCTCTGAGCTCTATACATGCTACAGGAAGGCTATGTAAAGCAATCTCTAAGCAGCCTCTTGGGTTTCCTTAGACACCTTTCATTGAACCAAGTGCTGCCCTGAATGTGTCACCTGTTCTTATCAGACATCCTGCTACTAGATGCCGCCGATTAGCTGTCACCTGTTTCTCGGTTTCACTTCTCATTTAGAGGTCCCTCTCATTCACAGGCCAGATTGGGACGGGTCTGTGTCTGTTTTAGTAATTTACCTGTCCTGAAATATTTATGAGCATGAAATGCAAGAGGAAGCCTGGACATATTGACAGTTCTATAATTGTTAAAGCAAAGTTAATATATGAGTTTTCCTAGACTTTAATTGGTTGATTTTCATCCAATTTAAGATTGATCTATGACAGCACAAAAAGAGCACAGAAAAAGATTCCTTCTCTACTTTTTAATTCTGGCATCTGGATTTGTCCAAAAACCTGTTTCGTCAAAAACATCCCTCCACTAATCTGCACATTAACTGGTATTTAGCACAAAAGGGGTTCAATCTGAATGAATCACAGAGTAAGAATTCAGAATATACTGCTGTTGGAATTGCCCAAATCGACCCCTGCTTTGATTGTTTTACACTTTGGTTACATTCATGACAGGACAGGTAGTTACTGGTTACACATGTATTATCAGTTCAATTTTCAGTTCAAAGTTATTTTTTATTTTTTATTTTTTTTTCGAATTTTCTCCCCGATTTTTCTCCCAATTTTTAGCGCTTCCAATCTGTCTTCCGCTGCTAACAGGCACACCAGACCTGCATCCAAGGAGAGCACGCCGCTGCCCCACGCCTTCTTTACACGTGTACAGCCCTCCTCTTCTCGTCCGTGCATTCTGCACGGGCGTCTCTTCTGCAAATCAGGGTCCTTACACAGCGCATGAAGACCCACCCACCCACATATAGTCCGGTCCCCCACCCTGCAGGCACTGCCAATTATGCCCGCCAGATGGCGCCCAGCCGACCGGTGGCAACACCGAGCCTCGAACCGGGAGGTTCAGAAACTCGGTGCTGGTGCGTCAGCGGAATATCCCGCTGCGCCACCTGGGCGCCCTTCAGTTCAATTTTATTGTCACTATCACTGACACTTTTGTATCTCCAATTTACCTAACGTACATGTCATTGGATTGTGGGAGGAAATTTACTCAGACACGGGGAGAACATGCAAACTCCACACAGAAAGGACCTGCACCGCTTCACCTGGAATTCAAACCCAGAACCTACTTGCTATGAGATGACATTGCTGCCCACCGAGTCACCGTACTGACGCTTCTCATGTGTAAACAACAGCCGATGCATTACTTTATAGGACATTTGCCGAGGCAGGTGATTTACAACATTGGCACTGCAAATGCACAGTAAAGTAGCACCAATTAAACATAATACAGGCAACAAATCAGCTGGGTACGTTTTACCAGGCATAATGTGCTGTTTACCTAAAAACATCTGTATTAGCAAATCTGAAAAATTTGGGCTTAATAATTAGGACATGCAAATAACATCTGTATGCTAAAATCAAAAGCAGTGTTTTGCACTAAGATGGAAAAGTGAGGGGCATAGTAAAAAAACAGGGGTACATTTTTTGGTTTAATTGTAAAAGCCAAGCTGCTGGTGACAGTCCTGGGGGTTCGATGTTCTGTGAACCTAGCCATTGTTAGGGAAACACATTAGTGCGTCTTTAGTGCTGATTCCAAGCCCTTATAAATCACAGGGTTGCATCAGAAACAGCATCTGCCTAAAAAATGTAAATATGTGGAACGTTGTAGCGACCCTTAATGGAATCAGCCTAAAGGATCATTCATTTATGGTTCACACATTTTCACATATGGATCATTAATACTTTAGATTATGTTTGGACAGCCATGCTATGAAGTGCCATCACATGTTGAGTCTGCCATGCATTACCGTCACATGATACAGTATGTTAAGGTTGACATTCCATCGTAGCCTTTTTAGATGGCCTGTCAGATATTATAGAAATCTGTGGTGACTGTAGCCATGTTGAGCATAATGTCTAGAAACTCACTACTACATCTTATTTCATCACTGACTGAACTCATTTTACAGTCAGTATGTTTCAAATTACCATTTTCGTTCACTTATTATCTATTTACTTTTCTGTAATTGATCCAAATGTAACCTCGCCCCCTCCCTAGGAGTAGGAGTTCATTTTTGGTCTTGGTTCTCTTAGTGCTACCTTCAGTTCTAGGCATGCTCAGCAGATGTTTGAAAAACTGGAGGGCTAAATAAATACATTATATTACACTTATGTTTTAAGCATTTTTACATTGTCATATTATTTATTGTGCGTTATTAATAATCATATGATAAAAAAAATATTTCAAGACTTGACTGAAAAATATGTCAATACCAAATTTATATCAGTTTAGCATTTCAGGCAAGTATTGACCCTGATACCAAGAATCAGGACACCCTTAGATAAAGTTTTTTTTAACTGCGGTAGCTGACTAGGTAGATGTTAGAATTTTTATGTGCTGCACATTACCAGATACATAAAAATTATGAGTTTTTAATAGAATACAAAGCTACTTTTGTAATGATATCGTTAAACAGTGTTAAACCAATTCGAATTAGTGAGATGTCCTTCGAGCTGGAAAGATTCATATATAAATAATCTGTCAGCTGTCAGTCACATTAGTCTGTCAATAGTCTGTAATGCAAAATGATTTCTGAATAAATCACTCATGCATCACTCGGACAAGGTGGCATTTAGTGAAACAAAGAGTATTTAGCTCAAAAATCTCTCTTTTACATGTGAAATGATGCATTCTGGGAAATAAAGACATGAGGCCTGTATGTGTGAATGACACAAAGCTGGAACATTACCAGTAAAGCAGAGCCAGTATTTACCAGGTCTTAAGTGTGAAAGAGGCTTTAATAAGTTTTGCTTTTAGGATCACCAATCCTTATGGTTAAGGGAATGGCCATAGGGGGCACTGCCTTTACACTGCGTTATACTTTTCCCTCCAGCGTGCCCTATTCCTGGTCTCACTAATGAGAAAATGTAACCACTTCACCTTGTGACAGAAAAAATAAAGGAAATTTGGAAATAAATCAGAAGAAATGAGACAGAGCTGTGTGAAACAGAGCACACCTTAATACGGTGTTGTAATGAGTCTGCCTTAATTGATCGGGTGAGTTGATGTGAAGCTTTAAAAGGTGGCATCACTGCGACCTCATTCGCCTTAGTGCTCATTGATCCTGTAGCCCAAACCGGATTTTGACTCAATTCCATCGATTAGAGTTGAACCCTTTTTTCACCGCACAAATGGAACTACCGAAAAATACACTTCATCTTTCTTCTCTCTTTCCTGAAAGCATTTTCTCTGACAGACGACACAGGGCTCAGCCATGTGACCGTGATGGACCCTGAAGTTTCAGTGAATGGGACAGGGCCCAATAGATAGTGAGGAAGATATTCATAGTCACTTGATGTGTTCATAGTTTTATCTATTGCACATGCTTCTGCAGTTAGTGTTGCCACAGGTGACTAAGAGTGTCCAGAAGCTAAAGGTAATGGCACTCAGATGTCACCTTGGCATTCATCTTTTTTTCTCATACTACAACCCACAAGACCAAAATATCAGAAACATCATATGGAAAGAGATTTTTAAGCGACTAAACCTTGTAAGTTATATTTGGTAGATTGCCAATTATCGGCATGCATCAGCTATAAAAGAGTTAGCACTGACAATTAGCACTTTGATGTGTGAGATTTCAAAGCAACAAGAGGCAATTAACACAGAGAAACAGTCTTAAAAGCCAATGGTAAAAACACTATAGGGCCAAAAGTAAAACTGTATTTTTGTTCACATGTTTCAGCCACATTCATTGCTAATAGGCATATACAGTCATATACACTGATCAGCCATAACATTAAAACCACCTCCTTGTTTCTACACTCACTGTTCATTTTATCAGCTTCACTTACCATATAGAAGCACTTTGTAGTTCTACAATTACTGACTGTAGTCTATCTGTTTCTCTACATACTTTTTTAGCCTGCTTTCACCCTGTTCTTCAATGGTCCACCACAGAGCAGGTATTATTTAGGTGGTGGATCATTCTCAGCACTGCAGTGACACTGACATGGTGGTGGTGTGTTAGTGTGTGTTGTGCTGGTATGAGTGGATCAGACACAGCAGCGCTGCTGCCTAGTTGGTCCACCTTGTAGATGTAAAGTCAGAGACGATCGCTCATCTATTGCTGCTGTTTGAGTTGGTCATCTTTGAGAACTTCATCAGTGGTTACTGGACACTGCCCACGGGGCGCTGTTGGCTGGATATTTGGGTTGGTGGACTATTCTCAGTCCAGCAGTGACAGTGAGGTGTTTAAAAACTGCATCAGCGCTGCTGTGTCTGATCCACTCATACCAGCACAACACACACTAACACACCACCACCATGTCAGTGTCACTGTAGTGCTGAGAATGATCCACCACCCAAATAATACCTGCTCTGTAGTGGTCCTGGGAGAGTCCTGACCATTGAAGAACAGCATGAAAGCCAGCTAACAAAGCATGTAGAGAAACAGATGGACTTCAGTCAGTAATTGTAGAACTACAAAGTGCTTCTATATGGTAAGTGGAGCTGATAAAATGGACAGTGTGTGTAGAAACAAGGAGGTGGTTTTAATGTTATGGCTGGTCGGTGTACATATACAAGCCTCCTTTTATACTGCACTAGTCACAGTACAGTTTCAGCAATTCCTCTAAAGCTTGGGTGTAAAGCATTCTATGGCAACTTCTGTTTCTTATCTGCTTATAACATCTTGCAACAACTTGACGACAGACATGTTGCTTATCTCTGTACTTTTCACTCCAGCCACACTTTCTCAAGCAACGATATGACTATGAGGATTTAATACACGAGCAGCATAATACTAATATTCAGATTATACTAAGCACAAAATCAAACATTTCCACTACAGTGTTTATTTATTTAATTTTTTTCCATTACTACCAATCTAGTTGTATCCAATTACCCCCTAGCCTGACCCTAGAGGGGTGGTACCTGTCACACACTCCCTTTGACATGTGCAGGCGCCATCTACCAGCCAGCAGAGGCCGCAAATGCAGCAGTAATGATGACTCTTTTCTGCCTGCACACCCTCAGACATAGCAAATCACGTCTGTGTAGGTGCCCGTCCGGCTGACAGCAGAGCTGAGATTAAAACTTAAGTGTATTTTCTTACTATGAGGCCTTTTATATTACTTTAAAATCAGGTGGTACTTAATAGTTCTTCATTCTCTATAATTTAAAGGAAATGCATTTAAAAAGTAAATTACTATCATTCTATACACTGAAGGAATATTGACTTGACTTCTCATTTGCTAATCTGGATGTGTCAGACACCCCCCACCCCACACACACTTCTCTATAAGTGCAAATGAAAATTGAGCGTTGCTTTCTCAGCTAAAGCTGCACTCAAAACTTGTCAGGTGGCTAAGAAGCAAGACTGCTTGGAGGAGTGTAGTGAATGAAATGTGCTGACCACCCTACTGATCAGAAGCATGTCTGGGCCTGTATATACACGGGCCTTCAATATGGGTAAAAGAGCCTGGCCTTCTGCATTAATCACATCTGATCTGTTACTCTGCTGCTTAGTCCCCCCCCCCCCAACCCCCCAAACCCCTGAAAGAAAGCTATTACATAGCATATATTCTTAAACTGAGCTGAGCTGTTGACCAAACTTTGGTCATTTGATAAACAATTGCTTTTTTTTCTTTCTTTTAATTGTCTCTTTTTTTGGAGGGTAGGGACTTCTGGAATATAGCTTGTATGTTTAAGTGTTACATGCTATCTTATGAGGACAGGGACTCATAGCTACTTACTGCTTATCTGATTATGATGACATGATAACATGACTATAATTATAGAGTAAATGTCTGCAAGTGTGAATGCTGGTACATGGAAGGTGGATTAGATTCATGAGCCTGGTTATCCAGCTAACCAGCTATGCTAACCAGCTGACTTGTGAAGTATTTGTTTTTTACTACAACAGTCTAAGTGTCTGATTTTTTTATTCTCAGAGCTGCACTTCTTGTTGTGGAGTGATATAACGAAAGGCCTCAACCCCTGCGGTCATGATCGGCTTCATGTCCGTTATTAAGTATTTTTTTGTCCTCTGATGCACTTTATTAAGGACCGTGTGCTTGAGTTGGTTCTTCTCTTAATCTCTCCCTCATTTGTTACTTCTCACAGTTGGTGTTTTGATGTAAAATTAGCTGTCATGCCACACTGTTCATTCATCATTTTATTCTGTTGATTCTCTGCTCTGTCTGTGTATCGCAATAAGTCCAGGCAGGCAAAGATCAAAGACAGAACAAGGAAGCTGGCGGGTATTAAAAATAAATGACTCTGAGATTAAATGCACTCTCCCTGACTCTCTCTGACTCTCTTTCTCACTCATGTCTCCTTTTTCTCTTACTGTTTTCTCCAGTCATAAATCCACTCACTTCTTTACAGAATTTATAAAGTCAACCAATGAGAACAGATATGTAGTAACCCTGTAGGTGTGTTTGTCTAAATGTAAATGTTTTGTCTTTGCTAATATAATTTTCTGATATCAGACTGGAACACACAAGAGTGGTTAAACATCAATAAATTAAAAATGTATATAAATATAATAGCAGCACCCACTTTAGTGGCCTGGCAAACCGTAGAGCTAACCACATACACCGACCAGGCATAACATTATGACCACTGACAGGTGAAGTGAATAACACTGATTATCTCTTCATCATGGCACCTGTTAGTGGGTGGGCTATATTACGCAGCAAGTGAACATTTCATCCTTAGAGTTGATGTTAGAAGTAGGAAAAATGGGTGAGCATAAGGATTTGAGCAAGTTTGACAAGGGCCAAATTGTGATGGCTAGACGACTGGGTCTGAGCATCTCCAAAACTGCAGCTCTTGTGGGGTGTTCCCGGTCTGCAGTGGTCAGTATCTATCAAAAGTGGTTCAAGGAAGGAACAGTGGTAAACCGGCGACAGGGTCATGGGCAGCCAAGGCTCACTGATGCACGTTGGGAGCGAAGGCTGGCCCGTGTGGTCCGATCCAACAGACGAGCTACTGTAGCTCAAATTGCTGAAGAACTTAAAGCTGGTTCTGATAGAAAGACATTTTTTAATCTAAAAAGTAATTAAGGGAGCCAAGACTAGAGCCAGTGTTGGTCAGTACATGGTACTGAGTAAATGGTAGGTGAGGTGAAAAATCTCAGTTAGCAGTTAGCAGCGTAGGTTTTGGACCTAGTTAAAATTTAGGATCTAGTTAAAATTTACATTTGCAACATATACATACTCTTTGACGGGGTCTAAATACTGTCTGATTTTACAGCCCTACTAATTCCTAATTAGTGATTTACTACATCTGGTGTCTTAGCCGAGCACAGCAAGTAAATACAGGCTAGCGGAGTTGCCCTCCAACAGAAAGATCCTCAGCACCAGCTATTGTTTATTTCAGGCCTAATACACCAAGATCAGCTACACAAGATTTATAGGTTTTTTTTTCAGCTGCAAACAGAACAGTTGATCCTCAGATTTTCTGTAAACACCCGTCGGATTGAAAAGGATCAAGAATACTTGGAAAAGAAACACCTCAGAATGCAAAATACTTTAAAATGAAATAGCTTTATCGACACAGTATTCATTTACACAATTACATACAAGCAAAGTGAAACAATATGTAGGCTCAACATCTGAGCAGTAATAAGTAATTAATTTAATCTTATCTTTCCTATCTTGTGTTCGTCTGCATCTGTTAAATTAGTTAACTAATAGATTGATGTCTTTATAGATTAATGTTAAAATTTTGGTATTTAAACCTTGTGATTTGTTTATCTCCAAGTTATGCATGAAGCCAAATTTTGCAGAATTCCTTTAAAATTAAGTCATTAATTATAACGTTCAGTTGGAAATGGAGTTAATTTATTTGGACTGGCAATGTTAATTGTAAATGAAAATATAAAAAGTAAATAAAATAAAATAGCTAAATATATTAAACATACAGTAATGATATGAGAGAGTTCAATTGTTATTTTCAGTTATTTAAAAGTAGAAGAAATATATACATTTTACTCTGGTCAAAGAAGAGAATATTTGCATAAATCATTAAAATGTCAAGACTTAAACTTTTGACTTTTTCAGCAGTGAAGCTCATATAAGGATTTAGCTATAGACTGCACACTTTGTGCTTTCTGCTGAACTGTTTAGAGTTTTATTAAAGAGAAGGTGCTACTCAGATTAAACCTGGAAACCCTGCTGGTATAATATTCATGCACGTTATATACATCATTTTAATTAATAATAATAATAATAATAATACATTTTATTTATATAGCGCTTTTCAAGATACTCAAAGACGCTAATTAGTGTATAAACTCGTCACATTTTACTAACAAAAAAGTAACTGATCATGTGTGTTCTCTACACACTTCCCATGTCTTCACTTTCTAATCCAGTACACATTTAGTGCTGTATTAAAAATAAATAAATAAATAAATAAATAAATTGGTACCAGGCAGTGAGATTGAGTGGCAGCGAACACAGGCCCATTTGAAGGAACTTACCCTTGGGCTCAATTACAATAAGGGGCTGCTGAGTGCACGGTATTTAACACTTTGTCAAGTTTATTCTGTCTCCTTAAACAGCTGCCTCCTTAGCTGCATCGCCTGAAGGGCCTTTGCTCTGAATCTGATGAAGAATAATAGAATTTCTGTGTGCTTTAAGAGCCATACTAAATGCTAAAAGTATGTATGGGTTAACGATACGTTTCCTGTCATGTTTTATTAATAATGCATGTTAATTAAACATATGCTTAGTTTATAATAAATGAAGATATATTTGTTATTTACGTTGTCTTTACAGCCCAGTTACTGAATCAAGCTTTACATATTGTAGACACTCAAGAAGAAAAGAAACATTTCCCCTTTTCTTCGTCTTTAGTCAAAAACAAGACAATTTTATCATGTATATTTTTAATCATATATACTATGTTTTATTTAATGTAAAGCCGTGTTTTTGCCACTTTGTAAACCTGTCTGTTGGTATCAGGTTAAACTCATTACTTTTTGGGGATGTATTTTTTTACTTGTGGCTTTGCTATGTAGTAAAATGTATGTAAATATCAGTTGATGTGAAGTGGTATTTCTGAGGTGACACAATTCCCCATAGGGTCGGATCTATTTCGGAGGCCCAATTAAAAGGTGTGGAGTGGCCGTGTGGTGCAGGTGCATTATGTGGCGTGGTGCGTTTGACGGTGACAGGACACGCTTCTCAGACACGCTTTTAACACTACACCCTGGATCTAATAAGGGACCCTAATGATCTTTCATGTGTCTCGGGACCGGTGTGTTGTGTGAAAGCTGGACACCCACACCGGAGTGTTAGTCCTTGCAATTAACACCCTGCCCTTCTGAGTCGACCAGTGACAACACACCACCTACCGCCCTGACATGTCCTGCGCAGGAAGAGGTGTCACGACAAAAGGAGGAACACCGAAAGCAATATGTTAGATGAGATGTTTACATATTAAGCCCTTATCAGATTTAGTCTGGACTGTGCAGAACACAGGTTCATATCTTAGGCATATCAGTGCTTAAAGCCTGTGACAGTGATTCAGTGAATGTTCATCCTCATCAAATACAAATGTTTGCTTTGAAGAACCACTCTGGGGTCTCCACTGAGATGTAATTCAGAGCACTTGCTAGTAACTGGTGGATGACACGCTGATGCAAACTGGTTTTAAGTGTGTGTGTGTGTGTGTGTGTGCATGTGTGTTTGCGTGTGATATCTGTCTGAGTCATGGGTATAAAAATGAACACGCCCTTAGAATATATGTAACCTTCATTCATTTATTTATTCAAGTATCTTTATTTATTCATTCACCTCCTGGTGGAGTTTGCAGTAGGACTGGAGATAATCCAGAAACACTGAGTAAAATAAAAGCATATGACAGCGCATCACACACTCGCTCATTCACTTACGCATTTACACTTATGGGTTATTCAGTATATTCAGTAAATCTACTGCCATTGATTTTGAGAGCTTGAAATATATGAGAAAAATGTACTTAACTCACACACATGCAGTAGGAATTAAAACTAGGACCATGGAGTTGTACGTCAGCAACACTAACAGAGCCAGCACTACATCTGTGCAGTAATATTATTGTAACCAAAGTTCCACACTAATTTTATATCATAGCCTCACAAATAGTAAAAAAATAATCATTCATCATTTGTTTACTTAGGTCATTCATTAGTTCATTGAATTATTCTGTTTTAAAAACAGCTTCATAGTGGTCATTCATTCATATCTTTTTACTAACAACTTGTGACCCTGGACAGCTCTGGACAGTTTGTCGATCAATTAACTCAACAGACAGGCTGAGAAAGTCTTTTGTAATCCAGGCAGTCAGACTGTTTAACACCACATGACAGGGGGACGTTAAACTTAATCAAACTAAACTCAAACTGAGACACACATTTTCACCGCCATATTCAAGCCTACATATTTCTCTTTTTTATTTTCGTTCTTATATTTATACCTATATGTATATATTGGTTCTAATCTATATTAATAATAATACTATTATTATCCCTTTATTACTACTGTTATACTTAACTAACAATGTTTTACAGGGTATCACATCACTCATACACTCAGACATAGGAGCAATTTATGAAAGCTGATTTATTTTTTAAGCAGCTAAAGAAAACTAATAAAAACACAGGGAGAACATGCAAAACCCTTGCAGACAGTGACAGATGACAAGGATAAAACCCAGGCCCCAGGAGCCAAGTGGCTTTGCAGAACCTACTGCTCTAGCTATGATCACATTAATCTGGGGTAAATCTTGACAACACCGGTCTCAAGTCAAAAACACATCAAATATAAGAAAACATCCAAGCTTCACACAGATAGTAACTGTAGGTGGGGACTAAACTTTAAAGCAGGACAACACCAGTCTTACGATGTCATTAATGACAGCACATGACCTTTAGAGTGTCACAGTTGGTTCTAAATTTAGCATGCTGACCTCTCTCTGTTACGGCATTCCTCTTTAATCTTGTCACTAAGTTTTCATCCTGGGTTCACACAAGTGTATGGTTACTTTCATTCATCAAACTCAAAAGCTAAAGTAATGATGGACTCTAAAGGAGTACTGGAGATTATGGTGGAAGGGAGAAGATTGGAACAAGTGGACACCTTATATTGGGAAAGAAGAGCATCAAATACTGCAGAATGTGCTGATAAAGTGAAGTGAAGAATAGCAATCAGCATGGCGATGATGGTCAAATTGACAAGGATATGGATAAACAAATCAATTAGCACCGTCACCAAGCTACGACTGAAAGTCTTGGTCTGGCCTGTAGCCATGTATAGATGTGAAGCCTGGACACTGAAGAAAGAGGAAGAAAGATACATTCAGGCTTTTGAGGGCACGTGCATTCCATGAAGGAAGATGATGACCACTGAGCAAGTTTACATGAAGGCCAGAACAGAAATTGAGCTACTGAACCACATCAAGTTTTGCAAGTTGGGCATGTGATAAGGAACTTGTGGAGGAAGACATGAATAAGCTGAATAAAGATCATAATGATGTGGATTGAATTATCAGGGTCCAGTCTGATACAACGAAACGGAGAGCGCTGGAGAAAGCTGACCCGTCAATGCAGCCAGTCATCACAAATTGATAATGTGTGATTGCTGCCTTATTATTGGTTGTAAAGTATGATGTTGACCAATCTCATGGTCAGGTGTCCACGTACTTTTGCCCATATATTCCCTTTCACATCAAAAAGCAAGTGGAAAAATGAAATCCACTGGAAAACCTTGATTCATGTCTTTTTGTCTGAATTGCTTTTTCATCTCACCCCTAACTCTCCACCACCACGTCCATCCTTTTCTTTTGTAGGGCAGCCTGGTCCACGTTTTTCCTCAATTGTTCACCCAAGTCTTTCATTATTCAATGTTTCATTCATCTCAGTAACTGCTTTATTCTGATCAGGGTCAAAGTTACACAGAACATATCTCAAAGGCAATGGGCAGAAGGCAAAACTCCATCCCAGTATATTCCATTCACACATACACAGCTAACATACCAAACTCTACACACAATAATAGGAAGTAAAGATTGAATCTGGGACAATAAAGTTGTACAACAGCGCTGTAGCTAAGCACCAATATGACTGAACCCAATCTAGTTAGTTGGAAACCTTGACTCATGTCTTTTTTATATATATATATATTTTTTTGTTTATGCATTTTCTCCCCTTTTTCTCCTTTTTAGCGAGTCCAATTGCCCGATTGCGTCATGCTTCCTCTCCACCAATGCCGATCCCTGCTCTGACTGAGGAGAACGAAGCTAACCCACGTCCCCTCCGACACGTGGGCAGCATCCAGTATGCATCTTATCACCTACACTTTGACGAGTGCAGTGCAGCTCAGCATTGTGTATGGAGAGACACACCCTGAGAGCACTCTTTTCTCATCTCTGTGCAGGTGCCATCAATCAGCCAGCAGAGGTCGTAATTGCACCAGTCGTGAGAGAGGGCCCATTCGGCTTAATCCCACCCATATCTGAACAACAGGCCAATCGTGGTTCATGTGGCCGCTCAGCCTAGCCGGCAGGCAGAGCTGAGATTCGATACGATGTATTCGAGATCCCAGCTCTGGTTCCAGCGTGTGTTTTTAACGCTGCACCACCTGAGCAGCCGATTCATGTCTTTTTGTCCGCAACTTTTTATTTTATTTCATTTTTAATTTTTGAAACGGTTTCAGTATTTTCCTTAACTGGCTTATCTAGTGCCCTTTTCCAACAATAAATTCAATCTTTAATTAAAACTTAATGTGTCTGTAATGGGATGGAGCATGTCATGACAGATGTGCCAGATGTAAACCTGCACCTAAGATGCTATGAACCCAATCACAGGAGTCTTGAACATGAAATACAGGAAAGAAAAATGATAATACATAAAAAAAATAAAATAACAAAACTAGAGAAAGGAAATCATAAACCTTAGCAAATTGTAAACGAAATCCCTCAAACAAAACTGCAAATCCAACAGAAAGATAAAACCAAACTAAACCAGGGACAATTAGAGTTCGGGGACAGAACTACTGGATTCCTGACCACCCAAGATAAAAGGAAGGAAGGCAACCACAATATATGACCAATACCAGGGTACTCCAGCACTTGGATGCAACTCAGCCAGATATTCAGTTCACTGGCATGTCACAACCAGTACACAGAGAGCGAGCAGACATCAGCACAGGTAGCGACTAAGATCTCAGGAAGTTGCCATGGCATCAGTGAAACTGAAGATGCCAGTGGCAACTGAAAAGAATCCTACAGTTTACCGACTGACTTCCGACTGAGAAACAAAAGCTGAAGAGCAACTAGCAAGGGAGTCAGCAAGAGAGAAAGAGACTCAACACAGAGCTGGGTCCCAGCTACACTTTTAAATGTTCCCCAGGTGTAGCAAGAAACTCTGATTGAAAGCTCAGGAATGCTTTCTGTGTATATTTAAGCAAAACTGTGTCATGTGGTTTAAAAATTATAATGCATACCACATCGTGAAATGTATTTTATCCTCCGAGCTGTTATAGTGCAGCAGGAATAAAAAAAGAACAGGATGACGTGCTAGCGGACGCACCAGTCATCTGTCTATGATCAAGGCCTTTTCAGCTCCAAAAAGCTCCTCGAAAGGTAAGTGTTTGGTTATCTGTAAGGACCTCATTGGGACCGCATTGTCTTCCTTTCCATGCATATGCTGTTAAACTCATCCTGTGACAAAGAATATCAACCCCGCCATGTGAAAAAAGTAATAACTATCTATGAGACACTTTTGTCTCCCATTCAAGAAGGCTAATCTGTATGGTAAGAGTAGTTAATAAGTAGACAGATTAGTATACTGAATAAAGTGCTTGGTGAGTGTGTATTCCCTTTATGTAAACCTTATCTAAACATATAAAACAAATAATAAATGGAACAAACTACACATGCATTATGAAGCACTATTCAGCACTAGGGCTGTAGAAGTTACAGAAACCTTTAGCATTAGTCAACTCCTCCTGCTGATACAGATTCCATGTCATGCCATCTGATTGACCAATCAGACCACCTCTCACAGCCTCTTCAAATGTCAAATGCTTCTCTAATGAGCCTGATACAGCATAATGATGGGTAATTTAAACCCTTGGGGCCCAGAATAAACTCAACATAGACCTCAGAGTTGGATTGAGGTAGAGTGTTACCTCAGTGTGGGTTCCAGCATTAGAGAAAGATGCCATTGCAGGCAAACCAATGTGACCCTGACCATGATAAAGCGATGGTAAAACAGACAATGAATGTATGAGTAAATGCCTCTGAATGCTTCTCATTTCAATTACTTCTCAGTTGTTATGTAGACCAGGGTTTTTTTTTTTTTAACTTTTTTTCAGGCAACCCATATTTTGTCCATGATTATTTATGCGACCCAGGCAACACGAACAATGCATCTTACTCTTTCTGTACAATCTGGTTCCACAGTGGTTTACAAGATGTAACAGCTAGTTTACTTGCCACCTCTAAGTTAAATACTTATTTAGACAACCCTACTTTATATGGACAACTCACTTGATAGTTTTATCAGTTAACCCATACAATGGTCAAAAAGTTGTTTAGACAACCCACTGAAAAATCAACTAGTTAATTGTATTAATCGATGTCTTCTTCGGGCGACTTAGTAAATATTCAAGGATTTTTAGACAAATAGTCATCCAAACAACCCAACAAATGGTTAAGACAACCACTAACCATTAAACATTTGGCTAATCATTTGGAAAGCCTACTAACTAGCTTATTTTTTTATTCAGACTATTCATCAACTAGTCAATTACTCAATTAGGCAACATGCTGAATAGGCATCTTGTCATATTTACATTTACATTTTCGGCATTTAGTCTGAGCAGTTGAGTGTTAAGGGCCTTGCTCGAGGGCCCCACAGCAGCAACCTGGCAGTGGTGGGGCTTAAACCAGTGACCTTCTGATTACTAGTCCTGCACCTCAATCGCTAGGCTACAACTGTGGTCCATATGGGGTTATTTAAACAATCTACTTAGAACTTGTTGACTTGTTATTAGGACAACTATCTGATTGGTCGACCAGTAGTTTAGACATCCAGATCCAGCATTTATCATCAAATAGTCGACTTCTTGTACAGACAACCCATCAACTGGTTAGTCAATTGTTAGACAAACCCACTAAAATTTGATAGGATCTTTAGGCATCAAACCCATACAATTTAATAACCAGTAAACTAGTCCTCGAGACAAAAACTTTTACAGGGTACATTGCATGCTTGCTAGTCCTGTCGGTCTCTCTCTTTTTTTTTTTTATTGTATAAGCTATTTATTTCATATGATAGTGTTTGTGCTAGTTCTGATAATTCTCACGTTACTTATGAGCACCCAGCAGTACAACAACACAGCCATGTCTGGCAAAATACCAGTGCACATCTGGCTCTGACTTAGCAATACAGATGTGACGATCGACGACAGACAAATCCCCACACCGACACACATCCTTACTCAGCTTTGTGGTAATTGTAGCACCTAATGCTTTGTGTCTTTCTCAGTTTATCCTAATAATCTTCTTCTTTCTCCACCTCTAAACTGTTTCATATTTATGTTTGTGCAAAATGCTGGGATCAGCATCCTACATACTCTCTCACACCCTCTTTCCACATCCTCACTCCTCCTCTCCACTTCCAAATGCAATGACACGTCTCGAGCTGAGGGAGACTTTTCCTCTCATCCTCTCCTGTGAGTCCTTACAGCTGTTTTCTCAATTACAGAGAGGGTTCAGTGTCACTCTTTTCATTTGGAATCATCAGCCACTTCTTGTACTTAGCTTTATGGCTCTTCTAGGTTCCCCAGAGTGGCAAGCATTGTTTTTGTTGAACTGTCATCACCAGCATCAGCCATGGTCTTGTTCCTTCTGACTGAAATTGGGTTACCAGTCACCATGTTACATCAGCTTGCCTGCCAGCAGGACACTGTAAAAAGAATGTAAAAGTACAAACATAGAACAAGAAAATGTTACTCAGGTAATGGTTTTTGGTGCAAGTACAGATTTTTTATTGAAAGATCCAAAATCAAATTCAAAAACAGGTCAAACGTAAAAAACAATGCATCTGTCTGGCTACTATGGACATGTAAAATGTAAAAACAGTGCACTTAGATGGATGGATCTGTGCACATAGATGATCTGGAGCACCTAGCGCCTTAGCTGTCTAAGAGATTCCAACATAGGCAGGTGAAAAGACAGGTGAGGTGAATGTCAGAGGTGGCACTTGATTGTTTAAGTCCTCTTTGGTCGGAGGCAAGATTTCACTGGGGTAAAATGAAGACGGCTTGATTGGGAGCAAATAGAAAAGAAAAGAAGAAATTTTCCAGCTTCTGTTTTATGCTGTAAGCATCATAAGTGCCAGTATAATCAGGGTTGCCAGATATGAGTTACATAAGCTTTAGGGTTGCAAAAGACAACCCAATAAATAAGTTTCCAAAAATAGTTTTCAAATGCTTTCATTTTATCACATTAATAAATACAAAACATGAAAATTAACAGATCAATTCATTGTAATCAATATTGTAAAGATTTTATTTTATTTTAGTAAACAAATCATAACACTAACAAAAACATAACTGCATGTACCAAAAGACACAGGCATGTTTAATGTTTAAATTAAACAGAATCTGTAATGAGCCTCACTATCAGTGTATTTCTTTTTTCTGCACTGTCGTGTTTGTGCTCTTTCCTCATTAGTAATTCATAAACACCCAGCATATGGACTATAAAATTGTTACATCCACTGCCAAGACCTTACTTGCCGAACAAATGTACATAAGAGAGAACAAGATAGATAACCTAAAATAAGTTACTAGAACATTATTTTAAGGCTGTGCTGTTATGATCAGAGTTACCAGATCTACAAACAGCTCGAAACAGCAGCTCTTCAGACAGGCACATTTGAGACCAGGTCTAATAACTGTTAGAAACTAATATATGCAAATCACCCCAAAATTTAATATGGAAAAGAAAACCAACTCTAGCTATTTAAAAAAAAATCACTGGATAATTTGGGAGCAGGCAAATGCTCCCAGCAACACAGCTGTGAATTAAGAAAAAGAAGAAGAAGCAACTGTAATCTGTAAAACAAATGCCATTAGGAACTGAGTACAGTCTGTTTGCCAAAGTCAGGGAAAAAACTAAACTATAAGCTTAAGCTAAAAATAAATTTGTGTGGATGATTACGTGGAATCCAAAAAGCACCAAAGTTCAGGCATGCTGTAATACAAGGTGATGTTACATTGACATTGACTTTAAGGGTGTCAGAGAAGATCCAGCTGCTTCTATTTCATTGTGATTCTTTCAGTCACCCAAAAAGTTACAGAAGTAATTAAAAGAACGTGTATTTAAAATCTGCTACTGTTTTTGTTTGTTTGTTCGTTTATTAGGATTTTGGTTATATTCATGACAGGAATGAAAGTTACTCATTACACAAGGTTCATCAGTTCACAAGGTTATATCAAATACAGTCCTGGACAATTTAGTATCTCCAGTTCACCTCACTTGCACGTCTTTGGACTGTGAGAGGAAACCGGAGCTCCTGGAGGAAACCCACGCAGACACGGTGAGAACATGCAAACTCCACACAGAAAGGACCCGGACCGCCCCACCTGGGGATCGCACCCAGGGACTTCTTGCCTGCTACTGTGTACTGAGTCCCACGTGTTAATCTGTGCAGGACGGATCCCAACCCCGGTTTTATAAATTCACTGAAGTGAGTTTTTTCTTAAAGCAAGTTCAGTCATCTGATTCCCCAGCGTAATGTGTATACATATGAAGAACACATACAGATTACATAATATCCAGGCACCGCGACT
Source organism: Trichomycterus rosablanca (assembly GCF_030014385.1). NCBI lineage: Eukaryota > Metazoa > Chordata > Actinopteri > Siluriformes > Trichomycteridae > Trichomycterus > Trichomycterus rosablanca. The sequence goes on from NC_085995.1 coordinate 6,916,646, forward strand.
GTGTCTTCTTTTTTCCTTTTCTTTTTTTTTTTAGCTGGAGCAGAGGAGAGTGGAGTAAGATTGATTTAAAACTGTTGCTTTCAAGAGGATACCAGAGATTTCTTCTCTTAAAAGGGAAACCAGAATTTAACTCATTTATATTTTATGAAAGCAGTCTCCGAGGAATTTTGCAGAAAGATTGCCTGTGGCAAAGTTACAGCTAAAGTAAAACCCTGTGTCACTTTGTTATGGTTATTTTTAATGCAGCATCTCAAAGCTACATTTTGAAATTCTAGCTTTACTTCCCTCAGAAGTGCAATATTCAGAATTAAAAATAAAATGTAAAAAAAAGGAATAGCATACAGTATTGGTGTGGAGCTCAGGCACAGTTTTATTCTTTAAAAGATCATTTTACATTTCTTTGTAAAAGAAAATTACATTGTAAGAAAAACATCTATGGTCACTCTGGTCTTGGCCTTCTGTGCACCTTATTTGCTGAAATGTTTCACTCCAGTGACTAGCTCTATTGGGGCCACCTTTTCTTCCTGGGAAGCGCTGGTCTTTCTTCAGTGTATTCCAGACAAACACACCTGATTGTATTTTATTGCAAAGTTTTACTTTTACTTTCATTTGAAATTGCAAATTAGAAGTTTCTGGTACCAGTCTGTGGGCCTTTTGGTACAATAACAACAGGGAAGAAACAACTTTTTGGACAACCAAATAAATATTGCATCAGATGACCACACTGACTATAAATCCAAATCCAGAATCTAGTAAACAACTGTGAATTCAAACTAGTCCAACAGATAGTGACACTGTGACTCTTACATATTGCAAAATTGAAAAGACACACTTCCGCAGTGACCCTCAATACTGCATGTGATATTGGTGAACATAATTGGTGGAGTTACAAGTGATCAACTGAACAACTGAAGTGGTGGAAGAAGGTTTTCCCCCTTCAAAGCAGTTTTAAGTGCTTCAGTCTACATCATACAAGAATGTGTAAACATAATCTGTTTATGTTCCTATTTACACTCACTGGTCACTTTAATACCAACTACACATACAGTTTTACTAAACCCCATGTAACAGGGGTGATGATAATAAAGGCCTGAGACTCATGACCAGGCTGATTCTGGGCCAGGTTGCAGGAAACAGACAGAATCTGAAAGAAAAAAATAAAAGAGACTGTGCGCTCGATTCACAGGCCGGCGGCCAGGATTCTTTTTGCGTGGCGTTTGCATGTTCTTCCTTGTTTCGGCATGGGTTTTTTGCCCAAGTCTAAAAACATGCAGTCAGTTAGCTACCAAAAATTGTCCTGTGTGCCCTCTGGTTGACTGGTGACCTGCTAGTTCTACACATAGATGGTAAATACAAGATATTTACCATCTGAAGCAGGATTTGATACCAGACTGGTGAGTGTTACAGGCGAGTGCCCTACAGCCTTCACTACGTGACAGCCTGGTACACTGCAAACAAGAGTGGAAGGAAAGAGTCAACGAGTCAAGCAGTCGTATCCTTCTTTGCAAACTATAGAGACTGTTGTGCTAATTAGAGTAGCAATAATTTGTAGCATTCTCAAAAGAGCCCAACTGGCATCAGCAGCCGTTTAGTGTTCGATGTTTCCAAGCTCTTGGCCTGTGTGTAAGATTGTACGAATTGCATTGCACTCCACATAAATCATCACGTGTTCAGGTGTAACAGTGCGTTGGGTATCAGTGAGCACTGCTGATGATTGACATTGTACATCGTTTCTTGACTCATTGGGGGGGATTGCACTGACAATGCTCTTTTAATTACTAGAAAGGAGAAAGTCGCTGTGCATGCCTTTTCTCTTTTAATTGCTTTTCCCTCCACTTTGCACCAATTGGACCTTGATTGTGTTTATTGATTTTGGTTGATGTGATCCAGTCTGGATTATGTTATAGTGTAGATTTGTTTATGGGATTGGCACTGGATAGAGAACGACTTGTCGGAAATGTAAGCAAGGCATGCTGTATTTGTTGTGTGGGTAATGCATGGCATGCTGGGTGCTGTGGGACTCTTAAGCCTAGCCACATGTTACTCGGGTTTGTACATGGCCCAGAATCTGAACCCAGATCTGTTAGGTTCTGTGGCGTCAGGGGAATGTGCCATCTCTCCCTGACACCACAGGCCTTACAGAGCAGAAACGAGCTGCTCATTTAATTACCTGGGCAGCTCGTTAGGGCGAACGAGCTACAGCTGTGCCTGGTGCCTTCCCTTATTTAAGGGAAAGGTGCAGAGCTGTAGCCGTCGCACCTTCTGCTCATGTTGGCCGATTCTTTTTTCTTTCTTTGAGTTTGTTTGACACTGCGGTGTCCTTTTATGTTTATTGTTTTTTTTATCTTCAGGTTGTGCCGCCGCACTGTGCCGCCGCCGCCGTGCCGCTGCCGCCGGGCCACCGCTAGTGGGCGCCACCACGCCGCCGCCGCCGCCAAGCTGCCGCCATAGTGCCGCAGCTGTCGTGCCGCCGCCGCCGCCTGGTTGCCGCTCTCAGGTCGCCGTCGGGCCGCTGCCGCCGAGCCGTCGAGCCGCCGTGCCGCCGCCACCTAGAGACCCCATGACTGCGCCCAGAGGAACCTGACCCCCTCCCAGCTACCGCTGGTGACAGCGTCACGTTCCGCCCTCTGGAGCGCAGGAGCAAATGGCCACTTCCCAGCCACCCTGGCTGGTGACAGCGCCTTTGCTTTTAACTTTTGAAATCCGCAAGTAAATCACACCCGGTGGATGGCATGGCGCTGACCAGCATTAACTGCTGGTGAGCGCCGTGCCATTTATCTACCGGCGGTGTTATCCCCCCTTCTTCGGCCAACAGCGCGAGGTTTCCCACCTCGCGAACCCGGTCGCTTCGCCTCTTTAGTGCTGGGAGCGGTTTTGCTTTCAGCGTTGCTGTGGCAGCGTGCTTAAGCTCCCAGCCTGGAGGTGAGCGACCAGGGTTCGCGCCTCGCGCTTTCCCTTTTTCCCCTTTATGTTTTTTCCCTTGTTTCTTTCAGTCTGGCGTCACCGGCTGCCTTCGGGATTCCCCGAAGTGTTTTTTGTTACTGTTATTCCTTTATTTTATTGTATATTATGTTTATGATTTTGTAAATAAAACCCTTTTAAGTTAAACCCTCTGCATCCTTGGGTCCTTCCTCCCTGAATCATAACAAGATCTTCTTAGTTAAGCCTCTGCTTACTCCAGCATTTACTGTGTCAGTGACACTAGGGCCATCAGAGGAGTCAATACTCGACTCCACCTCCTCTGCTTTTCTACAAGCTTAATAATGGCCAACATTTTTATCAGGGCAGGTGGAAAGCTTAGTGACTGTAAGCCTGGTACACCTGAAGAATGGTAAAGCTTTTTACAGCTATATATTCTTTAATAATGTTTCTGTAGGTATTTTCAAGCATCACTAAATTCCCTGCCTCAGGGTTGAAAAAGAGTTGTCTCATTATGTGACAGGAAGTGGATTATATTCTTACAGATAATCTGCTGTATTAAATCAAATGAGAAACAGTTGTTATTAGGATGGATAAAGAACCATAAGGAGATTGAGATAGAAAACTCACAATAGAACAGTCACAATATTAAACAGGAACAAAGCAGCATTAGATGGTTTAAAACAGCTTTTTCCATATGTCTGTTAGCCGAAAAAAAGTATCGTGGCAGTAATTTAAATGTATTTACATTTATTAATCCTGGGAACACTGAGCTCAAAGTTGGAACACAATCTGTACAGAGAACCAATACAACACAGCTCACCACCCAATCACTTATTTACACCTGAGGCAATTTAATGTACAGTAATCCCTCCTCGATCGCGGGGGTTGCGTTCCAGAACCCCCTGCGAAAGGTGAAAATCCGCGAAGTAAAAACCACGTGTTTATATGGTTACTTTTATATATTTTAAGCCCTTATAAACCCTCCCACACTCTTATAAACATTTCCCGCACAGTTATACAGCATAAAGCGGAATCTAATGCTTCTCTCCTTCGCTGAGCCAATCAGCACCCAGGATACTTAACCGCATTCTCTGATTGGGTAGCTTCTCAGCCATCCGTCAGTAGCGTCCCGTGTATGAAATCAACTGGGCAAACCAACTGAGGAAGCATGTATCATAAATAAAAAGACTCCTTGTCCGCAGAAATCCGCGAACCAGCGAAAAATCAGCGATTTATATTTAGACATGTTTGCATATAAAATCCGCGATAGAGTGAAGCAGCGAAAGTCGAAGCGCGATATAGCGAGGGATTACTGTATATGTAATACATATATAAGGTGCTCAGCACTACCATTGGGATCCAGAGTGCTATTGGCCGGTCAGGTGTTTACATACAGACATGATTGACTGTATTGGGTTGGGCGCTGGGAGGGTTGGTTTAGTTGACTTTCATTATTTTATAGCTGGCATAGTGGCGTAAGCAGGTAGTCACACAGACCCAGGTGGCTGGGACCCCTGTGTTAAGTCTTTGGTCACTGTTTTTAAAGTGTTTGGAATGATCTTCCTCCACATGGGTTTCCTTTTGAGTCTCTGGTGTTTTTTACCCCCTAAAACATGAAGTTTCAAATTCCCAAGGTGTATGGCTAAATGTGTAATGCCCTAGATGGTTCTCAAAAAGGAATAATTGAGGGATGTATTGACAGTGCTTGGTTATTTTGTCATTATTTAGTTTTTGCATTCAGTTTTATTTAGTATGGGTAGACAGATATTAAAACAGGCCAGTCAGAAGCGGTGTGTGTGTGTGTGTGAGGAAAGAGGGAAAAAAAGAATGTTATTGCTTTATTTAATAAATAATTAAAAGGTGGTCACTTGTAAATGTTTAAAAACACAAATCTCAAAGACTTTGCTTCTTTAATTAAAGATTATGAAAATAGTGTATGTGTTTTAATTGTAAAGCTTTTAGTCTCGTATTTCTGCCTCCTTCTATACGTTAGCTGCTAAGGGCTATATATCAACAGCTTTATAATGTTGCATTCAGTGTGCTTTTACTTTTTATATGCCAAACTAGAAATGTGTAAATAAATTGATGGGATTTCTTGATTGGTGAGATGGTAAACTGTAAATGCAGGTATTAGCCATTTTGATCAATTATGAATATGAATATAACATGAATATGTTTGATCAGACACATTCATTTAATTAATGAATCTAGTAGAGATGTCCTGTTATTTTATACTCCTGTCAGCCAAACAGAAAACAGAATTTCTCTTTTTTATTCCTGATGGTAACCTCATTTATTTCCATATGACACTTGTTGCAGAAATACAGTCGTGTGTAACAGGTAAAAACAAACCCCAGTTGTTGGGAAAAGTCTTCTGGGAATGAAATCTCTCTTGCAAGGAGATGATATGAAGTTGATTTGACATAAGCAGTTAATTTGTCAAGGGAGGCTAAATTTTATTACACTTTATATGACAGTTCTGTTGGTGGTGTATAGATGATATAACCAAATCTCTACCAGTAGACGATGTTTATCTGTATATTGAACATCAGCTTACAAATAGGAATAATAATAATACATCTGTTAAAATATGCAATTCTTATGTTGCTCTTATAAAAGTCTCAAGGTTATCTTAAAGACATTTTTCAAGAGATTTGTCTTCTCTGCCTAGCAAAAGTATTTTCTTTCTCCTTTTTCTTTTAATTTTTTTTTTTTTAATGTCCATTTGCAATTCCTTTACAACCTGACCCACCCAGTGGTAGATTCTTACAGAGAGACCTTGACACATACAGATAAACTGTATTTGTGCTGTGTCTGTTTCACTATTTGTGTCGGTGTATTATCCAGGCAGTAGGAAGAAGTTGGTGATGCTGATTCCACATACAATCTTCCCTCCATCAACGACGGCCGAACTCTAACTCATGTCTGTGTGGTGTTATGCTAGCGTTTTAGACTGCTGCACTACACTAGACCCAAACATTTATGTGGCATATTTTAAAATATACAAAATAATGTTTGATTTTTTTAAACTGCTAATATAAAAATGTCAACAATTAGTCATAAAATGATGAGATGCCTAAGTAGCTTAAGATGAATGGGTTGTGTTTGCCTTTTAGAGTTAGAAAAGTCCAGTACAGCAAGATGTCACCATGTTTCTCTTTATGATCTTAGAGAAAAGCCTATAGGGTACAGAACATTAGATGGTCACCACATTGCCTCTTTTTATGTTGATGTTTCTAGGAAACTTCACCCTGGCAGAGTTAGGAATCTGTGAGCCTACACCTCACCAGAACACCTACTGCCCCAACCTGGGGCTTCTGCAGCATGGCTACTCACTCAACGCTGGCTCTGATGCCGACTCCGATCCCGAAGGTCCCATCTCTCCAGACAGAGCCATGCAACTGTGGAGCACCCGCAACGTCAATTCCCGCCACAGCTCCGGTCAGTCTAGCCGCGAGAACTCGGCCCTGACCCTTACCGATTCGGAAAATGAACACAAGTCAGACGACGAAGCAGGTAGGATTTAGTAAATAAAACGATTAAAGGAGTGAGAGAATGCATGCCTCAAACGACAGACGGAAAGTGTAAGTGCTCAAGGCTTTTAATGGATTTTTTAATGCAGGTGAAAAACTGCATAAAAGTCATTTATAAGGAAAATGTTTGCTTTTATTTGTATTCACTGGGTCGTGGTTTTCAGATACACAATATCTGACTGTGTAGTTCTGAGAGCAAAGAGTTTATTGTAATGACAGCTTAAAGTGAGTTGTTGATGAAGTGATGTGGTTAAAGAAATAGCATGTGACATTTTAATAGAAACTGAACTCAGAGGACGACGAGGGTGTGTAAAGCTGTATTACAACTGCACATTTCAAAACAGAAGTTAGGGCTGGGTGATGTGTAGTACATAAAGACTAAAGAGAAATGTCTGCTGGTGGAAAGTTGACTCTAGTGTTTATGCCATGATGCCCATATACTTTTGGTGCTGAGCTATTTGACAGTTAAACTGAGCATACCATTTTTTAATCTGTTCTTGCAAATGTTCTTGCTTGTGATAGTTATTGCCTTATCTTGCTTTTCTTCCATGCTGATGAGGACTGTTAATTTTTACCTTCACTTATTGCTGAGTTTACGAGCACAGGCCACATCACACCATCACTGTAGTGAATAAATACTGATTATGAGACTATAATGGAGGGGAGGGAAACTGAGTTCAGGGTGGCTCTTTCTTTGTGCTGTGCCCCCTTTTTTATTTATTTATTTTTTTAATTTGATGGAAATAATCCAGCGCGGAGATTCTGAGCTTCAGAGTTCGAATCTCGGCTCTGCTACCGGTCGGCTGGGCACTCTCTAGCAGACACAATTGGCTAATGCCTGCAGCAGACAAAATTGGCTTCCAGTCTACTGGGTGGAAGAGTTATTTGACGCTGTGTAAGGACCTTGGTTGCCCTATAAATAAAGTGGAGGAGCGCAGGGATCGAGGCATGGCTCTCTGTACGAAGGAAGGAAGGGATGGGTGGACATTTGAGGAAGTGAGTGTCAGGTGAATATACACCCTCCTTGGACACCATTGGGGGCCTCAGCAGCGGATTGGCTACTCTAAATTGGGAGAAAAAGGAGGTAAAATAAAAGGATGTAACGTTTTTTGGAGGAAAGTTGATGGGGGTGGGTGTCGGGATTCATCAAGGAGGAAAGAAGGAAATGATGATTAAATATATAGGCAGTCCAGGAGATTCAATAGTGTCATTTTCTCCTAAACTCGAGTTCTTCCCAATTTCATTTGGCAGAAGATTGAAACCAGAGACGTGAAAATCGTATCTGCAACCAAAAATGGAGCTCTTTCTTCTTCATTTGTCGTTCCATCAATTTGTCTTCTTAGTTCTTTGGTTACAGGTTCTTTTTTCCTGTGTTTTCGTTGGCAGTGCTTTCGCATCACATCCTGTAAATCCAAGCTTCCGTGTTAATTCGGCGGCATCATATACCCCTGCCTGATTTGCAGGAGGCGTCAAACGAGGTTAATGAAAAGACAACCCCCCAGTCTAATTAGCACGATTTTCACACAACTGCAGCGGTTCCGTCAGCTGTGAACTCCAGCATCAGAAACTCACTCAATTCATCAAAATCCTCAACAGCTATTGAACACTGGAGAAAAAAACACCCTGGAAGAAGAAGACGCTTTCATGTTACCATCTGATAATTGCTTCTCAGCTAATTGCCAACCTAATCTCCTTTCCACGGTCTGTTAGCATGATCCTCATTTTTGAATCTTTGGACTGTACAAGGACCGGCTGGCCAACACTTTTTTAGCTTTTGGTAGAGAAGGATGTTTAATACAGCGTTCTGAGCTTGCATACGTCGGAGAATATTCACTATAGCTAATTATAGCTATTCCCTAACGTTTTGCAACCTTGTCCAGGGTCTTTTATATGCATTTTACCCCCTTTTCTTCCAATTTAGCATAGCCAATTTACTGCCGAGGACCCCGACGGAGTCCAAGGTGGGTGTATATTTGTTTGGCACACACTTCCTGCGATGTGTGCGCGGTCCACCAATCCCTCTTATTTACCCATACTCTGGTGGATTTGCGTGTGAGGTTGGGTTCGTGTACAGAGAGCCATGCCCCGATCTCTGTACTCTCCCACTTTCTGTACAGATGCCCTGGGCAACCAGGATCCTTACACAGTGTTGATAACCCCACCCCCTTAGTCCGGTCTTTCCTTCCCAGCAGACTGGAAGACAGTTTTGTCAACTGCAGGCATAAGCCAACTGTGCCTGCTAGAGGGCACCCAGCCGACCAGTGTCGAGGGTGTATTTCTACCTTTTGCCTAGTGTCCAGGTGGTTCTGGACCCAACATTGGAACGAATAAATATAAGAGGGTTAACAAAAAAATGGGAATACATTAAATAAAAGTTAAAAAACCTTTCCCCGTCCTTTTTTAAGGATGCCAAGTGCTGTATCTCCTCTTCTCATCTTTATTTTAGTCTGTGCATAGAGATGCAAAAACTCTTTCTCTAACTGTCATCTCCACTATCGTCTCTTTATGGATGTGTCAGAACTGCCAGTCAGTTTGAGTGGTCAGTGTCACTCACTCAGGTCTCGGGATATGAAAGCATGAATGGGGTCGAGTGGAAATTTTCATTCATTTTCTCTCTGTAGCTTCCCTGTTTTTATAAACATTTTTAGTAGCCTGCGGATGGCTTGAAGCCTCATGGGGGTTTAACAAAAATTATCGTTGTGTGTACAGAGGCTAAGCTGTAATGTACATGTGTACAGAGGCTAAGCTGTAATGTACATGTGTACAGAGGCTAAGCTGTAATGTACATGTGTACAGAGGCTAAGCTGTAATGTACATGTGTACAGAGGCTAAGCTGTAATGTACATGTGTACAGAGGCTAAGCTGTAATGTACATGTGTACAGAGGCTAAGCTGTAATGTACATGTGTACAGAGGCTAAGCTGTAATGTACATGTGTACAGAGGCTAAGCTGTATAGTGCACATGTGTACAGAGGCTAAGCTGTATAGTGCACATGTGTGTACAGAGGCCAAGCTGTAATGCACATGTGTACAGAGACGAAGCTGTAATGTACATGTGTACAGAGGCTAAGCTGTATAGTGCACGTGTGTACAGAGGCTAAGATGTATAGTGCACGTGTGTACAGAGGCTAAGATGTATAGTGCACGTGTGTACAGAGGCTAAGATGTATAGTGCACGTGTGTACAGAGGCTAAGATGTATAGTGCACGTGTGTACAGAGGCTAAGATGTATAGTGCACGTGTGTACAGAGGCTAAGATGTATAGTGCACGTGTGTACAGAGGCTAAGATGTATAGTGCACGTGTGTACAGAGGCTAAGATGTATAGTGCATGTGTGTACAGAGGCTAAGCTGTATAGTGCACATGTGTACAGAGGCTAAGCTGTATAGTGCACATGTGTACAGAGGCTAAGCTGTATAGTGCATGTGTGTACAGAGGCTAAGCTGTATAGTGCATGTGTGTACAGAGGCTAAGCTGTATAGTGCGCATGTGTACAGAGGCTAAGCTGTATAGTGCACGTGTGTACAGAGGCTAAGCTGTATAGTGCACGTGTGTACAGAGGCTAAGATGTATAGTGCACATGTGTACAGAGGCTAAGCTGTATAGTGCACATGTGTACAGAGGCTAAGCTGTATAGTGCATGTGTGTACAGAGGCTAAGCTGTATAGTGCATGTGTGTACAGAGGCTAAGCTGTATAGTGCGCATGTGTACAGAGGCTAAGCTGTATAGTGCACGTGTGTACAGAGGCTAAGCTGTATAGTGCACATGTGTACAGAGGCTAAGCTGTATAGTGCACATGTGTACAGAGACGAAGCTGTAATGTACATGTGTACAGAGGCTAAGCTGTATAGTGCACGTGTGTACAGAGGCTAAGATGTATAGTGCACGTGTTTACAGAGGCTAAGCTGTATAGTGCACGTGTGTACAGAGGCTAAGATGTATAGTGCACGTGTGTACAGAGGCTAAGATGTATAGTGCACGTGTGTACAGAGGCTAAGATGTATAGTGCACGTGTGTACAGAGGCTAAGATGTATAGTGCATGTGTGTACAGAGGCTAAGCTGTATAGTGCATGTGTGTACAGAGGCTAAGATGTATAGTGCACATGTGTACAGAGGCTAAGCTGTATAGTGCACATGTGTACAGAGGCTAAGCTGTATAGTGCATGTGTGTACAGAGGCTAAGCTGTATAGTGCATGTGTGTACAGAGGCTAAGCTGTATAGTGCGCATGTGTACAGAGGCTAAGCTGTATAGTGCACGTGTGTACAGAGGCTAAGCTGTATAGTGCACATGTGTACAGAGGCTAAGCTGTATAGTGCACATGTGTACAGAGACGAAGCTGTAATGTACATGTGTACAGAGGCTAAGCTGTATAGTGCACGTGTGTACAGAGGCTAAGATGTATAGTGCACGTGTTTACAGAGGCTAAGCTGTATAGTGCACGTGTGTACAGAGGCTAAGATGTATAGTGCACGTGTGTACAGAGGCTAAGCTGTATAGTGCATGTGTGTACAGAGGCTAAGATGTATAGTGCACGTGTTTACAGAGGCTAAGCTGTATAGTGCACGTGTGTACAGAGGCTAAGATGTATAGTGCACGTGTGTACAGAGGCTAAGCTGTATAGTGCACGTGTGTACAGAGGCTAAGATGTATAGTGCACGTGTTTACAGAGGCTAAGCTGTATAGTGCACGTGTGTACAGAGGCTAAGATGTATAGTGCACGTGTGTACAGAGGCTAAGCTGTATAGTGCACGTGTGTACAGAGGCTAAGATGTATAGTGCACGTGTGTACAGAGGCTAAGCTGTATAGTGCACGTGTGTACAGAGGCTAAGCTGTATAGTGCACGTGTGTACAGAGGCTAAGCTTCTTCTAATTATTAAAGAGTTTTGATAAACACCAGGATGGAGCCAAGTACCTTTGATAGATTTTTATAAAGCAGTTTGAAGCTCTTCTCTAATTTTGTCTGTGAGCATAGCATTATCCTTTACTTAATTGTTTTATTAAAACCTCTCCACTGTTAAATGCACAACTATGCTTTTTTGTTTTTATTCAAGCTCACATACACATTCCTTCTGAAATGAAATCAGGAAGGGCTTCGGATCGATGTTGTTTTTGGCCAAGTCAAAAACCAATGAAATACCGTTTTACTCCTCGCTGAAGATAAGGGAATTTTTTGCTCTTTTCTTTATTGAGAACACTCTTTTGCAATTCGTCTCTGAGCGTATTCCTGCCTCTTGAATCTTTTGATGAGGCGAAAAAGAAGAGAGAGCAACGCAGAGGTTGGTAATGAGGCCTCATGTCTGGGTGATTGTCTAATTAAGCAGCCTGGACGCTGACTCTCCTGGCCCTCTCTCTTGGGCTGCCAACTACTGAGTGATTGATTAAGGCCAACTATTCCTCTCAGTGCAATGAGTCAGCTGTCTTCACCTGGCAGGGGCACGGCCGTACGCGGCTCAGACACCGCTGCTTCCTTTGAGCTTTTTCTCTTTAAAGACCCAACAATATTCCGAGACTCCATGTACAACTTTAATGAGCCTAAAGCCATCAGTTTTACATAGATCGCATTTGACGTGAGTACATGCATCAAAACAGTTGAAGTCTGATTCATCTTTTAAAGCATGCTATGTGCCATCACGTCTGCTGCATTTTGTTTACATCACTGTTTGTGCAGTTGCGTTTTTCCCCTCCAGCTGACCACAGAGAATGAAGAGTTAGCATTACTGCGTTATCCGGCATCGCTTTATTTGAAAAGATGTACTCAAATATGGGAGAAAAAATTATTCCATCATCTTGCAATCCCACATGACTGGCAGTTGGCGGTGTTTGACCAATCAGGGTTGCACATCACGTTCGGTAAACAAAAAGACCCAGGCGCCCCATGCTGAGAGGAAATCGAGGAGGTTTTCCTGCTGGATTATTTGTATTCTTCTGCACTGATCTGTGTCACTAAGCATTTAAGAAGCTTTGTTTGAGGCTGGAAAATGGTGCATAGGATTTTTTTTCATTCTCATCCTATTTACTTTTCATTCTTCTTTTAGAAAAAACGAACCTCAGAGATATTGCTTTATATGCATTTATTTTTTACAGTTCAGCTGGTTCAGTTGTTTGGTGTGTAGTGACATCTGTGTGAGATGCTTCTATACAAAAAATCTTAAAGGTTTTACAAGCAGCGTACTACAATAGTAAACTATTTATAGTTTAAATTTTGGTCCCTGGTAAAAAAGCAGTACACGAATGTTATAAATTACATTAAGTCATTTACCAAGATTCACTGGGAAAACATTAAGATTATCGTAAATCATGCTTTGTGTAATTTTCATTTGCATGGAAGTGGCAGATATATTAAATAAACAAGCTTTAATACAGTCAATTATGTTAAATGCAAATGTGTATTGAGAGACTTTGATAAAATAAGTGAAATCAAATCTGAGACAGTGTACAATTCCCTAAAAGGATTGTTTATACAAACCCCATTTCCAGAAAAGTTGGGATATTACGTAAAACATTATAAAAAGAAGAATCTGTGATTTGTTCATTCTTTTGAATCTTTATTTAACTGACAAAAGTAAAAAAATAAACACCAACTCAGTGATCAGTGGAAACATTGGTGTGTTTTAAATATTAAAGAGAATTAACAAATCAGAGTCTCTTTCACTGCATTTGCATAGTGTTGAAATTGTTAGATATTTAACTTACTAGTGAGCATATTAAGGCATCTAGGATTTCGAACAGCCTCCTTCTCGGGAGCGTGCGTAGGATGACTTAAGATGTTGTCTATGAAGAGAGCTCCCCAGGTTTTCGAACACACCCACTGTCACTGTTTTCCCGTTTCTCACTCTGTGAAGTATTCGTTTAGCATACTGTTGACACATTTGCTCCACATGAACTCTAAACACACACAGGTCATGTCTTCTCTCATTAACACATCTTTATTCCAATGAAAATCAGATTATTAGTGCACTAGCACAGCACTTTAAAAACCCAGGTTGAGTCTCGGAGGTGCCACTGGCCTGATCAGGCACTCTACACACAATGGTCGTGTCTGAGGGAAGGCAAGCTTGATGGGTAATCACTGTTTTGCCCAAACCTACCAGCTGATTGAAGCACTGCCACAACCCAAAGAGAAATATGAAAAGCGTCTGTAGAGTGCCTGACCTGGCTAGTGCACTGCTGAGAAGTCTGTCTGAGGCAAAGATTGCAAGTGTGAAAGGGTGTTTGCTAGGCATAAATTGGAGAGAAAAGGGAATCAAATCAGACAAATTAAATAAACTTTACTTTGCACAATACACTGCACAATTCACAGAGCTTCATGAGTGGATTAATGAATCCTGGTTAATTAAGCGCCTTCCATTGGGAAAAAAAAATCAGTTTATCTTTACGTGATCTTTTTTATGTTCTGTGACGTTCTATTTTCTTCATACCTTTAACTTGAAGATTTTCTACTTAGGGCTTCTCTTGTTTGTTTATTAGGATTTTAACGTCATGTTTTACACTTTGGTTACGTTCATGACAGGACAGGTAGTTACTCATTACATAAGATTCATCAGTTCACACAAGGTTATATCGAACACAGTCATGGACAGTTTAGTATCTCCAATTTACCTCACTTGTTTGTCTTTGGACTGTGGGAGGAAACCGGAGCACCTGAAGGAAACCCACGCGGACACGGGGAGAGCATGCAAACTCTACACAGAAAGGACCTTACTGATACAAACATTATTTGGGGTTTACATGATTTTGTCCACCCCCTGAGTAAATACTTTATGCACAATTGAAAATTATGCCAGCATGTTGTAATGTCTTGTTGATGTCATTTACACATTATTTTCATGCAGTGCTGCAGTGAATGTAGACAGGAGTTTAACAGCCTCACACTCTGAGATATTCACATGGTGAGTCCTGGCAGCACAACGCTGTCAATGCCATGCAGTTATTCAGACCTCAGCAGTAGGGAGTCAAGGCACCGCTTTTCCCTCAGCGTTCTCCTAGTGGTTTACACTTAGCCTCTCCCGTCCTTTGCCTCCTGTTTGTTTTTCTCAGACTTAAAAGGTTGTAGAGGGTAACAAGCCGAAATATGTTTGCAGTTTCACAAAGGTCATATTGACTTTGCCCACTAAAGCCACAAAAACACACAAAGAATAGTTTAAGTGATGTCCTTTTCACATTTATCAAAGGACATCTAATGACTGGTGTAGATGCTGAACCGACCGCTGATATTTAAACCATAGATTACCTCATTGCTTTGCTGTCAAAAAAACAAATGAACTGATACATGGACAGTGTGCTTTAACATTGTTGACCAGACAACGTGTTTTTGGTGTTAAAAGTTGGCAACGTATAAGAAATGTTTAGGGACGCTTTACAAACCACACTGAATTGTTCATTTTAGCAGTGCGTTCTTTATCAGCTATCCAGCTGTATTTGGTGATGAACTATATACACTGATCAGCCATAACATTAAAACCACCTCCTTGTTTCTACACTCACTGTCCATTTTATCAGCTCCACTTACCATATAGAAGCACTTTGTAGTTCTACAATTACTGACTGTTGTCCATCTATTTTGCTACATACTTTCTTGGCCTGCTTTCACCCTGTTCTTCAATGGTCAGGACCACAACAGAGCAGGTATTATTTGGGTGGTGGGTCATTCTCATGACCGCAGTGACACTGACATGGTGGTGGTGTGTTAGTGTGTGTTGTGCTGGTATGAATGGATCAGACACAGCAGCGCTGATGGAGTTTTTAAACACCTCACTGTCACTGCTGGACTGAGAATAGTCCACCAACCACAAATATCCAAATATCCAGGCAACAGTGCCCCATTAGCAGCGTCCTGTGACCACTGATGAAGGTCTAGAAGATGACCAACTCAAACAGCAGCAATAGATGAGCGATCGTCTCTGACTTTACATCTACAAGGTGGACCAACTAGGTAGGAGTGTCTAATAGAGTGGACAGTGAGTGGACACGGTAATTAAAAACTCCAGCAGCGCTGCTGTGTCTGATCCACTCAGACCAGCACAACACACACTAACACACCACCACCATGTCAGTGTCATTGCAGTGCTGAGAATGATCCACCACCTAAATAATACCTACTCTGTGGTGGTCCTGTGGAGGTCCTGACCATTGAAGAACAGGGTGAAAGCAGGCTAATAAAAGCATGCAGAGAAACAGATGGACTACAGTCAGTAATTGTATGGTGAGTGGAGCTAAAAAAATGGACAGTGAGTGTAGAAACAAGGAGGTGGTTTTAATGTTATGGCTGATCGGTGTGTGTTACAGTATATACAGTAGATTTTAGTTTTTTACATATTTGATGGAAAAAACAAACTCATGGCTCATTCTTTCCAGCAGTTTACCTTTACTGGCTATAGTTTAAACATAACTGCTGTTGACAAATATTGCACAACTGACCACACTGTCGTCTTCCTTATTGAAAAGTGAAACACTTGTGTGCTTTTGTGGCTGCACTGATTTCCCAAATCCAAATAACATTGATCCTGGGAAATAATAAACGTGCATTAGATGAAACAAGAGCCAACTTGGACATTGATTTTGGCATAAAATGTCCCTGTCTTTTATGGTCTTTTTTCATAGACCGCTCACTCTCTTCATGTGGCCCTGTCCCAACGAGCTCTCCTTCCTGTTCTGCCCTAACTGCAGGAAGTCAGAAGCACTGTGTTCATTACAGACTTAGTTAATGAAACACGCTGACTCCATGTCGGAGGCCTTTTAGTGTGTACAGATCAATCGGGTCCTCAGTAAATAACAAGCAAATCATCCATCCTTTCTCATCTGAACAGCCGCCTGAGCAACTCTCCACTGGCCAACAGTGATGAAGGATAATAAGTCATGCAGAGGGCTTTGACTTGTGTGTCATAATAGATTAATGTTGTAATTACAGGAGGGAAAGGTGGTATTTTAGGAAACTTTTCAGATGAAAATCATCCCTCCTGTATTTTTGCTATCGATTTTGCTTTCATGTCTCGCTGTATGTGGCCTCTGTGCTACTCTAAATAAATTATAAGCTTTACTGCCGTACATATACAACATACATTCACTGAGCACTTTATTATGTACACCCATCTCTTTATTGATTGTTTTATAAGCTGTACGTGCAATACATATAACCAGCATTGGGCGGCACGGTGGCTCAGTGGGTAGCACTGTTGCCTCACAGCAAAAAGGTCCTGGGTTCGATTCGGTTCTTTTTTTTGTGGAGTTTGCATGTTCTCCCCGTGTCTGCGTGGGTTTCCTCCCGGAGCTCTGGTTTCCTCTTACAGTCCAAAGACATACAAGTGAGGTGAATTGGAGATACAACATTGTCCATGACCTCTGTATTATGGCATTGTTAGCACTTACACTGATCAGCCATAACATTACAACCACCTCCTTGTTTCTACACTCACTTTATCAGCTCCACTTACCATGTAGAAGCACTTTGTAGTTCTACAATTACTGACTGTTGTCCATCTGTTTCTCTACATATCTTTTTAACCTGCTTTCACCCTGTTCTTCAGTTTGCATGACCCCCACAGGACCACCACAGAGCAGGTATTATTTAGGTGGTGGATCATTCTCAGCACTGCAGTGACACTGACATGGTGGTGGTGTGTTAGTGTGTGTTGTGCTGGCATGAGTGGATAAGACACAGCAGCGCTGCTGGAGTTTTTAAATACTGTGTCCGCTCACTGTCCACTCTGTTAGACACTCCTACCTAGTAGATGTTAATTCAGAGACGATCGCTCATCTATTGCTGCGGTTTGAGTTGGTCATCTTCTAGACCTTCATCAGTGGTCACAGAATGCTGCCCATGGGGCGCTGTTGGCTGGATATATTTTTGGTTGGTGGACTCTTCTCAGTCCAGCAGTGACAGCAGCGTCTTATCCACTTATACCAGCACAACACACACTAACACACCACCACCATGTCAGTGTCACTGCAGTGCTGAGAATGATCCACCACCTAAATAATACCTGCTCTGTGGTGGTCCTGTGGGGGTCCTGACCATTGAAGAACAGAGAAAAAGCAGGCTATAAAGGTATGTAGTGAAACAGATGGACTACAGTCAGTAATTGTAGAACTACAAAGTGCTTCTATATGGTAAGTGGAGCTGATAAAATGGACAGTGAGTGTAGAAACAAGGAGGTGGTTTTAATGTTATGGCTGATCGGTGTATTATAGGTGTACAGTTAAAGACCAGACAAGATCTGGTCTGAACAGTGATGACACCATAATACTGTAACTGTAACATAAACGTTTCTGGTAACACATCCCTCAAATCCCATAATATGTAACTCAGATAAAGCACCTAATTCATTCTTTTTTCAAACCTAACTTTGCATACAATATAATCCTAGTAAACTATGCATAAATAAATTCTCACTGAATGGTTGTGTCACACTCCTCTTTTCTCCTTGAGACAAATAAAAACTAACACACAAGTGCACATTTACCCACCCACTCCCACACACACACACACACACACACACACACACACGTCTCCCTGTTGAGTTTTTGTGGTGACGAGAGCAACACAGTCCTGTTTTCAAGATGATTTTAGCTATATCTGGAAAACAATTCACTGCATTAGGCTGAAAAGGCTGTGATTACTGTCGACGGTCAAACAGTATGGGGCTTTGGTAGCAGTGCCACTCATGCAACGATTACTGTCTGCATCACAGCCAGATTTTTACGTTTGCGTATAATATTGTGAATGCACTGATTCAAGAGCAGGAAGTCTTAGCGCTAATCACAAAACACACACGGCCATACAGCCAGTCCTAGTTAATATTTCAGAGCCGATAGAAGCAGAAGTATTGATTGTGCGAGAGCAATTTACGCTGCCGCCGAAGCTGATTACTTAGCGATGGGTACGATGTGCTCGAACTCAGTTTAGTAATAGAATCATCAGCGCTAATTCTCGCGTTTGATTAGTGACAAAAGCCTGTGATTTAGAATTAGCCTGTGCTTCACTTACACCTGATGCCCACTGCTCACTGTCAATAGATAATCTCTTTCCTTTCTCCTCTGTTTTTGTAAGAGCTGTTTGTGTACAATGTAACTGTGATTACAGCAATTATTAAAAATAGTCTATATATTGTTCTGTTTCTAAACCAGACTTTTATATATAACATGATATATATACAGACACAGAAAAATCTGAATCAGTAGGGGAGAAACATAATGTACGTACATGTTTACAGACGGCAAGTGAAAAAGATCTAATTATTGGTGATGAAAGCAGCACCCCCAGTCTATCAATAGATGGTTATTCTCTCAACCAGTGGCTACATGTGTACAGCAGAAAAATGGTACACACCTTAAAGCTTAACCCTGACCTTAAGGAGGTCTGTTGACACTTTTATGTTGTGGAACACTTCAATACAGAAGAATTTTGGCTGATCACAAGATTAAGACGTTATCACATTCAGGATGACAGGATGAAAGGCTACAGTAATTTGAATGCTGTACCAGGGTCTTTGTAAAACTATAGGATATATTTAGGGAATATTGGAATCAACTGAAAAAAGTTGATGGGTTGATGAGTACGGTGGCTCGGTGGGTAGCACTGTCGCCTCACAGCAAGAAGGTCCTGGGTTCGATCCCCAGGTGGGGCGGTCTGGGTCCTTTCTGTGTGGAGTTTGCATGTTCTCCCCGTGTCTGCGTGGGTTTCCTCCGGGAGCTCCGTTTTCCTCCCACAGTCCAAAGACATGCAAGTGAGGTGAATTGGAGATACAAAATTGTTCAGGACTGTGTTTGATATAACCCCATGGTTATACTGATGAACCTTGTGTAATGAGGAACCACCGTTCCTGTCATTAATGTAACCAAAGTGTAAAACATGACGTTAAAATCCTAATAAACAAACAAACTTACTAAAACATGTTCAGTTTGTCACCGCTGGTTAATGGTAGTTTATGCTTGAGGTAAAATGATGTCTGTGATTGCTGGGTTGTACTGAACTATTTTTTAGTATTGATGTGAACTCTCTGATGCTGGTGTAGTGTCCAGGGCAGTATCCCCACCAGTTTTTCCTGATTAAACCAGACCTGCTGCAACCCTGACCAGGGTAAAGCAATTGATGAAAGTAAAGGGGAGGGGAAAAAACTGACCGTACACCCTGAGGAATGTGTGATGTGTAGAGTTAGTAGCTAAATAAACTGATAGAGTTTGCTGGTGGTGCAGTGTGTTGTGTGAAGGGCTGGGTAATGGTATTACAAAATTAATGCACCATGATGAATTGCGTTGAAAAATTACACTGACAGGCCTGTAGCTTTATGTGCTATTCAGCTTGAACTCATTTAGAAGTTTAAAACTTTTCTTTTTTATTAAAGGCGTAGTAAGTTAGATTTAGGTTTATTGTTTTATTTGGTTTACTGCTGGCATGGATATTCTGTTGGGTTTTACAGCCATATTTAATATTTGATGAAGCTGAACACACACAAACACACACATGCACACAGACGCACACATACTGTGCTGTGTTAGCTAAAAAAGATCATAAAGTCTTTAAAGATTTCCACATTATTACAGCCTGTTATTCTCTTAATAATAAATAAAAAATTCTCTTAATAATTCTCTGCAATTTCCTTCGGGATCAATAAAGTCTTATCTTATCTTATCTTATCTTATCTTATCTTAATAGCTAAAGCTAGGATTGTGCAAAGTAGTCAGTTAGCAGACAACTAGTTAATTAGTTAGCTTAACTAGAATGTTTTACATTTATTTATTTAAACCAATGCATTAACAGCAATAAAGTATACAATATATTACTATATGCTTTTTGTAATATTATATGATTTAATACTATATGATTAAATACTATATGCTCTTATAGACAATAATACTATATAATTTAATATGTTATGCTTCAATACTATATGCTTAAATTTTAAAGGCAATAATATTATATGAATAAAAACTATATGATCGGTTGCTCAGGTGGCGCAGCGGTAAAAACACACTATCTTAATATCTTTTCACATAAGTGGGATTGATTTAAGCTAAAAAATTAGGGGCGGATGTGCTTAGAGCTTAGCATTACTGTTCCCTGTAGTTTTTCTTTACGAAATGTAAAGACTGTTAGAGAATTGCTCCACTGTAAAAGAATCAGATTTACTAAGGTAAAAACCCAGACCTGCTCCAGTCAGAATCAATTAAAGCCCTAAACGATGTACCAGACAACAGAGCAATAACAGCAGTCAGGACAAATCAGAGCATTAATACTATTGCAATTCCAGACTCAATAAAGACACAGAGGAAATAATGTTGGAACAAACCTATTGGGCTGAAGGCATTACACACACAGAGCACTCTTTAATGGCTTTGTTAGGGCTGCAATAATTTAGTAGAGAATATTATTGATCGTGGGTGCCATTTCCTTCTAGAGTCAGGCCATAAACAGCCAGTGGACTGGGTTAAGTCTGACAGGTGTGGTCCTGGCATTAGCCCTAAGTCTTACCTATCGTTGATGGCACCCATACTCGCTAGACGTCATCACACCATTAGCAGCCACAAGTTTCTTTTGTTAGCTGCCCATCAGCAGCCACTAGTTTCTTTTACTTTTATCTTTATTTTGGACCAAGTTTGTTTCTTTACTCTGTCCTTTTTGTCTTGGAACCTCAACCTAGTCATTAAGCTGTAAGCTGTAAACTTGGATATATTAAAGGGGCACAGAATTTCCCATGATTAAATGGAATGGCTGTGTGAGAAACCCTACTGAGAATTTTTGGGTGCTCAGGTAACATTGTGAAACCATTCTGGGCTAACATGAGTTATCAGATTTGGCAAGGTAATTTATTTGTTTTATTATTTATTTATTAGGAGTTACATCATGTTTTACACTTTGGTTACATTTATGACAGGACAGGTAATTACTGGTTACACAAGATTCATCAGTTCAGGTTTTATGTCAAACACAGTCATGGACAATTTGTATCTTCAATTTACTTCATTTGCACATGGGGAGAACATGCAAACTCCACACAGAAAGGACCCTGAGGACTCCACCTGTGAATCGAACCCCGGACCTACTTGCTGTGAGGCGACAGTGCTACCCGCCGAGCCCCTGTGCCGCCCTTGGCAAGTTAATACCAGCTTAAGTGCATGTTGTCATATGTTGTTTAAGATTCAATTCCTTTTTAAGTTATGCTGATTATTATTATTTCCTTTTATTTCATTTTCATTAAACCAGTTTATCCTGGTCAGGGTCACGGCAGGTCTGTTTCACTGGAAAAAACTGAGTGCAAAACCGGACAAGGCACCAGTTCATTGCTGGGCATTTCAACCCCCGACCAACACAGCCAATCAAGTCTGTGTAAATGCCAGGCATGCCGATCTTCAACCTTCAAACTTAGACCTTGGTGGTGGAGGGCTAGTGTAACAGACTCCTGCACCACCCGAGCACCTATGCTGATTATTCGATTTGTAATACAAAAAGTGCAAAACAGTATGATTTTTTTTAGCGGTCTCAGAACTTTGACCCCACTGTGTATATATTCCAGTGCTCTCTCCTTTTAATGTTGTAATGTGTAAAGACTTAATAAAAAAATGCAAAAATGTAAGAAGTTGAACACCTTTTTATTGTATAATTGAGCTAATTATCCACACATGCATGACCTTTTATGACCTCACTTATTAACATAATCATGTGAACAATTCTGGAGCTGTGTATTTTAATGTCAGTTCCTGGATTGTGAGGACGGCAGATTACTTCCCCCAAGAGTGTTTTCATTAGGAATATGCACCCAGTGCACTTTCTTAAAGGTTAACACGCTGTAGAATGGCTAAGCTATGGTGCAGGCTGATGCACGAAGTGTACGTTATACTAGCATGTCATTTCTTAGTTATGCATGCAGCTCTGTACGGGGCTGGGTTATTCCCTAGCGTGCTCTCTGCTGGGGAGTCAGACGGATTCTACGAAAATGTGCAAATAGCGTCAGTTTGTAAATCAGGGTGTCTATGCAAGGTCACATCAGAATCCTGCTGAGAGAGAGAGAAATATGTGCCAGAGTAACTTTTCCTGTGGGACAAAATCAGCATGGGCTCTTATCCCCCTGCTGCTCGAGTAAACACAAATGTCTCGAATCCTAAACGCCTGCTTACTTAAGCAGTATTTAGAAATCCTGGCTCCAGTAAGCATGCCGCTGTTTAGTTTTCTGCTCTTCTTTATAGGTATTTAAAGCTTCTAGAAATGACCTT
This sequence comes from Trichomycterus rosablanca, assembly GCF_030014385.1. Taxonomy (NCBI): domain Eukaryota; kingdom Metazoa; phylum Chordata; class Actinopteri; order Siluriformes; family Trichomycteridae; genus Trichomycterus; species Trichomycterus rosablanca. Next base: position 6,939,312 of record NC_085995.1, read on the forward strand.
GAGGGGACTACGTGGCTATTCCCTTTGCTCATCAATGCAAGTTTCATTAACTTTCTATTAGATAGGCAAGATAACAAGCCATCAGCACCATGACAATATGAGCTTCTCCATCCTAGAAAAGCCCATGGTGACAGCAATACCAAGCTAACAGGACCGCAGCCGAACATTGTCTTGGTCTCACAGCAACTCCCTACCCCTTATTGACTGCAGTTATTACCGCACAGGCAATACGGACATCCGGAAGCCTCCGCAGTCTGAGAGAGGGCGGTTTGCTTTGTGCCTTCTTTATGACCGTTACCTTGGGAGCAGTAACTGTAGTAAAATATTGCCCAACATTTATCCAAAACATGCTGACTGCAACAGCACCCAGCTAATTGAGAATTTACTAGGCAATAATGACTTATCATACTCTGCTTACAGCAGCACTGATGCAGCCAGACTCATTTAGCAAGCGGTAGTTTGGCTTTAATGAAGTCTGTAAATGTCAAAGCAAGGCAGATTGAGTGTGCATCAGGATTGTCAAGCTATATTGCACTTTTCTTATGATGGGTGGGATTCACTTTGCTAGAGCAAAATGTCATCCCTAATAGCGCTTTCACACGTGCACTTTTACTCAGGATCCTGATGCATACCTTTTTAAATACGGGTTATGTGTTAGCGATTCCCTTACTTGAAATGTAGGGTAGACAAACATGACAATTCCCCAAGTCAAGACCTAGTACATTTTCCAGGTAATTACCAGGTGTGTTAATGTTTTGTAAGTCACCCACAGCTAAAGGCAAAACGGTACATACAATTGTAAAAGACACATACACTATACACCGATCAGCCATAACATTAAAACCACCTCCTTGTTTCTACACTCACTGTCCATTTTATCAGCTCCACTTACCATATAGAAGCACTCTGTAGTTCTACAATTACTGACTGTAGTCCATCTGTTTTTCTGCATGCTTTGTTAGCCTCCTTTCATGCTGTTCTTCAATGGTCAGGACTCTCCCAGGACCACCACAGAGTAGGTATTATTTAGGTGGTGGATCATTCTCAGCACTGCAGTGACACTGACATGGTGGTTGTGTGTTAGTGTGTGTTGTGCTGGATGAGTGGCTCCTACCTACACTCCTGGTGTCACTGCAGTGCTGAGAATGATCCAGAATGGTCCTGTGGGGGTCCTGACCATTGAAGAACAGGGTGAAAGCAGTCTTAAAAGATATGTAGAGAAACAGATGGACTACAGTCAGTAATTGTAGAACTACAAAGTGCTTCTATATGGTAAGTGGAGCTGATAAAATTGACAGTGAGGAAACAAGGATGTGGTTTCAATGTTATGGCTGATTGGTGTACAGACACATCTTGGAAGCTTGGTGTTTAATTTTTATGTAATTCATTGTATAAACCTGTTAGTAATAAAAGAAAAAAGACACTTGACATCTAGACACTTAGTATTCATTGTATGTGATCCTTATCACCTGTGTGAAAGGGTGCAACCTGGTAAACTAGTGTATGAGACCTGCATGTATGAAAGATGCAAAGCCAGGACATTACTAGGAAAGTATTAACCTGGGTGTTAACAGTGTAAACAGAGCATCTGTGGAAGTAAACCAGTGAGCTGGATGAGTAACTAGTATGTAGCTGAGGTTTGTGTTGGTTTAAAAGTTAGGTTTCTATGATAGTGTGGGCGTTACTGTTTACCAGATGTTTTTTTCCTAGAGAAAATGTTTATTCTAATGATTTATTCTAAAACAGTTGTTCTGCAGCCACATTATTTAGTTTAGGGTGTATCTGAAATGCTTGAATGACAAAGCCATTTCTTATACATTTTCTACTGGTATTTGCAAAGCTGTGAGCTTCCCACAAGTTTCTTTTTATTTATGTAATGCTGTAATGATTTATGTTGTTGCAGATTTGTTTAAATGATGTATTACTCCTTATCAAAATGCATATATGACGCATATTAGTGATGCCCCCCCAGTTTACCTGAGTACATTAAGAGTGGATGTTATGCTTACTTAGGTAGCCTGGTGCTCACCACATTAAATTCTACCTTTTGGAAAATCTAAGAAATTCTACAACTCAGTACAATCTAATTGCTTATGCTGTTTCACACCTATAGTTGATTTGCTCTGGTCCCAGTCGGCTGATGAGTTCGATAACTTGGAGCGTTTTGCCCTTCAGTTTCTTTTCACACAGAGAAAAATTCAAGCGCACCAAAATGCATCACAACGAAACATGTGAAAACGTTCACACAGCGTGCCTGAGGCAGGAAGAAGAAAGTAAATACAGGAAAAAAGGTTCTTGTGTATATTTCTATACAATTTAACATGGAGCAACAGCAGAGGTGGTGTTTCTTATAGCTGTGGTAATAATCCAGACAATATACCAGGCTAAACTACATCAGCAGAATGTCTGATTTACTTTGAGGGCATGTTTTAAAAATGCTCTACTGCTTCAGAGTCTGTACTGCTAGTCGAGTAGATTTCTCGTAATCATAGAAAAAAAAAAAACACTATAAAACCTAAAGTTCACTTTTCCATAAGTTTTATATTTGTTACATTTAAATATTCATGAATAAATAAAATGAAATATTAATGAGCCTGTTTTAAACAGGAACAGACAGATCCAATGAGCAGGAAGTTTGCACTTAATGCTTCAGCTAAACCACAGAAGGTTCTTGGTTTTGAGGAGAATCACATTATAAAAAGGTAAAATCATAGATCATTTTATCACAAATGTTGTTTTAGATGAATTAGATTTATTTGTTTACACTAATTCTTTACTTTCAGTACATTTACATGCACACATACTGAATATCAAATACAGATACACAGAGTTTAAAACAATGTACAGAGTCTAGTGCAATACACGGCAGAGTGGAAGTTTGTAATCTAGTAATAAGAATGAAGAACATTAGTGGTCTGTTCAGCCATTTGGTTGATCTTACTTTGAATCTAATGCTTGGGTAAAAATAAGCAGTATTTATATAACCTTGTGTGGGCCGGATCTACTCCTGGGTTGACGTGTTAACGTCAAAAATATTGGTAGATGGTTTTAAGAAAACAGCCTTTCTGTAACGCTATATGGGCTATGACAGACAAGATGGGGGTGGACACACACATAGAGATGTTCAAACAAAGTATTTAATTAGAACAAAAGACATGACAGGATTACACAAGATGGGCTAGAACAAGACGAACAAACAAGCTATGCTAAATGCTAACTAAGCTAAACACACAAACGGTGCTAAATCTAAACTAAGCTAAATATGAACTAAGCTAAACGCTAATGCTAATCTAAACTAAACACACATGAACCAAGCTAAACACTAAAAGGCAAAAGCAAGGCAAAAGCAAGGCAAAAGCAAGGCAAAAGCAAGGCAAAAGCAAGGCAAAAGCAAGGCAAAAGCAAGGCAAAAGCAAGGCAAAAGCAAGGCAAAAGCAAGGCAAAAGCAAGGCAAAAGCAAGGCAAAAGCAAGGCAAAATAGCAAGGAGCAAGGACATATCAACATCCAGAGTTCAAGAGCAAAATCCAAAATAGTCTCCAACTCATGTTCCCCAGCTTCTTCCTTGTATGCCCCGAGCTCAGACGAGGTACAGCTGTCTCTAATTAGCTGGAGACCAATCAAAAAAGAGGCGTTGGCTGAAGACTGAGAGCTCCCAGAGAGAGGGGTGTGGCACATAGGAGCACAGGAGCTCCAGCAGGAGCACACAGAGGAGCACACAGAGGCTGGATCCGTGACACTTCCTAACCTACAGTATGTCTACTTGAAGCTCACAGCTGAAAAATCATTCTTGGAAGTTGCATCATTTTTGTGATCATCTCAACTGTTTGAGGCTCATTAAAAATTAAAATTATTAAATTAAAAATTATTTGTTGTTGGTGTTGTCTCAAGAAACTAAGAAATGCAAAGAAATCATTTTTAAACATTATTTTCTTGGTAAGACCATTAAAGTGTTATCGTCTTTACAAATTCAGTTAAATATAACTGTATATACACCATATGCCATAGATTTAAACTATTTATGTTCTATACCAGCACAGTTTCTGCAGATAATTACCCACCTTTGCAGTAAGTGTAACATATGCCATGATGCTCTAAGCATTATGAGGACATATTCTTGTCAAACTGCTGATTGAGGTTTTAAAATCAGTGAGATGTACAGTGTGATGGGCAGGCAGTAATGCTGTAACAGTGATTTATGTCTCCTTATTCTTTCCCATATGTGCTCTCTGTGTTTCCTACCTTCTATAGGTTATGAGGGTTGGGTAATTGTCCTGTGTGGTGTTTTCTTGGTCTCTGTGGTATAAGCTGTATGTTGGTGGCTCCTGCTGCGTGTCCATGTGCAGTGGGCCACGATGACATAGATGGATGACTTTGGTGATGCTCTAATTATTTGTTGTGAGGGGGTTGAGGCCATCTGGAAAGGTTTTCTCACCTCCTTTAGCTCTGCGTCAGGAAACTCCTTGGGAGGCTTTTTTTATCAAGCTTAATCATATATCCAACAGTACGCTTCTACTTTCCACTGAATTATTCATCGCCCTCTTTAGGGCACAGTTGTTGTATAATTGTTTTATGAAGGACGTAATAGTGTCTGAATATTTTTTTTTCCTGAATGTAACTGTAGGGGCAAGCCTAACTGGCACATTTCACAAATCAACAGGTGTGCATTTAATTCATGCATTTTTTTTATTTAAATCTACTTGTGCCAGAACACGATGAATTTACACCAGGTTTTACAGCTGAAGTTTCGTTCCAAGGTCAGATCACTTATAGGATGTGCAGCTTCTTATATCTTTTTTAAAGTCTGGTGGACATTACAAGACTTTGAGAATTGCAATTCTGCTCTGTCATCTTGTGGACATTGTACTGTACACACTGCACAATCGATTACAGACAAGGTATACAAGGTGTAATGTTTAAACAATCTGAACCTGGAGGAATCTCTGAACAACAAACACTTTTTATGTAATGACCATAAAAAGCATCTGAGCAACTTGCTACTGTTGCTTCATGTGAAAAATACTAATAGAAATAATACATAGAGGTACTGGCAGGGGCATCTTGTGGAGGGGGGAAAAGTTAGGACTTTAGGACAGTTTAACCCTTTGATGCACAACCTGGGTCAAAAGTGACCCAAAGTGAGTTTTTATTTTCTATATCTTTGCAATAAATTAATTTTGTCATTCAAGCTTCCATGAATTCCTCAATCAACTTGTTTTTGATCATCACAAATCCTTATTTTAGTTTTATATTTTTTACTTTTTTAATACAAATCATTTTTGTATCACTACCCTTCTAATGCACAACATGGGTCAAAAATGACCCTTATGTATTTACTATGGAATTTGACAGGAACTACTGACATTTGTAAGTGTTTGTAGTCAAAAACATATTTACTGATCTGTTGAAAGACAACCACAGATTAGGCTCTTGAATCTTGAATATGTCCAATACCATTTGCTTGCTAGCTGTTTATATGTATATTCTAGTATAGATAGCTTTTATTAGCTAAGACAGCAAATACATGAATAACTGAATAATGTGCATATGAAAATATTCTTGAATGGATGAATATGGGTCATTTTCCACCCATGTTGTGCATTAGAAGGGGTTTGCTTAGCTTGTGCATCAAAGGGTTAAGAACTGTGATTAGCCTTTTAAAATTAAGTTATGAACCTATTATCATTAATATTTATTTCAGTCTAATTTAATGTTTTTTATTTCTTGTTTGACAAAAAGTAAACATCCAGAGAGCCTCATCCTTGTATTTACATGAAATGTACATGAAATTGGTCCCCCCTTCAAACCAGGCATGAACGGTACCTGCTCAAACCTTTTTTTTTCCCAGTGAAGTGATGTATTACTGAACAACCCACACCAAATCAGTAGTTAGGATGGGCACCCAGTTATAGGTTAAATTATAGGTTCATAGGTAAAATGATGTACTGTGCACTAGGCTTAACTGCTCTGACCTATAGCCTGCGGTTCCTTCTTTAGCTGATAAAGATAAATATAACATGCTGATAAATGTAGCAAAAACCAAAGTGATGATGAACACTGAATTACTAAAGATTATGTTGTAACAAGTGGACACTTTTTATATTTAAAAAGTATAGTATTAAAGACTGCTGAATATGCTGGTGAAATGAAGCAAAGAATTACAATGGACGTGGTGGTGAAGGTCAGACTGACAACAATATAAAAAAATAAACAAATCAGTTAGTACCATCACCAAGCTACGACTGATGAAAGCCTTGGTCTGACCTGTAGCCACATATGGTACAGTGCATAGTGTTCGCACTACACAGCTTCAGGGTTACTGTGCAGCCCTAATATTAAGATATCATACAAGAGTAAGGAGAGAGGAAAAACCTTTTGTATTTAACTGTCTCTGTTGTTTACTATTTACAGGTTGGCTGTTGTGTCTGAATGAGAGTGTTTGTAATTACGCTGGTTCGACAAGGGTCAAAATATCAGTCACCTCTATTAACTTAAGCCAGCTGCCTCTGCGCACACTAACTTATCCCTGCTGTTCAACCTACAAGATTATTTTGGCTAAGTAGATTAGTAATGGCAAAGATAATATAATAATGTGAACAGATGACAAATGGTGACTAGTCTAAAAAAGTATGGACGGTCAAAAAAAGTAGAACAAAACGAGGTAACAGTGGCATTGCTGTCACCTGAAAACTGATAAAGACTGTGTCCTAAACCTCAAACTATATGTCATACTGGCTGTTTACAAAAGGGTTCGGAGGATCATTTACCTCTATTAACACAAAGCGGCTGCTTCAAGGGCTAAATCCTAAACTTTATACTGTATATGTCATATTGCTTTTGTGCACACTGACCTATGCAAAATGCCACTGTCTCACCTGAAATTTAACCTAAAATATTCTTTTGTGGATGATATAGGGAGTAAATATACTGCACAGCCAACACATTAAAACTGCCAAAAATGTCCATGTGTACGCCAATTTCTGCATGTCATGGTCAAATGTATTAAAGTTTGATGGCAGATATTGTGACTTTAGTAAGGGCCGAATCATTACGGTCAGCGAGCTGGGTTGAAGTATCTCCAAAACAGCCTGGGGTGCTCACAGGCAGTCATGGTAATTACCCATTGACTGTGGTCTGTGAAGGGACAAGCCACAAACTGCTGACAGGTTGTTGGTGTGCCAAGACTCATTTATGTCAGGAGACATGAAGGCTCTGGTGTCTGGTATAAACCAACAAAGGGGCTACTGTATAAATTACGGATCGTTTTAATACTGGTGAATGTGGTAGATGTGTCAGAACACACTGTACATTGAAATCTGTTGTGCATAAAGCTACGTAGATGAAGGCCAGTCAAAGTGCTCAGAATAAATTCTGTGCTTGGATTTTATAATTCTCACTGCATCATGCTGAAGTAAATATGGAGCAAGGTAAGAAGTAGTGCTGCTGTTGCCTCAGAGCTGACAAGGGCTAGATCCCAAACCTCCTACTGTATACGTCATGCTGTATGTTTGTTTGTATTGTATTTTTGTGGCTGGTAATTAAAGGGTCGAAATATAACCCACACCTATTAAATCAAGTTAACTGCTACCTTCTAGCTTTACATCAAATATTTTTACATGCAAGTAAACCTACCTTATCCTTCTGTAAATTATACCTTGTTCACATTTAATCAGGTTTCATTCATGTGTTCTTTTTTGTAGTCTGTTAAAACCAGCACTCTGCATCCATGTGGTTTAGTGTAAATTGTGTGGAATTGGACTTTTGTCCAATGCTATTGGACTATTGTCTTTGCTGTTGATTGGTACTGGTACTATTATTTGTGTAGAAGCTGTCGTTGCATTCTTGTCCACCTCATCCGATTCAATTTCACTTCATTTCTTTTAGTCATTTGAAGAAAATTTCCCCCCTGGTTTTCCTCTTTTCTTTGCTTTTTACACAAACCCAAATCTCATCTGTTTGGTGTGAAGCATAGATTTATAGGAAAGGCTTCCTTATTTCATCTTAAAGTTTCAGTTTGTTTTAAATTACATACAGAATGTGGATTGAGTTCAAACAGATCGAGTCTTATTAGTTCTTTCTAGGCAAAGTTCTCTGACACCTGATTGTTTCAAAGATATATCAAGCCTATATATATACACTGATCAGCCGTAACATTATGACCACCTCCTTGTTTCTACACTCACTGTCCATTTTATCAGCTCCACTTACCATATAAAAGCACTTTGTAGTCCATCAGTTTATCTACATACTTTTCAGCCTGCTTTCACCCTGTTCTTCAATGGTCAGGACCCCCACAGGACCACCACAGAGCAGGTATTATTTAGGTGGTGGATGATTCTCAGCACTGCAGTGACACTGACATGGTGGTGGTGTGTTAGTGTGTGTTGTGCTGGTATGAGTGGATCAGACACAGCAGCGCTGATGGAGTTTTTAAACACCTCGCTGGACTGAAAATAGTCCACCAACCAAAAACATCCAGTCAACAGTGCTCCGTGGGCAGCATCCTGTGACCACTGATGAAGGTCTAGAAGATGACCAACTCAAACAGCAGCAATAGATGAGCGATCGTCTCTGACTTTACATCTACAAGGTGGACCAACTAGGTAGGAGTGTCTAATAGAGTGGACAGTGAGTGGACCAGGTATTTAAAAACTCCAAGGGTCCTGACCATTGAAGAACATGGTGAAAACAGGCTTAAAAGGTATGTAGAGAAACAGATGGACTACAGTCAGTAATTGTAGAACTACAAAGTGCTTCTATATGGTAAGTGGAGCTGATAAAATGGACAGTGAGTGTAGAAACAAGGAGGTGGTTTTATTGTTATGGCTGATCAGTGTATATGTACAATGATTCTTTTAGTTTTAATGATAAGTTCATTAAAAAAAATGATTAATACATAAACGAACATCTGAAACCACACAAAGATACTAAACTGGTTCTGCTGTATGATGATGTATGTATGATCATTGTTTTTTATACAGTACTATGTTTTTTTAATGACTTGGTTAACTGACTAATGACGGTCAGTGATTGGTTAAAAGAAATTGGCATGATTTGCATCCCTGATACTCTAGTCTCTGTCCCTCTCTTTGTATGACAGATTGTGTTTTAAGGAAATGCTGCATGTTATTAACTTCATTAATCACACTTCTTTTAACAGCTTCATAGTCAATTAACCCTATTATTTATTTATTTATTTTTTGCAAAAGCTGTGTTTTTGGTTCATTTATCATTAACATTGTACAATTATTAGTCCAATTACTTCCTCGGCAGGGCATATTGTGGTTCTGCCTTTCATCAGACATGCAAAACAACCCAGTGCTTCTTCTTCTCTATTATAAATTGAACCACACTGACAGCTTAATTTGTGTATTGCATTTTGATTGCAGGGAAGTGATCGATACAGATGCAGTGTTTTTGTTTCCCGACTCCTTAATGCATTTCAGACTTGTAGCAGTTACCAAAACATGAGCAATTATACAATGAACGTAGCAGCCGGGGAAATTCAGACAGGTAGACCGTGGTAACTGAAACCAGGCCCTTGTGTTCAGGTTTCCTATTTCATTATAACCTCTAAAGGATCTTAGTACCAACACTGCTAATTAATTACACTGTCAGAGCTATCTCGGTGTCAGTGTACGCAAGCAGTGTAAAGCTTGAACCAATTTATAATGTTTTAGCACTGTTATGTTATGTGTGAAGGCTTGATTTGTTATTGTAATGCACTAAGAGGATTTTGGTTGTTGGCATTGGGAATATTTTAGTCATTTTCTCCTGTGCATCTAATGACTTGGCCTTGTTTGCCACAGCTAGAGGCTCTTGCTTTGTTAATTAATGGGGCAATGGAAGGATAATGATCACAGGTGTTCAATCCAGCTAATCTAAGAAAGCTTCAGGAGCTCTGACTGCACTCAACAAGCCCTCCCTTATACACCTTTCTTATGGATTCACTATGAAATCGCTTTCTGCTGGCTGTGCAACTGAGTGGCAAGCTTAAAAGGAAAAACAATCAATTAAAAATATTGACTAGCAGTATTGACAGTTTATTTACACAGTGTTTTATACATTGTATTGTATTTTAAAACAAGAAAGGTCTGCCAGTGGTCATCATTTGAAGAGGTCACAAGATTAACAAAGGAAATTGGTCCATGAAAACGGTACAGTAAATCTTATTAATGAGCTACGACGCCACATCATGCGATTTCAGGATTAGTAAAAGTGGAATTGGGTTGCGGGATTGCCCAGGATCACTATTTTACTCCTCTCTAGTCACCATATAGTATTTTTTACCATGTTTTCAATGCCCTAGTTTAAATTTAAAGTTCTCAGTCTTGTAAAACAAATAAAAACATGTCTATGCTGTTAAATAATCAGGTATCATTGAGTTTAACAGCCCAGTTAATGTAAATAAACCTTAACTATTTTTGCCATGTGTAATGCTATCGAAGCAATCTGTTAATTACACGTTTCATTTTTTAAAGTGTTTATTGTGTTCTGGTAAAATGTTTTTTTACATTGATATTTTATATTAAATAGATTGTTTGTAGCCTTTGTCATTTCCAAGCATCATTCAAAAATAAAGAGTGCATTAGAACCCTTAAAATGAATACAGCAGGAGAAAAGAAAGAGCACACTGCACTTAAAACTACTGCTGAAAACAGTATTATGTAGAAATAATGAGGGTTATGTTGTACTGTTTTTTTATTATTAAAACAGCATATAAACAAAATGATCGTGGATGTTTATGTGTACATATAAACAAGATTCAGGTGAATTTTTGATTAATCTGACTGATGTAAATCTGGCATGTAAACACCCACTACTGCTGTTCAGCTCCATATACACTTCAGAGCAATAGAGTGAGATTTGGATGCTTCCAGAATGCCAAACATTGTACGTGGTGCTCTGTTAAATTGTGATGCTACTATTAAATTAACCATGTCTACAAAAACTTTAGCTTTGTTTTGTGTTTGAAACTTTGCTCTGTACTGCTTAGTCTGGCAGCTCATGCAGGGGAAGATCAGCAGACAGTGCAAAAGGCCGGAGATACACTCTCTGCCTGTAGAATTATAAAGATGCCGCTTTGGAACTCCATTACTATTCAAACCTCATCTGCCGACTTGATGGATCACCTGCAGCCTGTGGGGGCATGGTGGGATGCCCATCTCTGTGCGAGTCTTCTTCACTCTCTGTGGCCGCCCACCATGGCAGGCAGATGTGATACAATATGTGGTTGTAATTTAGAGATTTATTGATTGATAGGTTACCAGATGCTTTGTTTGTAGAGGGTTGATTTTATCTGCCATGTATCTTATTACACTCATTATATATGCTGCTTATCAGCCACAATGTGGGCTAGGTGTATACACAAGTAACGGTGCAGTGCAGAATAGAACTTCATGCACCAACAATATGCTTTTACAATGCTTCTAACAGTTTTACTGTTATTAAATCTATTATATTAAAGACGGAGCTAGAGTGGCACAGAGGCCTGCTTTGCTAACCCACCACCGCTGAGATCCGGGTTTAAATTTTAATGTTGCTGTCGCCATCTGACCGTTTACACAGACACTTTTGGCTATCTCTGAAAGAGGTGAGTGGCTGAAGCCCTGCAATGGCTTGTCACCCTGATCAGGGTGTTCCAGCATTGTGCCCAATGTTACCCGGTGAAACCTGACCTGCTGAGACCCGACCTGGAAAACAGTGTTGATGAAAATAGGGGAAAAAAGATTTCTTATACAGTATAATTTTGTAACCATTCTGTTAGCAAGCATCTTTTCAGCATGAGTAGACAAATTATTAAAACAATTAAATTTTTACTGGAACTGTACACCGACCAGGCATAACATTATGACCACTGACAGGCGAAGTGAATAACACTGATTATCTCTTCATCACGGCACCTGTTAGTGGGTGGGATATATTAGGCAGCATGTGAACATTTTATCCTCAAAGTTGATGTGCGTGAGGATTTTAGTGAGTTTGACGAGGGCCAAATTGTGATGCCAACTGGGTCAGAGCATCTCCAAATCTGCAGCTCTTGTGGGGTGTTTACGGTCTGCAATGGTCAGTATCTATCAAAAGTGGTCTAAGGAAGGATTAGTGGTAAACCGGCGACAGAGTCATGGGCAGCCAATGCTCATTGATGCACATGGGGAGCGAAGGCTGGCCCGTGTGGTCTGATCCAACAGACGAGCTACTGTAGCTCAAATTGCTGATGAAGTTAATGCTGGTTCTGATAGAAAGGTTTCAGGATACACAGAGCATCACAGTTTGTTGTGTATGGGGCAGCAAAAGGGGGATCAACACAATATTAGGAAGGTGGTCATAATGTTATGCCTAATCGGTGTACATATGTATATTCTTGAGAATTTAATCTAGAGAAGCGTGTACAAGAAGGCTAAGTCACATGATCAGTGGAGCATGTTCAATATTAAATTACCACATGGGTTGTCATTGGGGACGCAAACTTTTTGAGGCTGAATTTGGAACACTCCTAGAACTAGTGGAACCAAAAGAAATGTGGCTACTACTCCGGGCAAACCCGCCGATATTCACTTGATTCTGTTCTCAAATTTTCTGATTAAATTTTGGCAAGTACATCAAAACACCTACGGCAGCTCTGTAGATTTTCCCCCTAACACCTCCTCCTTCCTGCTTCATTCACCACTGGATTTTTGTCTCTGACCATTCGGCACAGGTCACAGCACCTTCTGCTGCAGCTGGAAAAATGCCAACTCAAGTCAATGCAGAGCCTTACGATTCCTCCAAGTACAATGTCAAGTCAGAGCTTACACCAGCTTTCCGTGGCACTTTTCCAAAAAGCTGTCAGCTTTTTATTCGGACACTTTTTAGTTCCCTCTGTCCATTTAACACTTTCTCTCTTTCCTAACCAGGACCTGAGGCCTCCTGCTGGTCTCCTCCTGTCATTGCATGAAAGCAGTGAATGCTTCTGTGTCTCCTGGCAACACTCTAATCCAGATTGATCCATGTAGCATGCTGTCTCATGGATCAATCCCCCCCTGAGCCTCTGGAACAGAGATTTGTCTGTCCATGCCCGCACTGCTTCACACAGCTTCAGACATGGACCTGCATGTACATATGCATGAGTGTGTGTATGCTTTAGAAAGTGTGTATGCATCCAAACATGAACACGTATGTTTAGAATGTGGGACTTCTTTGGGCAGGATTCTGTGCTCTGAATAGTTAACCCATTTTTCAAAAGGCTGTGCCCATGTGGGCCTAAGCCTTGGCCAATCTAAATGTACCACCCCAAGTCAATAAGCTAATCACTATCCAGTTGTGATGTTTGAGCTGTATAAGTAGTGTAGATAGACCTGATTTGTTTTTAATGAGACTCAGCATATACACTGATCAGCCATAACATTAAAACCACCTCATTTTTTTAAAATTCACTGTCCATTTTATCAGCTCCAATTACCATATGAAGCACTTTGTAGTTCTACTGTACAATTACTGACTGTAGGCCATCTGTTTCTCTGCATGTGTTGTTAGCCCCCTTTCATGCTGTTCTTCAATGGTCAGGACCCTCCCAGGACCACTACAGAGCAGGTATTATTTAGGTGGTGGATCATTCTCAGCACTGCAGTGACATGGTGGTGGTGGTGTGTTAGTGTGTTAGTGTGTGTTGTGCTGGTATGAGTGGATCAGACACAGCAGTGTTGTTGGAGTTTTTAAATATCGTGTCCACTCACTGTCCACTTTATAAGACACTCCTACCTAGTTGGTCCACCTTGTAGATGTAAAGTCAGAGACGATCGCTCATCTATTGCTCCTGTTTGAGTTGGTCATCTTCTAGACCTTTATCAGTGGTCACAGGACGCTGCCCACAGGGTGCTGTTGGCTGGATATTTTTGGTTGTTGGACTATTCTCAGTCCAGCAGTGACAGTGAGATGTTTAAAAACTCCATCAGCATTGCTGTGTCATATCCACTCATACCAGCACAACACACACTAACACACCACCACCATGTCATTGTCACTGCAGTGCTGAGAAGGATCCACCACCTAAATAATACCTGCTCTGTAGTGGTCCTGTGGGGGTCCTGACCATTAAAGAACAGCATGAAACAGGGTTAACAAAGCATGTAGAGAAACAGATAGACAACATTCAGTAATTGTAGAACTACAAAGTGCTTCTACATGGTAAGTGGAGCTGATAAAATGGACAGTGAGTGTAGAAACTAGGTGGTTTTAATGTTATGGCTGATCGGTGTATGGTTGGATTGTATGGTGAATGGAGAACCTGTGCTTTCATTTTTGTGTTCAAATGGAATTATGTATTCATATGTTGCTGAAGAAAGGCAATATAAAGTATGATAGCTGCCCTCAAACTGAACTCCACAAGAAGCTAACATCACCCATCTTGGAACAAAACCTGGACTTTTAAGGTCAGTTCTGACAAATCGAACAAATGTGTATTACTCCTCTCTTTAGTCGATACTTCATTTTTTAAAGCTTTCCTTTTTCTTCATCTGATACACTCTTATTTCTCGAGTTTTGTTGATTTGATAGAAGTGAGAGTGCAGCAAATCTATTTTAATTCTCACCCAAACTGGATCGAATATATTACCTCTGGTGCTGGGGGGACTGGAGATTGAAACAAAAGTAGAATCCGATGCCCATTCATTTGCACGTTTAAGCTTGTCGGATGAATCACCATCAATGTATAGATAACAAATGGAACGGAGCAAAATTGACAAAGACAACATTGTTTAGCTGAAAAAAACACTCCTCTTTTGCCAATATGGCCATTTAAATGACATTTGTCTTCATCGGTACGCCTTCTAATCAGGGTATCTTTTCTTGTAGGAAAGTTAAGCATGACATACAGTGTATCACAAAAGTGAGTACACCCCTCACATTTCTGCAGATATTTAAGTATATCTTTTCATGGGACAACACTGACAAAATGACACTTTGACACAATGAAAAGTAGTCTGTGTGCAGCTTATATAACAGTGTAAATTTATTCTTCCCTCAAAATAACTCAAAATACAGCCATTAATGTCTAAACCATCGGCAACAAAAGTGAGTACACCCCTAAGAGACTACACCCCTAAATGTCCAAATTGAGCACTGCTTGTCATTTTCCCTCCAAAATGTCATGTGATTTGTTAGTGTTACTAGGTCTCAGGTGTGCATAGGGAGCAGGTGTGTTCAATTTAGTAGTACAGCTCTCACACTCTCTCATACTGGTCACTGAAAGTTCCAACATGGCACCTCATGGCAAAGAACTCTCTGAGGATCTTAAAAGACGAATTGTTGCGCTACATGAAGATGGCCAAGGCTACAAGAAGATTGCCAACACCCTGAAACTGAGCTGCAGCACAGTGGCCAAGATCATCCAGCGTTTTAAAAGAGCAGGGTCCACTCAGAACAGACCTCGTGTTGGTCGTCCAAAGAAGCTGAGTGCACGTGCTCAGCGTCACATCCAGCTGCTGTCTTTGAAAGACAGGCGCAGGAGTGCTGTCAGCATTGCTGCAGAGATTGAAAAGGTGGGGGGTCAGCCTGTCAGTGCTCAGACCATACGCCGCACACTACATCAAATTGGTCTGCATGGCTGTCACCCCAGAAGGAAGCCTCTTCTGAAGTCTCTACACAAGAAAGCTCGCAAACAGTTTGCTGAAGACATGTCAACAAAGGACATGGATTACTGGAACCATGTCCTATGGTCTGATGAGACCAAGATTAATTTGTTTGGTTCAGATGGTCTCAAGCATGTGTGGCGGCAATCAGGTGAGGAGTACAAAGATAAGTGTGTCATGCCTACAGTCAAGCATGGTGGTGGGAATGCCATGGTCTGGGGCTGCATGAGTGCAGCAGGTGTTGGGGAGTTACATTTCATTGAGGGACACATGAACTCCAATATGTACTGTGAAATACTGAGAAGAGCATGATCCCCTCCCTCCGGAAACTGGGTCGCAGGGCAGTGTTCCAGCATGATAATGACCCCAAACACACCTCTAAGACGACCACTGCTTTATTGAAGAGGCTGAGGGTAAAGGTGATGGACTGGCCAAGCATGTTTCCAGACCTAAACCCAATAGAACATCTTTGGGGCATCCTCAAGCGGAAGGTGGAGGAACGCAAAGTCTCGAATATCCGCCGGCTCCGTGATGTCGTCATGGAGGAGTGGAAAAGCATTCCAGTGGCAACCTGTGAAGCTCTGGTAAACTCCATGCCCAGGAGAGTTAAGGCAGTTCTGGGAAATAATGGTGGCCACACAAAATATTGACACTTCAGGAACTTTCACTAAGGGGTGTACTCACTTTTGTTGCCGGTGGTTTAGACATTAATGGCTGTATATTGAGTTATTTTGAGAGAAGAATAAATTTACACTGTTATATAAGCTGCACACAGACTACTTTTCATTGTGTCAAAGTGTCATTTTGTCAGTGTTGTCCCATGAAAAGATATACTTAAATATCTGCAAAAATGTGAGAGGTGTACTCACTTTTGTGATACACTGTAAGTACATTAATTCATCTACATTAGTGCTACAGCCTTCTGAACAGCCAAAACAAGTGACGAATTATTAAGCAGAATATTCCGTCAAAGCATTATGAGTCAGATTTTGTCAATAAACAAATTTCACAATGATGAATGATAGGGCTGCAACTAACGATTATTTTAGTAGCCGAATAATCTGACGATTATTTTTTCGATTAGTCGACTAGTCAACGAATATTTATGTCATACCCTGCATCTCTTCCTTAACATAACAAAACTCTGTTATGTCATTTAAGTTCCAATATCAAATTAAAATAATGACCCATGAAACATGAATATGAAACTTAAGCTTGATAGTTTAATTAAATATATTTGAAACATTAATACACAATCACAATAAAAAAATTCTATTTAATAAGAAAGCTTTGGACAGCATTAGAAGCTGTTATGTTTCATAAGTTATCACTCTGGAAGTCAAAAAACATATATAACATGTCGTTGAGAAACATGTGAATGCTGTCTGTGAAGATCTCAGCCATTTGAGGGGTGCATGAACTTCTTCTCTTCTCATCCACTCCATTGCTTAGTGCTATTAATAGAAAGAGCAAACGAGAAAGCTGTATTAATTATCACAAACTGAAGGCTATGTATCATAGTTTATTACAAATAGTGTACTGGCTATGCCAACTAAACCATAACAGGTTAAATATCTTAACTGAATTATCTGCTGAGCTAACTAGCTATCATTAAGTGGAGGAGGCTTATTATTTAGAATGAATGCTCTCATTAACGAGAGCAAAAAATATGGAAGACGAGACAGGGTAACGGTAGGATATAATGTTAAGTTATATAAAGTTACTCATATAAATGACTGATTAACTACTGCACTTAATGCGTTAGCTAGCTAACAAACCTGAAAAATAGCGAACTCTTAGATAGTTTTCCGACAGGTACTCTAGCATTAACAAACATTAACTATGTTGGTTAAAGCACAAAGCGGTGTAAAAACTTACCGGAATAACGCTGCAAGGCGCTTCACCGTGTTGCTGGTGTGAAACCATAACTCTGCTTTGTAGTGTCTGCGTCCAGCTCGTTTCTTTGGGTTATTTTGGCTGAAATACTTGGCTGAAAGCTTCAGTCTCTTTATCTTTACCTCTCTGTCTTCATAAACTCCCCGCTGTGCCATGGAAGAGATGCTGCGCCCCCTGCAGTCCCTTTAGTGCATTGCAACAATAACAACGCGTCGACAATGAAATTCCACGTCGACAAATTTTTATAGTCGACGTTATCGATTACGCCTAATGAATGATTGTATTTATTATAAAATTAAGGGTGCTCGGGTAGCACGGAGGTAAATTACACTAGCCTCTACAGCTGGGATGCGGACCCCACATAGTAATCCGTGCTCAACCCAGTTGGTGGTTTCACTGCTCCACTCTCTCTTTTCACCTTTTATAGCTGCTGTCGGGTTTTACTGAGTTCCCTCTCAGAGTTTGGGTTGTCACATGCTGGTGAATTGAACATCTGGCACATTTGGTGACAACCGGTTCACAGTCTGTCTCTAACCTGTCCCTGTCCTCTGTCTGCGACTTCACCTTGAAACACTTGGTGCAGGGCAGAAATACACCCTGGACAAGGCAACACCTATTCATTTCACCTAGGGGCAATTTAGAGCAGTCATTTCACCTTCTGTATGTTTGGGGTGGAAGGAAAGCAAAGTACTTGGACACAGGTAGAACAAGTGAAACTCCTTATAGAAAGCGAGAGGTACATTTTAAACCCAGTTCGGGCGGCGCGGTGGATAAGTGAGTAGCGCTGTCGCCTCACAGTTCTGAGTTTGATCCCCAGGTGGGGCGGTCTGGGTCCTTTCTGTGTGGAGTTTGCATGTTCTCCCCGTGTCTGCGTGGGTTTCCTCCGGGTGCTCCGGTTTCCTCCGGCAGTCCAAAGACATTCAAGTGAGGTGAATTGGAGACATTAAATTGTCCATGACTGTTCGATATAACCTTATGAACTGATGTACCTTGTGTGTAATGAGTAACTACAGTTTCTGTCATGAATGTAACCAAAAGTGTTAAACATGACGTTAAAATCCTAATAACCAAACAAACAAACCCTGGACAGGGTACTCATCCATTGAAGGGCAAGACATATATTTTACTTAGGGGCATTTAGAGCAGTCATTCCACCTTCTGTATGTTTTGGGGTGGAAGAAAAGAAAAGTACCTGGACACAGGTAGAACAAGTGAAATTCCTTATGGAAAGTGAGAGGTAAAGTTTAAACCCAGTTCCCAGGGTCCAATGTTGCCGAATCTCATGTGTTTTAGTCTAATCAGCGTAGTTCTGTTCCTTAAGGCTTTACTCTCAACATGCTACCTTGTTTTTCTCCAGAAAAAGAAACCATAGCCTGCAGCATATAAAGTGCTCTGTGATGAAGGTTTTTTTTTGTCCGTTTTGCCTGGGAGGGAAGCCTTCGCATCCTTGTTCCCAGTGTGCTCACTCTCCATTACTGTCACAACTGTATTGCCGGCTAGGGACTGTCTTCTTGCCACTGATAGATGCCTCAGTCTCCATTAAGGTATTCACAATCAATCCCAATCCCTGATCAACTCCCCCACTGTGTCTTAAAAATCCAGACGGCATGATTTTGCTATGGGCTCTTCCTTGTCTTTTAGAAATCAAAAGGTCACAAAATTCAACCATATTCCAAACTAATGGAACGGACTGCTCACCTATGCAGGACTGAATCGAAAACGCTGACTCAGCAGAGCTCAGCGGGCAGCAGGAAAGGGCAGTTCATTAAAATAGTGCTCAGTGCTCATTATGGGATCTGTTTTAACCCTTTGATGCACAAGCTAAGCAAACCCCTTCTAATGCACAACATGAGTCAAAAATGACCCATATTCATCCATTCAAGAATATTTTCGTATGCACATTTGTCAGTTATTCATGTATTTGCTGTTCTAGCTAATAAAAGCTATCTATACTAGAATATATAAACAGCTAGCAAGCAAATAGTATTGGACATATTGAAGATTCAAGAGCCTAATCTTTGGTTGTCTTTCAAAAGATCAGTAAATATGTTTTTGACTACAAACACTTACAAATGTCAGTAGTTCCTGTCAAATTCCATAGTAAATACATAAGGGTCATTTTTGACCCATGCTGTGCATTAGAAAGGTAGTGATACAAAAAAGTAAAACTGAAATAAGGATTTGTGATGATCAAAAACAAGTTGATTGAAAAATTCATGGAAGCTTGAATGACGAAATTAATTTATTGCAAAGATATAGAAAATAAAAACTCAGTTGGGTCACTTTTGACCCAGGTTGTGCATCAAAGTGTTAACGTGATTTCTGTTACTGTTGTTCTGTTCACATTTGCTCATACTTTAAATACTTTGAAGTTTCTTAAAGCTGCTTAGCCTGGAAAAGATTATTAATTTATTCATTCATGTCATGAGTGTGGAGCCAGTTTTGGACACAATGCGCAAAAAGACAATCCATCAAATCACTCACTTATTTACATGCTGTGGTTAATTAGACTGACAAAGTCACCTACTGACACAGGGCTATCAGAAGGAACCCATGCAGATACAAGGAATATCAACAGAGATGGTAACCAGAGGCGAAGCTCATCTCCTTAGATTCTGGAGGTGTGTGCCACATACAGACATGGCGGAATATTGTTATTATCGTTTCCCTTGAATTTTATTAAAATAGTCCATCATTTGCTCCCAGGAGTGTTTAAATTAAAACACCTTTTATTATCAGTACACTGGAGCAAAACCAAAACGTTTTAAAAATACTAGAATTCTCTCCGATGTTACAAAGACATTCCAACATAGCTTGACAAACTTATTTGCCCCC
This sequence comes from Trichomycterus rosablanca, assembly GCF_030014385.1. NCBI lineage: Eukaryota > Metazoa > Chordata > Actinopteri > Siluriformes > Trichomycteridae > Trichomycterus > Trichomycterus rosablanca. The sequence goes on from NC_085995.1 coordinate 6,959,649, forward strand.
TTTGATAGTTTTAAGAAATAATTGCAGTGCTGTGATCGTTTAAGCAGACTCTTCTGATTTAATTAGGTGTTTTAGGTGTTTTTTTAATCTTATATTCACTCATGCACTCAATTTAAATAACTCATCCTGCTATTTTGTGCCACTGTATCACACTGAATATAGCAAACAGAAGAAACAGCAGAGAGTGATCTGAGAAGATAAGAAAAACCATAGCCAGGCATGCTTAACGTAAAGGTTACAAGATCATCGTTGAAAGCACATGATACTGTAGCTTGTTTGTATGAATGTGACCACAAGAAAGAAGTGGCCTAATAATAATATTTACATTTACATTTTTGGCATTTAGCAGACGCTCCTATCCAGAGCGACTTACAGAAGTGCTTCGATAGTAAACATGACCTTACTCTAGTTTAAGTAGACAACAGTCCAAGAATATAAATCTGCTGAAACCCTGTTAGAACCAAAGGTTGTTTTTTTTGCAAGAAATGAATGAGAATAAGAGCGTTAGTAAGTAAGTGAGTAAGTAAGTACATGTCAGCTTAAGTGCTTAGTAAAGAGGTGATGAAGGTTTTTAATCGTCTTTTGAAGACAGCAAGAGACTCAGATGTTTGGAAAGACAGAGTAAGTTTGTTCCATCACTTGGGTGCAAGTACAGAGAAGAGCCTTGATGCTTGTCTTCCTCGAATCCTGGGTGGAGGATCAAGTCGAGCGAGACTAGTGGCTTGGAGGTTGCGTGATACAGAGCGGGGTTTTATTAGACCTCGAAGGTAACTTGGGGATGGTCCATTTTTAGGCTTTATAGGCGAGCATCTGTTTTAAACTGAACGTGTGCAGAGAACGCAGCACTTTTTCCAACTACTTCATGTCTCTCAGATTTAAAGGGCGCCTTCTCCCAACTGCTGTTTTGAAACCTCTCTACAGGTGTTTGATAGGATTTTGATCTGGACTCACTGCTGGCTACCTCATTTCATTGTTATAATCCTTTTGTCTTGTCTTGTTTGTATGGTATGGTTTGTATGTTGTTGTCCTGATGGAAGAACCATGACCTCTGACAGGTACCTAGTTTTCTGGCATGGGGCCTATATTGCGCTCCAAATTTATTTGGTAATGATCTGTACATTTTCAGTGCCATTGCAAAAAATGCCTTGATTTGGAACTCAAGACTGAAGACCACTGAAGTACACTAAACACATTGTCAGGTTAATGGAGTTGATTCATGCTGTAAAACAAGGTGCAATATTATGCTGGACACAGTTATTATTAGATGGTTAAATTGTAGTCATTAATACACTTTTACACTAGCTGAACTGCTTTTCACTGGATGTTTTTTCTAAGAATTTTTTGCCCCAAGTCACTTAGATCACATTACCCCGCTCCCTCTTTTTATCTAGATCTAGATGTCTATAGTACTAAAGTATTTTTTTCATCACTCCTATAAGAGCATTGACCAGACAGCAGGTGTCGCTGCCACAGTGGAAATGAGGCAAGAACCCATCCAGCCATTTCTCCCTCAGACATGGCCAACCCTGTCTGCAGAATACCAACTGAAACCCAGGTACCCCCAGCCTGGTTGGGTGCTAGCATCTTTGTTTGAGTTTATGTTTTGCACATCTGCGATGTGATTGTACAATAACATACACGAGGAGCTGTACAGGTGTTCCTAATAAAGTGGCCCTAATCCAATGGCCTGTATAAAAATCAAGGAGAAAGGACATTATGTCATGAGGACACACCCGTCACTTTTTTTTCCTCCTGCGCTCTTTGTTGATTTTGCAAAAACAGAGGCAAGCATATAATTTAGCATCAGGCTGTTTTTAGATCCAGCTGTTCCAGTTGTCTCACTCAATACACACACACTCATAGACACATTACACTCTCACCAAGCAAAAAGACCCACCATCTGCTATCTGTTCCGAGGTCTAGACGGCAGAGTGAGTCATAAAAATGAAGTCAATTACATGTGTGTTAGGACTCGGGATAACTCGCTAACCCCAGAGGGACCAAACTGTTTCAATTTGAGAACGTTTGAGATTTTGGCTGAATGTCCTCATGTTGCAGCTGGTAGAATGGGTGCTTTACAGCAACATGGGTGCTGAGGACCTGCAGACCTGTAGACCCAAAATGTTTTACATCTCATTGCTCTGTCTGCTTGCTTTTCCTCTTGTGAGTGAGTGAATATGTAAGTGTGTGTTGTTCTATGATTGACTGATACACTGGACTATCTTGCTTGCACTGTTATTCAGTGGCAACCCTGACCAGCATGAAGTGGTTGGTAAAAATGGTTGGTTGGTATATGTATATATACTGATCAGCCATAACATTAAAACCACCTCCTTGTTTTTACACTCAGCTCCACTTACCATATAGAAGCACTTTGTAGTTCTACAATTACTGACTGTTGTCCATCTGTTTATCTACATACTTTTTTATCCCTATTCTTCAATGGTCAGGACTCTCCCAGGACCACCACAGAGTAGTTATTATTTGGGTGGTGGATCATTCTCAGCACTGCAGTGACACTGACATGGTGGTGGTGTGTTAGTGTGTGTTGTGCTGGTATGAGTGGATCAGACACAGCAGTGCTGCTGAAGTTAAATACCGTGTCCACTCACTGTCCACTCTATTAGACACTCCTACCTAGTTGGTCCACCTTGTAGATGTAAAGTCAGAGACGATCGCTCATCTATTGCTGCTATTTGAGTTGGTCATCTTCTAGACCTTCATCAGTGGTCACATGACGCTGCACACAAGGCGCTGTTGGCTGAATATTTTTGGTTGGTGGACTATTCTCAGTCCAGCAGTGACAGTGAGGTGTTTAAAAACTCCAGCAGCGCTGCTGTGTCTGATCCACTCATACCAGCACAACACACACTAACACACCACCACCATGTCAGTGTCACTGCAGTGCTGAGAATGACCCACCACCTAAATAATACCTACTGTGTAGTGATCCTGGGAGAGTCCTGACCATTGAAGAACAGCATGAAAGGGGGCTAACAAAGCATGCATAAAAATAGATTGACTACGTCTGTGCAGACGTCTGACTGCTGATAGATGTGATTTGATCTTCGATCTTCAGATCTCAGCAGTGTTGGACCATCGTACTTTACCACTGTGCCACCCGAGCACTCTGGCATTAATTTAATAATTAATGTGTCTTCATGCATATGCATATTCTACTTCAAGACGTGCTAAACAAAGTCCCCGCTAAAAGACAAATCAGGTCAGCTGAACCCATATCTGTAAAATTCTAGCCAGATATCGTTTTACAGACCTTTCCAAAACAAAGCAAAGTCTGTGTATCTTTAATCTGGCTGCATTGTGTACTCTGGGATCAAGATTTAAATCTTTAATCTATACCTTAGTGTCAACATCCAGCATATCTCTGCTTGTAGTAAGAGAGCAGATTGTAAACACTGACAGGCAAAATATGCTCCAGTGGTTTGGATGAGAGAAAAAAAATATCATTGAACCCACTATGACCTGGAGAACTGAAGGAAAAAAAAAAGAATGATAAGCATGTGAGCAGAATGCTGATGGCTTTGTGTTCCTACATGGTTGGGAAGATTATGTCTATGTGTCTAGTTGCTCGGACCCCTTATGTGGTCACTTTGACCTAAGTGCAATGCGATGTCTTTTTGACCAGTTCACTCGATCAGAGTGAGTCCCAGACCTGCCCTTAATCTCAGCTCTGTATGGATGAGGTTGTGCTGTGTTTCTGTCCACTGTAGAGTGCACCATGCAGAGCAATGAAGCTTGAATTTGTGAGTTTTAATATACAGTACACACTCACTTTTACCGTATCCCTCCTCAGCTGTATTATTAAGTGTACTCATTTTTGTAGTCACTTTTTATTGGTTTGTTTATATGGTTGTACCTTTTTTTCTTTTATTTGCTGACACCACTTAAATTAAGTAAGCCAGCAGCAAGCCACCATTACTATGATTATTTATTTTGTATATATGTATGTATGCATGCAATTATTTATTTATACATGTATGCATTTATGTATGTTGTATGTACACCGATCAGCCATAACATTAAAACCACCTCCTTGTTTTTGCACACACTGTCCATTTTATCAGCTCCACTTACCATATAGAAGCACTTTGTAGTTCTACAATTGTAGTCCATCTGTTTTTCTGCATGCTTTGTTAACCTGCTTTTATGCTGTTCTTTAATGGTCAGGACCACCACAGAGTAGGTATTATTTGGGTGGTGGATGATTCTCAGCACTGCAGTGACACTGACATGGTGGTGGTGTGTTAGTGTGTGTTGTGCTGGTATGAGTGGATCAGACACAGCAGCGCTGCTGCCTAGTTGGTCCACCTTGTAGATGTAAAGTCAGAGACGATCGCTCATCTATTCCTGCTGTTTGAGTTGGTCATCTTCTCGACTTTCATCAGTAGTCACAGGACGCTGCCCACGGGGCACTGTTGGCTGGATATTTTTAGTTGGTGGACTATTCTCAGTCCAGCAGTGACAGTGAGGTGTTTAAAAACTCCATCAGCATTGCTGTGTCATATCCACTCATACCAGCACAACACACACTAACACACCACCACCATGTCAGTGTCACTGCAGTGCTGAGAATGATCCACCACCCAAATAAAACCTACTCTGTAGTGGTCCTGGGAGAGTCCTGACCATTGAAGAACAGCATGAAAGGGGGCTAACAAAGCATGCAGAGAAACAGTCAGTAATTGTAGAACTACTGAGTGCTTCTATATGGTAAGTGGAGCTGATAAACTGGACAATTTTTGTGTAGAAACAAGGAGGTGGTCATAATGTTATGTTAAACAATGTAATTACTTAAACAATCAACCAACATTAAAGCTTTTCTATTATTGGTGGAGTTTCTCAGTCTTTACCTCCTTCTCTAAATAATGCTGGCTGAAAGATAGTTCTCTTTCTTTCTTTAAGATCTAAACATTTTCTGGTTATTGAAAACATCTAACAAACACAACATGTAAGACTATTAGGAAAAATTAGTCCTTTTTTCTGCAAGTGACAGAAGATTTGTGTGTAAAATTTGACATTTTTGTCTTGCCCCTTGGGTAAAATGACTGGAAATCTTTGTATTTGCTTCTTGTGTGGCACCACTAATGACATTAAACAAACTCCAGTAACGTCTTGCTAGTACAAGTTCCATGAATTCCAATTTACAGAGTTGGTCATTCTGTCAAGGTCATGTAAAGTAACTAGTTTAGTGACGTTCAGTAAAGCTGCTATAGCTTCATTCCTGTAGTTTCTGGTCCTCAGAAAAGTACCTTTGTGTTCACTGTTCAGGAATTGAAATTGAATTGCAATGTTCAGTCTTTTCGACCTATATGATATTCATCTACATTATTGGCATTTAGCAGATTCTTTTATCCAGAGTACTGTGACAGTATATTGTCTAAGCAATTGAGGCTTAGGGGCCTTGCTCAAGGGCCCAGCAGTGGCAACCTGGCAACCTTTGGATTACAAGTCCAGTACCTTAACCACTAGGCTACAACTACCCTATTCAAATGCCAAACAGATCTGGATGTGCAGAGTAAGATAAGCTGTTTTTTATGATTTATACTTTATTTTCATTTCACTTTATTGTAAAACAGGACAAATACTTTTGCAGATGCATGACATATACAAGGGTTATTTAAAAGGTTTTCACACTGTTATTTAACTCTATTTATTAAGAATTTCAAAAACAAATTATATCACTTTTCTACATAATCATCTTCCGATGCATTTTTCCCAGCGTCATACCAACTTTTTAATGCCATCAGCAAAAATTTTTTTGGCTGAGCGCATGGCCACTGATGCAGCACTGCTTTTACATCATCATCACATGAAAATCTTCTTCCCCTTAAAGCTTCTTTGAGTGTCCAAAAAGGTGTAAATCAGATGCCACTAAACTCGGACTGTAAGTTCTCTCGCTCAGTCTCTCAGACACGACCAATTACTACTCCTCCTTAGATCCTTTGTATAACAAAAACAGCATGAAGATTTAATTAAAAAACTGTAACAGAAAACCAAAACCAGCAAAAACCCTAATATTACAAGCATGTATACTCCCAAACACAAATGCATGCGCATACACACGCACCAACATCTACTAAACCTACTGTAAACTTACAAAAGAACCTTTACGTTTCTAATGCCGCTCCCCACAGGCTAGTGATAATATCTACAAAGATTTCCATGATAGAAATGTGTCATTTGTGATACGGTTGTTTAGTTCCAGTTGCATTACAAGTCATTCAGAGGGGAAGAAGAAGGTATTTTGCGGTGGATGGAAATGGGGCAGAAAAGACTTGGGGAGCTGAGTGACAGGGTAATGAGAAAAGAAGAAATGGGGTAGAAGAGTGGGACTTCTAAGTCATTTGTAAGGCTAGTTCAGTCAGCATTTACCAGACAGGTAAACCAGTTGTCTTTGTAATGACAGAGAAGTTAGACAATGCTTTGCACTTTATTGCACATGACAGTCCGGCCCTGTGAGTCAGCGAAGCACAAAAAGTACCAATAGCCCATGTGGCTTAAGAAAGAGAGTTCAAAAGCACCAGCTTCCTGTTTTATCATGATCAAATCTATGCAGCCATGTGCATAAAGTGCATTCACACTTTATAGAGCTATAGAAATGCAAATGAATCAGCTTCCTTTGCTTTAGCCTTATGTTTATACGTTCGTATGTACGTGTGCATCCGTTCTAGGTTTTATGTTGTGAACGTTACGACGCTTTAAACTTGCTTTAGTCTCTGTTTTTGTTCCACAGAGCACATTAAATCGGCCCGCTTTTCCGGCCTCGTCCACATCTCCGACCGCTCGTTAAAATAAAAGGAAAGTCTTTGATAAATGCATCTAATCATATTCCCTCCATCTGCTCAACCTGGACTGACCGGGTATGCCAGAGGCAGAGCAGATATTTCGAGCCTCATAGATTTGGCTTTCTGTAGTGCAGCTTAATTGAATTAAGCCCTTTCAAAAGCAGAAGTCTAAAAAACCTAACACGCCTCGCTCTCTCTGTGTCTGACGAATCAGTCCTCGCTCCAAAATGGAATGACCTTTGCCAGCAAGGCAGGAGAACAAGCCGTGTAAGCCGTCTGTAATACATGAGAAATAACATCAGCGTAGACCTTTTTTCCTCAGTCGTGCTTGATTCCAGTCGCAGTGTAACAAAGCTTTTTTATTTCATGTGTCATATTAATGAGCTTTCTCTCTTCCTCTGTACTCATCATTCAATCTTTCTTTTTTTTCCTGCCTCTACTTTACATGCATTTCACCAAGTTTTATCTGTCTGTGGAGGTTTGTGCCCAATTCGCTGAAAAGAACATTCATTGGTACAGGAAGGTCTGACTCGCTATCAGCGTCCCAATTTATTCAGTAGGGTCATTCAGAGTGTTCGATAGGGTTAGGGTCCCAGCTCTTTGCAGGTCACTGGAGGTCCTCCACACCACATTTGTCAAACCATGTCTCAAAGGACCTCGTTTTTTGCACAGTGGGACAGTCATGCTGGAACAGGAAAATAGCTTCCCTGAAATGTCATTTATTTTATATAACTGATTCTGTATATGTTAGCAGTGGGTGTTGCTGAAACACCTGACCTCTGTAATTATTGTCCACACACTTTTGGCCATATGGTGTACATACAAACAAAGACATGCTAACCAATTGTTAATACCTTAACAATATATGTAAATGTTGTTCACAAAAAGAATACTCTGTGAATTGTGATAACAATATGAATCTCTCACTCATTCACTTTCCAAGCCGCGTATACTAATCGGGGTTGTGGGGGGTGTTGGAGCCTATCCCAGCTCTCAACACTAAAACACCCAGGACAGAGCGGCATTCCATCGCAGGCCAGGCATACACACAAACACATTTACATCTTAACACACACCCTAACACACACACTCACGTCTAACTGCAATTCTAGTATCTTCATTTACCCGACTTCATGTCTTCAGACTGTGGGAGGAAATCAGAGCACCCGGAGGAAACTCACATGGACACAGGGAGAACATGCAAACTCCACACAGGAGGGACCCAAGACCTTCTTGCTGTGAGGCGACAGAGCTACCCACCGAGCCACTATGCCGTAGTGGTGAACTACACTAACCCAGTACCCCTCGGTTCCGGGGTTCGAAATCCCAGTGATGCTCTCAGCTGGTTAGGCATCTACATCTATGAACAGACATGATTGTCTGTTTCAGTGGTGGTGGTGTTGATGGTGGTGGTGGGGTGGGATATGATCTTAGGGTTGGTAAATGTTTACTGTCGTTGGCTTAATGTTTACTGGACACATTGTGGCCCTGACCAGGATAAGATGGTGGTAAAACATGAAAAGAAATTATTAAGTGAATAAAAGTGTATTTAATATTTAGCAATCAATACATCTGTGTGTGTGTGTGTGTGTGTGAGAGAGAGAACCATTTAGTGCTGAAAGGCAGTCAGAGCTGTACAAGAAGCTACAGGTACATTGTTAACAGAATGCTGAGATCTGTAAGGCAGTGTCTGTAAAGCTGGAAATATTTTTTCTCTGGTTGCATTTTATTTCAAGGCAAACATTCGTAAAGCTCTTACTAATTAACACAATGCCTTTATAAACTGTTAGACAGTGCAGAGGGATGGCGATAGACCTCCAACCCATGAGGGTTATTTTATTTTATTATAATAGTAGATCAATATAGATCCAAAAAGGAATTAAGGAAGGAAGAAAAAAAATAAAGCGTAGTGAAGGTGCTGTTGCACAAAGAAACAGTTATGAAACAAGACCTTGTTCTGATCCTCATGGGCTTCAAAACAGTGAATCATGGTGTAGACGATTGATTTCAGCATAGAAATAAATAGCAAATAAAAAGTCCACACCAGCACGCATCCAAACATATTGTTTTTCCACCAAAAGAACCCTGGTTCTTGAACCGGTTCTGTTCAGGTTTCTTCGAACCTTGGTGTTTTGTAGAGAACCAACCTGCGTTTCCACCAGTTTTTGGGAACCAAGCATACGTCATCAACAGTGGGCGTTATGCCTAGTGCACACTACACGATTTTTGCCCTGATTTTCGCTCGCCGACTGGTCGGCGCTAGATTTCCCTGCTCGGGAGCAACTCCGTGTTTGCTCGGTGATCAAAACTTGGCTCGAGATTGCTATGTGTGAACTACTTAACAACTTGATCCGAGCAAAGAGAGATATCTAGCATGTCAAATATCTGAATTTAAGTTGCCCAACTGGCAATGAGTGCTTTGTCGACCAGCCAATGAGAACGCAAGATATGGTGTGAGGGGAAACGCAGGGGAGAAGTTGTAAAACGCCACACCGACTTGAAAGACTCCCAATTACAAGAGATCCAGTTGTGTAGTGTGAACTGTACAGTGACCTGACGACTTGGAAAGTCGTGTAGTGTGAAGTTAACGAAAGTAAAGAGTAGTGATGTGATGGCGGAGTGTGTAGATTATGTAAGAGCATTTGTGCTGTTGTTACAGATGTTCATTTTTATGCAAAAAGCATCGATCAGCTATTTGTGATAAGAAGACGTAGACGTGTTTGTCGCAGTTGTTGTTTTCTTTAGTTTATTGACGTGCGAAGCATTTTGCGCTTCGTTCTCACCGCGACCCTTGGCGCAAATAGCCGAAGCCCAAACCTCTACACTGTGACACGCCCACAGATGACGTCACGGTTCGCGCTGAATAACCAAGTATTCTGTGGTGCCAGTTTAGAACCCTAGTTCGCTGTCTGGAACCTCTTTTTTTGGCAGAAACACGCAGAACCGGTTCAAAATCAAGTTCGCGAACCGGAACGGAGCCGGATCCGTGTCGGTGGAATAGGGGTAAGAGTCTACTGGAGCTTCTTTTACTAAAACCAGCTTTTCTCTGGGCAATTATTCTCCCAAAAAAAGCAAAATAAATAAAAGCCATACTTCTTTTCTTTAACAAGGTGCCGTAATTAGCAGCAAAGATCAAATAAATAAACCTTGCTGTTGCTTTTAAATTGCTCTGTGAGTTATTAGCCGGCTCCATTGCTGTTTACCTTTTCATTAATGCATGACTTAAGCATTTAATTAGTAACATTTGTTTCAGCAAACAGAACATTGTCAGGAATACGAGCCGAATATAAATGCTGAAGCATAGAAAAAAAATTGTGCATACACACGGGGAAAAAAGGTAATTGCTAATAAGTGTGCTTGACTCTGTGTGTTAAGCGTTTGTGGAGAGGCTGTGAGGTGTGTAGGCTCGGGTTACAGCACAGCGCCAATGCACTGGAGAGGAAGCGGTTTTTCAGTATAGCATCCCACCTCCGCCTGTGCGAATCAGGGCACACACACACACACTCATGCACAAATACACACTCATGCACAAATACACACTCATGCACAAATACACACTCATGCACAAATACACAGTGCTCTTCACAGGCTAGATGAGCTCCAGGGGAATGTGACGAAACCCTAGTGAGCTGCCTTGCTGCCTACTGCCTACCTAGAGAGTATTCTAATAAGACATTGGACTTATAAGGCAGGTTATTCAGACGCACTACTTGGACAGCAGTTACACTAATTACGTCGAAGCAGTTTTTGCTTACAAAGCTAACACAGTTACCTTCAGGCCATTCAAACCAATAGGCTGAGGAGGCACAACCCACTAGCATGCCAGCTAACATCTCCCTGCGTGTACCGAAAATGGTTAAACTGTCCCTGACGAGCCCGAATTTGCAAATAAATGACACTTGTGCACCTTTTTACAAATTAAAAACCAGTGAGCATTCATTTACATTTGAAATGAACTTTGTTGGTTGCTCCTCATTCATCCACCATGTTTGTATTTTTTGGTGAGAAATGTTGTGCCACACTGAATGCTGGGATTGCCTTCACCGCTAAGGAAGCATTGAGTGCTCCCTTGTTATTCAGTCAAATTATTGCTTAGAATTAAGGCACCTCAGTAGGCAGCAATTTAATGTACCTAAGAATTCGGACAGCCTTCTGTTCGGGAGTCTGTTGGATGACGTAAAATGCGTCTATATAGAAAGACCACTAGGTTTTCTGACAGACTCAATGTGTGAGTGACACAAGAAACACAACCATGATGTGTGATGTGTTATAAGCTGTTGTACACTAAATGTGTGTGTGTGTGGTGGACAGTTTGATCTTTTAGGAGAGCCACCTCATCAGTCAGGCTGTATTAGTATGTGGTGTGGAGCAAAGCTTCATTGGTCAGAAAGGCTTAGCTAATTGGTCACTGTGCCGCTACAGGGCCAGCAGTTTGTCTCCAATGATGATTGATAGAGGAGACCGTAATGTGTGTGAGAGAGGGCGGCAGAGCTTTGGGTAATGTCTAATAATGGGGTAAAGAGATAAATTAGAAAATTGGGGCTTAATGATTCCCGTCTGTGCTAACCTCCACGAGCCAGCCGGCCGCACATGTCTGGAAGATCTGAGCGATACATTTCCCTGAGGAATCCTCCTCTTTCTCTCTCTCTCTCCTACACACACAGACTCAGACAGACATACATACGCATTCACACACATCATTGCTGCTGTCACTGTAGCACTGTCAGCAGCCTAGTAAACACACACACACACACACACACAGCAGTGTTTCTAACTCGTTCTACACATGCAGGTTTACTCGGGTATTACCAGGCACTTAAAGCACCACAGAGTTGAATGCAAAGTAACCTGACACAGCAATTTACTCGGTTTTACCCCAGTACAGTCGCTGGTAAATACTGGATTGCATCATGTGAATAAGAGCTAATACTTTACCGGGAAAGTGACCTACAAATGTGAATAATTTAAAATATTTACACTGTGCTAAAATAAGTGTACACATTATTAAAATGAACTGTTGTTATAAGTGGGTGGCTGTTTTTTGTGCATGTACGAGGGATCTTCAAAAAGTTTCAGCACTTTTATATTTTGGTTGGAAACGGTGAGGGTGGGAGGAGTAGTAATTGGTCGTGTCTGAGAGACTGAGAGACGCTTAGAATCCTGATTTAGCTCCATCTGATTTCCACCTTTTTGGACGCTCAAAGAAGCATTAAGGGGAAGACGATTTTCATGTGATGATGATGTGAAAGCGGAGCTGCATCAGTGGCTACGTGCTCAGCAATTAAATGGCATTAAAAAGTTGGTACAACACTGGGAAAAATGCATCAGAAGGTGCGGAAACTTTTTGAAGAACCCTCGTATTTGCCTTGTATCTGTATAGTAATGTTACAGGAAGGATTATAAAACTGTCAGGTTGAACATAACATACATGAAGACCAGAACTGTAAAACCACAGATGAAAACACATCCACATATCTGCACTTTTGATGTTTTTTTAAATGCTGGTCTTGATTTTGATGGGAAAGCAATATGGATTCTGTGGTGTCTTTATACTTTATTGAAAATACAAAACAATAATAACATAGAACTTTAAAATTGTTCAACACTTTCATTCATACTGGGTATGTTTGCCTGAAATTATTTTTACAGCTTGTTTAAGGTGCTCGTGTTGTGCAGTGGTAAAACACACTAGCACACCAGACCTGACATCTCGAATTCGTTGGTTCGAATCTCAGCTCTGCTACCAGAAGGCTGGGCGCCTACACGAATAATGATTGTCTCATTTGTAGGGAGGGTGCCATAAGGGATTCCTCATAAATGATGCAATTACGACCTCTGCTGGCTGATTGATGGCGCCTGCACAGAGACGAAGTGTTACGTGGACAATGTGTGTCTTTTTCAATGCTCTATACAGATCTCCATATGAACCCACCTGGTGCAGGTGAAAAGATGCCGTCGGCTCCTGTACGTGTGTCGAGGGTGTGTGTGTTAGTCATGGCTCTCCTCAGTCAGAGTGGAGGTCAGCATCAGTAGAGAGGAAACGTAATGCGATTAAATAATTCAATATGACTAGATTAAGAGGACAAATGGGGAAAAATGCACACAAAAAAAGACACTAGCCCACTAAAGCTATCAGCTAGTCAGGTGTCTACACAGACATGACTGGCTATGTCTTAGTGTGTTGGGGTAGGAAGGGGTTAGGGTGTGAGTTCTGTTTCCAAACCTTGATAAGGAGGTTAAAATAGTATTCAGTCAAAATCGTGCAAATCAGGTATGCGGAGATGTAGAGAATGTGGAGACTCCTAAATATAGGAGCAGACAAAATGGAAAAATGGAAAAATACAGCAAGTTTTATAAAAGATAAAAAACAGATTTAGCTGTAAACCCTTTGGGCACAGAGAAAGTGTTCAGTCTATAAAATATAAATGATAACAGTATAAAATGCATCAAAATCACTAAGTTACTCTGGTAACATTTATTTACCCCACCGCCTTCTCATGTTAAAACATGTCTAAGACAGGAGTAACGCCTACAAATTGATATGATTAAATAAAACTGCTGCCAGCAGCCCAGTAATAAGGAATCATTTATGAGTGAATCATCAGTGAATCACTTTTATAATGGGATCTAATTAGAGTAGAGAAGAGGGATAAACAAACCGAAGCACCGTGTGTGCTGGGTTAAAATTGGTATGAGTAATAATATCATTACCGATAAAGGTGACCTGGTTCTTACATGGATTTTAAGTGTGAAAGAGGCTCATGTGAGTCTTTGTCTCTTCCACAATTAATCTCGAGACTAAGAACACAAAGAAAGCAACAGCAGAAGTCACTGTGCATTAGTGTGTGAATCCCGTGTTAATTCCCTCAGTCCACTGAGCCTTCTCTGCTGAAAACTTTCAAATCACTGCTGCACGAACACCCCCAGCTCTACTCTTTTGTCATGGAAATACAGACTAAGCATTTGAACCTGGACCCGGCGGAGCTGATAATAGCAAAGTGATCATTCTTAGATCAGATTCAACAGGGCTGCTATATCTCCCACATGCTTTCTATTAGCACCTGTTAGCTTCTCTGACCACAGGGCAGGTCATACATTCATATGCATGTGTCATGCATTCATTTATAGATAACTACTTTCTCCTGACCACGGTCACAGTGGTACCAGAAATACTGAGCAGGAGGCTAAACCCTGGTCAGGGAGACAGTCATTACAACAACTTTTATAAAACAAGCAACGCTTTAAAAATAAATTAAAATTGAAATTTGTGAAGTGTCAATCACAGAATTATAAAAAGTATGTTTTTTTGCACTTTTAATTTCCAGTTTTGTTTCAAGCCTCCCCCAGAAGTTCTTAGATATAAGTGAATAAAGCAGGTGTGTAGCATGGTTGGATTGGCACCACGTCCAGAGTACAATACAACCTAGTTTTTTACTGTGGCTGTGACAAAATGACAGTGGTCAGTCAGTACATAAATAAATATGTTATAACCTATTAGAACTAAGAAATATATAGTGATGTGATGGTTATTTTTTGTCAGTTAGTCAGTCATTTAGTCAGTTATACAGTCAGTTAGTCAGACAGTCAGCCATTCAGTCAGTCAATAAGTCAGTCAGACAATCAGTCAGTCAGTCAGTTATTTAATCAGTCAGTAATTTAGTCTTTCATTCGGTTAGTCAGTCAGTCAGTTGGTTATACAGTCAGCCAGTCAGTCAGTAAGTCAGTCAGACAGTCAGTCAGTCAGCCATTCAGTCAGTCAGACAGTCAGTTAGTCAGTCAGTTATTTAATCGGTCAGTAATTTAGTCAGTCATTCACTTAGTCCGTCAGTCAGTCAGTCTTTGATCAGTCAGTCAGTCAGTCATTTAGTTAGTCATTCAGTCAGTCAGTAAATCAGTCAGTCAGTTATTTAATATGTCAGTAATTTAGTCAGTCATTCACTCAGTCATTTAGTCAGTCAGTCATTCAGTCAGTCAGTCAGTCATTCAGTCAGCCAGTCAGTCACAGTCATTTAGTCAGTCAGTCAGTCAGTCAGATATTAAGTCAGTCATTCATTCAGTCAGTTAGTACATAAATAAATATGTTATTACCTATTAGAACTGACTAACTAACTTTTTGTCAGTCAGTCAGTAGGAAGTAAGTAAATAAGTAAGCTGTTTTTTATTTTATTTTAATGACATTAATACTTTTGTATTTTGTAAAGCCTTTTCGCCCAGCATGCATGAAAATATTAAATAAAGAGGAGTAAATAAAGAGCATGTGGAAATATGCTGAGCCCAATGCACAACCCAGTTTCTCTCACAGCCGCACTTCAACTCTCTGTTTTTGTTGAAGCTTAGCCAAAAAATGTGATCTTTCTCCTCTCATCTCCGACGCTCTTCCCCTGCCTCGTGCAAAATGAATTAAAAGCATCTCAGAAGAAAAGAAAGCCAAATGCATACAGACGTACTCGTACTGACGGAGCGAAGCCAATCCCACGGAGACGGAGAGGCCGATCGCGCCGGCTCTTTTGGAGTTCTCCTGTTAATCAGGTCACACACAACCAGACACATTAGCACACAACAACAGCGCGCTCCTTCCAGGCCTCCACCCAGACGATTGGCAATGTGTTGCGCTGTTGATAGAGAGCTGGCAGCCGTTCAGCAGACTGCTTTCCCTTCACATCAAACACACTCACGGCCGTGTCCCTTTCATGTCTCTCTCCCCAAAAAACTCCATTTGATCAGCCTGCCAAAATACACACCCACACGCACATATAGACTTCTTCACACATACACAAACCCTAAACATGCTCCTACCCACAGAAGGATAAGAGCATCCGATATCCAACAGCAAGTGTGTATGTGAGGAGGATCTTCTCTAATGCAAGCAGAAGCAAATCCAGCATTAGTGTCCTGACTTATCCTGACACCCTTTACTTCATTATTCTCTCACACTCAGCATTTGTCTAGTCAAATCTTCTACCTTCTCCATCTTTGTGCGTGAGTCTATGTGTAAGTGAGAGCTTTCCTATCCCTCAGCTATTCGGCCTTGAGGATATCAGAATACATTTAAACTATGAATACTGGCTAAGGTCTAAAAATGCACATGGCATTTATTTCATTTTCATATTTTACAGCTGCCTTATCTAAGTCAAGGCTGTGTTGGGTCCGGCTTCCCCTGAATCAAGCAATTGATTTTAAATTGGATTCAGGAGACTTAAAAAAAAAAAACTAGAATAACTTTGGTTATTTTGGCTTTATGTTTATATGTTTATTGTTATGTTACAACTTTCCAGAATTTATTTATTTATTTGATGATCAGCTTTCATTTTCCTCTGCTTCCCTGTACATCGCCCAATTCATGCTTGCTTGGGTGCTGTGTAGTTCTCCAGCCGCATATCTTTATACTTCATGGTACATATGGTGTTCTTAGGGTCATACATGCATCTGTTGCAAAAGAATGAATTTTGAGTTTTTTGACTGACCAAAGTATGTTGTATTCAAAGTATTCTGATTTGTCCAAACGCTTACGTGCACATTTAAATCTGTCTTCGATTGAAGCAGATGAATTTTGGCAGAGGTAGAAGAACAGATGACTGTAGTGCAGTTTATTGATTATTGCTTTCTGTATAACTGTTGCTCCTGCTGTTTTTAGTTTGACGTGCAGCTTTGTTGAGTGACTACTGGCTTTTCAATTATCTTATCTAATTAATTAAGCTTATACACAATCTGACCATGAGCCTGTTCTCCATCCCATTCCAAAACTGTAGGCTTTAATACGGTTGTAACTATAGCAGTCTCTGGTCTTTTTGGACTGTGCCTGTGGAAATGTGTCCCCATATAGTCAGGACAGCGTCAGGCACTAGTGTTGACCAAGAAAACCCAGCTCACAGTTGACATTCCAAATCATCCCACATGTGCTTAAACAGGGTTGAGATAAGGGGTTCCGGAGTTTCTTCACACCAAACTACTGTTTTTCAGTTATTAGAACAGGTACACTATATTGCCAAAAGTATTTGGTCACCTCACCACAAACTTGCTGGACATCCATTTTTCAACAACCATTTTTCTGAAAAGGCTGCTCAAAAGACTGTATCTGTGGGCATTTGTGCCCATTCAGCATGGCTGGGCACTGATGTTGGTCAAGAAAGCCTCAATTGATGTTCCAGCTCAGTTCTGCTGAAAGAGAAAGGGGTCTTCCCTAAACTGTTGCTGCAAAGTTGGAAGCATATTCTTTTCTTTATGTAATTGATTTATTACACCTGTTAGCAATTGTTGTGGCTGAAACTCATAAATTCAATACGGTTGCCCCTGTACTCTTGTCTGTGCCGTGTATATACAGTAAGCCAGTAAGTTAGTTTTGTAAAACAATTAGCCACCAAGTCTGGTGTACAACAGAACGAGTTCTGAACCCCAAGCAGGTCAGCAGGAGCGCCCATGTTAATGATTAGTGGTTAGCCATTAGTAGGTTTTGTCTGTAGGAGCGAGCAGCATGCAGGACTGTATATGAGACTCATGTCATGGAAGAGGGAAAGGCTTGCTGCAGACAGTGCTGTGTGGGTCATTTAGAGCAAGCAGTGTATCAGCAGGAAGCTTTAGAGAGCTGCAGGTTAATGTTGAGCACTGATGGCTAGAGTGCTTTGCCCGGCACTGTTTGTAAGAACTGTGTCTGGCAGTAAGTGCGGATGAAATACTAACAGCAGTGGATATTGTATAGGACTTGAGCTCGTGTGCAGGGGAAGAGAGGGTAAAAAGTGTGAGTGTGAATGAGGGTCAGATAGTAAAGACCACCACACATAGGAATTTACTAGTGATTACCAGGAAGCGTTTACTATAAACAAACCCCACACTTAAATGCCGGAGAAGTCTATTTCTTTGCTATTATATTTACACATCTTCTCTTTTTACCCAATTTAGCATAGTCAATTTGTCTTCCGCTGCTCAAGTGTCTGAGAATGGATGCTTGTCTCGCGCTCTCTACAACGCGTGCACAGCCCTAACCGACGCAAATTCTCCACGCCCTGATCTCTGGGCTGCTCCACTCTCTGTACAGAAGCCTCGGCCTACCAAACAAAGTCCATGGACAGTGCCGAAGGCCCCACCCACTTTTTCGGTCTGGTGTTTTTCCCCACTCGGCAGACTTAATGGCCAATTTTGTCTGCTGCAGGCATTGTCAATTATGCCCGCTAGGGGGCGCCCAGCTGACCAGTAGCGGTGTTGAGTTTTAAACTCGGGGAGTTTAGAATCCCAGCACTGGTGCGCTAGTGGAGTCCATTTTTGAACAGCTGGACGATGGACAGACACCCTAGTGGTTGATTTGTATCGTAATCAATGGGTGTACAGGGAGCAGCTACTGTTATAAGAGTATGCTTGGGCACTAACCAGAACATGCTTATGCAAACTGTACATAGTTGACTAAATTAGATGCTCATACCGCTGTTACTTATAGCTTCACATGCATTTCAGTGCCACAGTAAGACCCAGGAAAAAATACATCGTATGGCCAGAAGTATCTGGACACCAATGCTAACTACTGAGTCCAGGTGTTTCAGCTCTGCCCATTGTTAACAGGTTAATTAAATATCGTTCATTATTAATAATACAGGTCTATAAAACATTCTATGAAAATAAAAGCTATGCTTCTAAATTTGTGAGAATCTAACCATTCCCAGTTCTCGATTGTGAATCCACTTCTAAAACAACCCCCGTTCTGATAAAGGAGAGCCGGATCATCACACGCCCCCTCGGACACGTGTCTCATCTGTGACCGCTTCTTACTACCTGCCAACGTTGGGTCCCCACAGAGCCGTAAGTAAGTGACCCACACACACTCTCACAGAGGTGCCCGGACCAGTCCTGAAGATTGCATATCACATCGGGAAGAGAGTTTTGTTTGTGTGGACGCCCAGCCAGGTCAGTGACTCTGCTCTGATTTAAACTCGCAAATGCAAACACTCTGCCGTGATGTGCCAGCATGTTAGAACTCTGCACCACCCGAGCGTTTCTATACATTATTGTTTACGATGTATACAGCATACATTGTGGTCGCTCATCCAATAAGGGCATATTGGCTTTGTCCTTCACCCAGTGGTTAAGAAACCCTGCTTTAGGACTCACTTGTCAGTGTTAGCACGCGAGAGGTTTTAGTCTTATTTTGAGACTCTAGAACAAATTGCTGTGAGTGTGGTGGATTCACGACCGCTAACTCTCTCTCATCTTCAATGTTTTAAAGAGCAGACATTGGGAAATAGAAAGCTTTGTCACCCTTATCTCCATGGCAACCTCTGCAACTTTGCCCGCATACTTTGATTGGTGGTGTTTATGCGTGTGTGTGTGTGTGTGTGTGTGTACACGCTTAGGCAGACGTGCAGTTCCATTCTCATCAGCCATCAGTGCAGGTCACACACACTTCTGATACCTCTAATGTTCTTCCTATCACACTAATCTCCACTTCTTTAGTTTCACCCGTCTCACCCGTCTGTCTGTCTGTGTGTCCCTCTGTCTCCCTCTTTGTCCATAAAGCTAATTTTTTCTTCCCAACCTGTCTCTGTCCTTCTGTCTGTCTCGACATGCTTTCGTCCTCTTGTCTGTCTCTTCTTTCTCTTTGTATTGGTATCACTGTCTATCTGTCTGATGGATATTTTGTCCCTGTGATGTTCTGTTTCTGAGCAGTTCTTCCTGTCTGTCTGTCTTCTGTCTCTCTGTCTTTCTGTCTTCTGTATTCGTCCTTGTGTCTTTGTGATGTAGTCTCACAGTCCATACCTCCCCTGTCTTTCTGTCTAAAGGATATCTGTCTCTGATTCCTTAACTTCCCTGTCTGTCTGTCTCTCTGTCTCAGTGATATCTGTCTCTGATTCATTACCTCCGTCTCTGTCTGTCTGTCTTTCCATCTCTGTAATATTCTGTCTCTGAGTCCATACCTCACCTTTTTGCCTGTCTCCCTGTCTGTCTGTCTGTCTCTGTGATATAGTCTCACAGTCAATACTTCCCTTTCTGTCTGTCTCTCTGTGTCAGTGATATCTGTCTCTGAGTATATACTTCGCCTCTCTGCTCGTCTACCTGTCTTCGGTCTCTCTGTCTTTCTGTCTTTGTGATATAGTCTTGCAGTCCATACCTCTCTCTCTGTCTGTCTCCCTGTCTCAGTGATATCTGTCTCTGAGTCCTTACCTCCCTCTCTGTCTGTCTCTCTTTTGTCTTGGTAAAATCTGTCCATGATTTCTTACCTCCCTCTCTGTCTGTCTCTCTTTTGTCTTGGTAAAATCTGTCCATGATTTCTTACCTCCCTCTCTGTCTGTCTCTCTTTTGTTTCGGTGATATCTGTTAATGATTTCTTACCTCCTTCTCTGTCTGTCTCTCTTTTGTTTCGGTGATATCTGTTAATGATTTCTTACCTCCCTCTCTGTCTGTCTCTCTTTTGTTTCGGTGATATCTGTTAATGATTTCTTACCTCCTTCTCTGTCAGTCTTTGTCTTTCCACCTCTGTAATATTCTGTCCCTGAGTCCATACTTTGTCTCTTTGCCTGTTTCTCTGTCTTCTGTCTTTCTGATATGCTGTCATCTTTAATTCTGTTACCCCCCCATCCGTCTCTTTGCTTACATTTGTGTCTTTTTGTCTGTTGATAATTTCCCCTTTATATTTGCCTTTTCTTTCCTTTTCACTTAGTCATTTTGTGTGTCTGTCTCTCCTGGACGTCTCTGTGTCTTGTAGATTTTGCTGTGACCATATCTGTGTCTCTTTGCTCTTTGCCTGTCTCTGTGTCCTTCTGTTTCTTGTTCAGTCTGGCTGACTCTTTGTGATTATTTTTACCCATTTAAACCACACGTCTTTGTGTCCATTTTTCCATTATCCTCATTGTTGTGAAATATTGTGGTCTGTTTCTGTGTGTTTTTTGTCTGTTTGTCTATCATAGTCCTTGTCTTTCTTTTTCTCTCTTTTCTCTCTGTCCATCTGTCTGACAGTATCAAAATCTCTCTCAGTTTTTCTCATGTCCTGTCAAGTTTATCGTTCTGTTTGTCCCTGTGTCCTTATGTCTATACCTCTGTAGCTGTTGATCCCACGTCTTTTCTTAAATCTGTCTCTATGTCTGTATATCTGTCCTCTTTCTTTATTCCCTGTATCTGTGTTTATACACCCCCTGCCCTTCCCTGCTTCTCTCTGTTTGTTCCTTGTTTTCCTGTTCTGCTTCTGTTTCACCTTGACAGAGGGCTGGGTGGAGATCTGATCTTTGCATATGCATTATTGATCCATTGCAGGTGCCCTCGCTCTCTCTTTCAAGCATACACACACACACACACACACACACTGGCCCTAATCTGTTTTTTTGTCCCTCTGACCTCCGCAATTGTTTCCAAACTCTTGTCCCTCTCATAAGCACTCGGTCTGGTACGCTAGCCCACCATCACTGGAATTTATTTTCAAATAACAGCAATGGGCGGGCATCTACACAGACATGATTTGCTATGTCTGTGCAATGAAGTGCACCCTGTCCAGACTACTCCTGCCTTTCACCCAGTGTTTAACAGTAGAACCGAACCCACCACCCCTGACCAGGATCAAGCGGATGATGAATGGATGATGAAAATGAAATCAGTCTTACATCAAACATTATGTTTTATCTGACTTTGATGCAGTCTGCTTTTTATCTTTAAGCAAGTTTCAACCCTTAAAACTTTGAAATAAAGGAATTTGGTAATAAATAAACAAGCAGCGGGTGGCACAAAATAAACAGAACAAAGGAAGCAGGAAAACAAAGTGTATCTCACAACCTCTGAGCTGTTAATTAAATACAAAAAAAAGAAAAGTAAAGTGACACTTAACTTACAGAGAACAGTCGATGGGTGTCTGGATCTTAGTCACATTAACATGCAATAAGGGGTGTAAAGGAACGTACATAGTGTGATCTGATGTCATTGGATTTAATATAAAAATACTTGACTCGTATATTACTAAACCTTTTTGGGGGGGGGGGGGTGTTTTTGGTCTTAAAATAATATCTAGTCATTAGTAGTAAAGTCAGCAATGTCTGATAGTGACGAACGGCATACATCTTTTTTTTTTATTTATATATTTTTTTTATTCTGTTTACCATAACTTCTGGTCAGGGTCACTGGAATACTGGGCGTAAGGCAGTGACCCACCCAGGTAGATGCCTCTCAGACATAGCCAATCATGTCTGTATGTAGACACCCAACCAGCAGACAGCAGTTACCCCCCAGGTGTGTGTGTGTTTGATTGTTTATGTGTGTGTTTATTTATTTTTTTAATTTATTTTTTCTGTTTACCATAACTTCTGGTCAGAGTCACTGGAATACTGGGCGCAAGGCAGTGACCCACGCAGGTAGATGCCTCTCAGAGGCAATCATGTCTGTATGTAGACGCCTAACCAGCAGACAGCAACCCTGCGGTTGTGGGTTAGCACCCCCCAGGTGTGTGTGTGTGTGTGTGTGTGTGTTTGTTTATGTATGTGATTATTTATCTATTTTAATTAAATCTGATGTAATGGGCAGTGGTAGCTAAGCTGTTAAGGTAAAGGGCTGGTAATCGGAAGGTTGCTGGTTCAAACCCCACATCTGCCAGGTTACCACTGTTGGGCCCTTAATTGCTTACAATGTATACGGTCACAATTGTAAGTCACTTTGGATGAAAAGCATCTGCTAAATGCCAAAAATGTAAACATAAATGTAAGACTGTCACCTACAGACTACCCTGGCTGTACAATTACATTTGGGATAAGAAAAAGGCAAAATATAAACTTCCTAACGATGTGACTGGGTGCTCTGTTTTCCTTCCACCTTCTACAAACATGTTAGATGTGAACTGTCGAATCTAAATTGGCCCTGTGTGTAATTAAATGTACATTTCTGAATGTGTGATCTCTAGCGCTGGAGCGGCAGTGGGTCCCGGTTGTGTTTCTGCTGTTCACTGCTACCCTGAACAGAATAAAGTGTTATTGGAGAAGAATGGATGAATAACTGAACGATGAGCTCGTCTGTTATTACAAAAAATTTCTCTCAAGCTCTCTTGTGTTCTGCCTCTCTATTTCTCTTCTTCATTCTCTTCTGTCTGTTCTGTCTAAAACACTTGTCGTGAATTAAGCTCTCTTCCAGCAACACACACACACACACACACACGGAGGCCAGTCTTGCCCACCCAATTCAGATCAGTCCTCCCTCTTTATTTTAACCTGACCCTAGTGTACAGGGTTACACAATGAGTGATGGTGATGGTGCGATGAAGGACAGTACAAGAGGGTCGAATATCTCAAAGGTCCCTGATGAGGCTAAGAGGCCACGACCCAACTCATGTTTTACAGCTGTTACCACTGAGCTGGGACAGATAGTATGAAGAAGAGATCAGGGAGACAAAGAGACGAGGGCAAAGGTTACAGAGAGAAGAATGTAAAAGAAGGGATGAAGTGAAATAGAGGGATGTGCAGGAGGGGAAAGAAAAGTGTTGAAGGGAGCAGGATGCTATTTTTGCACCTCTCTACTGGGAGCCCCTCTAGCATGCTGTTATCCATCTTAATGCTCCATAGAGAGAGAGAAAAAGAAATGAAAGAGTAGAAGAGAAGGAGAACGAGAGAGAAACAGAAGTATTTTAGGTCTTTCTTTTCTCACTGTCTCTCTTATTGCTCCTGCATAACTATGAATTGAGCATTGGCACATCTGGACCGATGTTATTTCTGCCTTGCACTTAGTATTTTTAGACTATTTTAGCCTGTGACCCACTGCAACCTTGACCAGTAAAAAGTGGTTTGTGAAAATAAACATGAATTTGCTATAGCAGGATTGTCAGGATGTATTTAAAACTCAGTAAGGATTTTCATGTATTAAATTTTAAAGAAAATTTTATCTATAAACTATATGGCCAAAAGTATTTGGACACCTGACCGTGGGCTTGTTGGACATCCCATTTCAAAAACAAATTTGATTTAAACAGAGTGGCCTCTATGTGCTCTTTTCAGCTATAACAACAGCCACTCTTCTAAAAGGGCTTCACACAGGAGTTCGTCTGTTTGTCTGGGGAATTTGTGCCCATTCAGTCAAAACAGTGTTTGTATTGCTGGACACTTATGTTGGTCAAGAAAGCCTCAGTTGATGTTCCAGTTAATTCATAAGCTGTTTGTTTGGGCTGAGGTCAGGGCTTAGTGCAGGCCACTGGAGTTTATTCGAACCAAGCTTTTCTACATGTCATTATAAAGCTTGCTTAAATTTTTGAAAAAAAACAAAAAAAAACCATTTATTAAAACAAACTTCATGTAAATATAATTTTTTTTTAATTTTTTTATTATTTCTTTATTTTTTTTTTTCAGATTTTATTTAAGGTTTTATTTTAGTTTGCTTGTGTTTTCAAGTGTTTTTTATACACACATTCTTATAATTTACCTTTAGTTAATTTAAGTTTAATTATTTTTATTTTATTTTTTATTGTAAAGTTGAAATGGCAGTACATTTTCTTTTTTTTTGTTTTTCTTTTTTTGTGAAATAAAAATAATATTGTTTATTATCACTGGAACAATAGTTTTGAAATCAGTAGTTTTAGTTTAGTGTTTGTATGTAATTATACAGTAGTATTTAGTTTATGCTCATTTAGTAGTAGTATATTTAGTATCCATGTGGGTGCTTGAGTGGCTCAGCGGAAATATGCGCGCCCACTACATGTGACCAAACAGCCCAGCCACTGGAATGTGCACTTGTCAGTGCGCTCTCATTGCTGGTCCCAAGCCTGAATAGAAACAGGAGGATTGTGGTAGGAAGGGCATCCAGCATACAAACTGTGACAAAGCAAAGATGCAGACCAAATGATCGGCTGTGCCTAATACTGGAGCAAGAAAAAAAATAAATGTTTCTATTAAATAATTTAACTGATGGGGCTGCTCAGGTGGCGCAGCAGTAAAAACACACGCTGGAACCATAGCTGGGATCTCAAATACATCGTATTGAGTCTCAGCTCTGCCTGCCGGCTGGGCTGAGCAGCCACTTAAACAACGATTGGCCTGTTGTTCAGATAGGGGTGGGATATTAAAGTCGGACAGGGACTCTCACATAACTACTGCAATTACGACCTCTGCTGGCTGATTGATGGCACCTGCACAGAGATGGGAGAAGAGTGTGGCTCAGGGTGTGTCTCACCGTACACAGTGCTGATCCGCATTAGCATTTGTTAAAGTGTATGTGACAAGATGCATACGGCTGCTGCCCACGTGTCAGAGGGGGTGTGGGTTAGCTTTGTTCTCCTCAATCAGAGCGGGGATCAGCATTGGTGGAGAGGAAGCATGACGCAATCAGTTAATTGGACATGCTTAAAAGGGAGAAAAGGGGAAAAAATGCATAAACAAAAATTCTAAATCCTTTCTAAATGGCTTGTTATCCACATCTCTTTAAAAGCAACTGAAATACTTATTAGATTTTTCAAAAATCGTTTATTATAGTAGTGCAGATGGAAACTGAAGGTTATCTTTTCTAGGTTCAGCATTCAATGCTCTGTGTACCACATTAAAAGTCAGTAATGCAAGATTAATTACATATTTACTTTTATCATTTAACACAGTTATAATAGTATTTGTACTCCTACATTTCTGAACATGATCCTGTCCTTGACTTTGCACTGAAAAAGCCCCAAAATATTGTTTTTATTCTTGCCTCTTAATAGCATTGCTTCCAACGTCTACTCATCTGTTTTATAGTTTTTTTCTATCTTGTGTTGATCAGAGCCTTTGTTGGATGCACTTTTTTACTCATTGCTATATAACTCGGTCCTCACATTTTCTTTTTGGTCTCATTTCTTTTTTTTCTCTTTTACATCTTAACCTCTTATGTTTTGTTAAGTATCCCTGAGATCCCTGAGAGTTTTTTAATGGCTCACAAAATATCCTTAGCCTTTTCAATCAGCTTGATACTTCATGACTTGTCCTTATTATATGGGTACTGCAAATTAACAATATATTTAGGTTGATATATTGATATATTGATAGGTTGATACACCCCTAATTTATTCACTTTTGTATCATATGCTGGAATACATAATTTAAGGCAATTGATTTGTATATGTTTTAAGTTTCTGTGTGGTGTTGAGGGTACAGCTGACTCTCTTATACACACACACATGTTAAGAAATCAAAAGTGGGTAGCACTGTCGCCTCACAGCAAGGAGGTCCTGGGTTCGATCCCCAGGTGGGGTGGTCTGGGAACTTTCTGTGTGGAGTTTGCATGTTCTCCCCGTGTCTGCGTGGGTTTCCTCCGGGAGCTCCGGTTTCCTCCCACAGTCCAAAGACAAACAAGTGAGGTGAATTGGAGATACAAAATTGTCCATGACTGTGTTCAGTATAACCTTGTGAACTGATGAACCTTGTGTAATGAGTAACTACGGTTTCTGTCATGAATGTAACCAAAGTGTAAAACATGACGTTAAAATCCCAATAAACAAACAAACAGAAAAGATTATTATGATGCAATGGCTTAACCCTTGTGTTTTACTGACATTGACCTTACTGCCTTGCTCTTTAGAGTGCCAGAGACCACAGTGCAGTGTGGGTAAAATAAAATTACATTAAGTTCAAAATTAACCAAATTATATGTATATACACACACTACCCTTTACAAACACCTCTCTCTCTCTCTCTCTCTCAGCCCCTGGGTTAATTTGGTTAATTAATTTGGTTAATTTTGAACTTAATGTAATCTTATTTTACCCACACTGCAGTTGGGTCTCTGGGACTCCAAAGAGCAAGGCAGTAAAATCAGTGTCAGCAGAACACAACGGGTTAAGCCATTGCATCATAATAAACGCAGTGTCTAATTTGAAAAGCTTTTGATTTCTTAACATTTCCCAGTAAGTCTGTTTGCTTAATCCTATGAGGGTTAAACTGTTTGTGAAGGCCGACCATCTGAATACAGTTCTGATAATGTTCAGCATAACTTAACCTCAACCTAATTTATCACCTTCATTTATCATCAAGCCCCTGTTTTCCTCATATTTTTCACCTCTTCCAGAAATATAAATCTATGAATATATACCTTTGATCTTTCTCTCTTCCTTTTCCCCCACAGAGAACACAAACAGTGCTCTACCTTCCCTTGTCGCAAGCAATTAATTTGGCCATTGCTTACGCTTATCGATCCGGCTGAGATAAGCAACATAATGTATTTGCTTTTATAGAAAGGCAGATTTCATGAATGACTTTGACTTATGTTTGCAGGCGTGTAGGATGGGAGCACGGGGTAAATCAATGTCCATGTTAATATCAGGGGTCTGTTGGAGAGAGAGCTTATGGCTGATGCTTCTGTATGATAGAAACTCTGTGACTTAACAGCGTTTCTATTACATTGTAGGAGCAACAGTTGGTTAGCATGTGTTCAGAATCCACTAAGGGGTTCAGGCTCATCGGAAAGGAATTGAATTTTTTCTCGGACAAATTTATCACCATTAGCGAGTGAGGAGTGAGTGAGGAAATACAAGTCACTACTTTCTTCCATTTACAGCTTTGTTACTATGTGGTGGGCATGAGATGAGAATTTTAGCACCAATTTAGAACCTTTGGCATTGATAACTCTTACTTTTTCTGAACTTCTACACTCACATTAAATAGTTTCACATAATGACCACGACTGAGTCGCACATTAGCACCACGACAAAGCCGTTAATACAGTTTCCTATCTAGTGTTTAAGTAATGTACTGTGTACTTCTTAGGCTCAGGGTACTTACACTAATTTGCACTAAACTGACTTATACGTTATGGCCAAAAATATGTGAACACGTGACCATAAGCTTGTTGGGCATAAATTATTAGTTAAACAGTTTAAACAGTTTATTGCCTGTGAAGTTGCACAAGAAGGGCTCTGCTAAATTCATGGAAAAGTGTACTTAATTACTTAAGCACACTTAAGTAGTATGCTTAATACAG
Organism: Trichomycterus rosablanca; assembly: GCF_030014385.1. NCBI lineage: Eukaryota > Metazoa > Chordata > Actinopteri > Siluriformes > Trichomycteridae > Trichomycterus > Trichomycterus rosablanca. Next base: position 6,987,338 of record NC_085995.1, read on the forward strand.
ACAGTTATAGCCTAGCGGTTAAGGTACTGGACTAGTAATCAAAAGGTCACTGGTTCAAGCCCCACCACTGCCAGGTTGCTGCTGTTGGCCCCTTAAGCAAGGCCCTTAACCCTCAATTACTCAGACTCTATACTGTCACAGTACTGTAAGTCGCTTTGAATAAAAGCGTCTGCTAAATGCTGACAATGTAAATGCAAAGTAAATTTCATGGACCTCGTTTTTCAAAAATCACAGATTTCACAGATTTTTTATTAAAGAAAAGTGCCACATTTCACAGCAGTCATTAAACACCACTCATAAATGATGGTTTTGAGCCCCCGCCCCCCGCACGTCCACAGAATCAGATGGGAGGTTTTTTTAGCTGCTTTTAGACTTTGACATCTTGTCTAACCGATTGCTAATGTAACCGAGCGTCTTTAGATTTTGCTGAGTTTATAAAGAAAGAAAGAAACTGTACATAGACAAACTATCGGGAGCAGAATACTTTACTACAGACTACAGAAAGATCGCATGTGTAGAGAAGCACATTTTTCCATTCATTATGGAATCCTCAAAGGGACAAAATGCACTACATACTTTAACACATACATCAAACATTGTCAGCACACTACAGAAAAGTCTTTTACACTAACTTAATTACTGTAAGTTGCATATTACACAGGAAACGGCTCACTTTACGGTCCGTGGTGCGATTTTCACAGCCGTGAATCAGGTAGGGCCATAGCTATTAGTTAGTTAGGTAAATTAAAGATACAAAATTGGAGATACAAAGTTGGCACTAAGGGTGTTTGTCAGTATACTCGAACTGATGAATCATGTGTAACCTGTAACTACCTGTCCTGTCATGAATGTAACCAAAAGTATAAAACATGATGTTAAAATATTGACAAACTTTATTAGAAGGAAACAATGGACACCCAAACTATTGATTCCTCCAATCCCCATATTACTAACACTCTCTGCCAGCTCTTACTTTCTGGCCTAAAGTTATTTTCAGCGTACTAAAAATGCTCACTTGCTGGAATGTCACAGTCAAGTCTTCTCTGCTGCCCCGTCTGTACATACTGAAGTCAGAACTAGATTCTAATCCCAGAAGATCCCGGATCAGGATGCATTCACTACATTTCAGCTTATATTTCAGATGTTTCCAGTTTTCAAATGTGAATACAAAAAAAAATCCCGAAATAAAAAGCACATGCACTACTTAAACATTTAGAATCTGTGGGATTTAAAACAGCCCACTGATAACCATTACAGTAGTGACAAACAGTTCCACCTTTACATTTGCTAAGTGGAAGACAAGTCCAAAACGGTACTATATACGGCACTAGTCATATGTTATTTAAGAGAGATGCTTCTAAGTTCATTTGCATGTACATTCTAATCAGCATCTTTAATGAAAATGGTGATTAAACAGTATGTAAGTAGTTTTTTTTCTAGTAAACATACCTTTATATGGGCTGTTTTAATGACAGCTATGTGAGCTGTGTAAGCTGTTTATGGCCCCCTCAGAGTGACTCTTCTACCTTTTTCATCTGTGTCTGTAAAGCAAAACAGCTTCACTTTATGTTTAATGTGTATTAAAACATAAATAAATGACTAGGTATACCAGTGCTTTTTCATTTTCTTTTAATCTAATACGGGTGGCATGGTGGCTCAGTGGGTAGCACTGTTGCCTCACAGCAATATGGTCCTGGGTTCAAATCCTAGATAGAGTGGTCTGGGTTATTTTTGTGTGGAGTTTGCATGTTTTCCCTGTCTGTGTGGATTTCAAAAACATGCAAGTGAGGTGAATTGGAGAAAATTGTCCACGACTGTGTTTGACATCAAAGACCAGTAACTACCTGTACTGTCATGAATGTAACCAAAGTGTGTAAAACATGACGTTAAAATAAACGTAATCAATACTGGTATTGAGGTTATCAGCATCAGACAGTACCTTTTTCCATTTGAGGCAGCTGGCAAAGGTGAAGTCAATCCTTTCACATGAGCACTTTCAAACAGTGATCCATGCCTTCATCACATCTCGGCTGGACTACTGTAATGCACTTTATTTTGGAGTCAGCCAGTCCTCCCTCAAACGTCTCCAGTTAGTGCAAAATGCTGCGGCCCGACTTTTAATGGGATCACGTAAGAGAGAGCATATAACCCCCATTCTGGCCTCCCTCCATTGGCTGCCCGTGCATTTCAGAGTACATTTTAAGATTCTGTTGTTTGTTTTTAAATCTTTAAATGGACTTGCCCCGCCTTACCTCGCTGAACTGCTCCATCCCCACACTTCTGCTCGGTGCCTCAGGTCAGCTGATCAGCTGCTCCTGGAGGTACCAAGGTCAAAGCGTAAGCTCAGAGGGGATAGAGCTTTTTCAATCGCTGCCCCTAAATTATGGAACAACCTACCACTCCATATTAGACAGGCCTCTTCACTGGCTATTTTTAAAACTAGTCTTAAAACCCATTTTTATTCCTTGGCTTTCAATCCAGCATGAGACTTCTCATTGTTTCTAGTGTTTGTTTTATGTTTTATAATTATCTATGTACAGCACTTTGTCACAGCTGTTGTTGTTTTTAAAGTGCTCTATAAATAAAGTTGACTTGAGTTGACTTGACTTGATATCTGACAGTGACGTCCTATTCTTTAATACAGTTTAAAACCACACATGCAAACATTACTGCACCATTTGATTTACTAACAGCCATTTAAATAAGCAATAAGGGAATGAAACTTTATTTATTTATTCATTTATTTTGTATGTGTTTGTCTTAATGAAATGCAATTTAGATTCTTTCTACTTAAAGGTGCGAAATACAGAGTGGGACAAATGCCAAGCGATTATTTCAGCACCATCAGCGTGATTTATTAAATTCGAATGTAAAAAGACCAGAAATTGTGTCCCCAAGTGAATAGCAGGGAAGTGCAGGTATTAATCTAACGTACAATTTGCATAATGACTGCAGCTATTCTGTTGTGAAATGCTAAGATTTTGGATAAGTCCTCATGTAAACCATGGGCTTCTGTTGTTGAATCATATACAAGCACAGAGCACATGCTTATTAGTACTGCCTGTGTCCTGACTGATTGTGAGTGCAATAATTAGAATTATTTGATCAACCAACATTTAAGAGCAAGAAAAAGTGACATTGTTCAACATAAATTCTAACAACCTATTATTTGTCTGCATTTTGCCAAAATGTCTCTGTATTTCTGCCCTTCATCTCTGTAGGGTTCTTTCAAAACCCAACCTGCCATTGTTCAATGTCTGTACTTTTACACAGTTATTCTTATTATAACACTCACAACATTCTAACTCTCTACACACAAAGTTCAGGTTTCAGGAGGTGTCTGGCTTGCTCATCAAGGGCTTTTTGATCCTGGAATCTGTAAAGCTGCAGTAAAACAATGTCCATTGTAAAAAGCACTACATATTAAAAATAAATAAATAAATATTTCTTTCATTAGCATTTTAACGTCATGTTTTGGTTACATTCATGACAGAAACGGTAGTTACAGGTTACACAAGATTCATCAGTTCAAGTCTTTAATGTCAAACACAGTCATGGACAATTTTTTATCTCCAATTCACCTCACTTGCACGTCTTTGGACTGTGGGAAGAAAATCCACACGGACATGGGGAGAACATGCAAACTTCACACAGAAAGGACCCAGGTCAGTCCAACTGGGAATTGAACCCAGGACCCTCTTGCTGTGAGGTGACAGTGCTACCCACCGAGCCACCGTGCCGCCCAATAAATAAATAAAGTATCGGTTGTTGAATATCCTAGGACTTTACTTATGAAATAAACTTTAAATACTGGCTCTCTCATTTTAACTCAGAACCTTGCATGCCAACCAAATCGTTTTTACAACATTGCCCCCGTTTTTTAAACATTGCCCCGAATTGTCTGTTAACTGCTGTTAATATGCACATAATTGACAAATGACGCAATGCATCAGTAACCCAGTGTAACAGCATAGCGAGAAAATCTGATCTGAAACCATTCGATTACTGAAATACAGATAATGACATGTCTACAGTATACCCCTATGTTATTCCATAATTAATAATAGATATATTTTTTGGCTGAGGACATGTCGATACTTTGAATTCCTTTGAAGCTACTGGCTAAAATGCTTTTTTTTAGGTTGAGAAAAAATAGCTTTGTATTATTCTTTACAGTTTGCTTGGAAAGAATGGATTGAATAAAATAACTTATATTTCAGAGATTTTATCCTGTTAGATTATTAGTTCGACAGGAAATCACACAGAGCGTGTGTGTGAGTGTGTTTTGTGTGTGTGTGTGTTTTTTGGACACAACACAATTGACAGTAATGATTAACTTAACCTACATTTCATTCGATTGTCATTTTTTTCATGGCAAACCCACATCACAGTGTGAGCCATTTACTAATGTCAGCCCTCACGTGAGAGACTCAGGTGATGTTAATGGGCATGTTCATATGGAATTATAACAGACTTTAGCAGCTTTGACACGCGTGAACCACAGGGCTAAGGTGACTAACGGTACTTGTCATAACATGCCAAAATATATTACTGTAAATGGAGCTGTTAGTGTGAGTGTCTGTGTTTACATCCCTGCATTGCAAAATATTCTATTGCAAACTACAAAATGACAGTGGAGTTTGTGCTTAAGAGGTTCAAATGGCTCCATTTAGTAAGAGGGTTCAAAACAGTTGGAGTCTCTGGCCTTTGATGTGATAAAAGCCCTGCAATGAGCACAGACGTCACTGAATATGATGTGTGAGTTATCCATGCCATAAACACTAATACACTCGTGTACCACGACAGGCCCTGGCTTTTGAAATGAAAACTCTTTTTTTGCTATTTTATTTATGCATTTTCTTCTTTTTTTTCTTCTGCTGGAGAGCCTGATCACGTTTGAGGAGGGTACAGTTGCCTGACACACGATCTCCTTCTTGTTTGCCCATACTTCAGTGGATTCACTCATGATGCTAGTGTCACTAGTTTCACACACTGATGTCCGCATTCCTCCACTTCTGTACAGGCTCCTCGGGATACTAACCAGGGCCCTTATACAGTGTTGAAGACCCCGCTCCCTTTTTTAGTCTGGACTTTTCCCACCCAGCAGACTTTAGTGGCCAATTTCATCTGCTGCAGGCACTGACAATTGTGCCCTCTAGGGGGCACCCAGCTGACTGGTAGCAGAGCTGAGATTTAAACTCAGGGTGTTTAGAATCCCAGTGCTGGTGTGCTAGCGGAATATCCCACTGCACCACCTGGGTGCCGAAATTTAAATTCTTAATTAATATTCCGATTCATACCAATGGTGTTAATTGAGGTTCAAGTTCAGTGAAGTTCTTCTATTGTGCCCGTCTCAGTGTTTACCGATGCATGACAGGCGTGTAGGTGTTCTATTTATTTAGATTTGTGATGAGAGTGACAGAGCCAAAAAGACAGAGATGGATGAGATTGAAACACGTAGCTTGCTGGTGAAGCAGATTATGAGTGTCTGTGGTGATACAAGAACGTTTAGCCTGTGTACACACATGCATAGCAATCTCCTAAAATAGCAGAGAGCACTTGAGTTCCAATCTGAGCCCAGGCTTTTTCTCAACTCCCTCCACAGCTTCCTATCTCCCCCAACCAGCGCAGTTATCCTCTGATCTGCTGCTGACACATTCCAGCACTGAATCATACACATTTAGGTCTGTTTCTTATGTTTGTCAAAACCTGTTTCCACTAACATCACACAGTGCTGATGGAGAAGATCTGTAATGCGTTTTATTATGAGGTAAAGTGATGTAAGAGATTAATGAAACATAGCCCTAAACATGTTTATACACGTACTGATAATCTACAATGCCCCACCCAATTAACTTCCGTGAAAATTACGTCATGGACCGTAAAATGAGCCGTTTCCTGTGTAATCTTCAATTTGCTGTGAAATTCAAAATGTAAGTTTTGTGTTTAGCGATTTAACATTTTCCATTTGTGTAGCGTCCAAGTGCCTCACGTTTACTGGTTTGTTTGCACTATGAGGCATTCCTAGCAATCCTACGGCAATTCAGTTAGCATTCAGTTAGTCAAAATGTCCAAGATGTCAAAGTGTAAAGCAGCTAAAAACACGACCTGATGTGTTGGGGTTGTCAAAACATGGATGATTATTTTCATATTTCAGACAGAGCCTCGCACCATTGCTGGATGTTCTAGGTTTACATTAACCACTAAGGCAGGCTGTGGTGTGTATTGTAACTTCCATTTCTATCATTCCATTTAAGAGTGTTATCTAGTGACTGCTGTGAAATGTGTCACTTTTCTTTAAAAATCTGTAAAATCTGTGATTTTTTTTTAAAAACGAGGTCCTAATATTAGGGCCCTAACTATAATACATCTTACATTTTTGTTTATGGGCGTTTTTCCCGTTAAAAAAATAAACAACAAACTTTAAATAACAAAAATGTTGGAGCAAACCAGGTGACTATGTCTTACCTCATTTCTCTACAGATGCATAGAAAAATAATATAAAGAAGTGGCCAAGAGTCACATACATGAGTATTTTTACCTACTTCATGGAGTCATTAGCAAGTGAGGAAGAGGCTATGAATAATCTGTAAAGCCCGGAGGCGTACCGGTACCTTCACAGCAATAAGGTTGGAAGGGTGTTGGTAAGGACTGTGGACAATTATGTCTATTTAAAAGCAGACGTTGAGCCTAGCCTGAGCCTGAAGTGTCCGTACAACCAAGATTGAGCTTTTACTGCACAGACTGGAGAGACATTTACACAGTAGGATGCTCAGATGGGATGGTGATCGAGGTCTTGCAGTCAGCAGAAGTTTAGCAGAAGTTTAGTCCTGGTAAGTTGTTCTTGACTCAGTTGCATAATGTAAAGTCAGAGTTAAATTATTTTAACTGAATTTGGTCGTGTTTGCAACTACATTTAACACAACAGCCAGAGAGGAGGAAAGAATAATGTCTTTATTTATCATATATACATATGTACAGTACAACGGAATTCTTTCTTCGCATATCCCAGCTTGTTTGAAAGTTGGGGTCAGAACGCAAGGTTAGCCATTGTACAGCACCACTGGAGCAGACAGGGTTAAGGGCATTGCTAGCTAAGATTTGAACTCTTAACCTCTCAATTGATTGTCCAATGCTCTACCCACTAGGCTACCACTGTCCCCTGTGGTCCTAAACATGACAGTCTCGTCTAATCAGCATTTTTAGCCTTTATTTTTCAAGTTTTGACCAGTCAATGGCAAATAAAAGAAAGAAGTCAAATCAGACATCTACAGTACTTCTACGTTCTAATTTTTTTGGATTAGGACATGTGAACTCCTTACAGATAAGGATCAAACCCAGGTGTTTAAGATATATTTTTTTGTGCAGCACCTCCTCTTCTAGCTGCCATTATGCCATCTGATCTCCCTCATTGTAAAGCACCACTGGAGCAGACAGGGTTAAAGGCCTTGCTCAAGGCCCCAACAGTGGTTGCATGGCAAAGCTAAGATTTGAACTCTTAACCTCTCAATTGATAGTTCAAAGCTCTACCCATTAGGCTTCCCCTGTGGTCCTAAACATGACAGTCCCGTCTCATCAGCATTTTTAGCCTTTATTTTTCAAGTTTTGACCAGTCAATGGCAAATTAAAGAAAGAAGTCAAATCAGACATCTACTTCATTGTGGGTTAGGACAGACAAGGATCAAACCCAGGTTTTCAGGATGTATTTTTTGTGCAGCACCTGCTCTACTTGCTGTGCCATTATGTCATCTGATCTCCCTAAACTGTTTGTTGCAATTGTCTATATAATTGTTTTCTTCAGACCAGTGATTTACAGTTGCAACACTGATTATTTTACTTTTTATTTTATTGACGCTGGAATGAATTTTATTATTTATTTAGCCGACTGAAAACTGGCTCCTTCCTGGTGAAGATAAAGTTGAACCAATGCCAGCACCTTATCTTTGGAGGAAGATATCACTCGTTGTGTGCAGCCTTCACTTCAGCTCTCGTTGTGCAGACACCTGTTCTGTGAGTGAACGTGAAAGATCAGTGCAGATCGGATTTGCCGGGTCATTTATGAGCGGTAACCTAATCGGCCGAGTCTTCATTCTGCTCTGGCTAATCTAATCACATCAGCCCCCATTCCCACCCACACTCTTCACAAATCTGCCCGACACTGACACTGAGGAAAATGCTTTGCGACTCGGACATGCTCACACACTCGTCAGTGTGAGACATCTCTGCCTACAGGTGTGTACATGTTTTGGTCCGGAGCAAAGCAGATCTCGACAGATCCCAGGTGGCCGTGGGTGGCAACGCTGGCTCTGAAAAGCCTGGAAATCTGGTGCCTTCTCTCTGGTCCCAGATGCATGAGGGGCAGAGCTCAGGCCTGAGGCACAGGGTGAAGGTTTGATGACAGGCGCAGACACACACCTGTGGACCCTGCACCCCCAAGGCGCTCATGGTGGCAGGGCTCATAGCTGCCTCATACACCTGGCCAGAAAAAAATCAACCTGTCAGGTATTTCCACACATACTCACATGAACAGCCTATTTATTTAAAAAGGAAAATTGCAGATGATACTTGTGTCACAGTGTTGGAACGATTCTATTACATGATTATTTGGGCGGCACGGTGGGTAAGTGGGTAGCACTGTCGCCTCACAGCAAGAAGGTCCTGGGTTCGATCCCCAGGTGGGGCGGTCCGGGTCCTTTCTGTGTGGAGTTTGCATGTTCTCCCTGTGTCCGCGTGGGTTTCCTCTGGGTGCTCCGGTTTCCTCCCACAGTCCAAAGACATGCAAGTGAGGTGAATTGGAGATACAAAATTGTCCAAGACTGTGTTATATAACCTTGTGAACTGATAAACCTTGTGTAATGAGTAACTACAGTTCCTGTCATGAATGTAACCAAAGTGTAAAACATGACGTTAAAATCCTAATAAACAAACAAACAAACTGATTATTTGATGAATTGGATTCCAAGAAATATAAGCATTCAATCATTGTTTATCAGTGTGATGGTGCAACATGACTTTTTAACCCATAAGCCAATAAGTTTGCATAAAATGTAACCTCGGTGTGCATGTGGATATCTCCTCAATTTTTTTAAAGAAGCATCAAAAGTAAAAAATAATAATTTTGATTCCATTTCCACAGAACACTGTGATCAGAGACTTTGCAAAAGTAATAACAGAAGTGTGACAAAAGTCCCATGCAAACATCTAATGTTTAGTTTCACTTTTCCCCTTTAAACCTTTAAATAAATTCTGTTTCTCTCAAGGCCATTTGTCATTGTCACTCAGTTTAGCGCCCACTCAGAATGCTAGTGAATTTAGATTGAGAATCCACAACACATTCAGGTCAACAGGGACACAAACACACCTCAGATCGTTAGATTTCCTGAAAGAATGACAGTCTGGAGGTGGATACGATGTGGCCTTTGACCCTGTTTGAGGTGGGATCAAAAGATTTTTCAAAAGGTTTGCCGCGCTTTTCTACATAATCATCTTCCGATGCATTTTTCCCAGCGTCAAACCAACTTTTTAATGCCATCAGCAAAAACTGTTTTGGGTTGAGCGTGTAGCCACTGATGCAGCACTGCTTTTACATCATCATCACATGAAAATCTTCTTCCCCTTAAAGCTTCTTTGAGCGTCCAAAAAGGTGGAAATCAGAATGCGCTAAACTCGGACTGTAAGCTCTTTCAGTCTCTCAGACATGACCAATTTAATAATAATAATAATAATAAATCACACTTATATAGCGCTTTTCAAAACCCAAAGACGCTAACAAGAACAATTAATAATACAAAGAACAAATAAATGACAACGACAATATTTGTACAGAACATGATAGCCACGGTGCTAACGACCAGGTTCAGCAGGGAACGATAGCAGTGGTGCTAACAGCCAGGTTCAGCAGAGCACGTTAGCAGCGGTGCTAACAGCCAGGTTCAGCAGAGTAGAATAGCCGCGGTGCCAACAGCAAGGTTCAGCAAAGCACAATATCAGCGGTGCTAACAGCCAGGTTTAGCAGAGTAGAATAGCAGCGGTGCTAACAGCCAGGTTCAGCAGAGTAGAATAGCCGTGGTGCTAACAGCCAGGTTCAGCAGAGCACGATAGCAGCGGTGCTAACAGCCAGGTTTAGCAGAGTAGAATAGCAGCGGTGCTAACAGCCAGGTTCAGCAGAGTAGAATAGCCGTGGTGCTAACAGCCAGGTTCAGCAGAGTAGAATAGCCGTGGTGCTAACAGCCAGGTTCAGCAGAGCACGATAGCAGCGGTGCTAACAGCCAGGTTCAGCAGAGCACGATAGCCGCAGTGCTAATAGCCAGGTTCAGCAGAGCACGATAGCAGCGGTGCTAACAGCCAGGTTCAGCAGAGCTCTATTTCCAACCAAAATATAAGTGAGGAAACTTTTTGAAGATCCTTTGTATAATCAAGGCCCTGCTAAATTCACAGGAAATTGTGCTTCATTTCACTGACTTGTTTTTTACAAATTTACAAGTCATTAAATAACACTCATAAATTAAATGATGTCCAAGTTTTGACAGAGATGATCATGTGTGTAGAAAAGCACATTTTCCCATTGATTATGGAATCCACAAAGTGAAAAACTGTTCTCAATATGTAAACACATACAATAAACACTGTCAACACACTACAGCACAGAAAGGTCTGTTACACTAACGTGATTGCCGTATGATTGTTAGGATGCCTCATATTGCATATTGCGCTTCATATAAAAAATGTTAAATCGCTAAACACAAGCCTTAAATTTTAAATTTCACAGCAAATTGCATATTACACTGGAAACGACTCATTTCACGGTCCGTGACGGGATCTTCCCAGCCGTGAATAAGGTAGGGACTTGGTGATGAGGAAGCAGGGCATTGTGCTGTCTGTGGTGCTGAAATATCTCCAAGGCTTAGAACTGCTGCTTTTACACACATACAAAAACACCCAGACAGTCATAGATGCACCCAGATACCCACATATACACACAGACAAACACAAAAACACACCGTCTAGCAGCCTTCATGTCAAGAAATAAAGGATGGGAAATTGATTCTGACCTGTTGCATTGCATCTATATGAGAGCCATTATGGCTGCAGGTTAAGAGGCCAGCTCTGCTTCAGTGCTTTGACTGAGTGTGAGTTCTTGACCAGCAGCAGGTTCAGACATGGAGAATCTGTTTGCCTTCACCGCAATTCAGCTTGACTGACAGCTATAATATTACAATAAACTCTCCTAACGTCTTACATTAAAGGTCAGGCATTTACATAAACGGCTTCTTTAATAAAATAAAATCTAGTGTGCTGGCTTTGTCCTGGTGTTTATTTGTTATGAACATAAATAACAGCACTGTTCTTATTGAATCAAATAATTGCAGGTTTGCTGTTTTTTGAAGCAAGTGTCTGATCAGAGTGTGTGCAAACGATAATTTTAACCCTGGATCCCAGTAGTGGGCAAGCGTAATCTACTGTTGTGCCACAAGAGCAGCCAATACTACCACCACTACTTCTACTACTATTGCTATACTACACCTACTACTATTACTACTTCCAATGTCACTACTACTATTACTACTACTTCTACTACTATTGCTATACTACACCTACTACTATTACTACTTCCAATGTCACTACTACTATTACTACTACTTCTACTACTATTGCTATACTACACCTACTACTATTACTACTTCCAATGTCACTACTACTATTACTACTACTTCTACTACTATTACTATACTACACCTACTATGATTACTACTTCCAATGTCACTACTACTATTACTACTACTTCTACTACTATTGCTATACTACACCTACTACTATTACTACTTCCAATGTCACTACTACTATTACTACTACTTCTACTACTATTACTATACTACACCTACTATGATTACTACTTCCAATGTCACTACTACTATTACTACTAATACTACTATTACTACTACTACTACTATTACTATACTACACCTACTACTATTACTACTTCCAATGTCACTACTACTACTACTACTATTACTACTACTACTACTACTACTGTTACTACTACTACTATTACTACTACTGTCACTACTACTATTACTACTAATACAACTATTACTATTACTACTACAACTACTACTATTACTATGATTACTACTTCTACTGTCACTACTTTGTTACTACTATAAAGAAAAAAACAGATGTGCACAAAGTTTGTGATAAATAACGGGTTGTATCTTCATGCAGTTAGATTTGGGGTTTGAAGTTCAGTTAAGCTGCTTCACTTTAAGGGTTTAGTGAAGGCATTTTACACTGAATACAGGGTGAATAGACCAAATGTTAGGACTACACAATGGATAATGTCAGAGGACATAAAGGCTATGATGTCTGGAACAGATCAACAGAAGAACTACTGTGGTTTAAACTGCAGATCATTTAAATACTGATGATAGTGCACTTCACATAGTCACAACGCATAGTGCATCAAATCATTCTGTGTTTGTGGCTGCATAGTTGCAGGCCATGCTTGTCCTGTCCACTGTTAAATCTGTTGGTTGAAAAAATGGACAGAAATGACTGGGATGGGCAGGCATTAGTGCATCAAGATGGTATTAGAATGAACTGTAGGATGATCCAACTTGCAAAGTACAGACATTGAAGGTTCTGCTGGTAATGATCAAGTGCCTAATACCACAGGACTTCTTTATATGTCTTTTAGAGTCAGTGTGGCGGCGTCTCAGTATGCCAGAGCTGTTAGGTGGTCCTAATGTTTTGGCTCATCAGTGTATTTTGGGGAAATGGCCCAAGTATTTAAAACCTAATTGTGCCGTGTCTATTTTTTCAGTAAACTTTTCAGAAAGGCACAAAATAACTTCTGTTGTGTGATTTAAAAAAGTGCTTTTTATTTCACAACCAATCAGGACACACTCAAAAAAAGCTGTCTTCTTGTTATCAGGCAAAATAATGAGAACTGAATCTAACCACAAAATGAAATATTTATCTAGAACAGAGCAGCAATTTTAAGATTCTGTGTTAACAGAGTCTATTACATAAGCTGTTCATGTATATAAAGTATTCAGCCAGAAAAACAGTCTGGAATTTTTATACCTACTTTTAAAATATACCTGTTTGTATATATTAAATGCCCCATGTGTACATCTAGCAAAATGTCACACTGGGGAACAATAATGCATTAGAAATTTTATTGGAGACCTTTCCATAAACATGAAGACATACAGGCATGTGAACACCCACCCACCCATCCACACACACACAGTCTTCAGCACTAACAGTCGGGTCGAGTGTACACTAAGCATCACAGGCACCCATGTCGTCACACTATAGCTGCTCTAATCTTCCCTTTGCATGTCAGACCCTAATTAGTAAATAACTCATTAGCATGAGGTGATTAATCACTCACTGGAAAGGGGCTGTGGATCATAGGCTACAGTGTGTGTGTACGAGGGATAGGAAAAGAGAAGGAGACAGAAGTGGAGTGGGATAATGACTGTGTACTTTAATCTGTGCTATATATAATGTTCATTCTTTAGTGTTATTACTGTGGAGTTTATTCTATTACTAGATTACCAGCAGTGGCACAAAGGCATCTGTGTGATTCATTTTCTGCCTATTTAACTTATTATATTCCTTCTTCATATTCCTCTGCTGCCTATTTAAAGCACTATTACGACATTCATTTGTCTGCTTTTTACCCTCAGCATCTGTAGCATTTGTGTGATTTCAGAATTGTAGTGTATGTGCAAAAAGTATTTGAATGTATTTTCCTCTACATAAGAGCCTGAGCTCCTCCTCTACGTAAGGTGAATGAGCTTAATAACAGACTATAATATGCTAGATGCTCAAATGTATGTGGGAACCCATGCTAATCATTCACTTCAAGTGTTTTAGTCCCAATAAATTAATTCAAATATTTAGTAGATATAGAACGTATTCAGATATGTACACTTTTTGTGTTGTGCATTTTATTTTGAATCTGGGTCCTTTCTGTGTGGAGTTTGCATGTTCTCCCTGTGTCTGTGTGGGTTTCCCCTCGAGTTCTGGTTTCCCTCCACAGTCCAAAGACATGCAAGTGAGGTGAATTGGAGATACAAAATTGTCCATGACTGTGTTGAACTGATTAATCTTGTGTAACCAGTAACTACCTGTCCTGTCATGGATGTAACCAAAGTGTGTAAAACGTTAAATAATAAATGAATAAAACTATTTAATATTTTGTAAAAGACTGTTGGGCATTACACTATTGAGAGTCTTCTTGAATACATCTTTACAAGCTTTCAACACCTGGATTTAGGTGGTTGATCCCATTTATTTTCCACATGGCAGCTCATCTCAAGCTTTGCCACACTGGATGAAGAGCATCTATTAACTTCCATCTGCAGGTCTCTCTACAAATGTTCAATTTACTTTAAGTTTGTGCTTTGGCTGGACCAAACCAGGACATTGTCTGACTTAAGCCACATTTGTTATATCAAATCTCACACACTCCACAATCTTAAGAAAAGCCGCTTTAGCAAAGTAAAGACTGTTATACCAACCTCTGCATTAATGCCAGTGGGTTTGGAATGAGATTTCCGACAATCCCATGGTCAGGTGTCCACATACTTTTGGCTATATAGTGTGTATATTTATTCATAAATAATTTTCTGTCTAGTGTGATTCATTTTTATTTCTGCTGCTACATGCAGATGGTAGGGTGAGAATTTAACGTAAACAGCATGACAGAAGCAGACAGAAACTCGATCCAGTCTTCTGCTGGTGTGGCTCTTTTGCCGCAAGGTTCAATACAAATTCCAAATGAGCCTGACCGTTCTCGTCTGATCTCTTTTATCAACAAGGTATTTCTGCTGGCAAAACTGTCGCTTACTGGATTTTTTTCTATGTAAACTCTACAGACTGTTGTGCTACCTGCACGTCTGGCATTACTGATCGTGCTACAGTCAGAAACCTTTTTAAACACACATAATGTTTATCCCAAATGATTTCCTCTTTATCACACATGTACTCTACACAGAGTTTATGATATTATAAATATATACTTATAATTATAATGATATTCAAACCCAGCACAGGGGCCAATCAACTAATATTCAGATATAGATAAATATATAACACGAACATCATACAGTATATAGATATACTGTATATCACATATCAGTTCAAACAAATAAACAAACACAAATAAAAGATCCTGCCTTATTATTAATTTAATTTCATACTATGCAGTGGTCACATTCTATGTGCTCTATTTTTAGCTCTTATATCAAATCGATTCCTGTTAATTTCATAAAGCTGCTGATGCCATTTTCTACAAATTGTCCTGATGCAAGCTTAAGTGTGTAGATAACGTGTTAGTAGTTATTAGTCATATTTAAAAGTTTGTATCAAAATTTGTTAAAGGTAAGCTTGTGTGGTGTAATGGTAAAAGCCATGCTGCTAGTAACAGCAGTTCCTAAGTTTCAGGGTTCACAAGTACAGAAGGTGCATGGTGTTACCTGAACCTGGACATTAGGAGGACATATTAGTGTACCTTTAGTGTCGGCCCCAAGTCCGGATAAACAGAACAGCTGTGTCAGGAAGAACATCCAGCATAAAATAATCTAATGTGTGACTGAATTATTCATTGTGGTGACCCATAAATATTAAGCCTGTGTTATACGCTAGAACAATACAGAGTGGGTATAGAAAGTATAATCTGTTGCCTTCTTAAAAAGTGGAAATCACAAAAGGCTGTAATAATTTTCCACTCTGTCTCAAATGATTTCCTCTTTATCACACATGTACTCTACAGAGTTTATGAAATTATAATCATATAATTGTAACTATAATAATGTTCAGAAGACCCTACACAGGGACCAAGCAACTTATATTCAGATAAATAGAGAAATATATAACAGGAAGATAATTAGATAAATGTATAACATGAGGAACAATTCTATCTATCTATCTATCTATCTATCTATCTATCTATCTATCTATCTATCTATCTATCTATCTATCTATCTATCTATCTGTCTACATATAGATAGTATGTCTGTCTGTCTAGATAGACAGAGAGATAGACAATTTTTTTTTTCATTTTCATGTGGATTATGTGCAAAAACATAACTATGGACTGTGAGCAACTGTGAGTATGTAAGATGCCCTGTAATGACTTTAAATGGTGTGTTTTTGACTTGTGTTTCCAGGTTATGTTTGGTACTGTTTTCAGGTTAATAGCATCTATTACCTATTTACTTTACTCGTTTTATGTAAAAAAAAAAACTAAGTGTGCAGAACATCAGGGGGTTGAATACTTTCAGAATCCGCTGTAAATCTTAAACAGGATGGTTTGTTACTCAAGTAAATGCTTTAAGCTGACTCCCCAGTGCTACACTGCTGACATTTGATTGTTGATTGGCTGCATCCTTTTCTTGTTGTGCTTTTGATTGACAATCACAGGGGTAGTTGGGTGAAAGCACTTAGCCACTGCATAGTGATTAGCCCATCATAGGACAGTCCACTGACATCTGACAAGCATGGAAATCCAGCCCAGGAGTGTGGGTGTGGGTGTCATAAACCTTTGGGATAAAAGTAGAACAAAGATTGCATGCCAGACTTTCTTGTCCAACAGTGTCAAACCATGCAAATGCTCTTCTTGATGAATTAGCAAGAAAGTCACCCTAGACAGACTTCAGAATCTTGTAGAATGCCTTGTTTGGGTGGTTGGGTGAGTTTGGCAGGTGAAATGAAGCTGTGCATCTCACATTGGTCAGGGCAGAGATGGTGCAAGCACCAGAATTTTTACAATCCGTGGAACCGGAAACAGCTGGACTGGTAGACAAAAGAAAGGAAGAAATTAAATAAATAAGTACATCAAAATCCCAGACTACCACAACACACATCCTGTATGACTATAGATGTTTAACATAATGGTCAGGCTGTCATCACTGTGTTTATCAAAACTAGTAAATCTGAAGATATCCTGATGAAATAATCAACGGGGGCGGCATGGTGGCTCGGTGGGTAGCACTGTTGCCTCACAGCAAGAAGGTCCTGGGTTTGATTCCCAGGTAGAGCGTCCGGGTCCTTTCTTTGTGGAGTTTGCATGTTCTCCCTGTGTCTGTGGGTTTCCTCCACAGTCCAAAGACGTGCAAGTGAAGTGAACTGGAGATACAAAATTGTTCATGACTGAGTTTGACATTAAAAACTTGAACTGATGAATCTTGTGTAACCAGTAACTACCGTTCCTGTCATAAATGTAACCAAAGTGTAAAACATGACGTTAAAATCCTAATAAATAAATTCAATAATTAAGAAATAATTAGTGGACATTTACTAGTCTGTCAAAACCAAGTATATTCTTGGCCGTTCTGTGGGACAATTTTCCTCTTTATAAATTCTTTAATGTCCATATATAGTGAGCCACACTCAGTTTGCTTGTCCTTGTTGGTCGTTGATGAATGCAGCTGACCCAGATGTCACAGATGTCTAGTGCAGCATTTTGCACAGGTACATAGGTCTCAGAGCACTGGCCATCCATTAATCTGTTTTTTTCTTCATTGAGTTTTTTTTCACCCCCTTCCAACCTGAATTTTCCCTGCGGTCTTTGCAGTAAAGGTTAACTAGTCTTTTCTTAAGCTTTCACTAGAAGACAAATTGCCGTGCTTACCTCGTGGGTTCCTCTATCACGCATTCCATTCCTGCACCGCCTCATTCCTTCGGTCTCTTGGAGAAAGCAAAAGAGAAAGAAGTAGAGAAAAGGAAAAAGTGACTGAAAGAAGGAGGCCAATAGTGCAGAGTAAGAGATGAATAACAGAAGAACTTAGGGATGTCGTGGTGAGGGTTGGGGGAATTTTTTGAAGGATGTTCAGCCTTACTGGGATTGAGATCATTATAATGGATCACTTTTACACTTCACTGCCTAACCTTGTTTAGTAATTTAGCAACATGGGCTTCAAACCCTTTTAGTATGTGTGTTTTTGCAGGTTTATATAAGTACACACTCCTCAGAGAAAATGTTGGACCATTTTTAAGCTAAAAATCTCCCAGTTTAGGCAACTGAGAGATGTGGATCTAATTCATGGAGTTTGTTCTAGACTTTCCCAACAAGATTTAGTAACTTTTAAATGTGTTGATTGGAGAGGTCATGGAAGGTGCTTGACATCATGGGGTCAGTCTGAAAACTTAGTGATCTCTCTACATAGACGCATTTTACATGATCCTACACGCTTCCGAGAAGAAGTCTGTCTAAATTCTTAGATACCTTAAAATGCTGCTCACTGAGGTGCCTTAATTCTAAGGGATAATCAGACTGAATAACGAGGGTGCATTCGATGCTTCCTTAGCGATGAAAACTGCTGCCTTGCTGCCTACTGCCTACCTGTTCAGCTGATGTAGAGAGGATTCTAACAAGACATCAAACTCATAAGGCAGATTATTCAGACACACTACTTACAGCAATTATGTCTATGCAGTTTTTGCTTACTAAGCTAACAGAGTTAGCCTCAAGCCTTTCAAACCAATGGGCTGAAGTGACACAACACGCTAGCATGCCAACTAACATTTGTCACTGACAAATCCGAATTTGCAAATAAATACACTTGTACACCTTTATACAAATTAAAAATCAATGAGAATTTATTTATGTTTGAAAAGAGCTCCATTAGATGCTTCACATTCATCCGGCATATTTCTATTTATTTTTTTTGTAGGAAAAGTTGTGCTGCACTGAATGCTGGGATTGCCTTCACTGCTTATTGAAGCATTGGATGCTTCTTCGTTATTCAGTCAGATTATCACTTAAGATTAAGACACCTTAGTAGGCAGCCTTTGTCTCGGAAGCGCATAGGATGAAGAAAAAGCGTCTATGTAGAGAGCTCACTAGGTTTTCGGACAGACTTAATGATTGGCTCATCCAAGGGAGGTCGACCAGACTCCTCTTAACTGCTGCTATTATAACCTTTTCTGGATGATCGATGGGTTAGTAAAGGCCGACTGTTTACACTGCGTTGTCGAAAAAATTAACTGCCAAAAAAACTTATTTTATCTGTTTATTCTTAGAGCAACAATTTCAATGATATACAATGCAATTTTTAATAAACCTGTTTGTGTTAATTAAAACTGTATGTTTGTTATTTTTATTTGTTATTCAGATGAGCAACTTTTAGGTACTGTTTCTGATTCTTGTGGGTTTTGTGTAACACTTACCTAAATATTAAAAGGTGGTTGCTTGGTGTAATGAGATTGGTGGACTGGTGCTACGCTCTGCCCTGACTCGAGGTTGTGGTTCTGTTGTCTGCTCTGGAGAAAGCATTGCTGTTTGACTGGACTTCTTGTCTTCTTTCAGAAGCCCTAATGAGATCCTTTCATAGTGCAGCCAGTTTCGGTTCATGCTGATTAGAAAGACCCCAGAGAGAGAGGACACTTACAGGAATCTCCCATGTTAATATTCAGAGAGTTATCAGAAGCTGCAGACTGCTAGCGACGTGTTTCAGGTGTAAGTCCTGTGTCCTGTTCATGGATGTGCCCTTTTCTCCGATTCATTACAGCCAAAGGTGGAACAGTACGTTATCAGAGGCTGTGTAATATCCACCATAATAGACACAATAATGATTATAGTCATGGTGGCCATTCCTGTCATTTGTAGCTCATTGATGAGTGGTTTACATAGTAATGATCAGTGGGATGCCAATGTGAACTGCCAAGGGTACGGGCACTGCACAGTGTGCAATCTCTCGTTGCCCCACAGTTAGTGCACAGCATGGTTGCCAAGTCTGTGTGACAGAAGCATCCTAATGGGTCTAATTCTGGTCAGATTGAAAATTGTTTCCAGTTTAAAAAACAGACCGATGAAAATAATATGACCTTATTTAACCCTATATATGTTTCTATTGTTTTTAAAGACACAAGATGACTGCCATTGCAAGATGTATTGTCATGGTACTGGACTAGCAATCAGAAGGTTTCTGGTTTAATATTCATCACTGCCACTGTTGTTGCCACAAGCTGCCACTGTTGGCCCTTGAGCAAGGCCCTTAACCCTCATTTGCTTGAATTGTATTTAGTCATGATTGTAAGTTGCTTTGGATAAAGGCATCTGCTAATAAATGTAAGCCATAAATGTAAATGATCCCATACATACAGTCATGGATACTGAATAGCTTTAGCCATTTACATTTACGGCATTTAGCAGACACTCTTATCCACAGTATACAATCTTAGCAATTTAGGGTTAAGGCCCTTTCTCAAAGGCCCAGCAGTGGCAACCTGGCAGTGGTGGGGTTTCAACCAGCAACCTTATGCTTACTAGTCCAGCTAGGCTATAACTGTCCAAGAGGGGACCAATCTTTACTACGCTGCGGGGTGTTCCCGGTCTGCAGTGGTCAGTATCTATCAAAAGTGGTCCAAGGAAAGGAACAGTGTTAAACCACCGACAGAGTCATGGGCAGCCAAGGCTCATTGATACATGTGGTGAGCGAAGGCTGGCCCGTGTGGTCCGATCCAACAGACGAGCTGCTGTAGCTCAAATTGCTGAAGAAGTTAATGCTGGTTCTGTGTATCGGTGTATATATGGGCCCAGTTTGCTTAAGAATTTTTGGTGAAAATATGTACTAGTCAAGTCAAGTCAAATGTATTCGTATGGCGCTTTTTATAAGAGACATTGTCTCAAAGCAACTTTACATAATCCCGGACCAACAGACCAAAAACTGTTGAGCAAGCCGAGGGTGACAGTGGCAAGGAAATATTAATATTACAGGAGGAAATCCTGAGAGGATCCAGACTCAGCAGGGACCCAAATACAGAAAAGATTTATTTATTTACATTTTCATTTAACTGTAAATTTGTGTAGATATATAAATTAATTGCAAAACAGTTAAGAGTATATATATACACACATATATAGCAAACATCAATGATTTACAAATGCTTCTTGACATAGAAAACAATAAACAGAAATGATATTTAATGTTTCAGCTGAATAGCATTCTTCCAATTTGTGGCTGGCCTGCAGCAAGTTGACCAGTGCAGGTCTATCAGGGCAGTCATTTAACAAACTAATTTGTAAGCTTGGCATCTGTGTGCCATGTGTAAACAACATCAGTATGATCCAAGCTGCTGCTTATGTTATTATTTATTAGGATTTTAACATCATGTTTTTCATACTTTGATTACATACATGACAGGACAGGTAGTTACTGGTTACACAAGATTCATCAGTTCACAGGCCTAGTCCAAACCGAATAAATAAAAGAGTAACTTTTGTGTGTTTCTGTGTGTGGTTTGGCTCCTGAAGATACTCTTAAATGCACTTGTTCTAACCTGAGTCCAAAAAGGCTGGAAGCCATCAGTCTGACTGATCAAATTACCTACCCCCTGTTGGGCAGCTTGACTCTTATTCCAAACCCTGAGCCTTTAGTCATGCATAGTTTTCCCCTGATAGCAATTTGGGCCTTTACATTGAGAGTGTGGGTTGTTGTGTCACATGGTTAAATCGTATTGGCTTGGTGTTTCCCCGGTGGTTTTACTGCATTTTATGCACGTGTTTCTGTATAGCCAGTCATCTGTAGGACCCAGTTCAGATTTTATGTGCTGCATTAGACAGTAAGAGGTAATTTGACACCAAATGAGGTAAATAAATCTGGGCATTTAGCAGAATGTTGAGAAGAGGTTCAGCTACAACAGTTATTAGAATTTCTTTTATTGAATTTCTGTTATTGCAATTTTTTTATAGTGGCTACTGACAATCTAAATGTAATGAATATTTCAGTGTACACTGGTAACATATCAGGGTTAATCCTGCTATTGTAAATTCCTTTAGAAACACATGCTAAAGCCTACAGGTAGTCAAAGATTTATGTACACTTGGAAGAAAATGATTTGTTATGGGATCTTGGAATGTCAATGATCTTTTTCTGTGACTGAATAATGGAAACATAAAGCCTAAAAATAAACTGGGCTCTGACAATACTTTGCTGTGGGTATGTCAATGTGGTAGCATGGCTTCCATTATCCTAATCAGGGTCGCAGCGGGCGCTGGAGCCTATTCCAGCTTTCATTGGGTGCAAGGCACACAGAAACACCCCATCACAGGGCAGACACACACACGAACACGTTCACACCTTAACACACACACATACTAAGGGCAGCTTTTTTAGTATCTCCAATTAACCTGACTGCATGTCTTTGGACTGTGGGAGGAAACCAGAGCTCCTGGAGGAAACCCACATGGACACAGAGAGAACATGCAAACTCCACACAGAAAGGACCCGGAACACTCCACCTGGGAATCAAACCCAGGACCTTCTTGCTGTGGGGCAACAGTACTACCCACCGAGCCGCCATGTCGCCCTATCAGTAGTCGTAGTGTACAGTATATCTTGTTTACAAGTGTATGCAAACATTTGACTTAAATTGTATGTGGTAATACACTGTTTTATGTAATAAGGTATTATTGGATTTCTATTATAACACCGGTGACTCATTTTTAATAAAACTGGGCAGCCAAAATTCAGATACAGTTCAGACTCAAAATACTTAAAAGAAATGCTAACACAATGTGTAAATAATCCAGTACCATTTTTAGCACATTTAAAAGAAAAAGCACCCATTTTTTCTGTCTATATCCTCCCGTCTTTCTTTCCCTTTCCTCTCTGCCTTTGATGAACATGCTTTGTCACATTTGGTAAATTTGCCCCTATGTTCTGTCCTTTTCTCCATCGGCCTCCTCCCATTTTTCTCTCCTTACACTTGTGCTCTCTCACCCCTCCTACCCCGCTCTCCCTCTCTTTTCCTCTCTTGCTCAGCAGAGAGCCTGTATAATTCTTAGCACTCAGCCAGTGCTCGTAGGCACAGCCATGTGCATCCAGAGCACAGAGAACTCGACTCTGCTCTCTTTCCCGCCGCCTTTCCGAAGCTGAAGGGAGCACGCTCTCATTTTCTACCCCCTTTCCTTTTTTTCCCAAGTCCATCCCTCTATCTCTCCCTCCCCTGCTTTCATCTGCATCTCTCACCCTGCTCTCTTAATCACGGACTACTACAGAGAAGCACTTGTGCATCGCGTGGTCGGGAAGACAAAACAGCGTGTGTGCCGTATGCTGTTATTAAAGAGATAGAAGGAAGTTGAGTGAAAGAGACTGAGAGAGCAGGATTGCTGCTAGCTGTTGGACACTAAAGCTCGTTATTGAGTGTTTACTCGCCACTGTCGCTGTCCACCGCTGTGGTGCTGCCTCCTGAGCCGGCTGTGTGGATAGGACAGAGGAGGAGCGGAGCAGGTTGAAGAGCAGGAAAGAGTGGAGATTGTATGTACGGAGCCATGCACCACACGGGCAGCATCGGCATTAGGGCTAAAATCCTGGCTCAGGAGACAGGTAAGAGCCGGACCACTGTAGTAAGTGTGTGTGTAAGTGTGCTTGAATCTATTCTGGCGTGCATGTCTGATCCGAGTGTGGTAGGTTACAGGAATAAGATGAATCATGCCCACATTAAGGATTAGCTGTGGAATGAAACTTGACAGTATCATAAATCCTTTAGCGGAGAGCTATTTGTGCAAATGAAAATGTGATTGCATGTTTTCTGAAGGTCATACAAAAGAGCTCTGGTATTTGAGAGCAGTGTGAAATTATGTTTATTGGAATGGTTGGCATAGACAGCAATCCAGATGTTTCATTTATACAGATGAAACTTTCTTGGTGAATGAATTATTCCAGATTCATGCTGGCACTCATGTGAATTTTCTATGTATTTTTGTGCATAAATATGTGTAAGTGTGTGTGAGTGTGAGTGTGCACCTGTGTGTGCATTTCAGTATTTACCAGCCTGCAGTTTAGCTTAATTGGTCTCCCTGAGTAAATTGCCCAAACTGCCAATATTTGTAAGATTTGCATTCCGATGGAGAAACAAAGTGCTTGTTTTGTCTTGAAGCTTCAATATCATGAATAATTGAAGAAGCTTTGAGTGATGCTGATGGTCGGGTTTGGATACATACAGGCAAGGGAACGGAAATCAAAAACTCTCAATCCAAACAATGCTGAGGGAATGAGGGAGTGGAGCCTCCAAACATCCTGAATGGGTGTAGGGTGGGAGAACAGAAACAGGGAGGCTGGAGTGTATTGTCTACACAGATGGTATGTGATTGGCATGATCTAGTCTGTAGTGACCACATGTTCCCATAGTGGCAATTAAAAATGGATTATGTGGTGCTGTTGTTTCAAAACTGGCATTCATTTATAGGATTTGGGTGGCAGGGTGGCTCGGTGGGTAGCACTGGTGCCTCATCAAGAAAGGTTCTGGGTTCGATTCCCAGGTAAAGCGGTCTGGGTCCTTTCTGTGTGGAGTTCGCATGTTCTTTCCGTGTCTGTGTGGGTTTTCTCCGGGTGCTCCGGTTTCCTTCCACAGTCCGGTCAGTTTAACTGGAGACACTAAATTGTCCATGACTGTGTTTGACATTTAAGACTTGAACTGATGAATCTTGTGTAACCAGTAATTACTTGTCCTGTCAGGAATGTAACCAAAGTGACATTAAAGTACTAATAAATAAATACATTTAAATGATTTTGTAAATGCAATGTGGGGGAAATGTGTGTAGAAAGCGATAGTGTAGGTAAAATAGACGTTTGGAAAAATGCCCATTTGAGCTTTTTGCATCACTATATTTAAGTTGGAAAAAGTACACGATATATATTTTAAAAAATTAATGAATATATATATATAATATAATATAACTAGAACTCTTTTTTTTCCTTTATAAAGTTTTTTTTTCTATCTTTGTGATTTCAGCATATGTGCCTTCAGTAATGTTACTAACCAGACGTCCCATGGGGATTCACAAGAATGGTGTGAAACGGGCCATATGAAGTGATTAAGTGTGACTGTAGAGTTAATGCAGCATAAAACCAATATGAGAAAAGCAGTGTACACTTACCTTATTGTTTATTGCATGTACGTACACTTGCAATTTAAGCATGTGCACTTAAACAACACTGTCCAAACGTATATTTTGATGCTGAAAAGCTCTTTACAATAAAGCTGGCCAGAGAAGTATGACAGCATGTGATATAGCAAACATATTGGACCTCAGATGCAGCGTGGGATGCAGCTGATCTCAGCAAAAGCTAAGATGAGCAAAGACAAGCTCTTCACCAGAGTGGCTTTTTAAAGGTTAAGTAGAAGGCCACTGTCATTCAAGTAGAGCGAAGGATTGGTAGGTTTGATTGGAGGATCTGCGTCATGAACCGCTGATTGGCTCAGGGGCGTCGCACAAGCCAAAAGACATTTAGTTAAATTCAAATAATTCAACTGGAGTACCAGATGTGCTGTTTGTACCTACATGTTACCTAAGACTATACATTAGCAGGGTCTAACAACGCAGTTTAGCCTTTATTATGGGATGTTCCAGTTAAAGTGGCGCTTTTTGAAGTTTCTGTGATCCAAAATGAACCCGTGCAGATTTCATGCTTCACACAGCTGAATAAAACACATTTGGGATTACACACTAGAGACCTTTCTTTCTTTCTTTCTTTCTTTCTTTCTTTCTTTCTTTCTTTCTTTCTTTCTTTCTTTCTTTCTTTCTTTCTTGCTTTCTTTCTTTCTTTCTTCTTCTTTTTTGTACTTATTGGCTTTCATTCCTAGACACTGATGAACAGGCCTCGGTGCCTAAGTCAGTGACTTAGATCTCGGTTCATTTGATAACGTTTCTCACTGGCTGTGATACATGAACCCAGTGAATTCAGTCAGAAAGCAAAAATGAGAGCATTATGCAAAGAGAGCTGGAGACAACGAATTAATTGGATCTGTTTACTTGAACGATCAAAGGTCTGTTGTGTGGCAGTGGGGACACTGTTGTTCTCTCCTGTGCACAAGGGAAGAGGAGAGATTTTAATTGAAAATATGGATTCCATTAACCCAGCAGCCCAGGGCAGCTCATTAGCATCTCATTAGTGCAAAGCAGAAGTAAAAAAGAAGCACATATTTCATTATTGTTTTAATAGGTGATGATTTATCATTTACAGGGTCCGGAGTGTGAATGCTGCGTCTGCTTTGCTTTTGGATCACACCTCACACTTGACTGAATAATAACGACCGAATCAGAATCACACTTTGCACAGGCATTTGTGCAGAAATACATGTGCATAGCCCATCAACAGGGTGGAAGATATTTGAAATGTATTGTTGTTATGGTTGGCGTGCAATACCTGTCCAACCAGTGACAGAATGATAGAGCCGGTGTCACAGCATCATGGGTCCTTGAGACAGACTGTCCGCAAGAAGCCTCGTGTGTTTGGATGGGTTTTTGTTGGGTACTTGAATCCCTGCATCCTCCCCAAAATATACCAAGCGATTGATGACCCAGTGACAAATGTGCATGCAAGATTTGCTATGTCAAGAATTGGTGTATTTCCACCTTGCGGCCAGTGTTTCAGGGTGATCCTGGACCCTCCCTGATCCTGACCAGTTTCTATATTTATTTATGTATTTATTTATTAGGATTTTAACATCATGTTTTACACTCTTTGGTTACATTCATGACAGGGCAGGTAGTTACTGGTTACACAAGATTCATCAGTTCAAGTCTTTAATGTCAAACACAGTCATGGACAATTTTGTATCTTCAATTCACCTCACTTGCACGTTTTTGAACTGTGGGAGGAAACCGGAGTTTCCAGAGGAAACCCACGTGGACACGGGGAGAACATGCAAACTCCACACAGAAAGCCACTATGCCACCGACCAGTCTCTTTATAAACACCATGTTTCTGCTCTGGAGCTCGTCTCTACAACAGTGCTAAAGTATAATAAAGTAGTCTGCTGGTTTGCAAGTTTTTCTTTTCATTTAACATGAGGGACTTTAGGCATCGACAGCTGTAGGAACAGCAATGGCTACCAGAATTTATTCTGCATTATTGCCCAAGCAGGGGAAATCAAAGCGACAACAGGCAACACGCAACAACAAGTAATAACGCCACAATGTGCCACAGTGGTATAGAGTTAGAAAATTAATGCTGACTACAAAAAAGTAATTAAAACAAGCAAGCAAAGAAATTCTTCATGCATTAGAAGATAAATTGGTCTCATTAGAAAAGGTTTTTACTATAATTTATTCTAAGATACAGTGTATCACAAAAGTGAGTACACCCCTCACATTTCTGCAGATATTTAAGGATATCTTTTCATGGGACAACACTGACAAAATGACACTTTGACACAATGAAAAGTAGTCTGTGTGCAGCTTATATAACAGTGTAAATTTATTCTTCCCTCAAAATAACTCAATATACAGCCATTAATGTCTAAACCACCGGCAACAAAAGTGAGTACACCCCTTAGTGAAAGTTCCTGAAGTGTCAATATTTTGTGTGGCCACCATTATTTCCCAGAACTGCCTTAACTCTCCTGGGCATGGAGTTTACCAGAGCTTCACAGGTTGCCACTGGAATGCTTTTCCACTCCTCCATGACGACATCACGGAGCTGGCGGATATTCGAGACTTTGCGCTCCTCCACCTTCCGCTTGAGGATGCCCCAAAGATGTTCTATTGGGTTTAGGTCTGGAGACATGCTTGGCCAGTACATCACCTTTACCCTCAGCCTCTTCAATAAAGCAGTGGTCGTCTTAGAGGTGTGTTTGGGGTCATTATCATGCTGGAACACTGCCCTGCAACCCAGTTTCCGGAGGGAGGGGATCATGCTCTGCTTCAGTATTTCACAGTACATATAGGAGTTCATGTGTCCCTCAATGAAATGTAACTCCCCAACACCTGCTGCACTCATGCAGCCCCAGACCATGGCATTCCCACCACCATGCTTGACTGTAGGCATGACACACTTATCTTTGTACTCCTCACCTGATTGCCGCCACACATGCTTGAGACCATCTGAACCAAACAAATTAATCTTGGTCTCATCAGACCATAGGACATGGTTCCAGTAATCCATGTCCTTTGTTGACATGTCTTCAGCAAACTGTTTGCGGGCTTTCTTGTGTAGAGGCTTCAGAAGAGGCTTCCTTCTGGGGTGACAGCCATGCAGACCAATTTGATGTAGTGTGCGGCGTATGGTCTGAGCACTGACAGGCTGACCCCCCACCTTTTCAATCTCTGCAGCAATGCTGACAGCACTCCTGCGCCTATCTTTCAAAGACAGCAGTTGGATGTGACGCTGAGCACGTGCACTCAGCTTCTTTGGACGACCAACGCGAGGTCTGTTCTGAGTGGACCCTGCTCTTTTAAAACGCTGGATGATCTTGGCCACTGTGCTGCAGCTCAGTTTCAGGGTGTTGGCAATCTTCTTGTAGCCTTGGCCATCTTCATGTAGTGCAACAATTCGTCTTTTAAGATCCTCAGAGAGTTCTTTGCCATGAGGTGCCATGTTGGAACTTTCAGTGACCAGTATGAGAGAGTGTGAGAGCTGTACTACTAAATTGAACACACCTGCTCCCTATGCACACCTGAGACCTAGTAACACTAACAAATCACATGACATTTTGGAGGGAAAATGACAAGCAGTGCTCAATTTGGACATTTAGGGGTGTAGTCTCTTAGGGGTGTACTCATTTTTGTTGCCGGTGGTTTAGACATTAATGGCTGTATATTGAGTTATTTTGAGGGAAGAATAAATTTACACTGTTATATAAGCTGCACACAGACTACTTTTCATTGTGTCAAAGTGTCATTTTGTCAGTGTTGTCCCATGAAAAGATATACTTAAATATCTGCAGAAATGTGAGGGGTGTACTCACTTTTGTGATACACTGTACATATAACAGTAAAAGGCAACTGTTTTAAAAAAGGAGAAATTTTGCTAAAGTAGACATTTCTTTAAATTTTGAGAAATAAATGCTTTGAATTCGGTGCAAGCATATTGTAATGTAGTCTAAATACAACTGTAATACAACACATACATAGACTAGGCATAACATTGTGACCACTGACAGGTGAAGTGAATAACACTGGTTATCTCTTCATCATGGCACCTGTTAGTGGGGGGGATATATTAGGCAGCAAGTGAAAGTTTTATCCTCAAAGTTGATGTTAGAAGCAGGAAAAATGGGTGAGCATGAGGATTTGAGTGAGTTTGACAAGGACCAAATTGTGATGGCTAGAGGACTGGGTCAAAGCATCTCCAAAACTGTAGGACTGTCCAAAGCTGGCCCGTGTGGTCTGATTCAACAGACGAGTTACTGTAGCTTAAATAAGATAATGCTGGTTCTGATAGAAAGGTGTCAGACTCCATGCTTTGACAGGTCAGGGCTGTTTTGTCAGCAAAAGGGGGACCAACACAATATTAGGAAGGTGGTCATAATGTTATGCCTGATCTGTGTACATGTGTGTGTGTATGTGTGCATATACAGCATATTGCGCTTATTGTAGCACATATAACGATAAACCATTCCTGCTTTAGGTTCATAATGATTCACACAGAGACTATTAAAGTTTACGCTCACCATATATGGAAGTCTTAAGCAGCTTTTTATACTAATAGTAAGTTTTCCTTGATGTTCCCCAGATTCTCAGAGCAGCTTGTTTGGTTTAGGGACAACACTTTATCTTCTTTAATATTTCTCACACAGCTTTAATGTGTTTTGGTGTCAGAACAGGTGAACTAAACAGCGTTAATCTAGTTTTTTGAAAGGAGTCTGTTAATCCAGATGAAGAGCAAAAGCTAAGTTTAAAAGGAGCAGGAATGTGTGAGAGGCAGGATACATAAAACTGAGTATTTTCATCAAATTTCAAAGAGTCTTTTTTTCAGGACTGCAGAATAGCACATGTTGAAAGGTTAGATCTATAAACGTGTACAGAGGAGGTACAGAATGGTTCTCTCACTGTCTGTATCAAATGGCCTCTTCTAACAGAACAAACTGTGCACTCGTTCACACATCCGTCCTCTCTGGACGCTTTCAGGGCTTAAATGTGCGGATATTTTTAAACTTCTTTTGGTTTTGCCTTTCCGTGGATGCTGATACTCGTCTGTGGCTCTTTTTTTAACCAGACACCACCCCCCCCTACTGGACCCTGCAGACACAGCACACAACATTTGCATCAAACTCTTTGAGTATAGAAATGGCACACGTTTAACCTCAGAGCTGCTGTTTTTATGTTTAGTTTAGTTTTGTTGCTTCCAGCTGCTGTAAATCCTCTTAAAAGTTCTTCATCACATTGTTTGTTTATTTGTTCTCATATTGACTTCTTGCTAAGGTGCACAACACAACCTTGAGTGGGCGTGTTTCTTTAGTTTTCTCATTGAACGAACTCGTGTGTCATGGCTAAGCTAATAAGCATGTGTACGAGCAGATGGTAATAAAGCTCTGTGTGATGTGGGCGCACTTCATTTGGATCACGGTGCTGCGCTGCCTCCGCAGACCCTCTCACACTTACCCACACAATTTCACTCGATTGCTTTTTTCCGAAGCTCTCTCACTCTTTCACTTCTTCTCTCTCTTGCTTTCAAGGACTGAGAGCTTCAGACCCGGTCGCTAGTGATAAAGCCCAAAGTGTTTACAACTCAACCGCTCTCTTTCTGACTCACTAGTCTGGCCCTTCATCGAGGAACATATGCAGTTTGTCCATCACCCACTCAGCCGTCCCTTTAGTGAGCTGTGTATTGTTTTTTTTCCTCAGCCCGGTCTTGCTATTTCGGTCCGGGTTTGGAGACTTGGGCTGAATCTGTCAAAACTGCTTGTTGAAGGTGGAATTGCGATACCTGATTTAATGATTTGATCACGTGTGGCGATGGTGTGTCTTCAATCCCACTAAAATCCTTTTTTTTCCTCACCAGAGGAAACACTTTACTTTACTGTACTTTGTTCTTTTTTAGCTCATTCTTTTGTCTTGCAGGCTTTGATTTATTAAGATTCCAAATAAAGAAGACTAATTTGCATATGCAGTCTAACAGACTGTGGCTGTAGTTAGTGGGCATGTTGCGGGTGATTTACCAAGAGTAATTGTGCAAATGATAGCATGTGAAAAACAGGGGAAGAAAACAATATTTTAATGAGGTTTTTGCATGTGTTAATTGTTCTTGATAACCACGGCCAATTTAAAATTTAAAAGAAGCAGGCAGCTACACAGCCAGTGTGCATGAATGCGTCT
Organism: Trichomycterus rosablanca; assembly: GCF_030014385.1. Classification (NCBI taxonomy): domain Eukaryota; kingdom Metazoa; phylum Chordata; class Actinopteri; order Siluriformes; family Trichomycteridae; genus Trichomycterus; species Trichomycterus rosablanca. The sequence goes on from NC_085995.1 coordinate 7,018,395, forward strand.
TAATACCCTTGTTATTCTAGAACTCCTACTCATACTTAAAACACTTAATAATAATAATAATAATAATATTAATAATAGTAATAATAATTATAGTAATAACAATGATTACTCTTAGTATACCAGGTCCTCATTTTTGTTTACTCGCATTGTGAATTCTTTCCGCCTCTGTCCTTTCAAGGTCAGTGAACATTGGGTTCGGCTTCCTGTGTCTTTCGGTAGGTGTGAGCTCGGAGAAACGGCGTGTTAATTAATCCATCCGAGCCCGCTCTCATCAAGCCAAGGAAAAAGCAAGTCAGAGGGAGGGAGGGTGTGTCCTTGTTTGCTGTCCACTCTTGCTGCACAAGCAGATATCTTTCATATGAGGATATTGTATAGTAAATTGTCTGTTTTGCAGATTTAGATGGCTTTTTCTTTTCCTCCCTATTATGAACATTCGTCTCATTTTATTGCACTTATTTGCTTGTAAACACAGACACACTGCTGAAGTCGAGTGTGTGTTCGAGTGTATTATTCTTAAATTCCAGAATTGTATTCAGTTCCAGTTGAACATTTTCGAGAGCCTGCTGGGTTCATTAATACCTTTCTTATTATTAGTCTGAATCATTGTTCAGGGATGATTTGTGGCTTTATGAACAATTGTACTAATGGGGTGTTTAGGGTGTTTGCTATGGCTTTTTTGTGTGTTAAAGATTGTTCTTAAAAGAAAATCAAAGCAAGTCGAATATAATAACCTAAAGTTGTACGTTGCATAAATCAGTGGCTGCCACTTTAAGAGGATAAAAAAAATTATATATATATATATATATATAAATATATATACACTGATCAGCCATAACATTAAAACCACCTTCTTGTTTTTACACTCACTGTCCATTTTATCAGCTCCACTTACCATATAGAAGCACTTTGTAGTTCTACAATTACTGACTGTAGTCCATCTGTTTCTTTACATACTTTTTTAGCCTGCTTTCACCCTGTTCTTCAATGGTCAGGACCCCCACATGACCACCACAGAGCAGGTATTATTTGGGTGGCAGATCATTCTCCGCACTGCAGTGAACTGACATGGTGGTGGTGTGTTAGTGTGTGTTGTGCTGGTATGAGTGGATAAGACACAGCCATGCTGATGGAGTTTTGAAGAACAGGATGAAACCGGCGACAGGGTCATGGGTGGCCAAGGCTCATTGATGCACGTGGAGAGTGAAGGCTGGCCCATGTGGTCTGATCCAACAGACAAGCTACTGTAGCTCAGATTGCTGAAGAAGTTAATGCTGGTTCTGATAGAAAGGTGTCAGACTCCATGCCACGATGGGTCAGGGCTGTTTTGGCAGCAAAAGGGAGATCAACACAATATTAGGAAGGCGAGAGAGAGAGAGTCATAAATAAAAGTAAGTAAACATTTATCCAAATGCTCCGAATATTTTTTTCTCACAACTTTGAGCTTGTGCTTTGTACTGTGTGTTATGTCTGGCATGTGCTGCAAGATGCTGTTTTATATTTGCTTGTAATTTTCCAGTCGGTCAGGAGGCAGAAGAAGTGTTGATGAAGGGTGCGCAAGTTTTTTTCTACAAACAAAAAAAGGAGAACAAAAAGAAGAAGAAAAACTTTGTGTGGCTGCACATTGATTCTCATTTTTTACCCAGGGTGACCCTCTTTATCACCAGTACCAGAGACCCACTTTTGTCTCACTTTATACACCTCTGTTCTTTTTTCTTCCTGGTTTCTATTTGTTGTGGTTGATGTAACGTTCTCGGTGGTGTTGCATACGGTCGGATTTAGAAAGGTTATTTATTGCTCTGTGTCCAGGTAAGAGCGGTGCTTCTTTGTGCAGGTTGCTGTGGGTTTTTACGTAGTAGTTCTAATGCAGGTGGGTTAGAGTAATTAAATTGAGGGTTTTAGCCAATTTTGAGGCAGGTACAACTGGGTATTGTGGTGCATGTAGGGATGAGGGGAAATATTCAGCATTTCTGTGTAGAGTGTGGACTGACCTTCTGAAAATCATGACCTTTGGAAGTGGGGGTGGTTCAGTAGGTAGTGTTTGTGCTGCATAGCTCTAAGGATCCGAATTTGATCTTCATCTTTGGTGTGGAGTTCTTGTGTGGCACATCCTCCTCATGTCTGTGTATGTGTGTGTTCCCCTTCCAGTCAGTGGTCTGCCTTTTTCTAATTTGCTCTCTGAATATAAATAAGCGAGTGAGAGGACTTTGATAGTGTTTTGCTGATTTGTGTCCAAGGTTTCTTCATAACCCTGTCCAAGGTGGAAGATGGAGGGCTGGAACTAGTGATGTGAATGAACTGGTGCACAGGTGGCGCAGCGGGAAAAAAAACCAGAAAACCTCCCTGAGTTTAAAACTCAGACCTGCTACCGGTCGACTGGGCACCCCCTAACGGGCATAATTGGCAGTGCCTGCAGCAGACAAAATTGGCCACTAAGTCTGGAAAAAGATCGAACTGAAAAGTAGGTAGGGTCGTCAATGCTGTGCAAGACTCTGGTTAGAAGCCCGAGGTATGGGTGAATAAGAAGGGGTTGTGGACTGCACACATGCATAGCTGGATAGCGTGAGGCATGCAAAATTAACCCCCTCGGACACACACGGAGTCTCCAGCAGCGGAAGACAAATTGACTACGCTAAATTGGGAGAAAATAAATAAATAGAATAGCAGAAAAAAGGAAGAAAAAAATCAATGCACCATCACTGACTGATAGATGTCTAGTTATATTAAATAACAAAACCTGACTCTTCTTGATCAGTTGGGGGGTTTATGCAAGTTTTCTTCTTGTCCATCTAGCACTGCAGACACGTATCTACAACAAGGTAGACTTACTGCTACTCCTAATAACAGACATGCCACATTACCGGGTAAAGATAGCCATTCCCTCTATCTCAACACATCATTGTTGATTCCTTACCTCCATCTTTAAAGACGGGTGAGAAGACACACCTGAGAGAGGATAAGCAGGTGAAAATGACTCAGGCAGATCCGTTCCCACCTTGTCGGCGGCCGAGAGCAAGTAGGAGTTCGGCTTCGCGAAGATTTGCTAGTCTGCCGCCAGCGTCTTGGCACGGGCTAGACATGAAGAAGACGAGCATCATAGAGAAAGGTCACGCACACGTTTGCAGAGTGTGTGAAAGAGAGGCGTGAGGAGGAAATAGATTTATTCTTTCTTTGTACACCTCTGGAAGAGACTGACATGTCGAAGAAGAAGACAATTGGCTTTGAACTTTGAGTGTCAGTGTGTGTGTGTCTGAGTGTATGGGGGGTGGGTGTAGAAGGGACGATAGATAGAAGTGGATTCATGTCAGATTCTAGGTGGATCCATTATTTGAGCAGCTAATAATGCCGAGTGGGGTGATAGCAATACGACCTTGCCTTGGGGACAATAACAGCATGAAATCCCGTCCCTGGCATCTGGGTGCGTGTGGCTTTGAGGAATGACTCTCCGTTAAATAGGCGGGGGAGGGTTGATAGACGAGCCAGCTGTGTGGTGTTTCAATCTATCATTCCTGATTATCTGGTGACATCACCCTGAACCCTGGGCACATCCGCCTTCCATTTACACCCACGTACACACATTGGCACATCCTTGCAAACCCTCTATTCTTTTGTCTGTCAAAGTTTTCATGCAAGCAGGTACGTACAGAATAAGAAAAAAAATATTTAGGAATTAAGGACATTTGGAACAAATTTACAAGGGCAAATTAGACACAGGTTGGCACAGCAGGCAGCATGGGTGCCCCCATGTCTGTGTCTTATGTCCTGTTGCTCCATTTTTTCCCCAACTGCCCATACACTTGCAACAGGTGGACTGGCTACACTAGATTGTCTCTGGTTGTGAAGGAAAACATGAACATGAGAGTATGATGCCCTGCAGTGAAATGCTGCCCTGCCCAAATCTATTCCTGACATGTAACTTGTGTTTCCAGGTGGTTCTGACCCATCAGAATAAAGCAGTGCAAGAATAAATGATAAACACATATGTACGGGCTATTGCACCGGGGGTATGACTGAAGCCCTGTGATAGATTGGTGCCCAGTCCAGTGTAATCCTTAATAAACAGGACTAAATCATTTTATTCTGTACACGTTCTGAATACCTGGACTCTATAACCTCCCATCCCAGGATGATGATGATGCCGACCATGCCGATTGATCGTCAGTAGCTGATTTTTATACAAACTCTTTCTTTGTGTCTGGGTGAGCGGTTGTGCTTGTGTGTATGTACATAACGACTCTCTTTCTAGCTCGTATTGAGTGTGTATAGTGTTCAGCCCTATTGCCAGCTGGAGCAGGGAGCGATTAGCATTGCTCACTCTGTCTCCAGATTGGTATTGATCTGCCATCAGTTCTGTTCATAGCCAATTCTCTGAGCAGCTCATGCCAATACACCTGGCACACACACACACACAAACACAGACATACACACACACAGACATACACATGCCTTATAGGTTCTTACGTACACACAGTGGTGTGCTTCGCTGCTTCTCCACAGCATTACTATAAGGGTTTAACCTCTTCTTTTGTCTGCCATGCTTCATTTAGTAGATGCAGCCACATCAGCAATGGAGACAAGGGCAAGTCAACCTTGCCATGGAAAAATAAAAGCGTAAGCAGAAAGCAAAAACAGTGTAAAATGGCATTTAGGTCTATAATAAACTTTGCTCTTTCTTGCTTTTATTTCAATTTTCAGTGGTTCATAGAGCAGGTAACTAAACAGCTATGTAATCTTTACAGTCTGGGTCAGTCTTTTAGACATAATGATAGCTTGAGCTGAGTGATGCATCTATGAAACGAATAAATCCTCACTCTTAAAACCTCACTCTTTGTTAATACTGACACTAATATATACATTAAGAACATACAAGTGCATAGTTCACTGTTTAAGCAGCTTAAAAAAATGCAAAAATAGGTAGGTCTGAAATAAACCCTGGGGAAAGGAGCAGGGTGCTGGAATTAAGCTTTTGGTATATGTATATGTATATACGAGGGATCTTCAAAAAGTTTCCGCACTTTTATATTTTCGTTGGAGACGGTGAGGGTGAGAGGAGTGGTAATTGGTCGTGTCTGAGAGACTGAGAGCGGCATCTGATTTCCACCTTTTTGGACGCTCAAAGAAGCTTTAAGGGGAAGAAGATTTCCCTGTGATGATGATGTGAAAGCAGCTCTGCATCAGTGACTACATGCTCAACCAAAGACATTTTTTGCTGATGGAATTAAAAAGTTGGTACAACGCTGGGGAAAATGATTGGAAGGTGACGATGTAGAGAAGTGATGTCATTTGTTTTGAAATTCCTAATAAATAGAGTTTTAAAAAGTGCAGAAACTTTTTGAAGAACCCTCGTATATAATTTTTTTTAAGGTCTAATTTATTGATTAGATTAGTGGAATTGTTTTTCACAATGCTACTACGAGTACGCTGCACAACTAGATAGCTCTGGACTGAAAACTAAAAATGACGACTACAAAACAAAACACAGATGCACAGTACAATTAATTTTTTGCATATTCCAATTTATTGTTATGCACATGATCAGCTATTATGTGTTATATTTAGAGCAGGACGTCTGGGTTTAATAATAGTATTTTTTTATCCTTTAACCACTGAGCTACCACTGCCCTGTTTTCATTACTAATTATTTAAGATGGTTTGGCTTATTTAAAATGATCACAATAATTTTGCATAGGTGTTTAGCAACTGGCCATTTTTGTTAAAACAAACACAACACAACTTTCATGCTTTCAGTTTTTGGTTGCTGCATTTACAGTGTATCACAAAAGTGAGTACACCCCTCACATTTCTGCAAATATTTCATTATATCTTTTCATGGGACAACACTATAGACATGAAACTTGGATATAAGTTAGAGTAGTCAGTGTACAACTTGTATAGCAGTGTAGATTTACTGTCTTCTGAAAATAACTCAACACACAGCCATTAATGTCTAAATAGCTGGCAACATAAGTGAGTACACCCCACAGTGAACATGTCCAAATTGTGCCTAAATGTGTCGTTGTCTTTCCATGGTGTCATGTGTCAAGGTCCCAGGTGTAAATGGGGAGCAGGGCTGTTAAATTTGGTGTTTTGGGTACAATTCTCTCATACTGGCCACTGGATGTTCAACATGGCACCTCATGGCAAAGAACTCTCTGAGGATGTGAGAAATAGAATTGTTGCTCTCCACAAAGATGGCCTGGGCTATAAGAAGATTGCTAACACCCTGAAACTGAGCTACAGCATGGTGGCCAAGGTCATACAGCGGTTTTCCAGGACAGGTTCCACTCGGAACAGGCTTCGCCAGGGTCGACCAAAGAAGTTGAGTCCACGTGTTCGGCGTCATATCCAGAGGTTGGCTTTAAAAAATAGACACATGAGTGCTGCCAGCATTGCTGCAGAGGTTGACGACGTGGGAGGTCAGCCTGTCAGTACTCAGACCATACGCCGCACACTGCATCAACTCGGTCTGCATGGTCGTCATCCCAGAAGGAAGCTGACGCACAAGAAAGCCCGCAAACAGTTTGCTGAAGACAAGCAGTCCAAGAACATGGATTACTGGAATGCCCTGTGGTCTGACGAGACCAAGATAAACTTGTTTGGCTCAGATGGTGTCCAGCATGTGTGGCGGCGCCCTGGTGAGAAGTACCAAGACAACTGTATCTTGCCTACAGTCAAGCATGGTGGTGGTAGCATCATGGTCTTGGGCTGCATGAGTGTTGCTGGCACTGGGGAGCTGCAGTTCATTGAGGGAAACATGAATTTCAACATGTACTGTGACATTCTGAAACAGAGCATGATCCCCTCCCTTCGAAAACTGGGCCTCATGGCAGTTTTCCAACAGGATAACGACCCCAAACACAACCTCCAAGATGACAACTGCCTTGTTGAGGAAGCTGAAGGTAAAGGTGATGGACTGAACCCAATTGAGCACCTGTGGCGCATCCTCAAGTGGAAGATGGAGGAGTTCAAGGTGTCTAACATCCACCAGCTCCATGATGTCATCATGGAGGAGTGGAAGAGGATTCCAGTAGCAACCTGTGCAGCTCTGGTGAATTCCATGCCCAGGAGGGTTAAGGCAGTGCTGGATAATAATGGTGGTCACACAAAATATTGACACTTTGGGCACAATTTGGACATGTTCACTGTGGGGTGTACTCACTTATGTTGCCAGCTATTTAGACATTAATGGCTGTGTGTTGAGTTATTTTCAGAAGACAGTAAATCTACACTGCTATACAAGCTGTACACTGACTACTCTAACTTATATCCAAGTTTTATTTCTATAGTGTTGTCCCATGAAAAGATATAATAAAATATTTGCAGAAATGTGAGGGGTGTACTCACTTTTGTGATACACTGTATATAGGCTGCTGTGACATTATGACCACCTTCCTAATATTGTGTTGATCCGCCTTTTGTAACCCCATACACAACAAACTGTGATGCTCTGTGTATTCTGACACCTTTCTATCAGAACCAGCATTAACTTCATCAGCAATTTGAGCTACAGTAGCTCGTCTGTTGGATCGGACCACACGGGCCAGCCTTCGCTCCCCACGTGCATCAGTGAGCCTTGGCCGCCCATGACCCTGTCACCGGTTTACCACTGTTCCTTCCTTGGACCACTTTTCATAGATACTGACCACTGCAGACCGGGAACTCCCCACAAGAGCTGCAGTTTTGGAGATGCTCTGACCCAGTCGTCCAGCCATCACAATTTGGTCCTTGTCAAACTCGCTCAGATTCTTACGCTCGCCCATTTTTCCTGCTTATAACATCAACTTTGAGGATAAAATGTTCACTTGCTGCTTAATATATCCCCCCCACTAACAGGTGCCATGATGAAGAGATAATCAGTGTTATTCACTGATTTTTACCATTGATTATTATTATTTATTTTTTTTATATTACAAGTGAATTATGTATTTAAAAAAAAGTTCTTACATGTTATAAAATAATGGAAAATAAAGTGAATAATTGACACCTTCCTTACCTTTGAAACATCCTTCCTTACCTTTTTCAAATATCCTAAATTAATAAGGGTTACGCACAGTCCCGGTTCTGGACCGCTTTGCTTGGGGGGGCAGTAAAACCCAGGTGCGTCGCAGTGGGGGGCAAAGTGGGATAGAGCCACCAGGGCCCCAAATAGGGGGAGGGCCCTAGAGGGCCCACTGAGAAAAGAAACATAGAAATAGAGCACCCGCTGTGGATCGGCAGTCTGACAGACGCACCTGGTACATGCAACCGAGCGCAACTTTACCAAATGGAGGGGGGCGTGTCGGAGGAATACGGGACCGAGCGCAGGTTCATCAAGGGGAGGGGGGCGTGGCGGAAGACGCACGGGGCAATCGCGACCGAGCGCTGGTTCACCAAGAGCGGCTGCGTTTCGAAGGTGGCCCACGGTCACTTCTTGTGCATAAGGCCCAGAATTTGGTGCTGCGCCCCTGCTTGGAGGGGGGGGGGGGGGGGGGCAACGACACAATTTGGGGGGGCAATGCCCCCCTCAGCCACCCCCCCCTAGCGCCGGCCCTGGTTACGCAACAGCTTTGCATCATATTTGGTAGATTCATCACCTTACAATACTCTGTTTAAATGGTGTTAATGAAAAGATATTTTAAGACGTTGCTGTGGTTTCTTTTTTAAAGGTTGCACAGAGTGTGTAAGTCATTTCATTAATAATAAGCTCGTGCAGGCAGTGAAATATTTCACAAATCAATCTAAGGTTGAATGTTACATGTATAATGCTGGAAATTCCCACTGCATTTCTCGAGCTGGTTACAGCAGATTGCTTCTATACATTTCTGCTTTGTCCTTTTCACTTTCCTTAACTGGACAGGTGTGAACGCAGATGGTGGCCATGTCTACTGAATACCAAGCAAGAAATAAAGAAAAATCTACTCTAGATGTTCTTTTTTACTGCATCTCTTCCCCTCTCCACCCGTGATCTTTGGAAACGTGTGCATGTTTGTGCACATATGTGTGTGTGTGTGTGTATGTGTAGGCATGTACAAGCCATTCGATGAGCCTGTGCTTGTCAATGGCAGAGCTTTGCATTTCAAACAGATCAATGCTTAGAAGACAGGAGCTGAGCCTGCGGCTTTCTGTGGCTTAGCTTTACCTCGCTAAGCATGTGTGCACACACATACCTCCCCATGCACACACTCACACATGGGCACCACGGCTGGCCTTTGTTGCCGTTTGAACCCCACTGTTCCTATTAAACAGCATGCCCTCTTACACTACTGCATGAGTATTGTAGTTGAGTGCTGGGCACTGTGATGTTTCATCTGCAGGAACCCTGGTCAAGGTCTGTAGGACATGACTAGCCATGGTTTTATAGTGCAGTATCTACAGTATATACAGTACCAGTATAAACACTGATTTTGCTATGTCACAGTGTGGTATAGTGTTAAAGAGGGTAGTGTAGTGTAAGACAGAGTAATGGAGTCCACAAAGTTGAATCAGTTCATCTGGATAAAACATTTGGTGTGGTGTATAATATGGTGTAGTGTAGTGTAGTGTCATAGAGAATAGTGTAGTATAATAGAGTGTAGTGTAGTGTAATAAAGTGTAGTGTAATAAAGTGTAGTGTAGTTAATAGAGTGTAGTGTAGTGTCATAGAGTGTAGTGTAATAAAGTGTAGTGTAATTAATAGAGTAATAGAGAAGTGTAATAGAGTAGTATAGTGTTATTTTAATAGAGTGTAGAGTAAAAGAATGCAGTGTAACAGAGTGTAGTGTAATTAAGTGTTGTGTAGTGTAATAGTGTAGTGTAATATGGTATAGTGTAGTGTATTCGAGTGTAGTGTAATAGGAAATAGTGTAGTGTATTAAAATATTAGAGTATAGTGTAACTGGGTATAGTGTAGTGTATTAGCGTATTATAGTGTAATAGGATCCAGTGTGGTGTACAAGAGTATAGTGTAAATAGGTATAGTGTAGTGTATTAGAGTGTAGTGTAATATGAAAAATGTGTAGTGTATTACACTGGTATAGTGTAATAGGGTATAGTGTAGTGTATTAGAGTATAGTGTAATAGGGAATAGTGTAGTGTATTAAAGTATTATAGTGTAATAGGATACAGTGTGGTGTACAAGAGTATAGTGCAATAGAGTATAGTGTAGTGTATTAGACTAGTATAGTGTTATAGGATATACAGTATAGTGTAGTGTATTAGACTAGTATAGTGTAATAGGATATATAGTGTAGTGTATTAGACTAGTATAGTGTTATAGGATATATAGTGTAGTGTATTAGACTAGTATAGTGTTATATGATATATAGTGTAGTGTATTAGACTAGTATAGTATAGAGTAGTAAAGTGTTAGAGACTGTATAGTGGTGTATTAAAGTAGTATAGTGTAGTATAGTGTAGGAAAGCTGGAATGATGTGGAGGTGTCACAGATGGGATCATTACCACACATGGTATGTATCAAAGCTGTTAGAAGTGTTGAATAAGATACAGTCAGTGGTGGATGACTGACTCATCTACAGTTCTGAGGCCTCAGTCTGTGGAAGTGTGAGGAGGAGACACTGTAAGAATATGTATGTGCTTTTCTTAGTTTCAGTCTGCTCAGCGCTTGGCAGACATTCAGTGCGTTATCATCCTCAGCACCAACACTCACTATCATTTAAATACTTCCTCTTAAATATTCCATTCCTTCTCACTTCCTCTAAGGACAAGGACAGACAGATTAAGAGCATAATGCTGGCTAATCCTGCCGGTAGATATGTTGATTTCTTTAAAATCACCACTTCTTCAGCCGGGTACATGGCATACAGTAAATGAATGGGATGGGGAGGGTACAGGGGAAGGGGGAAGTGGGAAAAAAAGGAAAAGAAACATGTGCTGGAAATGACAAATGCAAATCCGCATGGCTAGAGGTGGCTTCACCTCAGAATGTCATATTCATCTCACACAGCCTCTGTGTCCTGCAGCTATGTGTCGAGTGATGGCAGGCCTGCACATGGGCTCGGGTTCTGATCATCCCTGGCATTGTGTAAATGCACAAACACAGAAACACACTTAGGCTTAAACAGGAAATGATCGTGCCACATTATTATCTGCTGAATGATTTAAAGGAATATATTCACATTTTAACCTGATCTCTGTGCACTGCATACTGAGAAAAGAACAAAAGACATGTTTAATTAAAAATCATTTATAATGAAATCATAAGGACTCGTTGATGTTCATCAATGAATAATAAAAACATTTCCTCACCTCTATTTGCATAGATACAGACATAATCTCTTAAAGAGAATACACTGGAGAATCATGTGAGGAAAATTAGTGTTTAGATCGCTGTACAGTTCACACTACACGAATTGATCTCTTGTAATCGGGAGTCTTTTAGGTTGTGGTTTTCACACTACACAATCGGTGATAGGGGTCACACACTACATGATCTATCACCAGGAGAAATCGCAGACAAGTCTATCTGGTCTCCCAAACTACGTTTTGCCACACACTGTCCTTTTCCAGTGTGTAGTTCCTTGCTTTTACCAAATGCAGGTATGATCCAGACCTTCGAATGTCCTAATTAGGATGTAGCACTTATTAAAGATGAATGGAGGAATAAACACAGGTTATATTTCTTTGCTATGTGGGTTGGGATACAGCAAAAAATCGGGCGGCACAGTGGCTCAGTGGGTCACCTCACAGCAAGAACGTCCTGGGTTTGATTCCCAGGTGGACATATACTGTGGCCAGTTGTGGCCTAGCGGTTAAGGTACTGGACTAGTAATCCAAACGTTGCTGGTTCAAGCCCCACCACTGCCAGGTTGCCACTGTTGGGCCCTTGAGCAAGGCCCTTAAGCCTCAATTGCTTAGACAATATACTGTCGCAGTACTGTAAGTCACTTTGGATAAAAGCGTCTGCTAAATGCTGAAAATGTAAATGTAAGTGGAGCTGTCCAGGCCCTTTCAGTGTGGAGTTTGCATGTTCTTCCCCATGCGTGGGTTTCCTTCGGGAGCTCTGGTTTCCTCAATCAGTCCAAACACATGCAAGTGAGGTGAATTGGAGATACAAAATTGTCCATGACTGTGTTTGACATTAAGCTTGAACTGATGAATCTTGTGTAAACAGTAATTACCTGTCCTGTCATGAATGTAACCAGAGTGTAAAACATGATGTTAAAATCCTAATAAATAAATGAACAGCAAAAAATCTTAAGTCACTGTGTCACCACTATTCATTTGGTTAGTGCAGGCTTCATATTTCATTTGTAGGTAATCATATTTCTCAGACTGGGAACGGGCATCTGCTCGCCACCACGATGGCCCAAATAAAGGATTGTGGATGAAGCTGACAAAATGAAAGACACTGGGAGGACACAGGTAGAGAGAAACCGTGATACATTAGCGCATTCCAGATGTGTGCACAACTGATATCAAGGACGTTAGCGCTTTAGGATGACCATAACAGGTCTCATGGTTAATAGGAATAAATCATTCTCCCGCTGTCTCATTAGGCACAGCCTGGTGTACCCCGCTATGCCATCACTCTTTTCTACTGTTCTCTGCTCATGACCTGCTCATCACTCACATACACACAACTATACACACCGTCACATACAGAGAAACATACGTACGCCTGAAGCTCAGTGGTGAGTGATTAATTACTCTATATACTGTATAGACCCCCATGCTCGACCACATTCATGTTTCTGTAGTGTCTTATTGTTTATTCTTTTGGAGGCATTTTCATCCACCTTTCATTAAACATCATTTTATTTACCTTCACAAGTAGTTAAGCATCATCTGTGACATTCTTCTCTGGGACCTCTGTGGGATAGACTAACATAATTAAACACTAACATACACTGATCAACCATAACATTAAAACCACCTCCTTGTTTTTACACTTACTGTCCATTTTATCAGCTCCACTTACCATATAGAAGCACTTTGTAGTTCTACAATGACTGCCTGTAGTCCATCTGTTTCTCTACATACTGTTTTAGCCTGCTTTCACCCTGTTCTTCAATGGTCAGGACCCCCACAGGACCACCACAGAGCAGGTATTATTTAGGTGGTGGATCATTCTCAGCACTGCAGTGACACTGACATGGTGGTGGTGTGTTAGTGTGTGTTGTGCTGGTATGAGTGGATCAGACACAGCAGCGATGCTGGAGTTTTTAAATACCGTGTCCACTCACTGTCCAATCTGTTAGACACTCCTACCTAGTTGGTCCACCTTGTAGATGTAAAGTCAGAGACGATCACTCATCTATTGCTGCTGTTTAAGTTGGTCATCTTCTAGACCTTCATCAGTGGTCACAGGACGCTGCCCACGGGGTGCTGTTGGCTGGATATTTTTGGTTGGTGGACTATTCTCAGTCCAGTAGTGACAGTGAGGTGTTTAAAAACTCCAGCAGCGCTGCTGTGTCTGATCCACTCATACCAGCACAACACACACTAACACACCACCACCATGTCAGTGTCACTGCAGTGCTGAGAATGATCCACCACCTAAATAATACCTGCTCTGTGGTGGTCCTGGGAGAGTCCTGACCATTGAAGAACAGCATGAAAGGGGGCTAACAAAGCATGCAGAGAAACAGATGGACTACAGTCAGTAATTGTAGAACTACAAAGTGCTTCTATATGGTAAGTTGAGCTGATAAAATTGACAATGTGTGTAGACACAAGGAGGTGGTTTTAATGTTATGGCTGATCAGTGTAATTTACTGCTTTTATCACTTTCTAAGATCATATAAGTTCTTCAGCTCTCTGAAATTGTTCATATCGGCTTTATTTCTAGATGTATATAAGAAAGACATCAACACCATTTTAAAGATATGAAAGCTTCTACAAACTTTTCTTTAGGAATGTCGGGCTAACAAGCTGTTCTATTATGTACTAAATGTGGAAAATGTGGATGAGGATTTTTTGGACCAAACCTGCCTCAGTCACACATGGCTCCTTTGTTCATTCCTACATGCTGGTGAGGGATCACGCTGCGTCTCCAGATAGCACTCAGCTGGCACAATTAGTGGGTGACAAACAAGTGATTAATATCAGCCTCATCGGAGTGCTGTCCCCATGATCCCCCCCACCTCCATCCCGCTCTATAATCACCAGAGCATTAAACCCATTGAGAAGTGGGAGGTGTGGAAATACTCGTGGCTGAGATTTCAGGTCACCCATTGCTGGCTGGAAAACAGGAAGTTTGTCAAGCACTGTTTTAGTTGGGGGGAATCAGGTTGTTGTTGCTATGCCAACCATTCCCTTCTCAGATATGGCTAGAGCCATGACCCATGATGCACCATGTCATTAGTGTGATTGTGTGTATGTACATGTGTGTACATGTGAGATGGGGGAGCAGTAAGATGTGAAACAGGGACGTGTGCAGGAACCATGGTGAAAGGTTTATCTCTGTGGGGTTTCACAGTACCGGTGAATGTGAAGAATGTGTGTATGAGAGTGTGTGTCCAGTTGGGCATCATTTCAGCGCTCATACATCACCTCCTCCGTCCCCAAATCCACCTGCTGCTTCAGCCCTCCCTCCTGGAGGATTAGCTCTACCCGGCGAGAGCACACAATAGCATCAATCTAATCCTTGATTAGATCAGATGGTAGGAATTGTTTACCTGACACACACATATACACACACATATACACACACACGTACACATTTATTGTTGAAGGTTTTAATCCAGGTTTAATACTGTCTGCGGGGAACTTCTCACACCTTGCAGGGGCTTAAATGAAGTGTTTACTAAAGGTGCGCCTGAATCATTGTGTATACGTGGCTGTATGTGTATGTCTGTATTTGGTTGTAGTAAAGACCCCAAGCACTCATTTTCCTGTTGTGAATTAATGCTACAGGTTTGGTTTTTCCTAACATCAAGTCATGCTTGCTAAGCCTATATTTTAGTGGTTGTTACAGCGGATCTGGTACCAGACTGGATGCCAGACTTGGCAGAGTTTTTACACTGGATGCTCTACCAGGTGCAACCCTCCTGTTTTTATCCAGACTTGGGACCGGCACTGAGAGCACAATGACAAGTGTACCTCGCAGTAGCTAGGCTGTTTTGATTACCCCTGGACACTAGCCAATCCTTTCTGTGCAGACACCCAACTGGCATACAGCGCCACTGAGACCATATCTAAGCAGAAGTGGGCAAGCGTTACTTTACAGTTGCACCAATCAAAGGCCTACAATAGTGTTTTTATTTATTATCTATATATTTAAAATTGCATATATATATTCATATGTATGTTATTAATTATATATAAAACAGCTTTGAGAGTTTAAAGTCAGTATTACCAACATTCAACCTTGGACATTAGTGCTTATAAAAATACTAGTAAATAACCAGCCTGGTATAGAGGTGCTGCAGATACTGTATGTGCTACATGGCTTCAGGCTCCTGTCGACCTGGTTCAAAACCATATTTATAGTGTTTAGCAGATGTTTTTTTATCCAAAATGTGACCGATTGCAATGCAAGCAAATGAGGGCCCTGCTCAGGTGCCCAACAATGTGAACTTGGCAAGGGTGGGATCTGAGCTTTTGATCACTAGTAGTTAGTGAGCTACCAATAGCCATCTCTATGAGAAGATGCATGTGAGCTTCCTCCATGTATTTTAGTTAGTTACGATTTTCAAAACATGCCAAAGGGGGATTGGTTACTTTAAATTGAAAGCAGTTTCATTTTAAATCATTGATTTTATATACTTGTTAGCAATAAAACACCTGGACTTAATAAGTAGTGTGTTAATAGTTTTGACCATTAAGTGTAGTATAGAAAAAAATAATAATAATATGTTGCCATCTTTTAAAAATCCTGTTTTGTCCTGTTGCTCCACCTGCGAGACTTGCTGTGAGACTCAAGTAGATGCTGCAGAGATATAAGACCCAACTGAATAAGCTGCAGCAGATCCACTGGATTGCTCAACCCACAAATCCCTCTGCAGTCTTTAACAAGTCTGTTAGAAGTGCTTACTCGTGTGGATCCTGAGGGAAACGCATTTTTCACTGCATTTGTATTACTACTGAAAAAAAATTAGCATTTTACTTTGCCTTTACCATTTGGGAAAATGTGCAGTTTGACACCGTGTAATCGTTCTCCTGAAGTCAGCTCCAAACCCTGAGATGCTATTTAGATTCCTTGCTGCTAAGAATAGTGAAAACAAAACAAAACAAAACAGTGCGTTCAGGTTATATAAGCTCTCAGACGTCCTCAGGTGTAGCGGTTCACTCTGGAGGGAGAGACCGCAGCGCATGTCACTAAGCCCTGTCAGGACAGAATATAGGGTGAGAGAGAGCCAGTGAAAATAAAGAAAGAGAGAGCGACTTAACCCGAAAGTAGCCCAGCGAAATCCTTCAGACCTCCACATGAAGAGAATAAGATGAAAGAGACTTTGCTCACCCTTGCTTCTTATTTCTCTGTTTGTGTCACTGCTAAGCTGCTGAACATGGAACAACTGACAGAAAATCAGATTTCCGGAGCTTTCCTGGTACCGTTGCCTTCTGTTTGTCATGCATCCTGTTCGAGAGCACTTAGGAGTCATGGTTGCAAATGTTTTACCTGGGAACTTTTACCCTGACTTTGAGCAGGATAAAGTGATGGTAAAAAGATTTAAATGAAATATTTTATTGTGAAATATTAGGATTTTTAAATTGTGATGTTTTAAATCTGTTATTATGAATATAAACACATTAAAGCAAACTCTCACTCACTCACTTTCTTAACCGCTTATCCAGCTAGGGCCATGGGTGGGGGGCTGGTGGGTCTGGAGCCTATCCTAGTGTGTCAATGGGCGCAAGGCACACAGTAACACCCTGGATGGGGCGCCAGTCCATCGCAGGGCAGACACACATATACACATACACACACACACATACACACACCCATCCACCTATAGAGCAATTCAGTGTCTCCAATTAACCTGACTGCATGTTTTTGGACTGTGGGAGGAAACCCACGCAGACATGGGGAGAACATGCAAACTCTGCAAAGAAAGGACCCGGACCGCCCTGCCTGGGGATCGAACCCAGAGCCTTCTTGCTGTGAGGCGACAGTGCTACCCACTGAACCACCGTGCCGCCCATACAAACTGTAAGGATTAATAAAATGCATGTCATTACACATTTTTTTTTACATATCTCTAAACCCCTGCTAACATATTTATGATTCTGAATACATTATTATTATTAGTAGTAGTAGTAGTAGTAGTATCAGTATCAGTTTTAGTATTTATTTCTTATTTTTATTTAGTTTTTATTAACTTGTTTCTTTTAATAATGATGTTTATCAAGCCAGATGCGTCACAAATGCACCTAAAACTGGACACAGTACGTCTAGTATTCAGTATCTCACAGACCACAAAACAGTGTTAATTTTTTAAAGGCTTCTACTGGAATGCAAAAGGGATCTCACCACCCTTATCAGGCTACCAATCAGAGCTAAGAAGATGTTTTACTGGTGCTTGTGGTGCATTCATAGCAGAGAGCAACATAAAGGCAGGTGTAATTTCAATTCTCCACCGAGACAGGAAAGGCAAGGAAATTAATGTGACTGGATCAGAGTAGGCTGTTTCTTTGTTAGAAATCTCATTTAGTGCCCACTGCATGGAGAGAGCTGCCAGGATTAATCTCAAATGCACATGGAGAAAAGCTCTCTAGTAAAGTCATCCCCTCGGAACAGGGGAAGCAATTTAAACGTACAGCCGCTCGACTATTTGAAGCCAGCATTCTGTTTCCTGTGGTGTAAAGGCAGTGGCGCAGTTTAGATGTGAGGTATTTACAGAAACCAGCCCAGAATATTTAACACATTTGAAGCAGAATAGAATAAATAAGTGCATAAATAAATAAATAAAAGGATAGAAGTATTAAAGGCTTTTCTGCTTGAGTGTTTATGGAGTGACTCATTTAAGAGCGTTTGATTTTTCGCTTCCATGGGTGTCAGCTGTGAGGCAGCGGTAAGGCAGATATACGGGACAGCCCAGGCAGCTGGGAAATAGAATATTGATCTAAGGCCAACACTAAACTGTTCTGACAGCAACTCCCCTGTTTATTTGACCACATCCAGTCCATAGATATTTGGCCTAGGGTCAAGGGAAACTCTAGCTCCTGTGATGTGGGCCGTACTGGAGGCATTTGGATGTCAAGTGCCCCACTGAGTGGAACTGGGCATACACAGGTAAACTAGCCTTGAGTGCAAATATGCGCCAATGTTCACATTATATTGTGTGAAATCTACTAGTACCCAAACCAATTAATCCCAAATCCATTTCACACAGAGACTTTTACTTACATTAGATTTGATTCATTGGGGTAAAGGGGGAACACCACAGCAGAGAAATCTCAGGTAGACTTACCTAGCAATGTGCCTGTTTGTTGGCATACATTATCAACAAAAGCGGTTGCAGCGGTTTAATAACACAAACCTTGGGTTTGAATGTCATTTGTGATGACCTGCAATGGGCTGGCGCTGTCCAGGGTATTCCTGCCATGCACCCAGTGTTTCCCGGTGGAACCAGGTCCACCACAACCCTGACCAGAATAAAGTGGTTAATGAAAACGAAATTAAATGAGTACATAAAGAGTGGGAAGAGTAAAATTTTTATTTAATGTGGATACATTACAAACAGTAAATAGTTTCCTCTTGATAGTAACAACAAACTGATGGGAATCAAGCATGTGCTTGGCCACGACAGATCGGACATATAGGGTAGAAAGGCTGTTTTCTTAAAACCACAGTATCATCTACCAATAGTTTTGAGCTTTACACATGTCAACCCAGGAGTAGATACAGTACAAAACTATTTAAATACAGCTTATTTAGACTCAAAGTCAGACTCAACTAAATTGTTGCAGACTATTAAAGGGGTAAGAAATAAGAGAGACATTTTTAGGCAAAGCAAAGACACCTGATTTACATTCATTTACACTTTTCTTGACATCCCATAATGAAAGCATGTATTTTGTGATTTGGCTGACTTTGTATTAAACCATAGCTTCTGGGCATTTATTTTGGTGTGAGTTATGTGTACCCAGCTTTTAACAGCATTATTAGTTGTATGCTGATTGTCAAAGCAGAACGTCCTCACAGTATTACACAACATCACTGTTTCATTTGAAAGCTGCAGTAGGTAAATGTTCATCTTTAAAAAAAAAAAAACCTCTTAAAGTGGGACTATTAAAGTTAGTATGAAGGAAAGTACTTTAAAAGATGATGTGATGCTGTCAATAATGTTAATAATGTGCTGCATGGGTTTCAGCCTCATACATACTGTATATACATATACATATATCAGAGCGCACATAACAACTCACATATTTAAATATCTTAAAAACTGAGAGTGAAGCTACACATCCCTACACACTTCAGTGGTACAGAATTCTTTTTCACCCTCATTCGATCACGTACCATGATTAAAGATCCCATTTCCGAGAACTGCCTTGTAGCTGCAACCCAAACAGGAAATCGTTTATGCATTTATAATATCTTAATCCTAAATGACAAAACTATTACACATCAAACTCATTAAAGAAAAATCTACAAAATAATTCAAACCATAAACTGTGAAGCTGTTTTGCATCAGTATGGAGACTGACTGACTGCACATTACATTATGCACCAGTGAATCTTTATGTTCTGTTGTTCATTTACTTATTTCTTGTTGTTTTACAGTAATAATTTAGACATTTTGCATCATGCCCCAGTATAAAGACAGAACTCTGCTTAACAATTTATAACAACTGCACTAATGTTTTTAGGAAAAGTTTAAAATACAGACTGCATTTCTGTTCCTCTGTAAACTTGTTCAGTTGATCAGGTTTGTAATAAAATGCTAATTACTGAACACTGAACTAGCTCAATGCTCAAGGACAATGTTCTTCTTACAGTTTTACATGACTGCCATGCTTGCTACATTTTCATTCGTTAAAGCATAACGATTTGTCGATATGAAACCTGCTGGTGTGTTTTATATTTTGATAGACTGATTAAATAATTACTTTACTGATTCCCTAAAGAAAATTGCAGAGTTACAGCAGCAAATCACATACATCACAAAAATCACATACACATCTGTATCTATAGTATATAGTGCAACAAATATAGTGCAGAAAGGTATGATGCTATAAGTAGGGCACTATTAAATTTAAGGGAAAATGTGCTTAATTTCACAGACCTCGTTTTAAAAAAATACACAACAATACACAACACAACCTCCTAAATAGCTCCCTCACAAATACAAAAATCCCCCCACCTGCGTCCGAATAATTGGTTGGGAGTTTCTTGTTTTTAGCTTCTTTACACTTCAACATCTTGGACATTTTGTCTAACCGACTGCTAATGTAACCGAGCATCTTTAGAGTTTGCTGAGTTTATAAAGAAATAACCTGTACATACAGTGTACCACAAAAGTGAGTACACCCCTCACATTTCTGCAAATGTTTCATTATATCTTTTCATGGGACAACACTATAGAAATAAAACTTGGATATAAGTTAGAGTAGTCAGTGTACAACTTGTATAGCAGTGTAGATTTACTGTCTTCTGAAAATAACTCAACACACAGCCATTAATGTCTAAATAGCTGGCAACATAAGTGAGTACACCCCACAGTGAACATGTCCAAATTGTGCCCAAAGTGTCAATATTTTGTGTGACCACCATTATTATCCAGCACTGCCTTAACCCTCCCGGGCATGGAATTCACCAGAGCTGCACAGGTTGCTACTGGAATCCTCTTCCACTCCTCTATGATGACATCACGGAGCTGGTGGATGTTAGACACCTTGAACTCCTCCACCTTCCACTTGAGGATGCGCCACAGGTGCTCAATTGGGTTTAGTCCATCACCTTTACCTTCAGCTTCCTCAGCAAGGCAGTTGTCATCTTGGAGGTTGTGTTTGGGGTCGTTATCCTGTTGGAAAACTGCCATGAGGCCCAGTTTTTGAAGGGAGGGGATCATGCTCTGTTTCAGAATGTCACAGTACATGTTGGAATTCATGTTTCCCTCAATGAACTGCAGCTCCCCAGTGCCAGCAACACTCATGCAGCCCAAGACCATGATGCTACCACCACCATGCTTGACTGTTGGCAAGATACAGTTGTCTTGGTACTTCTCACCAGGGCGCCGCCACACATGCTGGACACCATCTGAGCCAAACAAGTTTATCTTGGTCTCGTCAGACCACAGGGCATTCCAGTAATCCATGTTCTTGGACTGCTTGTCTTCAGCAAACTGTTTGCTGGCTTTCTTGTGCGTCAGCTTCCTTCTGGGATGACGACCATGCAGACCGAGTTGATGCAGTGTGCGGCGTATGGTCTGAGCACTGGCAGGCTGAGCTCCCATGTCTTCAACCTCTGCAGCAATGCTGGCAGCACTCATGTGTCTATTTTTTAAAGCCAACCTCTGGATATGACGCCGAACACGTGGACTCAACTTCTTTGGTCGACCCTGGCGAAGCCTGTTCCGAGTGGAACCTGTCCTGGAAAACCGCTGTATGACCTTGGCCACCATGCTGTAGCTCAGTTTCAGGGTGTTAGCAATCTTCTTATAGCCCAGGCCATCTTTGTGGAGAGCAACAATTCTATTTCTCACATCCTCAGAGAGTTCTTTGCCATGAGGTGCCATGTTGAATATCCAGTGGCCAGTAAGAGAGAATTGTACCCAAAACACCAAATTTAACAGCCCTGCTCCCAATTTACACCTGGGACCTTGACACATGACACCAGGGAGGGACAACGACACATTTGGGCACAATTTGGACATGTTCACTGTGGGGTGTACTCACTTATGTTGCCAGCTATTTAGACATTAATGGCTGTGTGTTGAGTTATTTTCAGAAGACAGTAAATCTACACTGCTATACAAGCTGTACACTGACTACTCTAAGTTATATCCAAGTGTCATGTCTATAGTGTTGTCCCATGAAAAGATATAATGAAATATTTGCAGAAATGTGAGGGGTGTACTCACTTTTGTGATACACTGTAAACAAATTATCAGGAGCATAATAGTTTACTGGCAGAACAGACTACAGAGAGATGATCACGTGTGTAGAGAAGCACACTTTTCTATTGATTTTTGAATCCCCAAAGGGACAAAATGCACTCAGTACATAAACACACATATTAAACATTGTCAGCACACTACACCACAGAAAAGTCTGTTACACCAACTTAATTGACGTATGATTGTACCTCATATTTCATATTTTGCTAAACACAAATCTTAATTTTGAATTTCACAGCAAATTGCATATTACACTGGAAACGACTCATTTCACGGTCCGTAAAATTAGGTAGGGCCTTACCCATAAGCTTCGAGTTGACAGTTAAACATTGACCACTGGCATATGGTTATCGGTTAGTATTAGATTTTCTGCCACCAACTAATTTCTATTTTTCCTTTTTATGTTTTCTTTTTTCCACTGTCATAATGCACCCTACTGTTTTTTTTTCCTTCCCTAGTCTCTTTCCATTTGCTCTTCACTCCTCTTCTCTCTTGGTGTGCATTTTCATCAGGGTCTTGTTTTAGAGCTTTTAGAGGTACTCAAGAGGGATGGAGCTCTCTCCACCACAGGGCTTTCTTAAGGGCTAAAGGCTTTCTCTTCTGGGAGACACAAAGGCACGCACACACACACACACACACTATCTGTCAGTTCCCAACTCTGACAAGGTTGCATGCAAAACCTCTCTCAGACTTGAGAAAGGATGTGCAGTAGTCCTGGCATCACTGATTACTAGCTTGTGTTTTCATTATTTTGATGCCTTGGGTCATGTGAAAATGTTCAGGCTTCAGTGTCAGTTTAAAACACATCAGGCATTTACATCAGAAGGAAGCACTAAAATTACATGTTCTGACTGTGCAGTGAATTATTGATGATATGGGTTTTTGTGCACTGCTGAAGAGTCTTTATAGTTCTGTTTTTTTATTTCTGTTCTTTGGTTTGGTATCTCTTGACATGGCATAATTATAGGATACTTCTACCAACTCTTATATAAATCTTATATAAATCCACAATTATTAAAAAAAAGTGTACTGGCTGAAAGCAGATTGTAAAAAAGCTGCAAAAAGTTTTAGTGTAAAATGAATCGACTAGGATTTGCCATGGTCTTACACAACTTCACAGTCCATTTGATGGCAAAAGCAGCATGTGTCTGCCTTTGTGCTTCTTAAATGAGACAGAAATCTTGTCTACACAAACAACTGAGAAGGGAGGTCAGTGAATACTGGATCTCACCTAGTGATGCCATCATCTGATCAATATAGGTTTTTCCCAGAGGAGGCATCACTTTCTTTTTGTAATCTGGTCCTGTTTTAAGCCTCTTTATACTGGTAGGAAATTCATCGTGACAATGGAAAAATTTAATCTGACCATCAAACACAATTTATAAAACAGCAAACGAAATCCTTACATCTTTATGTATGTTTATTATTTTTTTCATTTTTATTTCGAATGAACTTGATCCTGTTACATTTATAAGGACATTTAGGGCGGCACGGTGGCTCGGTGGGTGGCACTGTCGGCTAAAAGCAAGAATGTCCTGGGTTTAAGGGTTTGAGGTGGAGCCGTCTGGGTCCTTTCTTTGTGGAGTTTACATGTCCTCCCCGTGTCTGTGTGGGTTTCCTTCAGGAGCTTCGGTTTTCTCCCACAGTCCAAAGATGTGCAAGTGAGGTGAATTGGAGATTCAAAATTGTCCATGACTGTGTTTGACATTAAACTTGTGAACTGATGAATGTTGTGTAACCAGTAACTACCTGTCCTGTCATGAATGTAACCAAAGTGAGTAAAAGAGGACGTTAAAATCCTAATAAATAAATATATGGAAGACTTTGTTTTCCTAGTGAAAGTTTCCACACTTTTATATTTTGGTTGGAAACGGTGAGGGCGGGAGGAGTAGTAATTGGTCGTGTCTAAGAGACTGAGAGACAGCCTATAGTCCGGATTTACCACCATCTGATTTCCACCTGTTTGGACGCTCAAAGAAGCTTTAAGGGGAAGAAGATTCTCATGTGATGGTTGGTATGATGCTGACGCTGCATCAGAAGGTGACTGTAGAAAAGTGATGTAATTAGTTTTTGAAATTCTGAAGTTCCTCTGTTCGAAACTCGGTGTCTGCCTGCAGCAGATACTAATTGGCCACCGTATCTGCAGGACTATGTGTGGGTCTTCATATGCTGTGTAAGGACCCTGATTGGCGGAAGAGATGCCTGTGCAGAATGCATGGTCGAGAAGAGGAGGGCTGTGGACGTGTCGGAAGAGGCGTGTACTGCAAAGTGCTCTCCTCGGATGCAATCTGGTATCTCTCAGCAGTGGAAGACAAAATTAAGTGAGCTCAATTGGGAGGAAAATGGGGAGAAAATGAATTAAAAAAAAGAAATTCTTACTAAATACAGTTGAAAAAAGTGCAGAAACTTTTCGAGGTACCCTTGTAGTTTGTGTTCATAATTTTTTTTTGGGCAAGAACAGGATCTGTAAGGGATTTAAAGTGAATAAATGGTGGTGTGATGATATGGCACTAGAGTGTATTCCTGTCCTCCAGCTATTGTTTCTGGTTGAGCTCCAGACCAACCACAACCCTAAATCCAATAGTGAAGATGAATGAATGAATTACACTCCGAGCTCACATGTCGGAGTCCTGCCTATTACAAAAACAATAGCAAGCAATAGCATAGTGAAGCCGTCCTCTTTCTCCCGCGAGAGAAACCTAACTTTGTTTCATCTTTGGAAAGTGGTTAGCGGGGCAGATATTTCATTGATATCCATTATGAGAGTAAGTTAGTTTTAGGCCAGTTTGCTATTACTATGTGCTGTTCCTGTCAGGACCTTCCCCAGCCAGCGGCACCTGCGTGGCCTCATTCTGTGGTCTGGTGCTGAGATATGACTTTATTCCAGTGGATCAGCACAATGGAAACCAAAATGAGAAACACAGTGGAACCATCACCAAAGGCTAAATGCATTATTATGTCAGATCTACAAATTCTTCTCTCTGGAGTGTAAAACTGACCTACATAACTATGGACCATTAAACACACACACACACACAAATGGCCCAGATCTCCTCACTCTAGCTTTTTTTTTACTTTCCTTTCTTTACTTTCGGTGTTTCACCACATCTGTTGGCGGGCTGGTGAATAATGAACGCGTCTCACCCGGAGTGGTATAAAAGAGTGATGCTGCATTGATCTGATACAGCTTATAATGGAGTAAACATGGTATAAGTGAACTGATCCCTCGTCGGAGATGCGTGAGTGGTATGGACTCATCTCACATTCCTCATAGTGTTTAATAATGGAGGTCTCTCTCTGAGGAGCAGGAGGTGTTTGAAGTGTCAATCTCCACCGTCTTTCTCCATCTCTATCCCAAAACCTTTTATTTACATCATATTCCTGTGTGTGTGTCTCAGGAGACCAAGCGGTAACAATCTGATGCTCTCTGTCTACCTCTCTCTCTTCCTATTCCTCAAGAGCAGCCTCCATGGACTAATGTGTCAGATCAATCACGCCAGGTTCTTGGCCAGTGGCTTAGCTGAAAATTGACCTTTATTCCTCTACCAGGCAGGAGGTGTCTCACGTTGGGAGAGTTTGCCGACTGTGAGGCCAAAACTGTAAGATCAAGCAAGGAATTGGAAACCTTAAAATCAAGGCCCAAACTACACATACTGTACCACTTGTTTTTCTAATCTGGTCCTGTTTTAACCCACTTTTTACTGGTGGGAAATTCATTGTAACAACTTCACTGTACATCTTTATGTCTTCAGTGTGTCACCCTTATAAGGAGACTTAGGGCAGCACAGTGGCTCGGTGGGTAGCACTATCACCTCACAGCAAGAAGGTCCTGAATTCGATCCCCAGGTGGGGAAGTCCGGGTCCTTTCTGTGTGGAGTTTGCGTGTTCTTCCTGTGTCTGCGTGGGTTTCCTCCGGGAGCTCTGGTTTCCTCCCACAGTCCAAACACATGCAAGTGAGGTGAATTGGAGATACTAAATTGTCCATGAGTGTGTTTGAGATTAAACTTGTGAACTGATAAATCTTGTGTAACCAGTAACTACCATTCCTGTCATGAATGTAATCGAAGTGTGTAAAACATGATGTTAAAATCCTAATAAATAAATCTTCTAAGTGGAGTCTATAGGCCAATCAACTGCCAAATCACAAGTCAGAAAAATGTGAAGGATAGAGCAAGAAATGATTACAGTCTTTGGACTGTGGGAGGAAACCGGAGCTCCCAGAGGAAACCCACGCAGACACGGGGAGAACATGCAAAATCCACACAGAAAGGACCCAGACCGCCCCACTTGGGGATCAAACCCAGGACCTTCTTGCTTTGAGGCAACAGTGCTACCCACTGAGCCACCATGCCGCCCGAATTTAACCAGAAAAAAGCGCACCATGCACGTATAATGTCCCTCATGTTTACTGTTAGGCTTTACCATTGCTCAGCACAAGCGCTGTACGTGTCCAACATATCGTCACTAATGCTACTCTCAGGGGTACAGTACATGTGACTAAGGAGTAATTGTTGCTTATGTGGCCCCAAATGAGGCTTAATTTTTCAGCTACGAGTCACATGCATGGAAGAAACATCCATCTGCTGTGCTCCCTCAACCACAGATAATGGCTAAGAATAGTGCTATTGAAAGTGTGTCTGCAAAGCCAAATGACTAGGATTAAGATAACAGGATAAGAATGGACAGATAGCACTGAGGAAATCCGAATCTGTGATGCTACTTTCCTCCAGCGTGGACGGCACAGACAGTAGCATCTGTCTGGTGTGACCCCCTCACCTCTCAGGGGAGATAGAACCAGAGAACCAGATTGAGGGCACTATATGGTTATGGCAAATATTGATCTTATCCCATCTCAGGAAGAGAGACACAGACAAAGGCTTTTAATATTTCCTGACAAACCACTACAAATATGTGCTAGGCAGCTGAATGGGTCTCTGTAACAGAGTCATTCCCCAGGAGTGTGTTGCTCTCTAGGAGTTCAACAGCTATAATTGGAAAAAATTGGCCTCCGTGAATGACAGTGTGGTCCAGAATTTAGAATGTGCTGCATTATTTAGCAGGCACTGAACACGACCACTTGGATGATAAAAATCCATCCGAGGGGAATGAATCTGAGAACTTACTGAACTACATCAAACAACAAAGACAACATCAGGCATTCTGCTCAGGCCAAGATAATCATCCCCATCCGTCCTTTTCTCATCTCTGACTCATTTATTTCCTTCATTTAGCATGACCTTGCTTACGGGGATGTCATTGTTTTATTCTTCTTGGCTCAAAAAAAGGCAAATCAAAGAGATATAAAACAGAATTATTGTGAGGATGTGGAGCATGTACTGTCAGTAAAGTCAAGCAGCTACATACCCGGAATAACATTATGACCACTGAGAGGTGAAGTGAATAACACTGATTATCTCATCACAGCACCTGTTAGTGGCTGGGATATATTAGGCAGCGAGTGAACATTTTTGTTTGACAAGGGCCAAATTGTGATGGCTAGACGACTGGGTCAGAGCATCTCCAAAACTGCAGCTCCTGTGGGGTGTTTCCGGTCTGCAGTGGTCAGTATCTATCAAAAATGGTCCAAGGAAGGAACAGTGGTAAACTGGTGAGAGGGTCATGGGCGGCCAAGGCTCATGGAGCGAATCTGATCCAACAGATGAGCTACTGTAGCTCAAATTGCTTAAGACGTTAATGCTGGTTCTGATAGAGAGGTGTCAGACTCCATGCCTCGACGGGCCAGGGCTGTATTGGCAGCAAAGGGGGGACCAACACAATATTAGGAAAGTGGTCATAATGTTATGCCTGATCGGTGTAAGTAATAGTAAAAAAGGTAAAACTAAATTCTTAGCAAGTGGAACATGCTTATTATAGCTGACACAGTGGGTAGCACCGTCACCTCACACCGAGAAGGTCCTGGGTTCGATTTCCAGGTAGAGCAGTCCGGGTCTTTTCTGTGTGGCGTTTGCATGTTCTCCTTGTGTCTGTGTTTGTTTTCTCCAGGTGCTCCGGTTTCCTCCCACAGTCCAAAGACGTGCAAGTGAGGTGAATTGGAGGTACGAAATTGTCCACGACTGTCCAACTTGAACAGATGACTCTTGTGTAACCAGTAGCTACCTGTTCTGTCATGAATGTAACCAAAGAGTGTAAAACAGGACATTAAACATCCTAATAAAAAATAAATAAATGCTTATTAAATGCAAATGTATTATTTTATTCTTTTAATTATTACACAAATATTGAAAATCATTCCACGTATTCAAACCAGAAAGAAGGGTCGTACCCAGGTCTCCACCTGTCCACTACCCCTTTTAATTTTTATTATTTATTCTATGCTATTTTTCTATTTTTTGTATATATGCAACATTTAACCAAACACATTATAATTTCTACGTCATCTGCTTGTTGTTTTGTCTGTATACTGTATCGTCTGTACATGCTGTACAGCTGTAGAGAGCTACCAACTGCCGGAAACAAATTCCTTGTCTGTGCCAACGTACTTGGTAAATAAATCTGATTCTGATTCTGATTTTTGTCTTGGTACAATATCTTCCAGCTCAGATATGTTTACTGGTAATGAGCTGTTTTTTTTTCTAATCAAGCATTCAAACTACAAGACAACACTATGTGGTCATCTTAGTCATCTAATTCTTTCACTTATCTGTAGAAAATAGACATTAGCACTAATGCTAATGCCAAATGTAGCTCAGTAATCATTATTAATCACAATTAGTCTGAAAGGAAAGACTTTTTGTCCTCATTCCTTTCTCAGACAGAGTGGAAGTGTGTTAAAGAATTGATGGGCCGTTTATCACAGTCTACAACAAAGCTTTATTAAGGTCATTTAGCTGCCATTACATCCAAACCCAGTCTGCTCTATAAGATGTATTGCACAGTATTAGCAGTATTAGTGTTGCACAATAACGAAATGCCAAATAGTAATCTGGGTGTACAGTAGGGAGCTGTGCATGGATTGAATCCTGCCACGGGTCCGGATTGTGTCTTTACATTTCAGAATGTCCTCAACCCATTTATACATCAGCATGTAGAGAGATGATATTATGGAGCATGGGGACAGAGATGGACTCATGGGTTTGAGGTACTTGCAAAAGACCCTCCCCCCTAAAGACAGCCAATCAAGAGTCTGCATGTATGCACTCGGCCGGTTGATATTGTACATTTCATTCTGAGTCTGTATTGTAACCACTGTCCATATTTCCATGAGGTTTCTTACAATAGAGTTATTAGGAAAAACAGCAACGAAGTTGCACAAAATGCAGATGAAAGTGTACAGGAATGATGCTGTAAGCCGGAAGTGTGTGTACGATTGGTTCAAACACTTTCACCTTAAGGAGGTCATGAAGGATCAAAGTTTGCGGACGTCTCAGAGATTCAGATCCGTGTGACGGCATCTGAAGACTTTTGCAACGGTTGTCAGAAGCTGTACGAATGTTGTCAAAAGTGTGTTGTGTGGTAAAAAAAAGGGCAGTGGTAGCTCAGCGGTTAAGGTACAGTACTAGTAATCAGAAGGTCGCTGGTTCAAGCCTGACATCTGCCAGCTTGCCACTGTTGGGCCCTTGAGCTAGGCCCTTAACCCTCGACTGCTTGCAGTGAATACTGTCTCAGTTGTAAGTCGCTTTGAATAAAGGCATCTGCTAAATTCTGAAAATGTAAATGTCTGATGGACATTACTTTAAAGATCAATAAAGGTTTTTTTGTTTTTTTTTAATGCATTTTGTCCCTTTTTCTCCCCATTTTTAGCATGTCCATTTTTTACCTAATTGCGTTATGCTTCCTCTCTACTGGTGCTGACCCCCGCCCTTGATTGAGGAGAGCGAACTGACACATGCCCCCTCCGATACGTGTGCAGTAGCCGACTGCATCTTTTCATCTGCACCAGTCAAGTTCATATGCGAATCAGCCCTGTGTACGGAGAGCCACACCCTGATCAGCATTATTCCTCTACTCTGTGCAGACGCCATCAACCACCCAGCAGAGGCCGTAATTGCATCAGTAATAAGGTCCCTATCTGGCTCCCTAACCCTGTATGAACAACAGCCAAACGTTGTTCATATAGCCGCCCAGCCCAGCCGGATGGCAGAGCTGAGATTCGATACGATGTATTAGAAATCCCAGTTCTGGTGTGCTAGCGTATTTTACTGCTGCGCCACCTGAGCGGCTAATAAAAATATTTTTTTATGTATATTCTTTTTTTGTTGCTTTTATTGTAACATTCACCAAACCTTTTGGCCACACCTTGTATCTCTAAGGGTTCATCCTTCTTGTCTTCATGTTAAATTAAATTCCTTGCACTGATACCGATAGGAGATAGGTATTATGGTCATGTCAGTTGAAATTTTTTTTTAAATCCACACTTTCTATTTCCCTCTATCTCAGTCACTTTGGCTTTATGCCTCTTCTGGAAAACACACAATGATTTCATTCTCTGTAATAGAGTGGATCATTTTGACAGTACATAAATCTTGCCACAGAAATAGCGTGTCATTTATCATCTGATTTGGCCTCTTTGTTTTGGCTTGGCTGGAGCTCTATCATGCGTTGGTATCTAATGCCGAGAGTCTCTCTGTGCCAGTGATGGGCTGGTGGTCGTGCCCAGATCCGCGTGTGGGTTGGAGCTCTAAGTGTGTGACGCGCAGGTATATAAATACAACAACACAGTCTGTCCTGTTTCATTTCGAGAACAGATTTGCAAGACCCACAATCTGGCTTTGTGTCGCTCTTGCTTTCACGCTGCTCTACCACACAAATTGACTGGAGCTGCATTCAGAAATGTACAGACAAATCTCAGCTGTCTTTTTTCTCTTTAAGTCCAGTGTGAGATACACAGTGGGTAAATCTTGTTCCTGTCCAATCGCAGCTACATTCTGGAATGCACCAATCACATTATTCCACTGGTGATACGGCTCCTGTTCAGGCACTTTTCTTACAGATTGATAACGACATTCAAATAGTAAATGTACTTGCTTTCTGAAAGCTTGGTTGTCACGTCTTATGTGACACTGTATGACCAAAAGTATGGCTAAGACCCTGTGATGGATTGACAATGGATTCCTGTCATACTGTGGGATGTGATAATGATTCTGGCTAAACTGGGCCCTCTATGACACATAAAAATATAATTGAAAAAAAATCATCATAATACCGGATGAGTCAAAATTATGTTAACACTTGAATGGCGGAAACCATTTATTCACAAAACATACCTCATATGTGTAAGATGATTTACAGGACAGTCTGTTCGCCATCATGTTCAACACACAAAAACCAGCCAGCAACAGTACCATTTAAAGCCTGGACACACATTTCACGGGGAATAGATCCATTAGTGTTAACATAATTTTGACTCACCCGGTGTTAATAGTAATAATAAATTAATATCACAACTAATTATTTCGGTTTTTAATAAAAAAGTAGTTTTTAATCCGTTATGTTTTTATAACAGATTAAGGCTTGATGTCTCTCGGTTGCATTTTGGCTCATGAATCCTCCCAAGATTTTATTATCATTTCTGAAACCAGGCTAATGTCATCATCTCTGCAAATTGCATTCTTTTCAATTTAGCATTTCTGGAGGAATCAGAGAAAACCTGAAAAGAGAAAAAAAGAACTGGAGACTTAGAGAAAGAAATTAGAAAGAGAGAACGATAAGGAGATGAGAAGACAAGGTTAAGGTTAGCGAGACAAAGCCTGGGAGCTGCAGCTTTGTTGGCGAGAGCAAGCGGAAGTGAGAGGGAAAGACAAATACAGGGAGAAGGAGGAAGCGAGAGAGGAAAAAGCGAGAGTTGACACTGATTCCCCTGCCACCTCGCTCTGAATAGCAAGCGCTCTCAATTATTCATCAGGCAGCCACAGTCAAGCATGCATAAAGGAGCCCTTACTTCAGGCATTAGCACTTACATGGTAGCCATACATGAAGGTTGTGTGCATGTACATGTATTCTTTTTACCCATGTGCAAAAAATGGGGGTATCTGTGTAGTTAAAACAGTTCTCTTTTTGTGTGTCTTTAATGTAGAAACCCTATTCTCAGAAAAGTTGGGACGTTTTGTGAAATGCAATAAAACAAGAATCTATGATTCAGTCATTCTTTTGAACCTTTATTTAACAGACAAAAGCAGAAATCTTCAGTGTTTCCAGTAACTAATTTGAATGTATTTAGTGAATATAAGCAAATACAAAAACAAAGTAAGCAAAAAAGTTGGGACGGGGCATGATTACCACTGTGTTACATCGTCTTTCACCTGCTTAACAGTCTTCAATACCAGACAGATATGGACTGCAGGCAAGCCAGTCAAGCACATACAATCTCTGTTTAAAAAAACACGCTGTTGTAGCACATGCAGAATGCTGAAATAACCCTGGACTTCTTAAGAAAAAGACGTCGCCCTTCATTGCGTCAGTGGTACAAATGACAACACAAGCAAAAGCCAGCATGAACACACAGGTTCCCTCCCCATTTAACAGTCACATGATTCTAATTCATACCAATACATTTGAACACATGGCTTAAATGTTATTTATTTATTTATTTTTAAGCAAATTGCAAATTTGAAGCCACAACTTCTTTTGGATTGACAAAGATCTCTGCATGAAAACAAAGCAATGAATCATTAAGACAGATACTAACTGTCAATGGATGTACACTACAAAGTAATGGTTGCTGAAACAATAGGGGGTATGTCCTCTGACTCCCTGTTTTTCTCCCCACCTGCCCCTTCAAGTATTAATGAATTCACATTTGTTTTCTACGCTTCATCAATCAGCGCTCATCAAGGGCAGCCAGCATCAATCTTGTTTAAACGTCAAAACCTGGCTTTGACATCGCAGCCTTAATCAATTAAAGAGCTGCTGCCACAGACAAGGAGTCTCCAAAACTCTATTACACATACACCACACACACACACACACACACACACACGTCTTTGTATTTCTATATACTTCTCAGCAAAGTAAAGCTCCTGAGAATTTTGATAGATTAGAGAGCAATATACTCTCAGGTGCACACTGGCTAAACACACATGCTGATTGAGTCCAGCACCAGCAGCATGGCCAAGGGGTCAAACCTGCCAGGAACAGAGCGGCACTCTCCTGATGACTTTGAGACTGTGTGTGTGTGTGCATGTGTGTGTTTAGGAATTTAGATTTGGGATAGGGGATCCTCTCCTCTAATGGACTAATTTATTCTCTGGCGCCACAGGAAAAATCCTCTAATTAGAATGTCAGTCTAAGGACGGCTGTCCCTTGGTAATCTCTAGCCCAGACTCTCCCTCACGCTCACCATTATCTCCCAAATTGAGTCCTATCCAACCCCCTATCGTTCCATCATCTGGGACGCACTGATATTCACTATATTGTGTTGCTGACAGAATCGGCGGCCTTGTTTATAGAACGTCTGTATGATATGGGTTTTCATAATAATTTCATTAATGTTATCTTCTGCTAATGCAGCCATCTGGATGTATGAAATATGAAACTGTCATAAAAATATTATTCATGCACAAACTAAAAATCATGTGCACAATGCAAAAATAAATCTGGAAGCTGTGGGTCTTCCTGCTGGATGATCTCACTGATAAATGCCACCCACTACCCATCTATTCATTAAACTATCTATTATCCAGTTCAATTATTTATCCACATACCTGTCCATCAACCCACCCATAACCCAACCAACCTAGCCATCAATCCATCTATACGTCTATTAAATCACACCACCCTGCAACTCTATTTATTTATTTGTCTATCTATCCATCCATGCATCCATCCATCTATTCACACAACTAATCTATTTTATCCAGGTCAATTCATTTACCTATGCAATTCATCCCTCCATTATTGACCTATCCAATCTGCCACATCTATCCATATATTCAAACAATTCATCCATCCATCCATCTGTCTGTTTGTCTATTCATCCATCCATCCATCCATCTATCCATCCATCCAGCCAGCCAGCCATCTATCCATCCATCTGTCTGTCCATCCATCCATTTATCCATCCATCCGTCCATCCATCCATTTATTTGTCTGTCCATTCATCCATTTATCCGTCTATCCATCCATCCATCCATCCATCTGTCCGTCCATCCATTTATCCATCCATCTATCCATTTATCCATCCATCCATCCATTTATCCAAACCCACAATGACCCTGGATTAAGCAGTTATAAAACATAGTGAAATAGTAAAAATATAGTGAAAACTAACTTTATTTATTTAAATATATTATTGCATATTAAGGCGAGTGGAAATGTTCAAATAGAACAACGGAATCCAAGCATACTGAGATTTGCCAGCTAAAAAAAAAAGAGCCTCATCTGCTTTTCCGCTTTCACGAATTTTGGAGGACAGCCACAAGGACTGTCTGGTGGCAGTGCTAAAGCTTTTTTTTGACTGCAGGCTTTTGCCGAGGCTGTCCACTGTATGGCTGTATCCTTTGTTTGTGCAGTCCACAAGTTGTCAGGAGACGGATATGTCTGGCATGGCCAAGCGCCTGCTGCTTTTGTGTAGTGGATTGCCTATCAGTGTTTGTTATTGTGGATTCTTCTTGTCTGCACTAGAAAGCACTAGGCTTTATTTTTTCCTGCCCAGTGGGCGATCAATAGGTCGCCCGTCTCATTACTCCCTGTCAGTCATAAGCCCGGAGCTGCTCTAGTGCCCAGTCCCCACAGTGCCCAGTAAGTTTTACTACCTCTGTAGTTCAAATCTCACTTCTCACTTTTTATTTTTACTTTCTAGAATGTCATGTTTTAAATCAGCCCAACTCCAATCCATAACCCATCTTTACCTGTGCTTGAATTAGTGAGGGACTTCTCACATTTAAGTCATGTGATTATGATCTTATTTTTTCTCTTGATCCTTTTGAGTTTTCTTCAAGCAAGACTAAGCAACCCTTGCTGTTTCTTGCCTGTTTCCCGAGGGGTGTAGTTGTCACTTTGTTGATTGTGCAAGGTGGGTGCCTGCTCGAAGACTGACAGGCAATCTTCTCTTTTACACGTACAGCCTCCACATAAGGGACAGGAGCACAGAGCAGGCTTTGTTTTAAATAATGAGAAGCTGACATACATGCTTCGGATTGACTGCAATTTGCTGTCTTGTGTTATCTTCTTGTTCTGTCATGCAGCACAGTGAAATTATTGGTTTGTTGAAGAGTAAGTTTTTGAGAGTCATGTAAGCGTTCTGGATGAGGTCAGGAGATTTTTCATTTGTATTTTTTTTTTTACAGTCAAAATGATCCTGGACATAGAAGAGAATTTGTTTATTTTATTAGGATTTTAACATCATGTTTTGGTTACATTCATGACAAGACAGGTAGTTACTGGTTACACAAGATTCATCAGTTCGAATTTTTAATGTCATGGACAATTGTATCTTCAGTTCACCTCACTTGCACATCTTTGGACTATGGGAGGATACTGAAGCTCCCGATAGAAACCCAGACACTTCACAACTCTGACCTGGATAAAGCAGGTAATGAAAATGAGTAATGAAGAACTTCATGAGCCATTTGATTTCATTAGATTCTCACTAAAATGACTTTCTAAAACTTAAGTAGTGCACAGCATGGGCCAACGTAAACACCCAGTTTTAAATTGCAAGCCCTTTACCTCATACGGAAATCTTTCAGGTTGCAGGGGTACCTTCCTGCAGGAGGTTCACTGGGTCAGCATTTTTCAAACCCTGGGTGCGACCCTTGGGTGGGTCACGTACCAAAAAGGGGTTGCAGAGAAAAATAATAATGATAACATAAACAGATTTTAACAGGCACAAAAACATGAAATGAGCGCCCCCTTGTGGAGGCTTTACACTACATCTTGTAAATCACAGTGGGACCAGATTGCCACCATTTTTATTCATTTTATTAAGTATATTTTGTTTTGTGTTTGCACTGTTTAATGCACTGTTTGTGTTACCTGGGTCGTGGTCAAAATCATGGACAAAATGCGGGAAACTTGAAAAACGTTTGAAAAACCCTGCACTAGGTGGATTGGCACACATTAAGTGTGTATGTAAGTCATTTAGTACTTATGAACAAACAGAGAAGGAAATTTATCTCTGATGTCTCAGTCCAGTAGAGGGCAGGCCAAGAGACCAATGGAAGAGAGGCAAGATCAAAATTCAGACAGATTGGATCTGAGTTCGGTCATCAGAATCATCTGACTTAGAACTGAAACCTCGGTTAAAAGAGACGAAGTTATCAAAGGTTTTAAACAGATCAAAGGTTTCACTTTGATTAAACATCAATCTCTTTTTTAATTGCATCTGTTGATACGTTTGCTACATTTGATGATTTTAAACCATAATAACTTCAGAAGGTTTTTAACTAATTAATACTTTTATGTTTTAAATTCATTTTTCTTTTTTTTTCTTATGATTTATCACTGCTGTATCTTGGTCAGGGTCGTGGTGGGTCCCATTTAACCCGTATCCTTATTACAGTGCAAAACATTGTGAGCTGGTTATTTACATGCATCATCAGTGCAATTACATGTTTTTACCAAACAGACACAAATTTTCACAGACACACCAAAATTTTGGGAAAAGACTTTCCAAA
Organism: Trichomycterus rosablanca; assembly: GCF_030014385.1. Classification (NCBI taxonomy): domain Eukaryota; kingdom Metazoa; phylum Chordata; class Actinopteri; order Siluriformes; family Trichomycteridae; genus Trichomycterus; species Trichomycterus rosablanca. The sequence goes on from NC_085995.1 coordinate 7,054,946, forward strand.
AGAGTGGCGGCTGCCACTCTTTTGAAAAGTCTTTTCCCAATATTTTGGAGCACATCTGTGGAAATTTGTGTCTGTATAAATCCGCATGTTTTTGAATGAATAGATTTTCATTTTATTGACTGTCTGTACTGTAACATCCATTCTGAAGCTTGAAGCTTTGAGTTTGTTGTACATTTTCCAGCTTATCTTAATTCTTTTTTGATGTGATAGAAAATAGCAGAGCACACATGACTAACAATCACACTTTGTCCAACTTGAAGCTGAAACAGACCAAACACAGACACATGTTTTACTGTTAATAGGGAACGACAAATAAACAAACATGGAGGTGCCACAGCTGGCAGATGTTGTTGTTTGTGCCACTGTGTTATTGTTTCCCCAAACACCTTTATTGGCAAAATTGTTTTGTCAGTTGTGTCCTTAGACATCCTGATTATTTTCTCTATTGGTTGAGAGTTTGAATCCCAGCTCTGCCGTGCAGCCACTGTTGGGCCCTTGAGCAAGGCCCATAACCCTCTCAGCTCCAGGGGTGCCGTACAATGGCTGACCCTGCATTCTGACCCCAGCTTCCAAACAAGCTGGGATATGTGACGTAAGAATTTCATGGTACTGTACACCTGTTTGTTTGTATGTTTATTTGGATTATTAACGTCATGTTTTACACTTTGGTTACATTCATGACAGAAACAGTAGTTACTTGTTACACAAGGTTCATCAGTTCACAAGGTTATATCGAAAACAGTCATGGACAATTTTGTATCTCCAATTCACCTCACTTGCACGTCTTTGGACTGTGGAAGGAAACCGGAGCTCCCAGAGGAAACCCACGCAGACACGGGTGAGAACATGCAAACTCCACACAGAAAGGACCCAGACCGCCCCACCTGGGGATCAAACCCAGGACCTTCTTGCTGTGAGGCGACAGTTCTACCCACTGAGCCACCAGGCCGTCCCCGTACATCTGTATATGTATATATGACAAATAAAGCCGTTCCGTTCCATAAAAGTTTTCGTTTAGACAGGTGGGGCCTTCAGCAGGTGTAGTAGGTAAAGTCTAGCAACATGGATCAATTATGGGTCAGGATGGGTTTTTTTTGGTACTCCGGTTTTCTCTTATCTACCAAGTCATGCAGAAGAAAAACTGGCTGCTGTTTGTTTGTTTTTTATTCCTTCACATAAACAGATTAATAAATTAATTAACTTGAACAGGAGTTTAGCTGGGTGTCCACATACTTTTGGTCATAGTTAGTGCCCTACTAAATTCACGGGAAAATGTGGTTAATTTTACTGACCTGAACACTGAAAAGTGCCATATTTCACGGCAGTAATTAAACTACACTCTTAAATGGAATAATGGAATAAATGGAAGCTACAGTACACAGCACAGCTACCTTGAAGGCTGAATGTAAACCTAAAACATCCAGTGACGATGCAAGGCTCCGTCTCAAATATGAAAATACTCGTCCGTGTTTTGACACACACCCCTCTGCGTCCACTTAATTTTCCAAACTCAGTTACCTGAGTCATGTTTTTAGCTGCTTTACACTTCGGCATCTTGGACATTTTGACTAAACGATTGCTAACTGAATTGCCATAGACTTGCTTGGACCGATTCACAGTGCAAATTAACCAGTACATGTGAGGCACTTGAACGCTACACAAATTAATAATGTTAAAACGCTAAAGACAACCCATACATTCTGAATTTCACAGCAAATTGCATATTACACAGAAAAGGCTCATTTCACAGCCTCAGTCATAGTGTACATTGTTTGTAGCTGGCGTACGCTCAGCTATGCTCATTATTCTGACAGAGTGGAAATACTGTATATGTACAAAGACGGAGAAGTCGTAGTGTAATAAATAGCTCTGCCGTCTCCATAGTGCTGGTTCTTTGTGCCCAGTCTGTCCTCATGTTTTTCAGTGTAAATAGAGTTTTAGAAAGGAAAGGTCATGAAGTGTCATGGTGTCACTCTGTTCTCTCTGTCTCTCTCTCTAGCTCTCTCGTTGCATCTGTCTCTAACGAGATGGCAGTGTGGATGAGGGTTTTAATTAAAGTGCCACTGTTGGTGAGGGCCTATCACGTCTCATCTCATCAGCACTGCAGCCGCTCAATGTCATCCAGCTCATTCTCCTTTTCACACCCCACCTTTAATCCTCCACCCCAGCTTACCTTCACCTTGTACAGAAATATCCAGTTCTTCACTCCACCTTACATTCACCCCCCCCACACACACAGAAATATCCAGTTCTTCACTCCACCTTACATTCACCCCCCCCACACACACAGAAATATCCAGTTCTTCACTCCACCTTACATTCACCCCCCCCACACACACAGAAATATCCAGTCCTACACCCCACCTCACCTTCAATCCTCCACCCCAGCTTACCTTCACCTTGTACAGAAATATCCAGTTCTTCACTCCACCTTACATTCACCCCCCCCACACACACAGAAATATCCAGTTCTTCACTCCACCTTACATTCACCCCCCCCCACACACACAGAAATATCCAGTCCTACACCCCACCTCACCTTCAATCCTCCACCCCAGCTTACCTTCACCTTATACAGAAATATCCAGTTCTTCACTCCACCTTACATTCACCCCCCCCACACACACAGAAATATCCAGTTCTTCACTCCACCTTACATTCACCCCCCCCACACACACAGAAATATCCAGTCCTACACCCCACCTCACCTTCAATCCTCCACCCCAGCTTACCTTCACCTTATACAGAAATATCCAGTTCTTCACTCCACCTTACATTCACCCCCCCCACACACACAGAAATATCCAGTTCTTCACTCCACCTTACATTCACCCCCCCCCACACACACAGAAATATCCAGTCCTCCACTCCACCTCACCTTCAATCTTCCACCCTATCTTACCTTCACCTTATACAGAAATATCCAGTTCTTCACTCCACCTTACATTCACCCCCCCCACACAAATATCCAGTTCTTCACTCCACCTTACCCTTAACCCCACCACACACAGAAATATCCAGTCCTCCACCCCACCTCACCTTCAATCCTCCACCCTATCTTACCTTCAACCCCACCACACAGAAATATCCAGTCCTCCACCCCACCTCACCTTCAATCCTCCACTCCACCTTACCCTTAACCCCGCCACACACAGAAATATCCAGTCCTTCACTACATCTTACATTCACCCCCCCACACACCCAGAAATATCCAGTCCTCCAATCCACCTTACCTTCCACCCCCTCACACAGAAATATCCAGTCCTCCACTCCACCTTACCTTCCACCCCCTCACACAGAAATATCCAGTCCTCCACTCCACCTTACCTTCCACCCCCCTCAAACAGAAATATCCAGTCCTCCACTCCACCTTACCTTCCACCCCCTCACACAGAAATATCCAGTCCTACACTCCACCTTACCTTCCACCCCCCTCACACAGAAATATCCAGTCCTCCACTCCACCTTACCTTCCACCCCCTCACACAGAAATATCCAGTCCTCCACTCCACCTTACCTTCCACCCCCTCACACAGAAATATCCAGTCCTACACTCCACCTTACCTTCCACCCCCTCACACAGAAATATCCAGTCCTCCACTCCACCTTACCTTCCACCCCCCTCAAACAGAAATATCCAGTCCTCCACTCCACCTTACCTTCCACCCCCCTCACACAGAAATATCCAGTCCTCCACTCCACCTTACCTTCCACCCCCCTCACACAGAAATATCCAGTCCTTCACCCCACCTTACCTTACACCCCCCTCACACAAAAATATCCAGTCGGGCACTCAGGTGGCACAGTGGAAAAACATGCTAGCACACCAGAGCTGACATCTCAAACTCATGAGTTCGAATCACAGCTCTGCTACCGGCAGGAACCTACACAAATAATGATTGGCTTGTTCATAGGGAGAAAGTCATTCCGGAGGGCATTCCTCATAACTGATGCAATTGCGACCTCTGCTGGCTGATTGATGGTGCCTGCACAGAGACGGGGGATAATAGGATCAGGGTGTGACTCTCTGTGAGCAAAGCTGATCCACATATGAACTTGCCTTTTGCAGGTGAAAAGATGCAGTCGGCTACTGCACACGTGTCAGAGTCACGGCTCTTCTCAGTCAGGAGCGGAAGTCAGCAGCAGTAAAGGGGAAGCGTAATGAATTTGAATTTGATCTACTCCTTGAAGAGTAATACATTTGTAGTCATTGTTTATCTGTTAGTAATATAGCTATACCAGAAACTTAAAAATACCCAAAATCCTGTGATAGGCCTTTTCTGTTGTATGAGCAAATTGAACACAGAACAGGAAACAAGACAATCTCCTCCCAGATAGATTGGAAGCTCTGCAGCAGCAGTGGCACTTGCTCTGCCATCGTACTACCACTGTTCTTGTTGTCTTTAGCGTGCATGTTTTTATTTGGCTGTGTTTTCTGTATGTTGTCTCCTTTACAGGCTTCCTGTTTATCTGTGTTATATATCACTTGATCAAAGGCTTAAGCAACGTCACACTGCATTAGCATTTAGCTGCTTATGGTAACTCACCGTCATGGGCTGCTGAAGAGTTATCAGTCACTCCTGGCTCTGTTTTTGATGTATAATTCGTCATGTAGCTCTAATAGAATCTATAAAGATCTGCTCATCCCCGCCCAAACATAGTGCGACAGGCATCGCTAACCCAAACAAAGCTTAGAGCTGTGAGCCTCCGTCAGCAGCTAAACAGATGATGGATGGAACGAGAGGGGAAGGGAATGGGCTCGTGCCTGTCTCTGGTGCTTCATAATTGCTGGAGAAAAAGGATGCTCAGCAGCCCGTACTGTTGCCTTAATGGGATTATTCCCCAGTCAGCCTCACAGAGAGAGAGTAAGGGAGAATGGGAGTAATCTAATTCTCTCTACTGTACTTCATTGTGATACCGCCAGTCAACTCCTCACTCATCCGTACTAAATTCCAGGTGACATAATAGAGCCTGGATTCAAAGAACTATCACTGTGAAACCAGCCCAACTTTTTGAGGGATGTAGTGCGTGATGAAAACTGAATGAAACACAGATTTGTGTTTATTTGATCAGTGAGTCCATAGATCCACTGCGCTTAACATGACCACAAAACAAAAAGTAGTACAAAAAGCAATGGTGTGCATCTGTGGGTGGAGAGGGGGTGTAGTGAAGGTGGGGGTACTACTACTACATAGGTACTTGTTTATACTATTTAAACAAATAACATTTAATTGCAATTAATTAACTTTTTTATTTTAAGGGGGTATAACACCAGTTAAAAAAAAAACTTTACATTTATTTATTTTTTTATTTTTTATTAATCAGAGAGTAATATTCAATCAGGGCAGCACGGTGGCTTAGTGGGTAGCACTGTCGCCACACAGCAAGAAGGTCCTGGGTTCGATCCCCAGGCTGGGTGGTCTGGGTCCTTTCTATGTGGAGTTTGCATGTTCTCCCCGCACTTGCGTGGGTTTCCTCACACAATCCAAAAACATGCAGGCAGGTTAATTGGAGACACTGAATTGCCTTATAGGAGAATGGGTTTGTGTATGTGTATGTACTTGTGTCTGCCCTGCGATAGACTGGCGCCCCATCCAGGGTATTACTGTGTGCCTTGCGCCCATTGAAAAGCTACGATAGGTTCCAGCACACACCCCCCCCCCCCCCCCCCCCCCCCGCACGACCCTGATTGGATAAGACAGTGAGTGAGTGAGAGAATATTCAATCACATAATAAGTTTTATAACAGTACCTGCATCTCTGTAGAACAATGTGTGGGTAAAGGATGTGTATCAAATGCTAAAGGAAGTGTGTGTGAGTGTGTATGAGAAGGGAGCAGAAATGTGTGTATTGTGTCTAGTATTACAGGCCATTTGTGGGCTTTTTTTAGTCTCTGCAGCTTTTTCATCTCTGGTTAGTAATTAAGTCTATTCACACAGAACTGTTACTGATGATTCTTTTTTTCTTCTTTCTCTCTTTTTCTGGTATAAGAAGCTCCAGGCTGGATAACTAAAGAAGAACCTGTGTCTGTTCAAAACCATCTCTACATGAGCACTCATGTCTCTCTCTCTCTCCTGTATGTGTGTGAGAGAGAGACTAAAAGTCCTCTATAGCTAATTGAAATTTAATGAAGAGAGACAGCTTTATGGCCTTGCATCACAGATATACGGACAGACATGGGGATGGTTATGCACTCCCATCAGATTCATGGTCTGTACAGAATAGCAGCGCAGTCCAAAAGAAATGAAATTTCATGTGCATGTAACGTCTTCCATGTAACAACTGTGGAATTACATGAGGACCTGAACATAGCTGGTTGCATAGTAGCATCCAAACTAAAAATGGACTTGGTTTCTATTTTGCTTCTACAGTAGTGAAGAGATTTCCAATGGTGGATTTGCACATGAGGCTCCTCCACTTCTGGACAGGTGCCTCAGTCTGCTAACCAGCATCACCAACGTTTAAAGACCCCACCCACTTAGTCCGGTCATTTGTCCACCCAGCAGACACGGTAAAACTTAGTGATGCAACCATAGACAGAATATTTATATGCACTATGGCATAGTGGTAACCTAGTGGGTAGGGCTTTGGGCTATTAACTGAAAGGTTGAGAGTTTGAATCCCCGCTCTGCCATGCAGCCACTGTTGGGCCTTTGAGCAAGGCCCTTAACCTCTCTGCTCCAGGGGTGCCGTACAATGGCTGACCCTGCGCCCTGACCCCAGCTTACAAACAAGCTTGGATAAGCGAAGAAAGAATTGCATTGTACTGTACACATGTGTATGTACTGTATATATGACAAATAAAGCCATTCTATTCTATGCTTTACTTTACTTTGTGGTTCAGTGAGCTCGTGTGAGCTACATATTGACTACCTGAGCTGCTGGCATTATTAGACATTTCACCTTAGAATAAAATCACTAAGACTGGGTTTGTAGGGTCATGAAAAGTCATGGAATTAAAAAAAAACTATTTTCAGGTCTATTTTCAAGTTATCAAAAAATAAATAAATCCAAGAAGGTCATGGGAAATTGCTTGCACGTGAGAAAATGGTTTAATATTGTTTTTAATAACACTTCAGTGTTTGGGTACCAATTAAAATGCACATCTACGTTTTACTATTAAAAAAATTGATAGGTACGTTAACTATGTAGTGTATCTAGCAGATATCGTTTTGCATTTACAGATTCACTATAATAGTAAACAAAAGCTAATCACTGCAGCTAAACTTACAGCACAGCTGTGATTTTAATGTAGTCGTTTTCAGGCAGTCCTTGGCACAGCCTTTAAGATCGGTGTCTGTATTCCAGCAGATGCAAGGTTTATTGTTCATTAAGCATTATGGCATCTTAAAGTGGCCTGAGTTTTCTGTGTGGAAAAAGCTTAAGCTATTAAATTGAGGTACCGGGCAAGATGGGTTCTTCCCCATTAGCTTAGCATGGCTAATGATCCCACCACATCCGTGTTTATCTAAAATGGAGCAGTAGTGGAGTAGGCGGGAGCTATTAAAACCGTCGTGGATATATTAAGCGTGGTGCTTTGGTGTCTGGTCTTGAGTAACATAAAAGTTTCAAGAGTAGTATGTAAAGTCGTGTGTGTAGGTGTGTGTGTGTGTGTGTCCAAACCAATGCCCGCTATGCTCATCTATTTTTTTGAGGCCAGTTATATACTTAAATTTACCTGCTTGCACAAGTCTGAGGTTGCCAGGTTTTCTTAAAACAACCTTTTAGGGGGAAGTTTATTCATATACCTAAAACATCAATACAAAGCTGATTTTAATGTTGTTAATTCTCTTAATATACAAATTTACTTGAGTTGTATTTTATAAAACATACTTCTTATGTGTGTTTATGAAAGACAGCAGACTTTTAGACGTTTCTTTGTTAAGGTTTTGAAAAAAAATAAATATGTGAGTGTGACTGATCTTGGGTAAATTACAAGTTCCAAGAGTAGAGTTGTGTGTGTAGTCATGTGTATTTGTGTGTGTAAGTGTGTGTGTGTGTGTGTGTGTGTGTCCAAATCATGTTCTCTAGGCTCATCTATTTTCTGGTAGTCTGTTCATAAAAAAGTTTACCTGCAATTACCTGCTTGCACAGGTCTGAGGTTGCCAGGTTTATCATTTTAGATCTGTATAGCTAAAATATAAATACAAAAATATAAATCTAAAATACCTCAAAATCATGTGATAAAATGAGCCAATACAGAAATGCAGTATGTGATCTGTTCTTATAACTATCACACTATAAAGAACTTGATATGACACAGACATTTGAGACCATTTCATCAGAGCTGTTTGTACCATAATTTATTTTGTAAGGTTTCCTGGTGTCCACACACAGATGCAAAGAACTGTGTTGGTAACTCATAATTGCAAATTAATTAGATTTAGAGCCTAATTTACAAACACTTAGAACTGAATAATTCATGAATGTGTTGCACAAAATACATGTTCTGAATAAATGTTTACTGACCTTCCCAGCAGTTTTGCTTTGACTTCCAGTATAAAAGAGTTTGCTGTAAACTGGTATTTCATTCATTCCAAATGTCTGTACATTACTGATGGTAATCATTATTACATACTCTACAAATACAAAATTTAAAATATTTAAAAAAGTGTGTCCTGGACTTAATTTAGACTTAATTCAGTTAGTAAACTGTAAATGTCTAAAGACTTGGATTTAACTTGAATGTAACTTAAATGTTAAACGACCCCTTGTGCTTCGAGGATGTGAACGTCCTGTGTCTTATTGGACAGGTGATCAATCAAATTCAATGATCATTTACTATTTAGTAGATTATAATTATAATAGAGCCACTGGACCTCCTTAATAACATTTATTTAACCTTAATGTTAAGCATTCAGACCTGAACTGTTTTCTTATGAACTGCTACAGATTCCATTAAACACATGAAATGTCAGTTAAACAGTCCTTGTGAACTGTAAAGTCATCTCGTTCAGCACTTTTCCTTGGCCTGCTATTGGTACCACATTGATTGATTATTTGTATCATGTAGTACACCTCTGGAAGCATCAGTATGTAGTAGAGCTCTGGGAGAATCGCCATGCAGTAGAGCTCTGAAAGCAACACCATGCATTACACCTCTGGAAGCATCACCATGCATCACACCTCTGGAGGCATCTCCATGCATCACACCTCTGGAGGCATCTCCATGCAATACACCTCTGGAGACATATTTCACACTGTTACCATGTGAGATGACAGCACCCTGATTATATTACAGTTTCAGTGCCTATTTGCCAGGATACAGCAGCTAAAGCAAACAAAAGGAAGAGGGAAAAGAGGAGTGATGAAGGAGAATTAGAGAAAGAGAAGCAGTGATATAGCTAGAGATAGAAAAAGAAGTAAATGAGAACTTGAGCAAGCTGATATGACAAAGTGCTCGAAATCCGCCGGCAGTGCCAAGCACCAATTTCACTCAGCTGTGAAGAGTACAAATGAACACAGGGAGTTTGGCATAACTACACTGTGTGTGCTCTTATGCCTACAAAACCCTTCATTAGAAGCATTTTACACAGGGGATAAGCACCCTTGGTGTGAGCAGTGTCCATGGCCATTATTATGAGGCAGGAGTGCAGTGTGTGTGTGAGTGTGTGTGCTTAGTGTGTGGATTAAAGCAGAAGCCAGAATCCAGCTATAGTGCCAACATGCCCAGATGGCCAGTGGTGCTGCTGCTGAGTATTAATGTGTGTGGGTTCGTGATCCCATCAATCTAAGGTGCTATGAGCAGAGGCTGACTGACACCCACAACCATTCTGTCCAGCAAGATGTCTCAAAAAGGGTGTTTTTTTTTTAAGAGACAGTCTATGTGGGTTGAGTTTATGTCTTAGAGTAAAATAAAGCTCTTCTGATCAGCAGCTCTACAACAGACCAGCATCTTTAATCTCTGTGTTCTCAAGTAGCACCCACAGTGACCCCTCCAGGATTATATTCAAATATAATGAATGTCCACCATAAATCAAGCTCAAACTCACCTATAAACCAGATTACACAAGGGTGTTCACTAAGGCTACCACAACAGATATAATACAAACACATTCATAAACACATCACAGACTATGGGCAACCATGAGCACCTGACCACAAGCTTGATGAACATCTGATGCCAAAACCATGTGCATTAATATTAAGTCACCAATGTCACTATTTACTCTGTAAAGGCTCCCCACAAGTTTCTGCAGTGTGTCTATGGAAATTTGAGTCAATTTAAGGTTAGGGCTCTTTGGCTCTGGAGTTTCACCACACTGGGCTTGTCAAGTGTTTGGTCAGTATTTATGGACTTTGCTTTCTTTGCACAGTCATGCTATAACAGGAAAGGGTCTTCCTCAAACTGTTGCAAACAATTGAACCTTATACCTGGGAGGAGTGTTCTTACAGTTTATAAGTAAGCACAAATCTGTACAACAATTCACAAACATCCCAAAGGCCTGCAACATAATTTAAAGCTTATATAAATGCATTCACAATGCAGCACTGCAGAAGTCAGGCCAGCATAATTGAACCATGAGTGTTCAATAACTGGAATAGTTCCTCTGTCTCCACATATCACTGAATAATAAACCCGTATTAAAGTTGTTACCCCAAAGTGACATTTTATAAGTAAAAATATCAAGGAGAAAACAAAATGCCACACAAACAGAACTTGGGAGAACATACTTAACAGTGTAGGGGTCTGATAAGCTGAAGTGAGACCTTTCAGTGTGAATTCAAACTGGTCACCGTGGTGCTTTTTAGCAGCAGCGACTGGCAGTTTGTTCAGGATTGTGGAACGATGCACAGTACAGAAAGATCTTATATAAACTAAAATCAATTGTCTTTTACATTCAGGTGGATGATTTGTATGGTGTCAGTCAATGTCACACCTACTCCCACCATAAAATATATCAGTAATTCCTATTCAGAAGGTTTTTATATCCTTACTTTTTATTCTAGCCTGTATGTACACCAGCAGCATAATCTGAAGAAACAATTGAATTTTTAAGGTTTTTATTTATTTATTATTATCTTTTATTATTGTTATTTTGTGCGAGTTGGCAAAAAACAGAGTAAATGTTGGTACAGCGCTGTAATTCAGTTGAGCAGAATATAGCTTTATGCAAATGAGAAATGAAGCAGCGTGGCAATGTGGCAGCTCATTTTTCCCACTTAAAATATTGTCATTTTAGGTTCTTATTAGTTAGGAGAAGAAACTGATGGTTGTCCTTTAGTGCTTTAAATATATTAGGAGATAAAATAATGCTTGGAGATCAGTTCCTGAAACTGTAATGATCTACAGTATTGAGTTAATGCTTTAAGTAAGAGCTAATTGCCATGAAGTCTTCTCTTATAGGAAAATAATGGTTGAGGCAAAGGCTAACACCACAGACTGAAGTGGAGCGTTTCTTCCTCGGGGTATGTTAATTTAAATAAGATTTTCATTGGCATTATTTTACTTATTTAAAAGCCAGAAACATATAACAGCATATAAATTCTTTTTTTCCCCCTTTTTTACCAGACTTGCTTTTTTATTACAGATGGAGAAAACACAAACTCTTCATTTTATGTACGTAATTTTTCAGTAACTTTCCCCCACTGACTTTTATAGGATGGTTGCTATGGTGACGTTAAATTACATATTTTAATACTGCATTTATTGCTTTTTATTTCCACATACAGTAGCCTATGAATATTTAATGTGTGCATAATTAAAAATTGATAGTAAAATTAGGATCTTATTAGTCTCAAACTGACATCGAATTAAAGAGAAATAAGATTTGAGCCATGTGACCTAAGCAGTTATTCATTCATATATTTTCACTACCTGGAAACTCCAGGCAGAAATGCACCATAAACAGGGCTCTAATCTATTGCAGGGTACGACACACTCACTGAATCACCCTTCATTTAGAGCAGCCAATCCACTTTCTCTATGTTTTTTGGGGAAATGGTAGGAAACCAGAGAGGCCAGAGAGATTTTGCCAGTGGTTGAGGTGCACCAGTTGTAAGCTAATTCCAGTTTGTTCAGATTCCTAAGTTGACCATTGCACCAATTGTAATTTTTATTTTATTTATGTATTTATTAAGATTTTAATGTCATGTTTTACTAATAGAAACAGTAGTTACTCATTACACAAGATTCATCAGTTTGCAAGTTTAATGTTGAACACAGTCATGGACAATTTTGTATCTCCAATTCACCTCACTTGTACGCCTTTAGACTGTGGGAGGAAACTGGAGCTTCCGGAGGAAACCCACGCAGACAAAGGGAGAACATGCAAACTCCACACAGAAAGGACCCGGACCGCCCCACCTGGGGATCGAACCCAGGACCTTCTTGCTGTGAGGCGACAGTAATTGTAATTTTTTCATTGCCAATTCCAGTTCCCTGTTCAAATTCCTAAGCTGACCAGTGCACCAACTGTAATTTTTCATAACTAATTCCAGTTCCAGTTCTCTGTTCAAAGTCCTAAGTTGACCAGTTTGATTATTTAAAACGTGTGTGTGTGTGTGTGTGTTTAGCTGGTTTGACTTGAATTAATAATTCTTGATGGAACATCACACATGAAGAACAGCATCGTCACTATCTGTAAAAATCAAAACTCTACCCTCTCATGACTTATCCATAGTGATTTAGTTAATGTGAGGGTAAAAAATCCACATCTAGTAGTGCCAGGGTTAGGTGGACCAGTTAATTTTCTATAATTATCTGCAACAAATGCTTCCTTGCGGAAAGGAGAGAGGGTCTGCATGTGTACTCAGTTAAAACATGCCCCATCTCCTCTGTGTTGTTTACTTTATTAATTAGTCTTTTAATTTGCTGTGAAGCCCTGAGAGGTTAATTAACGTCAGCCTCTGAATGGTTCCACTCAGCGCATCCATGGAGATCGGAGTGAGGCGTCAAGACGTTTCCCACTGCCAGAGCTAGATGGAAGTGTATGTCTTGAGTGCATGTAATGTCACTGATGTGTGTGTGTGTGTGTGTGTGTGTGTGTGTGTGTGTGTGTGTGTGTGTGTGTGTGGTGAAGACGCCGCATCGTTCGTCTGTGTCATACAATTTCTCTCCTGCCACTTTTAAAGGTTAAAGATGGGAAGATGATTGGGAAGCTGGTCTGTGCAGGAAGGTCTGTAGTCACCCATCACACCACAGCGATGAGTAAACGACTGGCGGCTTTGACCAGCACGTCTGCAGATGCTCTCAGTAAAGAGATAAACGGGGAGGAACGATAGCAAAAACAAAAATATAGAAGGAAAAGAAGCCAGAGAGTTTGCCGATGGATAGAAGCGCACACTTGCAGAGACAGATGCACATTTTATCAGCGCAGTCTAATGAAATGCATAACTTTGCCTTCTGCCTCTTTTTGATAGATTTTTTTGCATTAAAAATGTAAATTAAAAAAAGAAACTCCCTCATCACGATGTCCAAAACAATTTTCTGCTTGGCTCACCCTGCTCAGAGAGCGATTGGGTATGCTGGTCTTGGTGCTAACTGATCGAGATTGCACCCTAGAAGGATCTGGGGAAAAAAGACAGGAAGAGAATGAGAGGCAAAGAGTAAGAGCAGAAGCCCTGGAGAAGTCATCCACCCCTCAGCATCTTTGTGTTTGTGTATGATGTGTTTAATGCTGACTGTCATTAGGACCAGAACCAACAACATTAATGTTAGAGAGAGAAACTTAAAGCGCCCCCAGAAACAGCGTGCATGTGCAAGGCAGGAAAACAAGCAGGGTAAGTTGTAATTCACACACAGGGGCAACTTAGTGTAGCTCATGAACCCCCTGCATGTTTTTGGAAGGTGAGGGAAAAGAACAGTACCTGAAGTAAACTCATACAGACTGAAGGAGAAAATGCAGAACTCCTCACAGACTTTACCAGTCATGCCAAAGTGCTACTTTTATTATTAAGATAACAGCACTTTTTTATTACTAATTATAATAAATAATCAATGTTAGTAGTAATAACCATAATAATAATAATAAAAATAATTATAATCACAAAACTACAACATAACAACAACAATAATAATAATAATAATAATAGCATTAATAACAAAAGTACTACATAACAATAACAACAATAATAATAACAAAAATACAACATAAACAACAACAATAATAATAATAAAAGTACAACATAAACAATAACATAAACAACAACAAAAATACTACTACTAATAATAATAATAGCAATAATAATAACAGTAATAATAACAAAACTACAACACAAAATACAACAATAATAATTATAGCAACAATAGCAAAAGTACAACATAACAACAATAATAATAAAAGTACAACATAAACAATAACAACAATAATAATAAAAGTACAACATAAACAATAACAACAATAATAATAAAACTACAACATAAACAACAACAAAAATAATACTACTACTAATAATAATAGCAATACTAATAACAAAACTACAACACAACGTGCAACAATAGTAATAATAATAATAATAATAGCAATAATAATAATAACAAAACTACACAAAATACAACAATAGTAATAATAATAATAATAATAGCAATAATAATAACAAAAGGAAGGAAATGCTAAAAGAATTTAAGGAAATTCTGAACAAATCAGGGAATTCTGAAAGCGTATAAGGAAAAACTGACAAAATCTATTTGTTAACTTATTTTGTATAATTTCATTGATGGTAAGTAATGGATGAAGGATTGCATAAAGTCTGGTGCAACTGGAGCACTCAAGTATGAAGCTGACCTTAGTTCTTTTCTGGAGATGTACCGATATTACAGAGATTGTTGTTATTATTATTGTTATTATTATTATTATTATTATTATTACAGCAGGTCAGCGTGATATAAAATCTTTGCTAATTCTGTCTGTTACTGTGCACTTACAAAAACTCTCAAAAATATATTGTGAGATTTGGACGTTAACTTGCCCAGGCACACATAATTATATCTATTCCCCGGAGTCTTTTCAGATTGTTGCTTTTTATAGAGACGTGAGAGGTATGAGAGATTATGTTGTTCTTTACGTTGTTCCTTATGTGCTCTTGTTCAGACTAGATGTCAGACTAGTCAAATTAATCAAGCTGTGCTGGAGAGGCGCCCTGCAGTTCTCTGACCACTATATGTCACTCTTGATTAAACCTTGTGCCAACTACACACAACATGTGCTGATAAATCTGGAGATCTTAGCTTTGTTAAACATCCCCAAACCCCCAGGATGTCCAGGACCACATCCCAGTTTCTGTCATTTGTTTTCCCTTTCTATAACTCTTGTGCCTTTGTGCAACTTGTCGAGCTCGGCGTGTTTTTTTTTTTTTTTCTTCTCTCACCGTCTGTCTTGCTTTTCTCTCACAGTCTCTGCTTCTCTCGTTCGCTCTTCCTCCGATGTTGTGTATCTTTCCTGTGAGTGTGATATTGTGTTCCTTGGCGCTAACCCAGGATCTTAGTGCCTGGGTGTAAAGCTGTTTTTTCCTTGACGACATCCTTTCCCAGAGCAGCTGCTTTAATGTAAGCAGCATATTGCTGTATGGCTCTTTCCAGCTATTCCAGTGAGGAGTGCTACTCAAAGACAAAATCGTGTCTCTGAATTAGCACTAATTAGCAGATTTTTGGGAAGCTCTACAGCATCATAATTGGACGGATCGTGTATTTTCCAGCTGGCTGCTTTAAGACCGATGGGGTAGATATATAGTATAAGGGGGATTAGAAAAGAAAGAAAAAATAAAGTTTACATCAGGGCAGAACACACAAGGCTTTAAATGCAGAAACTTTTCATGTTTGGACAGGAGGGAACCCTGGGAAAGCGTTTCAGCATGTCTGTAGAGCTGACTGCACTCGCAAAGTCGTATTTAATTTATTAATCAAACACAGAAAATAAAAACGAAATAGGGTGAAAAAAAGATATAGGAAAATAAATTGAGCTTGAGCAAAGCGGGAAAGTGAAGCGACTCTTCTATAACATGCAACAAGATCATCAGCAGGACCTAATGAAGGTGGAGACTCCCCACTGCTTATAAACTGCCTGTCGCGCACATAGGAACGCCAATTAAACCCACCGTCATTACCTGTACGCATACTTACACACACACGCACACAGACGGAACAAATGCAATTTCAGAAAATGTAGCTCAAGGGGGTGTTTTCATTCAGAAATAGGAAGACTTGGACCAACCTATAAAAAAAACAAAAAACTCTACAACGTATAGGCTGAGACACATGCAAATAGTTAACCCATAATCCACTTCTATAGTCCAAAATATATATACAGTGCCTTGCAAAAGTATTCAGCCCCCTTGAACTTTTCAACCTTTTGCCACATTTCAGGCTTCAAACATAACGATATGAAATTGTAATTTTTTGTGAAGAATCAACAACAAGTGGGACACAATCGTGAAGTGGAACGAAATTTATTGGATATTTTAAACTTTTTTTAGAAATAAAAAACTAAAAAGTGGGGCGTGCAATATTATTCAGCCCCTTTACTTTCAGTGCAGCAAACTCACTCCAGAAGTTCAGTGAGGATCTCTGAATGATCCAATGTTGACCTAAATGACTGATGGTGATAAATAGAATCCACCTGTGTGTAATCAAGTCTCCATATAAATGCACCTGCTCTGTGATAGTCTCAGAGTTCTGTTTAAAGCGCAGAGAGCATCATGAAGACCAAGGAACACACCAGGCAGGTCCGAGATACTGTTGTGGAGAAGTTTAAAGCCGGATTTGGATACAAAAAGATTTCCCAAGCTTTAAACATCTCAAGGAGCACTGTGCAAGCGATCATATTGAAATGGAAGGAGTATCAGACCACTGCAAATCTACCAAGACCCGGCCGTCCCTCTAAACTTTCAGCTCAAACAAGGAGAAGACTGATCAGAGATGCAGCCAAGAGGCCCATGATCACTCTGAATGAACTGCAGAGATCTACAGCTGAGGTGGGAGACTCTGTCCATAGGACACAATCAGTCGTACACTGCACAAATCTGGCCTTTATGGAAGAGTGGCAAGAAGAAAGCCATTTCTCAAAGATATCTATAAAAAGTCACCTGGGAGACACACCAAACATGTGGAAGAAGGTGCTCTGGTCAGATGAAACCAAAATCGAACTTTTTGGCCACAATGCAAAACGTTATGTTTGGCGTAAAAGCAACACAGCTCATCACCCTGAACACACCATCCCCACTGTCAAACATGGTGGTGGCAGCATCATGGTTTGGGCCTGCTTTTCTTCAGCAGGGACAGGGAAGATGGTTAAAATTGATGGGAAGATGGATGGAGCCAAATACAGGACCATTCTGGAAGAAAACCTGTTGCAGTCTGCAAAAGACCTAAGACTGGGACGGAGATTTATCTTCCAACAAGACAATGATCCAAAACATAAAGCAAAATCTACAATGGAATGGTTCACAAATAAACGTATCCAGGTGTTAGAATGGCCAAGTCAAAGTCCAGACCTGAATCCCATCGAGAATCTGTGGAAAGAGCTGAAAACTGCTGTTCACAAACGCTCTCCATCCAACCTCACTGAGCTCGAGCTGTTTTGCAAGGAAGAATGGGCAAAAATTTCTGTCTCTCGATGTGCAAAACTGATAGAGACATACCCCAAGCGACTTGCAGCTGTAATCGCAGCAAAAGGTGGCGCTACAAAGTATTAACGCAAGGGGGCTGAATAATATTGCACGCCCCACTTTTCAGTTTTTTATTTCTAAAAAAAGTTTAAAATATCCAATAAATTTCGTTCCACTTCACGATTGTGTCCCACTTGTTGTTGATTCTTCACAAAAAATTCAAATTTCATATCATTATGTTTGAAGCCTGAAATGTGGCAAAAGGTTGAAAAGTTCAAGGGGGCTGAATACTTTTGCAAGGCACTGTATATAGTCAGTTCAGAATCAGCAGACTGATCTGTATTCATGATGAACGGGAATTCAGGATTTTCTGACACTGGAACATCCAACTTCTTTCCCAGTAAGCTTATACCTGTATGATACTTAATTCCATATTTAGGGCTTTGTTTTGATTTTTGATTATACTAAATTAAAAGAAAGCAACATTAAGATGTAGGGTTTAGACTGCTGTTGAGGATTGTGGGTTGTTTGTAGGGTATACTCAGGTGAAATGAGCTGCACAGTGGTCCAACTCTTAGTTTGGGTGTCACACATTAACATGGGTCATTGGGACCCGTGTTTAAACCTTGCCCCCGGCCCTCCTTGAGGATTTTTTCTTGCATCTATGTTTTATTTTTCTTTCAGGTACTTATTATGTTATTTATTAATTGATTTTTTGGATGCTTTTATATTTAGCTGTCACTAGGTCTGGGCGGTATGACCAAAAAATTTTATCACTGTATTTTTTAAGATTTTGATTTCACGGTATATTACGGGATGTTTTACTTTTTGTATGACTGGGACTTTTAATATGTATGTGGCTTATATTATATGTATGTTTACTTATTCTATTATTATTGTTATTATTTACTTATTCTGTCATAAGCACATTGAATATAAAACATTTTCATTTCACCATGTATATAGTGAAGGTTTTGAGTACTAAAAGGTTTGCTTGGCCCCACAAAATGACACAATATAATTGCAATATATACAATTTTGTATAGTTTATTTATTATTCAGCTATTATACAACTACCCTTAGCTCTCCCTTTAACAAATAAAACAACGTTTGCAATCTTCCAGTTACCACAGGTCTGCTGTCATAGAAAAGTGAACAACAAAGCCAGTATACCAAATGAAACAGCATACCGCCCAGCACTAGGTGTCACCATTGGGAATAAGTCTGGTCCCCATACCAGAAGTGGCACAGTTATTATGTACGATGCCTTTCCTGATGAAACCCTCCTTATTATATCTGGGCTTGGGACCGGTGCTGAAATCACACTGACAAGTGCACCTCGCAATGGCTAGGCTGTTCGGCCACTTATCAGAAATAGCCAATCATATCTGTGTATACGTCCGATCAGCCAAAGCACTGCTGAGACTTGAACCTCAGATCTTTATAGTAGTGGTCTAGTGTATCGTACTACTACCATTATGCATTTACTATCCATGAGTAAATTTCAGACAGTTGCCCTGTAGTAGATTGGCGCCCTGTCTAGTGTTTCTTTGTGGTGTCGAAATCATCGCCACCCTGATCAGAATGAACATTAGACTAAATGAGAATAAAACGGGAATGTAAAGACATGTCAACATTTGCATCTATTTGCTGTAGGTACTTAGGGCTTCCAGGGCAATTTTAGGCCCCCAAAAATACATGGCTTTCAAATAGTGGGCTGAAAATTATATGTTTTATTTATTTGACCCAACTTTTTTAGTGGAAGGGAAAACCCAGTTATTGTAAGTGACAGAGTAAGAACAGTGGCGCAGTTGTGACTCAGTCAATGATCTGAATTACTAGCAAGAAGGTAGTGACCTCTAGTCCAGGCTTCACCAAACTGCCCCTGCTGTTGAACCCTTTAGTACAGTTCTAACACCTCTGTAAATCATCTGCCAAAACTGTAAATATGTGTAAAATGTAACTCAACCCTGCGTATGCTGGTCTGGTTGGTTAACCAGGATGGCACTGATACTGGATGATTGGTAAATGTGGACCTGCTTGTTGACATCAGCAGATATTAGACTGACAGATTGGAAGATAGCAGGGAGAGAGATAATTTAAAAGTTGGGTTTGGCACACGGGGAGTGATCGCTAACATGATGTGACCCACAAAGAACTCAGATAAAAGCATTTATCCATTCCCACAGTGCATCAGCTAATGGCAGTGCATCACTAGAGCTGCACCCGAGAGAGAGAAAGAGAGAGAGAGAGAGAGAGAGAGAAGTGATGAAAGGGGGGAGGGTTTCCAGTTTACTCTCACTCATCTCTCATTTCTCCCAGTGAGCCTGTGGGAGTGCACAAGAAGAAGCAAGTGCTACAGATGCTGATGAGCCAGTTTGTGAGAGTGTGCAAGTGTGTGAGAGTGTAGGTGAGACAGTAAGTGAGTGAGAGTACTAGTGTAGCTGATATTTTCTGCCCTCATGGATGGTTGAAATGAAGTTGTGTGCACCAGAATGGAGACAGGAGATGGTAAGGTTCTTTTAAATGTTGCTAGAAGTTTCATTTCTTCTTGAGGTCTTTAATGTGAAATCGATCGCTTTTGTTCTTTTTTAGGCTTCATATTAATTCATTCATTGTCTGTTTTACCACCGCTTTATCCTGGTTGGGGTCACGGTGGGTCAGATTCACTGGGCGAAGTAGGCAGATATGAAATTTTGAATTTGGAGATGCAGCTGGTGAACATGGTGCATGTCTTGACTGAAGTGTGCAGGACGAAGACTAAGAGAAGCTGGGAATTGTTGTGATGGATGGGCAGCATGATTGAGATGGAGGTTATCAGTGTGGGATCGTGGGGAAGGTAGTTCCTGATAAACAGTGGGGTGTAAAACAGCGTGTGGTGCTTTAAGTCGTCCCAATGCCCCTTCTGTTTTGTTTGCAGATATTGATTTTAGGCTTAGAAGATATTGATTTGCGTGTGCTATGTTTGCTGTTAGATGCACAAAGCATTTTGGGTAAACTTTGGGTAGGTCAGATAATGCATTAATCAAGGGCATGCGACGTAGAGGCAATTTAATGTGTGCACATTAAATGCTTAACTGTGTTGATGTGTGTGTGCGTATAGTTTAGCACCATGCATAGTGTATATGTAGGAGTTACAGCAGTGTAAAATACACAACAAATAAATTGTTTTTGTATTATTTAATATTAATATATTAATATTTTTCTTATTCATCTTATGTACTTTTTTTTCTTTTTTTATTGTATTTATATTTATTTTATATTTATATATTTTATTTATATTTATATTGCTTTTATGCAGTTGAATTACATTAAGTTTTGGTTTGTTTCAGGAATCCTAAAGTTAACTAAAAACTTTCTTTCTATATAATTATAGTACATAGCTTATTTTCTTATATTCTTATATTATTTTATAAGAAGCAATAACAACAAAAATTATTATCCCAAACAGAAATTATAGAGGTCCAAACAGTGATCCTCCAGGATTAATAGAGTCCAGACACAGCATTTAATTTTCATGCAAAAAACCTGCATGCAAAGCCCGACTTTCTACTGAAAGCTGATTGGCTGATGGTGGCCATGTGTTTGATTGTCATCCCTAATACATCAATAATAGACCAGCACATACATGAAGTAAGCTAAGTTGTATAGTAGCCATAATGTATGTGGACACTTGACTGGAGTGAAAGTAGCTTGTGCTGAAGTAGCTTCGGCGTATTTTGCAATTTGGTTTAACATTTAGGGCAGTGGTAGCTCAGTGGTTAAGGTACTGGTCTAGTATTAAAAAGGTTGCCGGTTCAAGCCCCACCACCACCAAGTTGCCATTGTTGGGCCCCTGAGCAAGGCCCTTAACCCTCCATTGCTTAAAAAAAATTGTGTTCGGTCATAACTGTAAGGCACTTTGGATAAAAGCATTTGCTAAATGCTGAAAATGTAAATTTAATAGGCAGACTTAGAAACTAAAAACTGATTTGGGGAATCAGACCAATTACAGTTAGATCATGGTCACGTTTGTCCATCACTTATATGGTGATCATGTTGATCCCTGTGGCTTCATGACTTTTTTATTATTATTTTTTTCTGTTTCTTTATTTAAATAAATCTGTATAATATTTAATATGAGCTTTATATTGTTTGATGCCACCAGATGTGATGAAAATTATGCTTTTATTTATCAATATTAGCTAAAGCATATGGTGTTTGGGCGTCATAGCAGTCTTATGCAGAAGCCAGAAATGGAACAAACAGTAAAATAAATGTGATTTATTTATCTTGAAAATATGTTTGGTGATGATTGTAATTTGTAATTTGTTTTTATGATTAAGCAGTAATAGGAAGATGTGTAGAAACTATTCACCGCACTCAGACATCTGTGCGGATTATCCAAACTTTTATTTATTAATTTTTATTCTGTAGTCTAATCTTACATTTGAGCGCGTGCATGTTTAGATTTTGATTATGAGCTTCCGATGACTCAGAGGCGTATTAAGCCTGGTGTAATTAGAAGACAAGCCCTGCCATGGCAGGTCACTCTAATGAGCCTCGCCGCTTCTGTCTCTGCGACTTTCCCCCTCAGTCAGGTCCAATCACATGTACTTAATCAGCAGACGGGGTTAGTTACCACTAGGTTAATGACTCACATTAATATGTTGCTAATGTACCCCGGGTCATGCAGTAATTAAAAATCTCATTTTCAACTCGGAGCTTAGAAGGCGCTGACTCTACTTCATCTTAACCGTAGATCAGTTAATGCAGAAGGTCGGAGGGAGAAGTGATATCTCTTATTTGTTCTGTAATCACAGAGGTTACGTCGTTAATGCATCACAATGTGTGTGTGTGTGTGTGTGTGTGTGTGTGTGAACCCTGCGTAAGTGATGTTGCATCAGGTGTACACTATTAAACAAACATGTGTGCACAGGGAGCAGGTTCTCTCCTCAGGGTCAGCTGATGCAAAGTACTGCTAGATTTACCTCAGGTTCCATTCTTACGTATGGCTGTGTATGTGTGTGTGTGTGTGTGTGTGTGTGTGTGTGTGTTTGTAGTGTGGCATTTATCTGTGTTTGTGAATATAAAAGATTTTCATCAGTCTGAACAAATTTCATTTTGAATGCAGGTTCTGCTTGAATGATTTTTTAGTACCTCAGTTTTGACACTTTGTCGTGTCCATTTCCTGTAACTAAATGTACAAACCAGTAACAAACTTGTATCATTAAAGTGTGTTAGGAAGATGTGGGCCACCACAAGCCACTAAAACAGCATCAAGGCAGCTTTGCACCATGAAAAGGGCCACCGGCAGGCAGACTTTACAAGAGCGCTAAGGGAAATTAAGTACATACAGATTAACACATTGCATACAACAGTTTTTATTATTATTATTGTTCTACTTAACTTTGTGGAATTAATTTATTCGTCAGAATAAAAAAAAAGTTTAATTATGGCGCCATACACAAAACACACTGAGATCTGATTTCAGGGACAAACTCAAGTATTCGGACCAAGTCTTTTGTTGTGCTTTTTTTGTTTTTTTGCTTTTTTTTTTTAGTCAGACAACCTTAAAATGTTCTCCTTTAACAGAAGGCAAGCAGAAATTGTGTCCTGTATTATTCATTTTAGAACTATTACAGTAACTGGAATCCTGCACCACTTAATTTTCAACATGATTTTTTTCCTTAGTACTTTTTTTTTCAGAATAGAATGCCTTTATTTGTTATATACATATACACGTGTACAGTACAATGAAATTATTTTTCTGTGTATCTTGTTTGGAAGCTGGAGCACAGAGGGTTAAGGTCCTTGGTCAAGGGCTCAACCGTGGCAGTCATAGCCATTTGATTAACATTGTATTTAAAGACTACAACTATCACAGTGATCACATTCTAGGTGAAAATTAGATTAAACTGATTACCAGATGCACACAATTTAATATTAATCTTATTTTTGCCTTAATTGGTACTCAGATTAGGTATACATAAGGATTTTTTTTGCAATTACTTAGATTAGAAAGGCATAATCAGGCAGAATATTAACCTAGTTGTTCGGGTGGCACAGTAGTCTAATACGGTCTGTTACGGTAGCTCACAACTGCTTTCATCTGGGATCAAATTTATCGGCTAGCCAAGCGTCTACAGGTCTGCCTTGCACCTAGTGTTTTCCAGTTAAACCAGACCTACTGTGACCCTGACCAGTGGTTAATGCCTCATTTCCTTTCATGCAGATGGGTCATTCTATAATTTGGGGTACATTTTACATCACCAAAAAAGTACAAAAACAATGTTCTCTCTCAATAGAACAATCAGTGGTTCAACATATCCACTATTTGCAAAGCTTAAACATTATTTTTTTTATTTTCATTTTAAAGGGACAGTAGTTGTAGACTACTAGGTAACTTAGTTGACAGGTAACATGTTGACAATTTCCCTATTTTGACCCATAACTTCAGTGGTAGACCTTGCCTGGCTGACCACATGTCATTTCTTGAACAGAATAATGTCTAATTTGAACATACATTTGAATTAAAATTATGAAAAAATTGTAACCATAACAATGTATGTAACATAGTTGACGGTCAATTAATATACTCATTGACAATGTTCTATTATAGATAAAATATTTAAAAAAATAAGAGGACATTCACCACAGTTTGTTCACTATACCCTCCACAGAGAAAAAATGATATCATATAATGCTGGTCACATAGTTTTAGAACAAACCATTTTTGAGTTGCTGAGTGGAGTTCTGTTAGTAACATAGTTGACAGATCTTTTGCGGACATTAATAAATTAAGATATTTAAATTATTTAAAAGAGAAACTCAATTAAAAAAAAATTTTTTTTTTTTTAGTAGTTTAAACTTTTGAAATAAATAAAAAAATAGATGTTGTTGCCCTTAATGATTGTATTCATTATTTTGAAACCAAGGCACCCTCAACTTAAAAAACAGACACAGCAAAAACTGTTCATTTAGGAACATCATGACAAATTTCAAGTTAAGCATAGAATGGACATAATGTTTTTGTGATATTACAACATGTTTTTCATTAATAGGTAAAATATGACATTTTTAAAGAAAATAGTTAGAATAAATATAATTATTATCATTGGACATGGAATGTACCCCAAATTATAGCATGACTCAGATGCATTTTGCCATTTGAAACTTTAATAAGTGAGCACTGGATGCTACAACATATTTTGCTGTTTATATTTGCAAATTTTTTTGTTTGTTTGTTTTTTTGGGGGGGTACATTACATAAGTAGGGTTTGGGGGGTACATTACATAAGTAGGGTTTGGGGGTACATTACATAAGTATGGTTTAGGGAGGGGGTACATTACATAAGTAGGGCTTATCCATTCTTTCCTCAGCTATAAGGCAATAGAAGCAAATTCAAAGCTTTTCCAAGGCCTCTCTCCTCATAAGTCTTGTTACTGCTAAGCATCATGCCGTTAAGATCCAGCTTTTTAAATTGAGCAACGCGCTGCATCCTTGACCGAACACTTCAAAGCCATCACTTCAGTTCAGTAATCCCATATCTGGGGATTATCATCATCAGCTGCTGGGGATATAGCTGAGAAAAAAAATTAAGAGCTTGGAGAGAAATAAGAAAAAAGTAAATGATAAAGGGAAAACAAACAGAAAGGTAAACAAGGAGTGAATGGATAGACCAAGTAGCATTTTCCACCTGGCATTATCTCCAAAAAGAGTCATATTTCACAAGGCTTTAATCTTCAAAACGGCAGTCAGTTCAGAAGACGAGACAGAGGAACGGATGGAGAAAAAGTCTATGAGACGGAGGGAGGAACGTGACGGTCTCATCCTTCCTCCGTACGCCTTTCTGCAACTATAAAAATAGAGTTGTGCACCAGAGACTTCAAAGTCGGCAAAAAGGCAATTAGCAATTCAGATAGCGTACACAATGCCTTCTCATGAGTGGCTGACATAAGCAAACATTTGTAAGGGCCTTGGGAGAAGTGAGGAGAGAAATGGGGAGGCGTGACAGTCTAGTCAGCAGTTTGAGTTAGGATACTTGGTTTCTGTAGCAGCCGTGTGCTTCTATACCTGTGATATCCTGCTCTGTTGAAATAAGCTCGACTTCAGCTCAGCGTGGGACTGAATCAGTGTAGGAAACACACACACACACACACACACACAGCTTCCAGTTCCACTCAGAGCTTCTGGGCACTAAAAACAGCAGATTGTAAGAGCAGCAGCCAGTGGCAGTGTTAAAAGATATATATTTATATATATACACATATACATACTGTATAAAAGTCCATCTGTTTCTCTACATACCTTTTTGGCCTGCTTTCACCCTGTTCTTCAATGATCAGGACCCCCACTGTGTCCTCTCACTGTCCACTCTATTAGACACTCCTACCTAGTTGGTCCACCTTGTAGATGTAAAGTCAGAGACGATCGCTCAACTATTGCTGCTGTTTGAGTTGGTCATCTTCTAGACCTTCATCAGTGGTCACAGGACGCTGCCCACCGGGCGCTGTTGGCTGAATATTTTTGGTTGGTGGACTATTCTCAGTTCAGCAGTGACAGTGAGGTGTTTTAAAACTCTATCAGTGCTGCTGTGTCTGATCCACTCATACCAGCACAACACACACTAACACACCACCACCATGTCAGTGTCACTGCAGTGCTGAGAATGATCCACCACCCAAATAATACCTGCTCTGTGGTGGTCCTGTGGTGGTCCTGACCATTGAAGAACAGCATGAAAGGGGGCTAACAAAGCATGTAGAGAAACAGATGGACAATTGTAGAATTATAAAGTGCTTCTATATGGTAAGTGGAGCTGATAAAATGGACAGCAAGTGTAGAAACAAGGAGGTGGTCATAATGTTATGCCTTATCGGTGTGTATATATAACCATTTAATAGGGTTAAGGCAAACCTGGGTGTCTGTATTTATTGTTTTTCTTTTGGCTGCTCCCATATTTAGAGGTCACCACAGCAGATCAGTTTTTATGCTGGATGCCTTTTCTGACACAACTCTCCTAATTCTATCCGGGCTTGGGACCTGCACTAAGAGTGCACTGACAAATGCGCCTCCCAAAGGCTAGGCTAATTTCTGGACCTTAGCCAATCAGGTCCATGTAGATGCTCCACCGGCTGATAGCGCAACTGAGATTTGAATCCTAGATCCTCAGATCTCAGCAGTACAGTAGTCGGTGAGCGTACTTTACCGCTGTGCCACCCAAGCGCCGGGTGTCAAAATGATTTATTCAGTTTATTCCACAACATTGTTTGAAAAGTATGAATTTGTTTGATGTGATGCAACATTCTCTAATTTTTGGAGAAAATTGGAAACTGTTGCTATGCAAACACACACACACACACACACACACACTCATGGATGATGAGAGACACAGACAGTTTCCATTCACTGAGAGGATTAAATCCATCACTAAATGAACATGCATCTCAGTGCCGAGATGAAGCCTGAGCTCACTGATAGACATTTATTCACATTCTATTCAATAAAAGGAACATGTGGAATTCATAACAATCCACCAATCCACAACAACATGGATGTCATTTATATGGTAATGTGTAAGAAATGGTCTTGTCAGGGGTCGAGCGTAATTGGCAATCAGCTGTGTGTGTACACATGTGACCGGGAATGCTTATGTATGATCTGAAATCCTAATCTTTACCCTAACACAAACATTGTCATATTATTGTGAACTACAGGCACAGGAACATCTCGACACTTGAAGAAGGAAACATTTTCATCAGTGAACAAAATCAGGGTGTGTGGTAAGGATGAGGGAATATACCAGATCTAGAAGAAAAGAGCATTCAGCAAACATTATAATAATAATCATAATAATAATACACATTATAATAATGCCTAGATATCCATTCATCTCCAGACAGAAGCTAAGGCCGGCTTCATACTTAATGGTTTCAGTTGCACCAGACTGAGAATATTCTTTATCTCTGATTAAGAATCCACAGGTGACTTGGCACAGTTTTTATGCTTGATGCCCTTCCTGCCACAACTCTCCTAATTCTATCTGGGCATGGGACCGGCATAGAGAGTGCACTGGCAAGTGCGCCTCCCAAAGGCTATGTTGCCTTCTGGACACTAGCCAATCTCCGATTCTTTCAGCATTTTCATTGGTTTTGTTAGCATTTTCTCTGATTCTTTCACCATTTTCTCTGATTTCACCAGCATTTCCTAATTCTGTCAGCATTTCCTTTGATTCAGTGACAACACATACTCCAATGTCATTTCACCTCTCAAAAAATAATAGTAGGTGGAATGGCTATTCAAATTATCCAAAGTTACTTGGCCAGGATGTTTTTGGCTTGCTTCTAGTTTCGTGTTGTTTTAATTCTACATTGACACGTTAAATTGTTCTAATGCGGAGTTGTTTGGAGATGATTATGGTGGAGTTGAGACCAGAGGCGCCGAATGTTGTGAGGAACACAAGTTAAATATTAAAGTAATTGTTTGCAGAGTAAATGTAAATGATCTAGTATAAAAGCCTCTCAAGCAAATAAATAGCAACTTTTCCTAATTAAAGCATGCAATTCATTTCTGCTTATGCTGTGCCACTGACATAGTACGACTCCCACAAAATGTGTGTGTGTGTGTGTGCAGCATGTGAAGTGTTTGTTCTTTATAAGTCCTAATTGTTTACTACACATAAATAGATAGAAGTGTTTAGTGGCTGTCTGGCCATACCATCATATTATTATAAGCACACTTAGTCATCTAGATAGTGAGATATGAGGCACAGATACAGCGGTTCAGTGATACAATGATGTATTTTATGGTCTGACGATGATATATTAATAATGATTGTGTGTGACATTGATACAGTGGCACTTGCAGGCCTAATAATGACACAGTAAAGCAGTGATGCATTTTTCTAACAATGTCTAACAAATGCAACAATACACTTCCAGGTGTAAGGAAGCATTCAGATGAGAAGCGAGAAACCGGCTCTTGCGCTTGCTGTGCCATTGTTTCCTTAGAAGTGTAGCAGTGCCGCTTAGCTTGCTGTTGCTCCTCCCTGAGCCGTGCACATTGTGTACATTTGCCACATTTGGCTTATGATTTTAGCACCTGCTGTAATGCTCAAACTTTAATCTGATTGACCTTTTCAAAGCGGCGCCAATAAGACAAAGTGTTTCATATGACATGGTAAAAGCAACTCTGTCAGTATGAACATGGAGAAGAATCTCAGTATTTCTTAGTGCCCTCAGCTGTATAACACAAATGTCGAAGTGTTTTTATCCAGACTTAATTATGCCCAGAATTTCTCATCTTGACTTAGTAGCTTTTTAACAAGGTTTAATTCGACTTTTTTGCACACTTAGATACATAAGTGTTTTTAGAGTGGATTATTATTATTATTTGTATTATTATTATTATTATTATTAGATACGTGTCTAGGATTTCAGAGTGGATTATTAATATTATTATTATTATTATTATTATTAGATATATGTGGATGATTTCATAGTTGATTATTCATATTATTATTATAAGTAGTAGTAGCAGTAGTAGTAGTAGAAGTACTGTAAAGCACGGGTTAGGACTGGGAAACTCTGTAACCCATTTTCTCGCTTGTTGCTGTCCAGATGTTTTAGCTGTTCTAAATACAGCTGGTTTTTAGTTTTTCCAGGTTCCCTGTATCTCCTCTTTAATCATCCTGATCCACTGCTGGGTTGTAGTCGAACTCAAGGTGTTAACACAGTTCTGCTGGAAAGTAGGAGAGAGAAAGTGTGAAAGAATAAGGAAAAGAGATGATGAATTACGCTCATTAAGGTAGTAATTTGTCACTTTCCGTGTGACTGGGCTCCAGCTGTCACTCCTTGTGCTTTTTGGCCTCTTTGGCTCTCCGTCACATCGCTGGACAGATGGGCGGAGAGAGGGAGAGTTGTGGCCTTCTATCCGTTCAGGATTTAGACACCATGCAAAGCAGATTTCAGCCCTCTATCGAGTATCTCAGAACCACCCACATCCTTAACATTAATAAAGTGACCCGAGTCTCAGTGTCTCTGTGACGTGTTAAACAGCAGGCGTCTCTATAGCCTGTTACAGTGCTTAGAAAGGCTAGACTGGAGTTTACCCAGAGTAATATACAGCTAAGACCTTTTGGCTAAGATTTGATAGAAGACACTGTGTGGCTGGCAGCTCTATTTAGCTATGATGGTTATTTTCCAATCAGGAGCATGAAATTCCTCAGAGCTGCTTGGCGCATGTCACGCCATCATGGCGGAGCTGGCAGTGCAGCACATCTATCAGAAGAGACACCCAAGGTCATATCCACATCACAGCCTTCAATAACCGGAACAGTCATCTCTTGATGAAGAGATTGACATAAGAAAAGGACAGGCAGGAACAAAAAGGAGAATCATCTAGGGGATCGTGTGCCCCTCTTAACCCTCTGCTCTAATAACACAAAGCAATTTACACTGACCTTTATAGAAATGTACCAAAAGTAAATTATAACAGTTAAAAAATGCCCCTGAGTGTAATTGCATAGGAGATTAAATTCTCCATAATTGCTCTTGGCCATCTAATGCAATTTTTCTTTTTTTAATTTAGGTGATTTCAAAATGAAGTAACCATTCGCTGGCACACTTACACATACATACATGTGTACAAAACATACAACGTATATACTGTACAGTATATACGTATATATATCAGTGGCGATTTCTCTAAGACTGCAAGGGAAGCTCAGCTTCCCCTAAAATGTCAAAAATTAAATGGTCAAATATGTACAGTTGTGTTAACATTTCATTGACTACAAATGCGTTAGAACACGTTCATCTTGAAGACGAGTTCGTTCAGAATCAGCTACTTATCACAAATCGACTCGATTTTGTTAACCTAACTCAAACATTCCCG
Organism: Trichomycterus rosablanca; assembly: GCF_030014385.1. Classification (NCBI taxonomy): domain Eukaryota; kingdom Metazoa; phylum Chordata; class Actinopteri; order Siluriformes; family Trichomycteridae; genus Trichomycterus; species Trichomycterus rosablanca. The sequence goes on from NC_085995.1 coordinate 7,085,366, forward strand.
GAGCGTCAATGCATTTACCCGCAGACGCTGAGCGTCTCTTTGCTTCTATGGGGCTACATGGGCGGGACTTCGAAACTCGCCGGTCATTGGATAAATGCCACGATTTTGTCCCGCCCCCGGACGCTGAGCGTCTCTGGGGGTCAATGGGGCTGTGGGCAGGTCTGGACGCTGAGCTTCTGCAAGATGATTGGAGGATCAGTCGAAAGGCTGAATCCCGTTTTGATTGACAGCTGTCGCTGGGAGCTTCAGTACCATCAGATTTTGCGAGTGAAGTCGGAAGACAAACTGCAACCCATTTCATGCCATTTTCTTGAAAACTAACAAAGGGGAGAATTTATACATTTATATATAAATAAATTGACAAATTTTATGATGTAAGCCGACAATGAGCTTCCCCTCTTTGAAAGACCAGCAGCCGCCACTGATATATATATACTGTAGATAGATAGATAGATTCAGCTTTATTGTCATTGCTCAGTACAGGTACAAGGCAACAAAATGCAGTAGTAGCATTGTGCAAGAAAACAGAGAATAGTGAGATATATATGAGTAATACTAATATATAGTTATAACTATAGCTATTTACATATATGGAACTATATCTATGTACATAGTACTATATACATAATAGCAATAATAATAATAATAAGCATATGAATAAAATGCGATTAGTTGGGTGTATATTACAATAATAACAGTAATAATAATAAAAGATTAGTTAGGTATGTATTATTATGATAACAGTAATAATAATAAAAGATGTGTAAATAGATAACTATACAACTGTAACTATAACTATATAAGGACGTTGCTAAATAACTACAACTATACATATAAAGGGTGTCCCAAAATTCACGCAAGAAGTAATTTTGATAGAGAACACAGGTTTTTAATAAAAAATTGTAAATTTTTAATTGATTCATAAAGTATACAGTATAGGGTTATGTATGGAATAGCATATCGGGTAAATGGCCTCCACGGCTTTGCTGGCACATACGCACTCTTTTGTCGAAATTTTCCATGACCGCTTTGCATAAATGTGGCTGAATTTCGTTGATACAGCGCTCAATTTCCTCCTTCAAGGCGTGGGTGGTCGTGGGCTTGATGGCATAAACCTTAGACTTCAAAAAACCCCAAATAAAAAAGTCCAACGGCGTTAAATCGCATGATCTGGGCGGCCAATTCTGATCACCAAAACGGGAAATTACACGACCAGGAAATGACTCATGCAGTAATTGAATTGTTTCTCGGGCTGTATGGCATGTGGCACCGTCTTGTTGAAAGCACATGTCGTCCACATCCATATCTTGCAATTTAGGCACAAAAAGCTGGATTATCATGTCGCGATAGCGAGCACCATTAACTGTTATTGCCTGACCAGACGCATTTTCGAAGAAAAATGGTCCGATGATGCCTCCAGCCCAAAATCCGCACCAAACAGTGACACGTTGTGGATGCATTTGTTTCTCAACAATCACTCGTGGATTTTCTGAACCCCAAATGCGACAATTTTGACAATTAATGAAGCCATCAAGATGAAAATGAGCCTCATCGCTGAAGATGACTTTGTTCGAAAAATCGGCATCCACTTGTTGTTGTTCCAAAATCCATTCAACAAACTCTCTTCGCTGTGCGTGGTCAGTAGGCTTCAGTTCTTGACTCAATTGAACTTTGTAAGCATGAAGATTCAAATCTTTCGTGAGAATACGCTGTAGAGAGCTTCTGGAAATGTTCAATTCTTGACCACGGTGCCGAATTGATGTTCCTGGACTCTCAGCAACACTCTCACGAACTGCTTCGATGTTTTGTGTTGAACGACTTGTTGAAGGACGGCCAGAGTGTCTAAGATCACTAATTGATCCAGTCTCCCTGAATTTTTTAATTAATCTCTTCACAGTTGATGAAGTTAAATCACTATTCCGACTATATTTTGTACGAAAATTGCGAACTGTAGCTGCCAAACCTTCATTATTTTTAAAATATTGCTCAACAATGAAAACGCGTTGTTCTTTCGTGTAGCGCTCCATTTTTAATAACCCTGAACTGTGAGCTGTCACGCTGTCTTTTTTTTTTGTTGGCAACACTGTACCGCACAAATCTTGCGTGAATTTTGGGACACCCTATATATGTAAAACAGTTCTGTAAAGTGCAGATCAAGACTTTGCACATAAACAGGTTTCATGTTTGACTGGTTTCCATAGAATCCAGCTCTACTGATTTGCTTTTTTTCTCTCATTTGGCCATTGTTTTCCTTCAGGTACTGTAACAGATTACTTTTAGTTGTGAGAAAAACTGATCTAATCTATACCATTACAGCAATGCTAATATATTCAAAGAAATATAAAAAAATAAAATTAACACTGTGGTAAATATTGGATTGTGCTTCGGTTCTCTGAATCTCTTTATTTCCAAAAGAGCAAGGAATCCTACTGGCTCAAAGTCTGTTACCTTTTGATTCTGAATCACTGGTGGTGGAAAGAAAATCACACATTTCGCCCCACAGTTTAGACCTGCAGTGCCTGCTGTCATGCCAAAAGATGTTTGCCAAGCAAAAATGCATCTCTGTCTGACATTCCACTATCACAATACAGAAGATTACAGAGACATCATTTTTCTTTTACAATCCAAATTATTTAACCACCATTGCAAGTTTGGTTTACTAACAACATTTACAAACTTTCAGCTGTTTGCAATAAACCAGTCAAACAAGAACAATTCAAATTTCTCCAAATTTAACCCAAAGTACAACTTTTAATGACTACTGCAACTCAGAATTATTTAACCCCTGTATGACAAGCACCTGTAGTACTTAGTAGAGACCTTGTGGAGGCTTTATGTTGCATCTTTTAAACCACAGTGGGACCAGATTGTACAGAGAAAGTAAGATGTATTGTTTGTGTTGCCTAAATTGTGTAAAAAAAATCATTGACAGGTACCCTGCTCTAAAATACAACAAATACAACTGATAAAGATTTAATGTAAAGCTAAATCAATTTATTTTTGTTTCGTTGGGGGTTGAATATTTTGAAATTAATATGAATGTACTGTGTACATGTGCATAATACATTCTAGCTTAGTCCATGGTGTGTTTTGGTCCGTGTGACACCAGATCCAATGAAAATAAGTGAAAGTGTTAGAGTTGGAACTACTGATGATTTTATTCGTCAACATTTCAGTTACCACAAAAATAATAAACAATTTAAACATAAAGAAAATATTGATTTGCGAACAGTATAGGGTAGGTTGGTGTTGCACAGTTCTAGGGTTTCAGGCTTGATCATCAGCTCAGATTGCAGCTCAGATTGCTCTCTGTTCATTGGTACTTGTTACCTCACACCTCACAGATCCATGCCTGTAGGTGGATAAGCCTCCCTAAATTGACTTGAAGTGTGTGTGTAAGTGTGACTGTAAGTGAGAGTGTGTGATTATTGCTTTATGCCCTGGATTCTCAGACTGGGTTTTAGATTTACAACAACCGTGATTGATAGTTAATGATTACTGGGAATAAATAAATCAGTTCCTCATAGTAGTGCACAGCTTCTAGGTTCTTGGTTTGATCTCTGGTCCTGGTCCTTTCTATGTAGTGTTTGACATGTTCTTCTCATGCATTCCTGTGTTTCCTTGGAGTGCTGTAGTTTCCTCCCACCTCATAAACACATGTCAAAAGGTTGACTGGCTCCCCTAAATAGTCCCTATGTGGGAGTGATTGAGTCTGTTATTGAGCTTTGTGATCAGAGTCTTTAGGATAGGCTCCAGACCCATTACAACCCTGACCAGGCTTAAACAGTTACTATAGATAAGTGAATAAATAAACTGGAGAAGTGAATAAACTGTGATAGCTTTCTCTCTCTCTCTCTCTCTCTCTCTCTCTCTCTCTCTCTCTCTCTCTCTCTCTCTCGCTGTGTTATTGAATAGTTGCTCTGAATTCCCAGATGCAGCAGTATCGAGTTGCCTTCATCTCAGTAATCGCAGGCTGCTTGTAAACACAGACCTCTCTCCTCCTTTTCTCTTGTTTTGCTGTGTAACAGGACGCACAGCTGAATCCCCCGGGTCTGCTTAGCACTCCATATACTTCCTTAAACAGCACAAATTTAGCAAACACGTTAACAATCCTTCTTCAGGACGCGTCTGAGCTCAGAGCTTGTCTTAACTTGTGAGCGAGCGTGAAGGAGTAGGTGTGGACACCGTTCACGCTCTGTGCTGGATGGGCATGTCAGGCACCGTGCCCTCATCTCACGCTGCTCTGTGGGCTGGACTGGTTTCACAGCTGGACCTGAGCTGCAGGGCAGTGGAGTACTGAATCAATAACGGCAAGTTTGATTGGTGATAGTCACACTGTGGATGTGCTGGCAGATGTGATGTTCTCACTCACTCACGCTCAGTGCGATTCTGCTTCTGCACACAGTCAGCACGGTGCATGCCAGCTCCTGTATAATGCAGTTGTATAGAGTGGGCTGAGAAAGAGAAAATGTACTAAGATCCCGATTAAGTAGTTAACTACATGATGTGAGTGGCTAACGACCTGAATTTTGCAGGTGTTCCTTGTAATCATGCCAAGCCTGGATAGTAACACGAGGAAAGAGGGAAATAAACAGTTTAGAAAGCTCAGTGGAGAATTTAGAAGAGGTTTCTTTATTATGTGGACATGCAGGAATTAGCAGACACTTTTATCCAAAGTGACTAACAGCACTGGGACAGTATTTAATCTAGCAACTGAGGGTTAAGAGCCCTGCTCAAGGGGCCAACAGTGGCAACCTCCACTACCCTACGTCCAGTACCTTAACTGCTAGGCTTCACCTCCCTTATGTGATAGTGGGGGCTGCTGTAGATTTAGGGTTCTGGAGATCTAGCTTTGATTCTTTGCCCTTAGCCAGTGTCTGAAGTCTGAACTGGATTTTAGATTCTTTGGTTTTCTTTTTATATTTCTTTAATATTAATAATAATAATTTAGAAGTTGGACTGAACACTTTAATATATCTCATGATAGGTGTAATTAGGAGAATGAGAAAATGTATTATGCACTTCAGTGGCTTGCCTTGTTGTTACGGTGATACACCAAAACCCTGATCAGGATGAAGTGGCTGCTGAAGAGAGTTGAATAAATGGATTATTTAAAAAAATAATATCAGGCTGTGTTGCAATTTTGGCTCTTCTCTTCTGTTAAAAGGCTTCTGCACATCACCAGAATGGACATTAATTCTATTTTTATGTCAGCAACATTTTCCCCCACAATAAAACATCATTCATGTCACACAGATATAGCACAAACAAAAACATGCTTTTTTAATTAATATATATTTTTTAATTATTATTTGTGTAACTTTTTAATGTAATCTATTATGAATCTATTATGAAGCACCATGTGCAGGGGTCTGTGTGGTTTTTGTGATGTTTTTAACATCGCTTTGCTTTCAGCACTTCATGCAACTTGGTTTCTGTAATGATTTACATTTTCATCAACCAAATTATCTTGGTCAGGGTCACAGCAGGTTTGGGTCCACTGGAAATGCTGGGTGCAAGGCAGGGATACCCAAGACAGGGTGCCAATCCATCGCAGGACTGTTTTAGCTTCAACGTGTTTTTCTTGTTGCTAGTTGGTAGATAGTTGTTTTTTTTGTCTACAGTACTAAAGTTAATATTAATTTTAATAAACCCTATTAAACTGTTCAGCATGGTGGCTCGGTGGGTAGCCCTGTCACCTCACAGCAAGAAGGTCATGGTGGGGTGGTCCGGGTCCTTTCTGTGTGGAGTTTGCATGTTCTCCACGTGTCTGCGTGTGATCCTCCCACAGTCCAAAAACATGCAGTCAGGTTAATTGGAGACACTGAATTGCCCTATAGGTGAATGGGTGTGTGTATGTGTGTCTGGCCTGCGATGGACTGGCGCCCCGTCCAGGGTGTTACTGTGTGCCTTGCGCCCATTGAAAAGCTGGGATAGGCTCCAGCAGCCCCCTGCGACCCTCATTGGATAAGCGGTTAAGAAAGAGAGTGAGTGAGTATTAAATTGTTGTAAAAGATTTATTCATCTTTTATAGATAAAGCATTCATTATTTCTTCTAAATGTAGAAACACTACTTATTCAAGCAAGCATACTAAGGTCCTGAATGTAATTTTGAACCTGACTAAGAATGTCTTGCTCATACTCTAACACTAGTCTAATTATGTGTAAATTGTGTATCAGATTAATGCATGCCCTTCCCTAGCAATAATTTAGTCAAGCAGTTGTCAGTCTCCCACTTGATAAATGACACTGCTGGGGATAAATGATCTGACTTGCATCGATCTGTTTGCAAGTTTTTAAGTAAATCAGTGTGTATGTAAAATAACTGAATGTACTTGAACATTCAAGGTCTTTCACACCCGTTCAAAGTCGCTCCCCTCTCCCGTATTTTAATCACATTGTACATAAAAGTGTGTTACTCTTTAAGACTGAAAGATGCATGAAAGTGAAACGCATGGCTCTGTATCTGTGACTCATCAATTCTCCGGATAGTTCGAACGCTTACGGGGGCCGTCGAAACTCCTGAAGCGTTATAATTACACACGCTTTTAATCCCAATTACAGAGATGAAGGACAGAACATGTCCTCTGGAGCTCTATTGTTAGGATCCTCAAAGAAACACCCTCATGCATCAACAAGCAGAGAGAAAGAAGTCTTAAACTTTGTCTCTCATCTTCATTGTTTTTCTGCAGGTAATTAGAGGAGGTAATAGCTTCATAACTTATCAGATTTTTATGGGGATTGAATACATGTTGTTGTTAATGGGGTAATAAAAAAATGTAGCTTAAAATTTTTGTTGTTGCTGCTTGTAATAAACTTGATGAATTATGATGAATTGCCCTCCTGTGCTGTAACCCCCTAGATTTTTTTTTTTTGCTTTTCTAATCGTATTATGTGGGTTCTGTAGGGAAATCACATGCAGGACTCTCTGTGACTCTATATTTGAGTAATATCGAGGGACTATATGCTAGTGCTGCACAGGATAAAATTATTAGAAGCAGCGTTTCAATTCTGAGCTATTATGCATCTTTCTGTCCCTGTTTCAGTTCATGTACCTATCATGATTTTTTTTTTTTTACCACAACTATCTTTCTATTGTACATACTGAAAGAATGTGATTTTTACAAGATTTACAGTACATATGTAAATGTGTCCATTTGTAACATTTACATTTACTAAATGTGTGTATACACAAGGGTTTGTATAAGTAACAAAAATGAAACATGACTAGATAAAAAACTATACAACACTAAATAAAGCTAAAGAAAGCATTTCCATTTCCCCTGACGTATTAGATGACTAGTGTGTCATATAATAGCATCTATAAAGAACCCATGTGTGCATTAAAAACAAACATTATTAAGCCGCTCAGGTGGTGCAGCAGTGGTATTTCGTATACCTCCTATCGAATCTCAGCTCCGCCAACCGGCTGGGCTAGGCGGCCACATGAACAACGTTTGGCTGTTGTTCATACAGGGTTAGGGAGCCTGATAGGGACCTCATAACTGATGCAATTACGACCTATGCTGGCTGGTTGATGGCGTCTGCACAGAGTAGAGGAATAATGCTGATCAGGGTGTGGCTCTACGTACACAGGGCTGATTCGCATATGAACTCGGCTGGTGCAGGTGAAAAAATGCTGTCGGCTACTGCTCACGTATCAGAGGGGACGTGTGTCAGTTCGCTCTCCCCAATCAGGGGCGGGGGTCAGCGCCAGTCGAGAGAAAGCACAATTGAATTGGGTAAAAATTGGACGCGCTAAAAATTAGGGGGAAAAAATTATGCTAAACAAAATATGATTCCCACAAACCCCATGTCTGCAAAAGTTGGGACACTTTTGCAACACACTCCAAAAAGTTTGGGACAGAGGTGTTTGTACTTCTGTGTTACATTACCAATAATTACAATAATCACATTATAACAAATAAAAACATAAAAACTAATTTCTTAAATATAAGGGGTGTTTGCCAGCCCACAACTAAGATATGTTTTAGAATCTCAGCTGTGCTATTGGTTGTCTACAGTATGTGTATGATTGTCTATGTCTGATGTGGTGGAGATGGTCAAAGCCCTGCAGTGAATTGGTGCCCTGTCCAGAGTATGTCTGCCTTGCACCTAGTGTTTCCCTGTGGAGCAGGACCTGCCACGACCCTAAAAGCAGCAGATGAAAATAAAAATAAAACTTTAATTTGATTGATATGAATAAATATAATACAGCATGTGTATGAATAATGAAGCTGTACACATCAGTAACACATCTCTGTTCTCTCTTTGTCTATTCCTTAGGTCGTACCCTCCCTCCTTCTACTGCCTCCTCTAGCCTGCTGCCCCCAGCACCCTCTCCTCCCTCTGCTCCCCACCACCAAGCTCCGCCCACCATAAGAGAGTGCCAGGTGCCACTGCTGGACAACAGCTCTGTCCACACCATGCTGGAGCCCCATCCAGAGGACCAAATTTCTCCCAACTCATACCTGCTGAGGGCCCAGACTACCACAGGTAAGCTTCCGGTGTTTAGCACTTATTTGACTGCTGTTTGATTTTGACATGATCTTTCTACTATTTTTTTTTGGATGTGGGGGTTGCTGGTTTCATCTAGAACACTATCATGTTATAGCCTATGCAGGTAGCATATGTAATGAAAATATATATTTTTGCAAAGTGCAACTAAAAACTGCTAAAAAATCCTGATGGCATGATGGTGCAGCAGGAAATGTTGGTTCCATAAACCTCTATAGGCTTGGAGACCTGTGTTTGATCATTGGTTATTGTCCTTGCCGGTCTGCATTTATGTGTCATTTTGATAATTGGGTTGAATTACACTATCCTAATTACCAAAAGCTTTAATGAATTTAAACATCTCTTAAACAGAATTGTTCTTTGAATGTAAAGTGAGCCTAAGGGTCTCAACAGCTGACACATCATGCTGTGATTAACATGTATTTTACATAGAGTTCGTTCTTTCAGATGTGAACGGCCACTAAAGTCTTCTAAATCACATCAGCATTCAGAAAGTAACTCGGCTGAACATCTGAAGAACTGCAGGCTTGTTTGCCTCAGGTATGGTTACAAGGTGAACTCTGCAAGGTAAAAACTAACTGCTAACCAAGAGAAAAATAAAGGCATTTCTTACAATCACTAAAAAACCTTGATGACCCATAAACCTTTTGGGATATTCTTCAGTGGACTGACGAGTCAAAAGTAAAACTTGGCAGTCAGACAAGGAGTTAGTGTGATCTTGTGTGATGATTTACTGCTTAAGGGTCTGAGTCTGAATTATAGTATTATAGTATATCTGCATAGAAGAGGAAAATGTACAATACTGATGAATACCAATCAGTTCTTAAGTTCAGAGGAGGGGGAATTATTTACCAAATAGGTGATGATAGGTGATGAAGATGTTGCATCATATTTGTCATTCAGTAAATAAGTTTAATATTGTTTTTTTGTTTATTGCATTTACAGTATATGAGGACCTGCAACAATTTAGAGTAATAAATATTCAGAATATGTATACCACATTATTCAGTGTTCAGGTATGAGTTTTTCCACATTGGGCTCAATATTTTAGGAAGACCTCAGGACCCTTTCCTTTCCTAATCTTGTTTGAAGATTATGAGCAAAAATAATGAAAGTACAAGTCTGAATATTTTGTCCATTTGTTTACGCTGAATATTAATCGACCAGCACTGTTTAGATGTAGATCTGATTTTCAGTGTTTGGTTATGAGGCTATTTGAATACATGTGTGGCTCAGTGGCTCAATGGGTTGCCTCACAGCAAGAAGGTCCTGGGTTCGATTCCCAGGTGAAATCGTCTAGGTCCTTTCTGTGTGGCGTTTGCATGTTCTCCTCGTGTCTGCATAGGTTTCCTTCCACAGTCCAAAGACGAGCAAGTGAGGTGACTTGGAGATACATTAAACACTTGAGCTGATGAATCTTGTGTAACCAGTAACTACCTGTCCTGTCATGAATGTAACAAAAGTGTAAAACATGACGTTAAAATCCTGGTGCAAGGTTTGGTTAAGCATAGATGAGATAAATGTGCAAGTTGCTGTAATGCAGCTGCACTCATTTCCATCTATTAATGCCCTCGATATGCCTCGGAGCCCTCCAAACTCTCATCCTACATCAAAATCTGCAATCCAGGCGATATATTTAGAAGAGGGGTGGATGGAATCTGTTAATGCAATTTCTGTTGGAATATAATCTATTGTTAATGGTATTAGCCTCTCCTTTGATCTGCTATAAATCTTTATTACGCCTGATCAGGGCCCCGAGTTCAAGAGCAACATGATTATAACCCTTTTAAAATGACATTACATCATGCCTCTAATTGGTTTACTGTTTGGTGGAGTAACATCAATCACTCACGGACTAATCCAGGCTGTAAATAAATTCACTTCAGGATCAGCAGCGTGACGGTTCTGGGGAAAAAATGGCTGGAAAATGAAGGCGAGCTTTGAGAGAAGTGAGGGAGGAACTGTACTGTTTATATATAGCTGTGCTGCTAAATGCACTCGCTCTCTGCACCTACATCATACAGTGTGTCACTAAAGTTAAATTAAACTTCTGTAGTGCAGATGTGTATTACCTCCACAATGTGTAAAGGAATGTAATATTTCATTGTGGCTGTGTACTTCCAAGTAATAGAAGTTTGAACTTGTTGCTTTATAATATATGGGGATCATTTTTAATATTGTGATTTGAATTTATTTTAGGTAAGTTTTTCTCTTTATTAAAATCTATATAGATTTGTGTCAGAGCAACTTATTTTCCATATAATAATAAAATCTAAACTTTAAAAGCTTGTATTCAGATTTATCCATTGGTGCACATGTCAAAAACCTTTACAACCTTTAAATTACCCTTGTTTTCCAAGGATCCAAGCGCCTAATACACGTGTCAAACTCAAGGCTCGCGGGCCAAATCCACGTCATTTTATGTGGCGGGAGCTTGAAAGACGTATGATTGTCTTGTCTTGTCTTAAAGTACACTGTAAAATCATACATAAACTGCATCTCCCACAATGCATGCCGATTTTGTGATCCTCAAAGTGACCAAATCCCGCCACTAGATGGCAGTGTTTCCACATCAGCGTTTAACTGAGACGGTTTTCCAACAAGTGATGAGAAATATTTACAAATAATCCCAGAATGTACAAGCAGAAGGAAGGGAATTTAATGAAAGATGAGAAAGTGAAAACAAGTTTGTGTTTCAAGAAGAAAAACCGGTACGTCTCTTGTGTTATGAGGCCGTGTCTGTGGTAAAGGAGTACAATATAAATGTAGATATACATTAGAAATATACAGCATAAATTTGGCATTTTGACACAAAACACAGAATTTAGCCTCCAAAATAACCAACAAACTTTCCAGGACTTAAAAGCCAGACTGCAATCACAGCAGGATACGTTACAATTGACCCTTTGAGGGCCACCATAATGCAGATGTGTCCCTCTGTGAAAATGAGTTTGACACCCCTGCCCTAATAGCTCCTGATTTCCACATCAAACATTATTCATTCATGGCTTACATAGGAGTTTCACTTAGTCCTATAAACGGATCACAATCAGCAATGTAAAAAAAAAAAAAAACACCAAATAATTAGTAAAGGTCATTTATTGTCACTCACCTTGTTACATTACAAATAGTTACATGAAATAAAGAATCCAGCAGCTTATTAGGCTTTAAACAAGCCAGGTTATATTACATAGTGCAGGGTGTCGAGATTTTTGTCATGATAAGATCATGGAGAAGAGAACAGCTAGCTCACGGATTGGCTAAAACTGCTGCTGCCTTTGCTAGCCACACATGCAGGTTTCAAGAGTTCTCTTACTCAGAGCGTCAACACTTATCCAAAACAAATCAAGTGTAATCGCCTTTTAGCTCTTTTTTCCTGAAATTATCAGTATATGCAGCCAACAACACCAAGAAAATAGTGTGAAGGCCACAAAGAAAATAATGAATACTGGGTTATTTTAATTGTTTGATCTTTAATGCGTATGTGTATTTCTATTTATATAATGATATTTTTTAGTTGACAACACCTGGAATGTTTGCACTTGGTTTAAAAACAGGTCTGTATTGTCAGGTTGTGTGTGTGTGTGTGTGTGTAGTTAGGCAGAAAGTAAAACTGAAAGTGTGTGTGTTTCTTTACTTGCTTGTTTGTTTGTTTGTGTGTCCAGTTTCAATTAAATGTCTTGTGATTTTGTTGAGGGTGATCACTGTGCAGGAAATGAGGTTTCTGCCCAATAACCCAGACCACTGAGGCAGCACGACAGTCACCGTTACATAGAGGACGTGTGCTACATGTGCATGTGTGTCTGAGTTTGTGTGCTTATTATTGATTAATAAGATATAATCAATCCTGATGATACAGTATTTCATATACACCGATGAGGCATAACATTATGACCACCTTCCTAATATTGTGTTGGTCCCCCTTTTGCTGCCTCGTACGCAACAAACTGTGATGCTCTGTGTAATCTGACACCTTTCTATCAGAACCAGCATTAACTTCTTCAGCAATCTGAGCTACAGTAGCTTGTTTGTTGGATCAGACCACACGGGCCAGCCTTCGCTCCCCACGTGCATCAATGAGCCTTGGCTGCCCATGACCCTGTCGCCGGTTTACCACTGTTCTTTTCTTGGGCCACTCCTGATACATACTGACCACTGCAGACCGGGAACACCCCACAAGAGCTGCAGTGTTGGAGATGCTCATTTTTTCCTGCTTCTAACATCAACTTTGAGGATAAAATGTTCACTTGCTGCCTAATATATCCCACCCACTAACAGGTGCCATGATGAAGAGATAATCTGTTATTCACTTCACCTGTCAGTGGTCATAATGTTATGCCTAGTCGTGTACATCAGTTACAGTCAAACTAAAAGGTTTCAATTAAATTACACCTAGTAACAAATCACTTGCTCATGTAGTTGTCTAATGGCACACTATATTGACAGAAGTATTGGGACACCTTCATTCTTATTAATAAATGTATGTGTTTGAGCCACAATTGCTAACAGGTGTAATAAATTAGTCACATTAAGCATTGTTCTTATGGCCTGAGTCGCTTTTGCTACATCATAACAGACAGTGTGTCTCATTGAGAGAGAAGATCTGGAATACAGAAGATTGACTGCTGCCTTACGTCCGCTGATGAGGAGTGCATCATTGTCCTGACAGTAATTCTGGAAAGCCCTGAGAAAGCGACAGACAGAGATTCCATAAGTGTTAGTGTCCATTCATTATAAATCAGTAGCAGTCTATTTTTAGCTGCCTGGCGAGTGGCATACCCTGGCAGGCAAATCAGCCTTTGTTACTGATGCAACCAGTGTTTACACTGATTATCGTGTTTAAGGAAACGCATCCTCACATTTTCCTTTCACTCCCACCCATTTAAAAGCTAATGCTATTGTAATTTAGAGATGTAATTAAGAAAGTGGCATTGGTGTCATTGTTTTGGCATTTAGTCTTTGCCTCTGACTCCTCTGCGGGAAACACTATACTCTATAGAATGTGTTTGTGTGTGTGGTGGGGGGTGTTTCTGTCTGTGTGGGTGGCTCAGTTCTGGAGTGGTGTTTAAAGAGGCTGTTTATTTTTAGGCTGATTTTGAGGACACTCTTAGACAGGCTATTATTGCTCATTAGAGCAGATGAGCAGGCCAAGCAGATGCTGGCTGCGCTCTGAATATTTAGGCCAGCCCACAACATCCATCCGTCTGCAACTTTTCTTCGCCATGGCTATGTTGAAAAGAGATCAAAACAAGAAAACAAGATCAAGGGGACGGAGGAAGCAACCCACCTGACAAATGAGCCCCTGTGTTCCTCGGATAGACATCTGAATAAAAACAACTAGGCTGTAAAGTAACTAAAGCCATTTGCATATTTGTTTGGGGTTATCTGGGGTTGCATCTATGTAGAGAGTTGTAGAGAATTAGAGAGAGGGCGATCCTTCCACTGGCTTCTGAGCAGGCATGTTTTTGAGCTCTGTGCACATGATACTTGTTTAAAACTCACAAAAAATTTTGAGTACCTGTTACTTGAGCTATGGTTCAGAGAATAATAACTCCACCACTGTTCCTGCTTTGTTCCAGCGAGCTTTCGGAGCATTGCTGGCAGATTAATGCAGCAAAATGCTCTACTGTCCAATTATAGACACATATTTCAGAGATGTATACTGGCAACATTATTCAAGCCATGGCCCTTTAGTATAACTAGCCCACAACAATCAAATCTCAAAGGTGCCATCAACCAGGCGTCTACATAAACTTTATTGGCTGTTAGTGTAGGTTTTTTCTGGGTGGCCAAAGTATTGCGAAGGATTGCCACCCTGTGTAAGGTATTTCTGCCTTGTGCCCAGTGTTTCCTGTGGACCCAGACCTGTCACGACCCTAACCAAGTTAAAATGAAATAAATAAATAGAAATATTTAAGTTAGCAATATGTAATCCAAAACCCAAAGTAAAGCCAAAACCCAGGATGTTAGCGATTACCCCAACTGGTTTTGTACGGGCTTTGCTTTATTTACATTGCACCGTTCTCACTGTAATAAAAAACGGCTTGCAGCAAGTCATACATTTGCATTGATGCATGATGAGAGATGATGGGAAAAATGAAAAGAAATCACATTTTCTTTTAATATTACAAGGCAAAATGAAGGACAAGGATTATGATGTATAGTACGACTCTGTATATTTCAATGTATTTTACTGCAGTGATCACTGGCCCACTCTTAACCAACCTTTACTAAGTGAGGTTGCATACCAGGTTCTTCCTGCCACGAGTAAAGCACCTCGTTATCAGAGACAGAGAGAGTGTCGGTGCAGCGGATGGTCTCAATGGCTGTTTTCTAATTATGCTCTTTCATTTATTGTGGAGCAGAAGGAGGCCTGCTGAAATCGCAGTGTCTATTAGCGGCCGCTGTCGAGGGGTTTCTCCCCATTACCTTTAGATTGGATCTTTCATCATCCCAAATTGACATTTATGCTTTTACTCCTATTGTTTCTCCGGTTTCGGGATGCTCACGTCCGACGATTTGTTTTCATTTGTGTCACTTGGTCGAGTGCCCCATGATGCCCTACTTCTCACTCATTCCATCATCAGCTTTCGACCACAAAATGGAGAGCGAGACGGAGAGACAGTGTTTTATTACTAACTACCAGTACTAACTACAGTGCCTATTTTAATGGCACGTTCTTTAGCCAGTGGTGGAATCTGTCTCATCAGTATTTGGATGCAGAGAAGAACTGGCATAAATACAAGCAACAGAGTTTGGATAAAATTAAAGCACACTAAAATTGTCATTAAGAAATAACAAATGAAACAGTATATTATTAGCATTTGCTTGAACAGAATAAGGTTGGCCTCGTCTATGCAACACACGTCTGTCAGACTTGGATAGACCCTTAACTTGTCACAATGTATTGTGTAGTGAGTTTGATTTTGAATGGATATAATTGCCATAATTCCATCAAAAACTAAATTATCTCATTCACAAAAGTATTCAGACCCTTTATTTAATATTTTGTAGAAGTCCCTTTGGCACCAATTACAGCTGCTGTTGTTTTTCAATATGTCTTTAAAAGCTTTGCAGGCCTGAATTTGGGCAGTTGAAGTTCTTCTTCTTTTTTTTGATTTAGTAGTAGTTACTTTGTAAATAATCACGCTATACTGAAGATCTTCATAGATCAGTAGTAGAAGAAAGTTTACAAGGTCGCTTTGTATTAGTAAGTCTGTGAAAATGACAAGCATAATATATTCTCACATTACAGCTGTGTGATACCAACAGCTGTGTATTCTGGGTGTCTGCTGGTTCCCAGAGCCTGACAGCACTAAGAATACTGTGCTTTTTGTCACACTAAAAAATCTTGGAGGAATAAAGGTATCAATAGTGAACGATTCAGACTAGAGCTATTTGGGATCAGTTGTGGCTTTGATTTAAGGGCACTACAGTTTGAAGTTGGTTTAATACTTAAGAATGAGCTCTTCTTTTGCAGTCCTGTCAATATTCCTGTCCTAACATTGCACTGCTGATATAGCTCTGAGTGGAACAACAGCCTTTTCTATCTTTTGGAATGATCAGACTACAAATCTTTACTCTTAACAGAATGTTCTACTCTACATTGTCCCTAGGTGAGAGTAAGTAAGCGAATGTGTGAGAATTTGATGCACTGTGGTTGTTGCCTGGTACAGGGTATATTTCTGCCTTGTACCCAGCGGTTCTGGGTGGCCACCCGAGCAACCTAGGAGAAAAAAATGTCATTGCAATTTTGATGATGTTGTCAATTACACATGTTTGTTCATCACCAACATTTTCAGTAATTATATATGTTGAATATTTGAAAAGTTGGTAAACATGGTGTTCATTGTGTAACCAAGGGCCTTTTTAGGTACTTTGGTTTCCTTCTCTATCCCAAAAACGTACATGTAGATAGATTTGCTACTCTAAATTGGCCCTTAACTGTAAGCGATTGTGAAAAGGTTTGGGAATTAATTAATTGATAATTGTATTTATTTATTATTGATTGATTACTGACTATTTTATTGTAAAATACACAAATACTTACATATTGTTTATTGAGCGTAATAAATGAATATTTGCTTACCTAAAACTACAAAGCTTAAAATGCACGTATTATTTATTTACTTATTTATTATTGTTGTAATATTATTATCATCATCATCACTGTGTTGAACTAGCCCACCCTCACTAAAATTCAGGTTATAATCTCAGCGGTAGTATCAGCTAGCCGGGCCAGACATTGGTCTGATGTCTGGGATGGCCGGAGGCCTGCAATGCACTGGTGCCCTGTCCAAGGTACACCCAGTGCACCCACTTCCCTTGTGTTCTTTGTGTTCAGTTACAGTAAAAATGTATAAAACATTAGTTTTACTAAACAGGGATGGTTGTTTTTTCCAGGAGGTAAATAAGGACAGAGATCTGTATGCTACTGATGTCACACACACACACACACACACACACACACACAGTGACAACACAGCCATTTCACATTCAGCCAGTTGCGCTCTGAAAGCTGATGATGCGTGCAGAGGTTGCATATGAAGAATGCTTTCTCATGAATATAAAAACAACTTTTTCAACAGTCATGAAAGGCCTGATGGGATACAGTTAGGCCTATATCTCTCTTGACTTCTTTTTGCCTGTACTGCTGATATTTGTTCTCCTGCTTAGAGAAACAGACGATTAGTTTTACTGCTTTTCCTGGAAGCATCAACAAGGTTTTATGCCTGGGCTTTTTAGAGGAACCAGGAAAATAATCGCACTTTATCATTTTAACGACGTGGATTACACTGGCTGCTTAGGGCTGGTAATGTGAATGAGCCACTGTGTGCGTTTAAATTAAGAACACCGTAATGGGCATGTTCGGAAAGAAATATCAGTAGAATTTAGAACAGCATGAGCTTTAAATAGTCAGAAAAACAGCTTTCTGTCCTCAGTTACTACATCTGTGATGATAATGAAGAACTGCTGGTTTCCTGTTTGCCTCTGTGTGCTGTGTTCTAGTTACCAAAGGCTTTCTGAAAGCCTGGGGGAAGGCCATGGGTCAGGTTTAGATTGACTGTGTTAATTGACTCTGTATAAGACTGGTAATGCAGTTATAGGACCAGGGGAAAATACATTATATGGAAAAAAGTATTGAGACAACCTTCCAACCAGTTTCTTCTTCTATCCCAGCATACCTGTACCCCTGTTCACCTACTGAGGTCTTAACAAGTTTGGTTTGGAGGAAATCCGATGGACTGCACAGATCCATGACCTCAACCCTATTAAATCCTTTTGGATTGGAGCATTGATTGCAAGCAAGTCCTTCTTGTCCCACATCAGAGCCTGTCCTCAAAGATGGTCTTTTAACTTACTGGGAGCAAAGTCCTACAGACACGTTAAAGAAGGGGGGGATTTGTCAGTGGTGGCAACTTGGCAGTGGTGGGCTTGTACCAATGACCTTTCGATCTAAATTCTAGTACCTTAAACCTTGGGCTAATGCTAGTTCCCTTCAGTGTGGCACTGTAGTATCTTTCCAACAAGTCATTTCATTTTAAGCCTTCTTCTCGGGAGCGTTCTCTTATCTAGGTTTTCAGACAGACCCAATGTTTAAAGGACATGAATTGTCTAGGGTTTAAGACCCTCTAAGACCCACCACCACCAAGCTACCACTGCTAGTCAGTTTTGCTCACACGACCCTTAACACTTACTTACCTTGATTATTGTTATTCAATTTTGGAAAAAGACTTTTTGCTAAATGTCCCCTTAAACATATAAACTGTTTATTGTGAGCTTAGTAGGGCATGTGTTTCCTAGCTAATATGACACAAGCATGAGATCGACATGTACAATGCCATGTACCAAGTGTTGACTGAAATGATATAACTAGGGTCCTACTACATTTACGGGAAAATGTGCTTAATATCACAGACCTCATTTTCTTTTTAAATCACAGATTTCACAGATTTTTGAAGAAAAGACACACATTTCACAGCAGTCATTAAAATATACTCCTAAACTGAATGATAGAATTCATGGAAGCTAAGTTTTCCAAACCCAGTAACTCAAGTTGTGTTTTTAGCTGCTTTACACTCCAACATCTTGGACATTTTGACTAACCGACTGCTAACTGAATTGCCGTAGGATTGTTAGGACCGCCTCAAGTTAACCAGTAAACGTGAGGCACTTGAATACTATTCGAATGAAAAATTTTAAATCGCTAAACACAAACCACAAAACTATTGGACACTCGTACAGTAGAAACACACTCTCAGAGATGCTACATGATGCTTCACCTTCTGGCTGCTTGATGGACAGACCTGGGTTTGGCAGACATGAAAGCACAACAGTGACAGCCGTGACATTAACAGCGTCCAAAACCTTTGGAACTAATTAAAACACCAACTGCAATTCAGATCTAATAAGTGTCCAACCTCACTAGTCTCTCAAGTATGTGTGTGATGCACAGCGACATTTTGGCACCCTGTCCAGGGACTATTCCTGCTTTGTGCCCAGAGTTTTCTGGATAAGCTCCAAAACCCATTCTGTCTCTGCTCAGGATAAAGCAGATGCATTTACATCTGTAGCATTTACAAGACACATCTTCAATGTGAACTAATCTATGAGACGATGTTTGTTCTTTTCCTCATTATGTTCCTTCTCTTTTTATTTATTTACTCCTTTATCAGGAGCATCTATACCTTGTTTGTCTTTATACTTGCACCTGGTAAAAAATCAGGCCACTTCTAGTGCTTCACTATTATAGTAGCATGCTGATAAGCACTTCTACTACTTCCCTTCCTCTGGGAATGTGGCTTCTGAGGACAGGATGCATGTATCTTCTACCTGGAGATGAGCCACACTCAGTCTTAAACACAGACTAGGGGACTGCATACACACATTAATGATGTCTGGCCCTATTTTGGGGACGACTGGGTGACGAAATAGGCTCGATCTCGCATACCTTTACAAGAACGTCTACTAACAGCCCTAAATGTGTGTGTGTATTAGCCATTGTCTGTGTGTAGTCCTTATTGAATGTATTTGAGCTTTTCCTGTAAATGCACCAGACGCTGATCACTAATCAGATCTGATGACGGTGTAAATGTGTGTATGAATTTGTGTCTGATTTAATGTCCCCGCTCTTGCGTGGTGTTAAACAGTCTGACTGCCTGGGGTACAAAAGTCTTCATTGTTTAATAAGTGAGTTAGCAGATGTATAAATATGAGTATATTTTTTTGTGATTGATTGACGCTCTTTTCAGGTCGTATTCCTGCCTTGTACCCAGTATTTCTGTGCAGCAGCAGGTCTACTACGACTGTGACCAGAATAAAGCACTCTGGCCAAAATAAATCAATTACTAAAAAGGAATGAATTTATGAATGAATACATGAATGAATGTTATTCACCCCTGATTGCTTTCACCAGCTAGCAGGTTATAGCAGCTTAGAGCTTATTTACACACTGATCCAGTTGTGGCTTTGCTTCTCTGAAGCTGCTCTCGTAAGCTTGTTACACACCCTGACCATTACATCTCTCCAAACACACACACAAACACACAAATAAACACTACTACACACACATACAATCTCCTGTTTCCCCCAGGTTGGTAGGATTAAGACCTTTTCGTGTCTGTTTGTTTTGTTTTGTTGGTTATTATTTCTTGGCTGGAGTAGAATTTAGCTTGAGCCTCATTCGTTTGTTAAATCCCTCTACTCTCTGCTCTCTCTCTCTCTAGCTCTCTGTGGATCAATCCCTCATAAACAAACACACATATACACACACTTCTGTTTTTTCTTTTATACTCTTAGAGACTGATAATTGAAGAGGCCTTTTTTAGTGTCTCTTCAGTGATATGGATTTAAACCTTGCAGAGAAGAAAACAAATTAAAGGTGAGCAGCAAGAATGCATTAATATCTCCAGTGAAATTCTCCATAAATAAAAAAGCACTGCGCCTTGATTTTCTTTTTCTGCAGATATAAAAGAGATTAATGTCATTGCATTGCTAAAGGCCAGGCTATTTACATACCGTACTCTTCAATTATGTCTGTTAATAATGTTGTTCAAAAAATAATCCCAAATCCTATTTTCTGATGCTGAATTTTTGAGAGGGAATTGGTAATGTAGGCCATCGGATCAGTTGTATTTGTCTACGTTGTTATATGGGTAACACGACCTAAATAAATATAATGAGAAATATAATGAGTGCAGATCCTGTGAGGAAAATTATGAGGCATGGTTTAGGTCCACTTGTCCTCTTTAAAAGAAAGTGTCAATGCAAACCAATAGAAAGTCATTCTTACTAATCAGAGATTAGTATATTATTATGTATTATTATAATGTATACACTGATCAGCCATAACATTAAAACCACCTCCTTGTTTCTACACTCACTGTCCACTTTATCAGCTCCACTTACCATATAGAAGCACTTTGTAGTTCTACAATTACTGACTGTAGTCCATCTGTTTCTCTACATACTTTTTTAGCCTGCTTTCACCCTTTTTGTTCTTCAATGCTCAGGACCACCACAGAGTAGGTATTATTTTGGTGGTGGATCATTCTCAGCACTGCAGTGACACTGACATGGTGGTGGTGTGTTAGTGTGTGTTGTGCTGGTATGAGTGGATCAGACACAGCAGTGCTGCTGGAGTTTTTAAATACCGTGTCCACTCACTGTCCACTCTATTAGACACTCCGACCTAGTTGGTCCACGTTGTAGATGTAAAGTCAGAGACGATCGCTCATCTGTTGTTGCTGTTTGAGTTGGTCATCTTCTAGACCTTCAATAGTGGTCACAGGACGCTGCCCACGGGGCGCTGTTGGCTGGATATTATTGGTTGGTGGACTATTCTCAGTTCAGCAGTGACAGTGAGGTGTTTAAAAACTCCATCAACGCTGCTGTGTCTGATCCACTCATACCAGCACAACACACACTAACACACCACCACCATGTCAGTGTCACTGCAGTGCTAAGAATGATCCACCACCTAAATAATACCTGCTCTGTGGGGGTCCTGGGAGAGTCCTGACCATTGAAGAACAGCATGAAAAGGGGCTAACAAAGCATGCAGAGAAACAGATGGACTACAGTCAGTAATTGTGGTACTATAAAGTGCTTCTGTATGGTAAGTGGAGCTAACATGATATGTTATGGCTGATCAGTGTATGCACTGAAAGAAATGATGTTAATCATTCAAGTATCAAGTCAGAGATGCAAAGAATGTACTAAGGCTGTTTTTTCCTTCATTTTGTCACCCGTGTGTTTGCAATGTCAGTGTTATACATAACCTAGTTAGTACGCATTAATATACTGATATTAGAGACTTTAAATTGTAAACACCTCTTTTCAGACGCCCTCTGTTCAGATCACTGATAGTGTGTGTGACAGACAGGATGAAGCACTAGATATGGTCATGTGTCTGCTGTCATGGATCAACAAGCGGGAGATAAGCAGGGAGGAAATGTGAAGCTAAGAGAGAAAGAGAGAGAGGAAGAAAGAGCGAGAGAGATAGTGCTAGTGTGTGTTTCTGAGAAGGACGGATACAGGCTTCATCTTTATTGCATTGTGTTGTGTTTCGTAGAATGGCCGTCATTATTGTAGTGTAAAGCTGTAAATCTGCTCCCCCTTTTCTCACACCCCATCCTTTTTTTCCGCTGTCACTAGTCAGAGGAAATAAATGTAATATGAGAACGAGTTTTTTCTGTTTTCTTTCCGCTCTGAAATTATATTTTCAACAACAGCCTGCCACTGTGCAGTCATGTCAACACCATGAAGTCAGGACCCAGCCATTTTTGGGTAGTGCACAGCTTGGCTAAGTCTAAGACGATTAGTGCACAGAAAGTGTAACACAGTTATTACATTTTATACTCTGGATTACTAAACAATAGTATATAAAACTGTTTTATTATGAAAGTAATAGGGCAGCACGGTGGGTAGCACTTTCGCCTCACAGCAAGAAGGTCCTGGGTTCGATTCCTAGGTGGGGTGGGCCGGGTCCTTTCTGTGTGGAGTTTGCATGTGTGAGTTTCCTCCAGGAACTCCGTTTTCCTCCCACGGACGTGCAAGTGAGGTAAACTGGAGATACAAAATTGTCCATGACTGTGTTTAACATTAAACTTGAACTGGTTAATCTTGTGTAACCAGTAACCAACTGTACTGTCATGAATGTAACCAAAGTGTGTAAAACATGATGTTAAAATCCTAATAAATAAATAAATAAATAAACAACAATAAATCAAAGAACATAATAGGAGGAAAGCGTGGAATCTTTCCCACTCATAGTAACTGATGCAGCTTGCTTGTTTGAGTCTATCTTGCTTTGCGTTTTAGTTTACTTGTTTATTTGAACAATCCACATTTTGTATATTTTGCTTCAATTTTGAACAAATCAACTTTTAAATAAATAGAAATATTTAAACTGAAGGTATATTTTACAGTGGTTGGTAGGTTCAGTTTCCTCGCAATGCAGTAACGCTTCTCAGGATGCCAATCCGTCGCATGACCTTGGGCAACCTCCTCCCCTCCCGGACATAGCCAATTATATCTATATGTAGACTCCTAACCGGCTGAGAGCCCCGCTCGGGTTTTGAACCCAGGTAATGATTGCAAAAAAAAGGAAGTAAAAAATGAACAAATCATGCTGTTTGTGTGTTTGTTTGCTGAATGTTAGAAATAGCTGAAGGCTTAAGTTGGAATTATCAAGCCATACCAAGCAATACAAAGCAATACAGCGGCACAAACACACACACACACACACACACAATGACTGACCACATTAAGTATTACACTCAAGCAAACAATCATGTCAGTTAATGATGCCTTATAAAGTATGCATGAGCTGCTTCCAGCAACATTAGCGTAGCTTAAAAGTAGCACAAGAGAGATTTTGCCCTCTAATGAGCGTCTTAACATTGCTGTCACTGCATTGCTTCCAAACACCGTAGCATAGCTGTATACTGCCAGTGCAAATCATCACCAGCTGTGGCATCCTGCCTCCACCAATTCCCCTCTCTGATTTAACCTCAGCCATCAGATCGAATACATTCTTGCTGCGGTGCAAAACTATTTCCAAATATTCTCTCAATCTATCGTGGCAAATGCTAGACCCCCGGTTTTCCCTTTTTCCAGCACATTTCAACATCAGTGTAATAAGCCATATGCTAAAGGTTTGTGTTTGTGTCTTTGCACAGGAGCGTCGAACCACCACAGCCAGTCGACCCTGCGGCCTCCACTGCCTCCACCTCACAACGCCCAGTCTCTCTCCCACCATCAGACCTCGGCCAACTCGCTGAACCGCAACACACTGAGCAGCAGACGCAACCCTGTTCACGTTCCATCCACTGCCCCTGGGGAGGCACCAACCACCCCTGAGTCAGTGCAGCTGCAGGACAGCTGGGTGCTTAACAGCAACGTACCGCTGGAGACAAGGTCAGAGTCCAGGCTCGCTCAGACACAAAGCTGTGCCGTGTTATGTGCATAATTGCTGGATTTAATAAATCATGTGAAAGATGTAATTAACAACGATAAGCAATGTACACAGTTTAAAACACTGAGCTGTAGTACTTATAGTTCTAAATCCTGGAATGTAGCTAGTGTGAAGGGTAATCATTACAGTTATTATAACAATTTATGCTGAACCAGTTTACAATGTGCTATTATACCACTGAGTAAAAATAAAGAGAAATACATTATATGGATTTTAACAAACCTAGAGGGAATGAAAGGCAATACACTAAACATCCAACAAAACAGCAAATTAAGAATAAACAGAACATAATGGCACAAAACAAATGAAGAAAAACTACCCTAAATGTTACTACACATTCTGCAATCAATAATCAATAAGTGGCTTATATTTTAACTAAATATATTTTTTTATTTCATAGTTTTTATGTGGCTTTTATTCACTTTTGTTACACTAATATATTACTTAAAAGAAGTGTTTTGTTTGCATAAAGCTAGCGTAATAGACCATATATTTTTTTATTTTATTGGTTCTAAAGTACTTGGACACCTGACTTGTTAGGCATGTTTGACATCCTATGTCAAAACCATTGGCAATTCCATTGAGTTGGAAGGGAATTGGTTCAGTAAAAGACTTGCGTCTATGACAGCTGCCTCTCACAATACACATTGCAATTAATCCCAAGCTTGTTCAATGGGATTGAGGTTTGAACCCTGTACAGCCCACACCTATTTTTAATGGATTGCTCTTTGTGCACAGCAGCACAGTTGTTCTGTATCAGAAATGGCACTTACCCAAACTGTTGCCACAAAACAACACAGAATTTGTTATATACTGAACTGATTTTATATACCTGTTAGCAAGAGGTGTGACTAAAATAATTGAACTCAGTGTCCACTTATCTTTAGCCATTTACACAGTGTTTCAGCTACACCTATTTCCATAAATTTGTGTGTATATATATATATATATATATATATATATACGTATATATATATATATAATCCTTGCTCAGATTGTATACAGTCACAGTACTGTAAATCGCTTTGAATAAAGCCGCCTGCTAAACGTTGAAAGTTTGATTGTACGTAAATGACAGTACTGTAGCTAACATCATAGCCAACATATTAATGCCCATGATTTTAGAATGAGATCCAGCAAGCTCACTGGCAGGTGTTTGCATAATTGGCCATACAGTGTATGGAAAAAAATGACGTTATTTACATATAATAATAATAATAATAATAATACCGGTAATAATAATAATAATAATAATAATAATAATAATAATACCGGTAATAATAATAATAATAATAATAATATTAATAATATTATGACATTATTTCATGCACATGAAAGCAGCATTATTATAAAGTACCGTACTATAATAGTGCTGCATTATTTCATTCTCCATGTGCAAATTTTTAATTGCCCTGATATTACAAAGCTTAATTATTTGGAGTTAATCTCCTGGAATGTGATCTGCCCACAGGCCTTGTGTCAGCCTTTAATTTATGAGGGAAAATCAGTCAACAAAAAACATTTAAAGTGAGAAATGACTTCATCTTGCTGTAATGACTGCAATAGTTACAGTATTAAACTTTATTTTATTTAAAGTGTATTCAAACTAATTCAGTACCTTGACAAGAGATCTGACAAAAGCAGTACACACCCAGACTCAAGCTAAGATAGCGTGAGTGTATTTTCTGTTTATAGCTGTCACTTTAAAACAAGTAGTTTGCAAGTTTGCATTTTTCTGGCTAAACATGCTACTACAGTGCCAGAAAGCATGGAGCAAAAGTGCAGATTTATTCTAATGTTTATTCCATGGTGATCCATAGCCTGTTTTATCCTGCTGATTTTCTTTTCTGTATCTCTTGATCTATTACTTCTCTTTCCTTCTCTTTTTTTCTTTTTCTTACTTGTCTTTGTCTTTTCTATTTCTCTCTGTTTTATTTTCATACCTGTTAAAGTTCCCCCACTGGCCAGTCAGTCACCCCACTAGCCCTGGATAAGAGAGGTGTGTGTGTGTGCTGCATGCACTATTCATGAGCCCGGGGCGGTATGTTTAATTCAGCCGGACAGGGTTCAGGCCTGTAGGAACTGCAGGTGCCTGACTGGCATGTAATTAAAAAGGTCTGATTGGATCTACTGTATGTCGGCAGTGCCCACCCAGTACCCTCAGATGTGAGTACTGCTGGGGTCTCTGTGTTCAGAGCTGAAGAGTTGCAGGCCTTTATTGTAATGAGGCAGGTTGCTTCTCGCCACTGAGGTGCCAGGTGTAGCCCCGTACCTGCAGGTTTAACGAATTAACCCGATATACTGTATGCTTAACTAAGGGAGAAGCTGCACGGTGGCTAAAGAGCCACAAACCAAAAAGGGAAAGGGTTGCCTAAATAATGGAAATTAGCAGAAGATTTTACTCATCCCGTAGCAGATATAGTCGGCAAAATCCAATTGAAAGCGGCCACTTCGGTAAAATTCTCTAGCACAGCAGAGCTGACTTCTCGAACTTGTGGGTTCGAATCTCAGCTCTGCAGGCTGGGCGCATGTAGGAAGGGATTCCTCATGACTGATGCAATTATGACCTCTGCTGGTTGATTACTGGCACCTTCACAGAGTCGAGGGATAATGTGATCAGGTCGTGACTCTCCATGTGCAAAGTTGATCCACATATGAATCTCGTGCAGGTGAAAAGATGCAGTCGGCTACTGCACACATGTCGAGGGGGCGTGTGTCAGTAACAGCTCTCCTCAGTCATAGTGAAAGTCAGCATCAGTAGATAGGAAGCGTAATGCAATAGGGTCATTGGATATGATTAGACTGGTGGAAAAATGGAGAAAAAAGAAAACAGTCACTTTACTTTCTGATGCTGCCGTCCTCATATGTGGGGGCCATTCATAAGAGGACAGTCATGTCGCTTCTGAAGGGCATGGTTCTGTAACTCGTGCCCCCTGCTGGTCTCTGCTATTTTGCTTAGTGGCATTTGCAGGAGCATGTGCTTGGTTTCACATATACAGTACACACACACTGGTATTTTGTTCGGTCAGTTGTTACTTCTGATTCAGTTTAAATGATTCATTCTTTACTGTTGTTTGAATAATCTGTGAAGGAGGTGGACAAAACAACAGAAACACTACATTAAAAGGAGTTTAACATATAATACAGACATGTTGCATTGGATGAATTGCTATTAAACAGCATGTATCAGCTGTAAAATGCTCTAACAGTGTGAGAGTTAAACAAAATAAAGCAACCAGCGGAGTGCATATTATAACTGAACATGTTCATGAACTGAACTTATTGTGGTTTAATACACAGTCGCTTGATCAGGCTGTAGACGGAGCCAAAAGAACACTGCTTAGCTGGCAAGCTGGAGGGCTGTGTCTCAACCCGCACACAAAATCCTCAAAAGCCTTAAAATAGTAGCCTCGCCATTGGTTGAAATCTAATTTAGCACATTATATATTTAATATATGAGATGGAATTTGGAACACAGCCGCTCTCTTCAGCTCTGTATGCAGTGTAATGCAGTGAGTTTGATGCTGATATATTATGTGTAAGTGATGCTCCTGATCCATTTCATTAGTTTTATATATCTGTTCTCAGCCTATGGCGAATCTAGCGGCTGTAGCAGCCTCGGTAACCACCTCCCCCCTCGTGTCTACGTATAGTGAAGACACAATGTTTCTGTTTTTTTTAGGATGGTAATGCTCTTCTATACACAGATCAGCCATACCATTAAAACCACCTCCTTGTTTCTACACTCACTGTCCATTTTATCAGCTCCACTGACCATATAGAAGCACTTTGTAGTTCTACAATTACTGACTGTAGTCCATCTGTTTCTCTACATGCTTTGTTAGCCCCCTTTAATGCTGTTCTTTAATGGTCAGGACCCCCACAGGACCACCACAGAGTAGGTATTATTTGGGTGGTGGATCATTCTCAGCACTGCAGTGACACTGACATGGTGGTGGTGTGTTAGTGTGTGTTGTGCTGGTATGAGTGGATCAGACACAGCAGCACTGATGGATTTTTAAACAACTCACTGTCACTGCTGGACTGAGATTAGTCCACCAATCAAAAACAAAGCATGCAGAGAAACAGAAAAACTACAGTCAGTAATTGTAGAACTACAAAGTGCTTCTATATGGTCAGTGGAGCTGATAAAATGGACAGTGAGTGTAGAAACAAGGAGGTGGTTTTAATGTTATAGCTGATCAGTGTATATTGCTTCATTCATTCAAAAGTTGTTCAATCGTTGTTGATAGGCTTGTCAGCTGCCAGTTTAATACGATTACAACCAGTCATAGCCACCAGAAGGAAGATGGAGGTATAGGACTGAGTAAGCTATTAGCTTTACTTGATAACTAGCTACTATGCTGCAAATAAACAGAAACTTTCATAATGAACTTTCAAACACAGTTTAAGAAATAGGCATGTTATGCTGGCCTTTTTAAACCAGCCACAAATGACTTGAAAACTCTTAATTGTGTTTTTCCTTCTTAAGCTAAACATGTCACTATTATGCCGAGGGCTTGTTTTTGTTTATGCAACCCCATTTTCAGCACAAGACTGGGGGGCGTTTATTGATGATGCAAGCAGGATGTAATTTTCTCACATTGTGGGCCTGTTGTGTTCAAGAATCTTTATCATATAATCAGATTAGAAGACTTTTTATAGTCTCTGTACATTAGGAGTATTTATTATTGTAGATATGCTAATCATAGTAATCATATTTTAAACATTATAATGATTTGGCTTGGTCTGCTAATTAAACATACTGAATCGCCGTCTATTAATGCTGTTTAATAAGTTTAGCTAATTGGCTGACGTTGGATATCTGTGTGGATGCTGGTGCGTTAAATCAAGCTCTTGATTTATATGTTTTAATGTAATGGTTCTTTATTGTTGTAGCACATCACTGAAACAATGATGTAAACATTTTAAGGAATATAGACTTTTAAAGGAATGGTCAAAACATTCAGTCAGCAACTGAACTGAACAAATGCAATGAAAAATTTTATTTACGGTAGTTTGAGACATGTCAAACTATTTTATAGTGTGTTTCACAAAGTAGAGGTCTGATTTAAGGTATCATACCCTTGCATTCTCTCAGCGCTATATCTTGAACCTGCCTACCCATACTTTATACCAGCTTTGTTCATCTCATGTCCTGCAGGTGCCATTTGTTACGACTTCGCCATTTGTTACACACACTCCAAGTGACTGCAGGCATTATGAGGTTTGTAGGAGGCCTAGAAGGACAAAAACTATGTAAACAGATCATTTAAGAAAAGAGAATGGGAATGCAGGACTATACTACAGTGCAGTACAGTGTAGATCTTCCTTAGCTTGGCACATTTACAGTTGATTTATTGATTGATTGATATGTGAATTGATTGATCAATCAATCCCTGAAGTGTTACAGCAGCAATTCACAAACATCACAAGTATCACACAAAACACGCCAATGTAGTGCAATAAAATAAAAATTTAAATGGAATGTAATGAAACCTAATGCAAAAATAAGATATAAAAACCGAATAAATATAAAAAATATTAGAATATAAGAACATACACTGATCAGCCATAACATTAAAACCACCTCCTTGTTTCTACACATATTGTCCATTTTATCAGCTTCACTTACCATATAGAAGCACTTTGTAGTTCTACAATTACTGACTGTAGTCCGTCTGTTTCTCGGCATGCTTTGTTAGCCCCCTTTCATGCTGTTCTTCAATGGTCAGGACCCCCACAGGACCACCAGAGAGTAGGTATTATTTAGGTGGTGGATCATTCTCAGCACTGCAGTGACACTGACATGGTGGTGGTGTGTTAGTGTGTGTTGTGCTGGTGAGTGGATAAGACACAGCAGCGCTGTTGGAGTTTTTAAACACCTCACTGTCACTGCTGGGCTGAGAATAGTCCACCATCCAATAACATAAAACCAACAGCGCCCCGTGGGCAGCGTCCTGTGACCACTGATGAAGGTCTAGAAGATGACCAACTCAAACAGCAGCAATAGATGAGTGATCGTCTCTGACTTTACATCTACAAGGTGGACCAACTAGGTAGGAGTGTCTAATAGAGTGGACAGTGAGTGGACACAGTATTTAAAAACTCCAGCAGCGCTGCTGTGTCTGATCCACTCATACCAGCACAACACACACTAACACACCACCACCATGTCAGTGTCACTGCAGTGCTGAGAATCATCCACCACCTAAATAATACCTGCTCTGTGGTGGTCCTGTGGGGGTCCTGACCATTGGAGGACAGGGTGCAAGCAGGCTAAAAAAGTATGTAGAGAAACAGATGGACTACAGTCAGTAATTGTAGAACTACAAAGTGCTTCTATATGGTAAGTGGAGCTGATAAAATGGACAGTGAGTGTAGAAACAAGGAGGTTGTTTTAATGTTATGGCTGAGTAGTGTATTTCTTATGAATGCTTTCTAAGATCATTTACTATACACTTTAAAGTTATTTTCCTTTGATATTACTGTAAATAATTGTGATACATGGACAATGATTAGCAAGCAGCACAGTAGCAAGGTTCATAATCTTGTTACCTTAAAGCTCCAAGTTCCCAGGTTGTAGCCGCTTCTATAGTACACTAAGTAAATGTGCTTTTCTATGTTATGGACTGTGATTGACACCCTGTGTAATTATTTAAGCCATTCAGCCAGACATTATTAATTATTTCCAATATATAATAAAGCTCAAAGTGTCAGCCACTAATGAGTCTGACATCCTTACAATAACTAAGCCAACTATTATGCAAATATAAAGTTTGATTCCTTTGGTCAGACAACTAGCGCACAGCCAACATCAAACACATCACGTCATGCAGTACGTTAGCATGTTGGATTTGAAAAGATACCACATATGTCAGAGTGGGGGGTTAGATGAGCAGAAGCCCTATGAAGGACTGGCAGCCTGTTGATGAGAATGTATGTAATAAATAATGATGAATGAGTGTGACTGAAATGCTCAGAATATGTTGGAGTGTTTCTGAGAAAGGTTCAAGGATCATTGAGTGAGCACGTATGTGGTATTTTAAAGTCTATCTCTCCACCTAACGTGTAAGGAAATGAAAATCAGTGGAACCGACGTGACTTCTTAGCTCTCGTTGATGTTTAAAAAACTTGGCCCGCTGTGTGTTGTGAATGAGGTTTAAAGTCATTTCATTGTGTAAAGTGATCGATAATACTGGCCCAGATTGTAGATGTGACAGACATAACAACACAATACAAGCACCGGGGGTTTCTTATTTATATTTGCAGCATAACGTTCATCACCGTTCCCTTCGGATATGAAACCCATCAAATTAAGATGACAACGGGTTTTATCAGATTTAAAGGAGAAGTGAAGAGATGGGTGCTGAGCCTGTAGTTTTTATTAGTGCTATTGCTAACATGATGCTGTAGATGCCAAGCTTGTCTTCACTGCGTGTATTTAGAATTGTGTCTTTGACTTTATTGCATCGTCTTCAGCTGAAATCCATATTTCCAGTCTCTGGTGTCTTTGACGTGACTCAATATAAACTAAATTGTCCACACTAAATAAAAGCTGCCTACAAGTACCATCCTATAATAAACATTGTTAAGGAAGCAGGCTGTGTAACTGAATCCTCTGTCTGCCGAGACATGACACTGTTGTCCCTAACAGTCTTTTTAAAGCTCCAAATGGCGGTCAACAGCCCAAAAAACTCTTACCCTTCTTCCTGCACCCCCTTGCCAGCGAGCAGCCCCTTTCTCTCAGCAGCTTTTAATTGGGGTTCTATTAGCGCAGATGGACCACCTGTAACACATACACATACACTGATCAGCCATAACATTATAACCACCTCCTTGTTTCTACACTCACTGTCCATTTTATCAGCTCTACTTACCATATAGAAGCACTTTGTAGTTCTACACTTACTTACTATAGTCCATCTGTTTTTAGCCTTCAGTTTTTAAATACCATGTCCACTCACTGTCCACTCTATTAGACACTCCTACCTAGTTGGTCCACCTTGTAGATGTAAAGTCAGAGACGATCGCTCATCTATTGCTGCTGTTTAAGTTGGTCATCTTCTAGACCTTCATCAGTGGTCACAGGACACTGCCCATGGGGCACTGTTGGCTGGATGTTTTTGATTGGTGGACTATTCTCAGTCCAGCAGTGACAGTGAGGTGTTTAAAAACTCCATTAGCACTGCTGTGTCTTATCCACTCATACCAGCACAACACACACTAACACACCACCACCATGTCAGTGTCACCGCAGTGCTGAGAATGATCCACCACCCAAATAATACCTGCTTCCTGACCATTGAAGACCAGCATGAAAGGGGGCTAACAAAGCATGCAGAGAAACAGATGGACTACAGTCAGTAATTGTAGAACTACAAAGTGCTTCTATATGGTAAGTGGAGCTGATAAAATGGACAGTGAGTGTAGAAACAAGGAGGTGGTTTTAATGTTATGGCTGATCAGTGTATATAGACTCACCCTCCCACCCATAATTCACCAGCTCATTTAGACCATGTTCTAATTCGTTAGCTGCAACACTCATTACATTGTAGTGATGGTGGTCATGCATGGATGATCCAGTGGACTTATCTGTGGTGCCCATCCAGAATCTTGCTGGGACTGCCCAGCATGGCACATTTAGCCTTAAAGAGTTCAGTTCATAAGTTTAGAACTGACCAATCAAATCAGATTCCTTCAGAAAACATATTGAAATTTGACATGTTGTGGTGCACACATTCAAGAAAGAACAATGTGGAAATAATAGCTAATTTGTAAGCTAACATTAACCAAACTTGCTAATTCAATCCGGTTAATTCGAATAATGAATAATTTAAAGTTAGCACTACATTTGCAACGTCACATTAGTTTTCACATTAGCGACATCATTAGGACAGAAATACTTGCTTTCTGACTCGATTGCTTTTATAACAGCTCTCCATGCATATTTTATTTTTGTATGAAGCGGTGCTTCTCAACTTTTTAATCAGATGGGCTGCCATGGGCCATAGAAGTCTTGTGCATATTTTTTTGGGTCATAAAAGAAAACTGGAATACTTGAAGTATCTACAAAGAAAACGTTTCAGCTCCTCTCAGACAGTGATCCAAGATCTGCATGTATCACAGACTCTATAGCTGGACGTCAACCACAATTTCTGCTTCATCATCATGTCTCTTATTTATAATTTATCAAAGATATTTAAATAGTCATCCAATAATAAATATTTCAAGAATTAAATATATATATATATAAACTTGCTTGACTCTTTGGTTCCCACAAGAATGTCAGTAGTGTATCAGCAAAACTTTAACATTAGTACCATGGTAAAATAAAATTATTTAAGACAAAACTGCCTGGTGCTCTGGTGGTACAGCAGTCGCTAACCCACCACTGTTGAGATCCAGGTTGGAATCTCAGCAGTGCTATCAGCTGGCCAGGTGTTTATACATGATTGGCTATGTCTGATAAAGGGGGGATGGCCGATGATCTGTGATGGATTGTCACCATGTCCAGGATATTCCTGCCTAGCACCATGTGTTTCCCAGTGAAACTAGATCCACTGCAACCATGACCAGGTTAATGCGATTGATAAAAATAAAAGAAAATGAAAAAAAAAACTGGGTACAACTTTGGGTAGGGACAAAAATGTAATTATAATTAAAGGTGAAGTTTTTAAGACACTGACACTGTTCACATGTAAGCAAGCTTGACATCACAATGTGCTTAGAGGCTACCAATGCAGTTTTATTTATTTATTTATTAGGATTTTACACACTTTGGTTACATTCATGACAGGTTACACACGATTCAACAGTTCACAAGTTTAAACAGTTGTCAAAGCTGTTCCAACAGCTTGTAATCATGATGACCTATTTTTTGGTGTGATAGTTTTGGTTCCTAGTTAACTGTAGACAGTGACAAGGAATCAGATCATCTTGCTGTGTGTATACGTTCAAAACAGTATACATGTCCTTTTCAAGCGTATGTAAACTTTTAACCTTTCCTGTAGTTGCTATCTGAACATGACCATAAATAGATGTATAGATGTCTCTAATACAAACATGTTTCCAGAGCTTAAACTGGTATATTAGCATCATAACAGATGAATGCACTCAGGGTGATCTACAGTGTTAATTGTAACACAGTTGCTTGAATGTCACACCTACTTGCTTGACAGATCTGGATGTTCATTTATTTAAGTGAAGCACCAGTCCTCGTCCTCCACTAAATTTAATAGGTCTTTTATTTCTGGATCCACCAGCAGCCAAGAGGGTCAAACCTTCCCTCTCACCTGCAGAAAACTGGAATGGTAGCTAGAGAGAAATCCCCATTTGGGCAAACAGGACAGCCAGTGGTCGACTGGAGGGGAATTAAATGAAAAACTCAAGAGCCACCAAGGTCCTTACAGACCTGTTAAAATAAAGTCTCTCTCTGCTTCTCACTCACTCACCTACCCACTCACTCACTTACTCACTTACCCACTTACTTACTCATTCACTTACTCACTCACTCATTCACTTACTCACTTACTCACTCACTCACTCACTTATTCACTCACTCAAATACTCACTTACTCACCTACCCAATCACTCACTCACTTACTCACTCACTCACCTACCCACTCACTCACTTACTCACTTACCCACTTACTTACTCACTCACTCATTCACTTACTCACTCACTCATTCACTTACTCACTCACTCATTCACTTACTCACTTACCCACTTACTCACTCACTCACTCACTCACCCACTTATTCACTCACTCAAATACTCACTCACTCACCTACCCAATCACTCTCTTACTTACTCACTCACTCACCTACCCACTCACTCACTTACCCACTTACTTACTCATTCACTTACTCACTCACCTACCCACTCACGCATTTACTTACTTACTCACTCACTCACTTACTCATTCACTTACTCACTCATTCACTTACTCACTCACTCACCTACCCACTCACGCATTTACTCACTTACTCACTCACTCACTTACTCACTCACTCACTCACTCACTCACATACTCACTCACACATTTACTCACTCACCTACCCACTTTTTTACTTACTCACTTAATTACTCACTCACACACATTTACTCACTCTCACCACTCACTCACCCACTTACTCACTCACTCACCCACTCACTCACCTACCCACTCACTCACTCACTTAATTACTCACTCACTCACTCACTCACTTACTCACACATATTTACTCACTCTCACCCAGTCACTAACCTAACCACTCCCTCACTTACTCACTTATTACTCACTCACTTACTCACTCACTCACTCACTTACTCACTCACTCACTCACTTACCCACTCACCTAGTCACTTACTTATTAGCTCACTGACTTATTTACTTACTCACTCACTTACTTATTAGCTTACTTACCCACTCACTCACTTACTTATTAGCTTACTTACCCACTCATTCACTTACTCACTCACTCATTAGCTCACTTACTCATTTACTTACTCACTCACTTACTTATTAGCTTACTTACCCACTCATTTACTTACTCACTCACTCATTAGCTCACTTATTTACCTACTCACTTACCCACTCACTCACTCACTCACTTATTAGCTCACTTACTCACTCACA
Organism: Trichomycterus rosablanca; assembly: GCF_030014385.1. Classification (NCBI taxonomy): domain Eukaryota; kingdom Metazoa; phylum Chordata; class Actinopteri; order Siluriformes; family Trichomycteridae; genus Trichomycterus; species Trichomycterus rosablanca. The sequence continues at coordinate 7,120,982 of NC_085995.1, forward strand.
TTTAGTTTATTTTTTCTGGATTGATCATATTTAGTCAATATCAGCTCAAAGACTCAAATGCATCTCAGAGAAACAAAAATAAATATGTATCTGTGATGTGAACAATGGAAAGTGGAGAGGGGGCTAAAACAGAACCTGGATTCAGGAACCCTAGATCTTCACATTGGTGCTTTGCATAAACTGGTGAGCGAGTGCTGCATGTAGGACCGTGGCCTTTGTGGGCAATTACATAAAGCAAATACGTGACATTTACAGGAGAGAGATTTATTCTGCAGGTTGAGGTCTGCTTCTGAGTTAATGAAAAAGTGTGTTTAAAAAAGACATATTAATTGCAAATGTCACCTGATCACCATGTGAGCGAATCCCGATATAGAAGCGTGTCTGCGTAGGTGTGCAGTGCTGTATTTAAACGCTTTTCAAAAATCAGGGCCTGTATTCATTAAGCACCTTAATCTTACACAGATTGAGAATAATGCTCTTAAAGTGTTCTTACGACTGAAGGATCACAGCTGAGCGTAAGACCTGGTAGTTACATATCCAGACGTGTTTTGCTTTCTCTCAGTGAGCTGTAGGATTAATATTTCTGAATATAATGTTTTTACCATTATGCTGTAACTAACCAAGCATTTAGTTTTTGTGCTGATTTTCTGTCTAGGTTTTGTTTCTGTGCCATGCTATCAGAATTTGTGCTTGTGTAAGATGGTTTTTAAAAAAGTCCAAAATGAAATGTATTTTAAATAGCCACAGATATTTATTTATACTTCTGGTGTTTTATATTCTATACAGTAAATGTATATTTTAATGTTTCTTTTTATACTTTTTTCTTTGTTTCTTTCTTTCACACAGGAGTTTTATTAACTGAAAAATTGCTTTATTTCTTTTTTTAATAAACAGTATATTAATGGATCAAATAAGTAAATGGATAAACACAATATGCAGATTATTTTTTCCCTTATTTTATGCTGCTCCTGTATTCAGGGCCCATCACAGCAGATCATTCTGATCCACCTGATTTGACAAATTTTTTATGGTGGATGCTTTCCCACCCCAGGCATAGTGTAGAAACCAGACCAACCGATAGCACAGCTAAGATTTAAACCCTGAATCTTGGTAGTAGTGTGCTAGCATGTTTTACTGTTTTACTAAACAAGTGCACTAAACACAGTATCCACATAATGTGAGGGGTAACAAGAAAAATGTGTTTAAGTGTATTTTTAAAGCTTTGACAAAGCTTTTATTAAACTGTGTATACGGTCACAGACCAAGAGGTGTATTTTAAACACACCAGCAATCAAAAGGTGCTATTCTGCCACTAAAATACGCTAGCACACCAGAGCTGGGTTTTCGAATACATCGTATCGAAACTCAGCTCTGGTGGCTGCGTGAACAACGATTGGCTGTTGTTCACAGGGTTAGGGGCAAGCTGGATTTATTTTGTCTATTTTATTCGTTCAGAATAATAATTTATTCATAATCATTTTATTATAAATCGCATTATTCATTTAATTAATCATTTGTATAATCTATAATTGTACTATAAATTACATTATTTATTTAATTAATGAATTATATAATCTATCGTTTTCATAATTACTGTTGTTTCAGCACTAAGGCTCAAGAACTTGTTAAATCGGTTAATGTTAAGCGGTTTTAACAATACAACGTAGCAGTAATAACTTCCCATAATAAGATTTTTTTTAGCAAGACAGTAGAAAGAAAAATGCGACAGAGAGAAAGAGAGAGAGAGAGAGAGTCTGAAAAGCGAGCAGGGGAAAAAAATCAGTTTGCAATGGCATAAATGACTAAAGATGGCTGAGGCCATGCAGCGCTGCAACGGCTGATTTCCAATCGCCGACTGAAGCCTCTTCACCAGCTGATGCCAGTTTCAATTCCACTCTCATTTCTGTACACAGCGCGCTTCGCTATCCTTCTCCGCTCATACTTACACACACACACTCACACATACATACACACTCGAATATAAGACCTCTGAGAGGGTCGCGCCACTGCAATTTAGGCAGCGCTGAAAAACGCATTCACATGCATAGCACAGATGATACTTTCAGAGATGTGTATGCTGGTTATACTCCGGCTCACTGTGTGTGTGTGTGTGTGTGTGTGGGGATGGGGGGGGGGGGGTGTTGGGGGTGAAGTTTAAGTATGAGGGTTTTTTTCTCAATCCTTCAGAATTTATATGAGCTATAGGATGATTTTTTTTTACATGAATGAAATACATAAATACATAGAACTTTGTGATGGTAACCTTTTGATCCCATTATATATTTAATGCCAATAGCAGCATTATGATACAATAGTTAACACCTTTAATAATGATTTTTATTTTCTTTTTTTTCATGTTTTGAAATCGCTTTATCCTGGTCAGGGTTGCCGTGGGTCCAGCTTTCCCAAAGCTTAGGGGGGTGCTATATAAGGACAGCATAAGTAAAGCAACGTAGGGCTTCATGTTAAAGTTTTATTACCTAGCATTATTTATAGCAATGTCAAAACATGACATTCAGCAATAATAAACAATACGTAATGTTTAGATTATTATTTTTAGAAATAATGTGAATATTTTCATCATACATTAGTATGCAGGTATAATTCTTCTTTTCATTCCACAATAACTACATATAACGACTTCGTATCTATTATTTTATTAGCATGTTAAGTTTGTTCATTCTTCTAACAGTAAAGATTTGCTACTGAATAATTCTGGTCATGATTCGATTGTTGATTAACAGTTAACCGTTGACTAATGATAATTGAGTAGCAGTTAACATTGTGCATTTGCGGCATTTAGCAGACGCTTTTATCCAAAGCGACTTACTTGCTCAGGGGCCAACAGTAGTAACCTGGAGGTGGTGGGGCTTGAACCAGCAGCCTTCTGAATACTAGTCAGTACCTTAACCACTGACCTACCACTTCTCCTAAGCTACCATTTTAAAGAGTGTGGTAAAATTTGCGTCCCTACCTGTGATAGATTAGTCCAGGCTGTATTGTTGGCTTGCGCCCCGTGTTTTTGGCTGGTGTTGGACTCACTTTAACTTTAACCAGGATAAAGCATTAAGTAAAAATAAATGAATATATGACTTGTGTCATGTACAATGCATGATAAGAGATGTATTAATATAAGTCAGATAGTTTAGTTATCTTCAGTAGTAATTCTAAAGCCTTGCAAGGCAGAAATACACCCTGTATGTTGCTCCATCCCTGCATTTATATCTAAGGGGAATCTACATGTCCATTTACAGCATTTAGCAGATACGTTTATCTAAGGCTTATACTTATGACTGTATACAGTCCAAGCATTTGAGCGTTAAGGGCTGTCATGGGCCAAACAATGACAAACTGACAGATGTGGGGCTTGAACCAGTGACTTTCCAATTACTAGTCCAGTACATTACCACTGCGCTACTACAGGAATCTACACCGGACACTCATAGACACTGTAAGAATGTGGCACTCTCCATACAGAGAGTAATCTGAGGTTTGAATTCAATCCTGGTCCCCAAGACAATGTTCATTACCAACATTGTGCTGAGTGTAACTGTTGTTAAGCCATTAAACTAAAATGTATTATAAGTTTGTTTAAAGTAACTGCTCTTTTATGATTATTGTCATTTTTAGTACATTGAACTGTATTAGAATAATAGTGTGTGCTAATCCCACACATTACAGATGTACTGGAAAGAGGATGGAAAAAATGAGTATTACTTTTATGATCATGAGTTAAAATGAAAGCACTTGACCTGATTCCACTGTAATTGAGTTTTGGTTTGGTCTATGCATGTGCAAAGATGAAGAGGCAGATAAAGGGGATGATGTATGATTTTGTGCTCTTTTTTTATAATGTTATAATTATTTATAATAAATCTCTAAATGCAGCGTTCATCTGCATTCACAAGACGACTCTTTTGGTCATATCTCACTTTCACTCTGTGTTTCAGCCCTCATCAGCCAATGCCAAGGTATCTGTGTGGGGCACATTTACATTCTCCACTATACCTCAAGGCCAATTTGTTGTCTTAATGGGAACCAATAAGAATACGGAAGCCCTGAGCCTGTAGTGGAGCGAAGATTTATGGGCCATCTCCCTCCTCATTCGGCGCACAGATTGAATACTGGGTACGATGTACAAACCAGCCAGAGCCGTTGTAATTAGAAAACATTTCAGAGACCTTTGTTTGGGTATTTAGAGAGTCAGCGGCTGTGGATTGTGGATTGCTTTGGCTCTAGGCAGCCGCACGTTTACAGAAAGAGGGCACTGAGATGAGATTACCGAGAAAAAATGCATTCAAATGAGCCGGGTGAGCAGATGTTTTTGACAGTATTTGGGATTTAGGATGGAAGTTTGGGCTGTGCAAAGCTCTGTGGCTTTGCTAAAGTTTAAATAGCCCCCGATGGTGCCAACACTTCATCCTCACGACATTCTACAACTGGTACATCACTCACTACCCAATTACTGTTGTTGCCATCTCTGCCAGATGTGGGAAATATGCTGCATTTACTTTATTTGTTTGACTTAAGTTTATTTTAAATAAGTTTTTGCTTTAAAGGTCATTTGGGATTGGACGTGTGTTTAACAATTAACACATCTTTGGTTAATAATAATAATTATTATAATAATAATAATGATAACAATAATAATTAATAATAATAACAATAATAATAATAATAATAATTATAATAATAATAAACAAAACAGTAATAAATAATAATAATAGTAAATAATAATAATAATAAATAATAACAAAAAATAATAAATAATAATAATTATAGTAAATAATAATAATAAATAATAACAATAATAATACATAATAATAATACATAATAATAATAATAACATATTTTTTAATTTCTTTATTTCAGTTGCCTCTTCTGTCAAATGCCATATTTTTAATGTGTATTATTATTATTATTATTATTATATGTTTATTATTTAAACATTTATTTAAAAGTGAGCTTTAAATTTGTTGGTTCATGTCCATGATAAAGTTTTTAATTAAACAAGCATGTCATCTAGCATAAACAATATTCTCACAGTAGACCACTTCTTATTTGCAACACCCGCATAGTTTAGTTGTTTGGATAACAGTGCTGTTACTTGATTACCATTTTTAACTGCTTTAGCCACCGTTGCTCTTCACTTATAATAAACATTTTACACACTCAGCATGTTTTACCCAGGCAGGGTGTTGATAATGAAATTAGTTTCTCATTATGAGGGGAGAAAGCAGTGCTATGGAAGCCAGCACAGGAGAGCCAGACTGTAGAATGAGAAGGAAATCAGTGCAAAGAAAGAGAAAACCGTATGTGGTAAATAAGTAAACAAGCCCGGGTTTGACACTGGGTGGATGTTTGGTGATGAGGAGTCACCTATGTCACAGCTAATGAGCGGCAGGAGACGTTAGGAAAGCTGCATTATTTAACGGCTCTTGATTAGTTTTGCACGTACATGTGGACACACAGTCATGCACGTCCACATGCACACACGTACAGAGCACATTTGTCCAGCTTAGACAGGTCATTAATCAGCCTGCTCAGAGATACGATAGAATGACCTCACCTACATCTCTATTAGTGTCTGGAGACCCAGGGTGCTAGAGAGAGAGATGTCGAGAGAGCAGGAGAGAGAAAGCTGTCACACCAAGTCTCTTCTCTCTTTACATTTACTACTCCCATATGAATCTTCCCTCTAGCATAATTCCTTTTTTTGCAGCTCCCCTGGGTTTTTAAAAACTGCAAAACTGCCTGTGTCTCGCCACTGACCTCCACCTCCCCTTGCGCAGTCAGCGATCTTTTTTTTTTCCCTCAAACCTGTCTTTCACTACCTCTCCTAGCTGGACGGCATTTATTCCTATTCCGTCCTCTCTTCTGGTCTCATCTTTCCATCCTTCTCACCCTCCCTTTCTCTCCCCCCGGTCGCAGATCAGTTGCTGTGTTAGCATAGATATTATGAAAAATTGCATAAGAAAATACTACAAGTAAATGAAAGAACAATGCGATTAGCAAAGTTATTAAACAAAATGTGATGGAAAAAGAAGAAAAGGAGCAATTATATGCAAAAGTTTGATACCTCGTCTCACTGGTTGTCCCTCAGGCAATGACAGGATGCTACATTCTGGCTGCAATTTCACTCCTCCAAAATGTGTGGAAGTTCATCACTGCCACTACACTCACAGGAAGCTCACGGGAGATGCTGCATTCTTATTATCATATGCGGTAGAGTGCAAAAGTTTGCGTTGCCCCAGAACAAATGAAAAAAAAGACAAAAGAAATTTCAAACGAGGCGTTTATGGTGTTAGATCCTGTTACTGTTCTGACACTGCCTTGAGTTACAAGCATGATTGAACATGTGTTAGATGTTCTGTAACTGTATCTGTGTATGTTTGTTTATCCTTTGCCTTTCATCCAATGTCTTCCAACCCATCTGTGTACATCTGAGCATCTTTTACCTTCTCTAGGTTCTAATTCTTCACTTACCTGTTCTCAATTCATCTACCATAGGCTTTGTCTTGGGCTTGCTGTCTTTTTTTGGCAAACTAAAACACCACGTAAAATGGAGCTTGACTTTAAAGCAACTTCACAATAACCAGCATCTATTATTTATTTATTAGGATTGTAACGTCATGTTTTACACACTTTGGTTACATTCATGACAGGACAGGTAATTACTGGTTACACAAGATTCATCAGTTCAAGTCTTTAACATCAGGGGCAGCACCGTGGCTAAGTGGGTAACACTGTCGCCTCACAGCAAGAAGGTCCTGGGTTCGAACCCCAGGTGGGTCGGTCCAGGTCCTTTCTGTGTGGAGTTTGCATGTTCTCCCTGTCTGCGTGGGTTTACTCCGGGAACTCCGGTTTCCTCCCACAATCCAAAGACATGCAAGTGAGGTGAATCGGAGACACTAAATTGTTCATGACTGTGTTCGATATATAACCTTGTGAAGGGATGAACCTTGTGTAATGAGTAACTACCGTTCCTGTCATGAATGTAACCAAAAGTGTAAAACATCACGTTAAAATCCTAATAAACAAACAAACTTTAACATCAAACACAGTCATGAACAATTTAGTATCTCCAATTCAACACAAATGCGGATTTGTCTCATATGCACACTTTGATGACGTGTTACCACTCTGCTCAAGTAAAGCGCTGAACAAAGTTGAGTTTAAGGGAAACATTGAGTTTAAGGGTACAGATTTCTTGGCGAAGGGCATTGAGTTTTAAAGATTTTGAGTTTAGGGGATGTTGAGGTGGTACCACTGTAAATATTGTTTACATCAGAATATGCAGCAATATTTCAGTTCTAGACAGATCATAATAACAATAAAGGCTGCAAACTGGGCTCCCCACTATAAATACTTTACAAGATTTTCTTTATGAGCTCAGTGGGCTGGGGTTAAGGGAGTGTAATGTTTATTTCTGTCTAAGGCTCAATAAAATAGTTTGAGTAAGCAATCTATCATTTCTTTCGATTAAATATTGATATATGTGACTGATTTACAGCTAGTGAATCGTAACACTAAAGCTTTGTTATTCATAAATATTGACTCAGCTCCATTTCATGAAAATTATGTTTGTAATTAAATGTTAGAGCGGGCTGGTAGGACTGTGTTTAATTTTATATGAATTTTCAAAAAATTAAAAATTCAGTCCAAAGTTCATTATTGTGAGTCTAAGAAAGTGCAATTTGCTCAGCATTTCTTGGTCACTATTAATTGAACCAATACTAGCCACATTTAAGCAAATGTGATTGGATGTCCGAAATCCTCCAAGACTGGGTAGCTGTTGAATGAGGCTGGCTTTTTTTAAAGAGAAGCTTGTGTTAGCTCTCAGTCTCCAAGATTGATAGCTGTCGTGATAGGTCATCTCTGTTAGAGGTGATTTGCAGTGACATGAGGAGATTCCATTACCAGCTTACCTTTGTGGGCTTTATTCTATAAGAAGCAGCCGGCCACTTCACATGTCAAAGGTGGTGGGTGTTAAGCCCTCCTCAGCCAGCATGAAAGCAGTGCGAGTGGCAAAGGATTTAAATAGGAAAGTATTGGAAAAAAACTATGCAACAAGAAAAAAAAATCAAGGCCGGGTTATATTATGGTAAAGGCTGGGATCCGATTATCTAACATCTGAGACACCTGAAAAATCGAGGACACATGTCATCACATTTGGCTAAAGTTAGCTGGCCTCAATCTGTAAATCCTAGTGACTAGCAATAAATGAGAGGCCAGAAACCAGTAAATAACACTTTGGGTGGGGTAAGGTAAAATTTTGTTTGTTTATTAGGATTTTAACGTCATGTTTTACACTTTGGTTACATTCATGACAGGAACGGTAGTTACTCATTACACAAGGTTCATCAGTTCACAAGCTTATATCGAACACAGTCATGGACAACTTAGTATCTCCAATTCACCTCACTTGCACGTCTTTGGACTGTGGGAGGAAACCGGAGCACCCGGAGGAAACCCACACAGACACAGGAAGAACATGCAGACTCCACACAGAAAGGACCCAGACCGCCCCACCTGGGGATCGAACCCAGGACCTTCTTGCTGTGAGGCGACAGTGCTACCCACTTAGCCACCGTGCCTCCCGGTAAGGTAAAAAAGCTCTGTTAGTGTAATCATTGTTTAGGTGTAAGTAATAAAGTGTTTACTGAATATAGATGCAGCAGATCATGGTAACTGTTTTACATTAGTGTTTGTTTTTCTTTTTTTCAGTGGAGTGAGAGTGGGGTGGGTCACTTATTTTTCCTGCTGCCAAAATGTTTCGGCTGCTTTTTTAATATTAAAATTAAGACAAATTTCTCTGCATGTACTATGGTAATTTTCTCTACTCTTGGTAGGATTTATCTTTTTTGCCATGCAGGGATTTACTGTGCCAAGTTGTAAAATAATCAGTTTGGATTGTGTGAGCGGACCTTACACTTTACTGGTGTAGAGTCGAGGCAGAGCTTGCATTTTCAGTATATGGTGCGAACAGAATGAAAGAAAGCCCGCTGTAAGCAAATACGGGAAAGTGTAAACGTAAGCATAGTGATATTTCAGTACAAATCTGAGCATCTATTATTATTTGCTACTGAGCAACAATCTAAATAATATGTATCCAGGCTGTAGTGATGTTTATGGGTCTATGCTGAATCATTATAATTAGAGCTGAGTCTAATTGGCCATGTAAATCACATCCCAACACCACACACATGCACCAGCCTGACAAAGACATTGTCCTGCATTTTTTCTTTGCAATTTGTTTTATCTTTTAACTAACCTGAAGGCAATATAATGTTGTTATAGCTTAGACTAATTACGTAAACATTTTTCAATCTCATACATGGCAATATTAACCTCCCGCACTCATTGTAGCTTCAGTTCCGGTCTGTGTAAAGCATTTTGGTTACATTGTTACTGGTGTATTAATATCCATTATTATCCAGTTCTTAGTTAATAATTAAGTATTGATTGTAATGATTATATTGATTATATAACTGTACTGCATAGACATGACTCATAAAGCCTATGAGTGTAGGCATTACATTGAGTATTGAGAAGCAGGTTCAGAAATAAGTCTCGTGAATTTTTAACATCCCAGACAAACTGCATGGTATTAAGGACAACAGTGTGAGAAGATAGTGATATGATTTTGCTCTCAAGTTTAAATTTCAGCTGTGCTATCCATTGGCCGGGTGCCCACACAGACAACGGGTTCCTTATTGCTGCTGCAGTTGTGGTCTTTGCTGGCTGGTCAAGAGAGTAGTGTGAGATTCTGTCTCTAGTAGGTGAAAAGAAGCGGTCGGTGACTGCATGCATGTCAGAAAGGGCACGTGATAGTCTGCGGCTCTCCTCAGTCTGGACAGGGATCTGTAGCAGTGGAGGAAGTTACAGTTGGTTATGACAATATAAAAAATTATATTTTTCTTTTTCCCCTTTTATTCTTTTTGTATTAGAGATTTTATAAACTACTGATACTGAATGCAAGAGACACAGTAGCTGATTTTAATTATTTAAGCCAAATTGTAATTGGAAGATCGATTTTTATTGTTCATTAGATGGCATAAATCAAAATCTCCTTTTTTCTTTCTCTCTCCCTCTCTTTTTCTCTCTTTCTCCGTCCCCTGTCCCAGCTGGTGTTGACATGTCTTCCCACACTCCTCCCAAACAATGCTCGACATAAATCACTGTCAATTAGCGACACTGGCAGAAATCAAGCTCTCTAATTTAATTTCACAATTACGACACCTAGTCAACAGTCTCACTTCCTTCTGCAAATGGAAATTAAATGAACTTCACAGACAGACATTGAACTAATGGAATAAGTGTCACACACTAGATTGCACACGTACACACAGACCTGGTGTAGACCCCACCCACCCTAAAATCACCTTAATTAATCTTTTGTCATCGCCCCTGTCAGCGGCTAAACGTGCGAGCACAACCCCGCGTACTGGCTAGAGAAAACGCTGGCATTTTCAGGATGACTTGCTCAACCTTGCGAGTGGCGACTGAGTATCTGCTAAGTCACCGCGGTGACAGAGAACGGCGCCCTCCAGGAAACAGCCTGGTATTTTTGGACAGGAACCTTTACGCTCTGTCCATCATACTGCCCCTAGGTGCAAGACTGATTCCGGCTTGCCTCCTGCTGCCTGTTGAGGCGTTTTCACTTTGGCTAACAGGCCTCCTGACAGGGACAGAACGAGAGAGGGAGTGAGGGAACAAGAAACAGAAAAGAATGATAAAAAAGGGAGAAGAGGATTGAAGATGTATGGCACCACACTGTCAATTATAGTGAGAAGTAAAGAAGATCAGTTGAATTGGAGCTCAAGCGCTAGCTTTTTCCTTCTGTGACCCAGACTTCCAGCTCACAGCACCTCAAACACACGATTACCATTTTCCCCGCGACTCTCTCTGTGTATGCATGCATGATCAGTTACGCCTGAGGTGGCACAGATTTCTCACAGCAGTGAGAAACAGCTTTGTTATGTAAAGCCACCGTGTGGAATCTTCCACGGACTTGCCTTTATTATTCCTACTGCATTATTACCATTTATTACCATTCATTATTGCAGATCATTCCTTTCTGAATAAAAGACAAAAGCGCCATCATCCTTTCCTTTTACTTTTATATTTTTCTTCTCCCTGAAGCATTTAATTCATCCCGTGTATCACTGAAGCGTATGTGTGTCTGCAGAGCTGCAGGTGGGCAGGTGCAGCCAGAGATAATGGCTAAGACCACCTGACTGATCTGCTCCTAAAGCTCAGACCCCGCGGCCACAGATGGAAGGATCTGGTTCATCCCTTACACTGATGGGGTAGGATGGGTAGGGATGAGCGGGAGTGCGCATCTCCTGCTGCATCAGGTTTAGGAATATTGGAAGCCATCTTGTGGAAGAATGCTATTAAGGGTTAGAATGGCATGGTGTGCCGGTGTCTGAGCCGTAGAGGCCAGGACAGGCAGGACAAACCTTTTAGGCAAGCACTCAGAATGCAGAAAAGCTTTCAACCCCTCACTTCAGTTCCCATCCAAGTCTCTAATCGAGGCCGAGGCCTAATGAAACCGACGCACCCAGTGACCCGCGTGTGGGTGATTGCTACAGATAATATATTTAGACTGGCTTTCTTCGCTGCTCTTTTCCCCAGGCACCAGCGTCGGATCTTGCATGAAAGAGCCTTCATTTGCCGAGGTGGACGCATGGAGTGTTGCTCAGAGTGCTGTAATTAATAGCTAAATGATTTTTAGAAGGTCCATCTATGATGTAATGTAGCATGGAGGATGCTTAGGAGTTTGTATCTTAACCCTTTTTAGTCCTTACCCTACAGGACTTTTATTTATAAATATTAATGCACCTGCAGTTATGGCCTTTTTTTGGTATAAGCATCTTAAAAAAATAAATTATGTGTTACTGCAAAAGACTTACAGAATGACCTGATGAAGGCTGGGACAAATGGCCAGACTTTACTACACATGCCACTCTTGACCATGACGTACAGGAATGGTTAAGTGGAATACACCAAATAGAATTTGGATAGGCCTGCAGAGTGTATGTAGCAATTTAAGTATATAAGAATATTTCATTCTGGGATTCTGAACTCTTTGAGATCGAGTCTCAGCTCTGCTACCGGTCAGCTGGGCACAGTTGGCAGCACAATTGGCCACTAAAGTCTGCCGAATGGGAAAAGACCAGAAAAAGGGGGTGGGGTCTTCAGCACTGTCTAAGGACCCTTGTTAGTAGCCTGAGATGCCTGTACTGAAGTGGACTAACTCTGAAATCAGTGCGTGACTCTCTATGTGCAAGACTGACCTGGATCATTTGAAGTGTGAGCAAATAAGAAGGGGTTTGTGGATTGCGTACGCGCCAGAGGGTGCGTGTGTCAGGCAAGTATACCCTCCTCAGATGCGATGGGGTCTCCAGCATCTTGGCTATGCTAGATTGGTAGGAAAAAGGGAGAAATGCATAAATAAAATAGCAGTGTAGTCTGTTAAAAAGAAAACAGCATCTAGACAAGAACATGTTTTTTGTAACAGTTGTCAGTGGGTTTAGTTTTGTGTCCACCAGACAAACATTCTGCATTGCTAATAGAAACCAATAATACCCATCTCTACCTTTTTTAGTGCTAAAACATTTGTTTTTCAAACACGTGCTCTCATTTTCATTTGCACCAACTCAGCAATATATCAGATTTTTTTGTATATTTTATTTAGTAATCTGTGTAGCTGCCAGCAACCTGCAAACCAAGATAAAACACTCAAGCATCCAGACATGCTCATTGAACACTCATGAATAAATTCTAATCAACATAAAAAAAATCTCACTCACATTGAAACTATATGAGTAATATGTCATGATCATCCAATTTTCCTTTAACTGTTGTTTCTGAATCTCAGAGCCTTTTCTTTAACCAGACGTTTCTACTTAGGGCTGTGTGATTTATTAAATGTTTAAAATCTGCACATTCTGCAAAAATGCTCTGCTTGCTTTTGAGAACTACAGGCAGGAAAATAATCACTGTAATATCATACAATGTTTTAAGGTCTGTGAAGGGTTACTGGGACTGTAGCGGCGCTTGGGTGAGCAGAAACAGTGAAATGTTTTATGGAAGGCAGTCTTAATCTCTCGGTTCCCATTGTATGATGTGGAATCCTGTTGAGGTTTTAGGAGTTTATGTTTATTCGTTCAAGCACTTTGAGTAAAACTCGTTTACACCTGCGTGTCAAACAGCTGTAGAGAGCATGAATGTGTTTGATGGATTTAAGTGCAGTATATGGAAACAGAAGACGTCAGTGATGGATGTGTTTGTAGCAGTAAATAGACGTCTTCAAATGCTCTTTAAGTGTAAAGCGTATCTCGTTATAGCTTGCAAGAGAGGGATTTTGTAATGAATGTAATTTCCTGAGTGTTCATCCTCAGAGATGAAGCTGTGCAGGCAGTGGTAGGACAAATACATTCCTTTACTATGATTAGTATTGAATGTATTGCTCTTGAACTGAAGTGTTTATGGTTTTGTGGTATATTAGTAAAATAATTGAAGTAAAAGTAAAAATCTAGTAAAACTAAAGCTAAGGGGCGGCACATGGGCACAGTTTGTAGAGTGGATGTGGATGTTGCACAACATCATGGTTGCTCAAAGCCTTGGATGTTTTGTTAGTTCTCTTTTTGTCTGCCTGGGTTCCTTTTGTTTATGTCCCTGAGTGTATTTTTGTGGACTTTTTCTTTTTCCTACTTGTCTTCTATTTATGAAATGTCCTGAATTGTATATGACTAATGCCTGTGATTGGTGAACAATGATTTCATCTTAGTGGAAGGCATAACACACTGCCCCATCGCTTCTTTGTCTCACCTGTTTTATGCTTGTCTTTTTTTTTATAGTATTTTATGTAAATGTTTATGTGACAATCAGTTATTTGTGTCATATCTCTTAATTCTTACTAGAAATACACCACAGACAGGGGGGGCTAAATACATGGTGGATGACTTATTAATGTTTTGGTACTGGTGTCCCAAAAACAATCATACAATTAATTGACCACTTCAGATTGGCCCTGTTTGTGTCTTCTATTTAGGTAATGTCTCAAAAGTCATATAGCTAATGCCTGTGACTAGTGGACCAACAATGACTCTTAATGGAAGGCATAATACACATCGCTTCTTTGTATCTCATTTCTGCTTGTCTTTTTTATATATTTGAAACCTTGTGTTTTTCCACTGATTTGATGACTCGATGACTGTTTTTTACTTTATTGTTTGCAGCAGTCTATGTACTAGAATGTCATGTCAAAACATCAGTCATATATTGTCAGTTGTAATTTAAAAAATATGAGCAAAAATTAAGTACGGCTATTTTAGTATTTTGTATAAGTGTTCTTATATTGTATCTGACAATCAGTTATTTGCATCAGAGCTCTAAATTCTCACTAGAAATACACCACAGACAGGGGGGCTAAAGATGTGGTTAATATATTAATGTTTTGGTGTCCCAAAACAATCATACAGTACATTTACCACTTCAAATTGGCCCTATTTGTGTCTTCTATTTAGGTTATGTCCCAAAAGTCAAATAGCTAATGCCTGTGATTGGTGGACTAACAATGAATCTATTTTAGTGGAAGGCATAATACACTTCTACATAATACACATCGCTTCTTTGTCTCTTATTTCTGCTTATTTCTAGTTTTTTTTTTAAACCATGTATTTATTCCTCTACTGATTTGATTACTCAATTGATTTCATTTTCACTTTTTTGTTTACCAGCTTAGTTTTTGCAGCAGTATATGCACTAGAACGCCAAAACATCAGTCATATATTGACAGTTGTAATTTTAGTATTTAAAAAAAGTATTTATCTGACAATAATTTTTGCATTATATCCCTAAATTCCCAGAAATACACAATAACTGGGGTCTGGGGTCCCAAAAACAAGTATACGATAAATTTTCCTCTTTAAAATTGGCCGTATGTGTGGATAAGAAAGTATAAATAAATGTGTGAATTTATGCCACCCATCAATAGATAGTTATTTACCTGCATGGTACCTAGTCTTCTGTGGAGCCAGACCCATTATGACCCTGACCAGGATTAGGCTGAGGATGAGTCTTTTTTGTTTAGTGAGAGCCACTGAATAGAGGGGGTAATTTTGTCTGCATTCCACCAAAAAAATAGCCTTGTACCTTTACCTCTTGGAGGCCAACAGATTCGATTTGTCTTTATTCATGTACCTCTTGTTTTCAGTTTCATTGCTGTTAAACTGTATAATGTACAAAGACAAACAGAATAAGGACATTATCAGAATGTTTTTATATCCGATCAGATCTGTTCTGACTGAATTTCATAGCAGCTTTTTAACACTGCACCACAAGCAGAGCAAAATTAGTTACAACCCATGTGCAATTGTCATGATGAGCTACAACTTGAGTAAATTGACCGCTTATGCCAAATACAATGCTAGCACCGATTGAGTCGACACAAAGGCACAAGTGTATGAGTGTACATATGTGTGTGTGTGTGTGCTGGTCCACCGAGGGACCCTTACACAGCACAAACTCTCAATAATTTAGAATGCTCTGCTCCACACATGTCCAACAGTAGTCGTGATGCACTGCAGCCTCATTGCCATATGCCCACACGGCTCACGGAAAAGCTTAGGACACAGTATCCTTCACCAATTGCACCCCTGCAGCCCCCACCCTTCATACACACAATAAAGAGGACTACTCTCAAGAGACAGTTTGAAACCAGGGATTGATTTGACCTCAGACTCGGCCTATCTTTTACTGTGTCCTCTATCGCCACTACTCCTCACCTCATCACAGAGACTATAAATATTTTTACTCTGTAAAATGGAAAAGTTAACCTTCTCTCTCTTCCACTCTGTCTCCAACAGGCACTTCCTTTTCAAGACATCATCGGGGACCACACCACTTTTCAGCAGCTCTTCTCCAGGATACCCTCTGACTTCTGGCACAGTGTACTCACCTCCACCCAGGCTCCTACCCAGGAACACGTTTTCCCGAAGCGCCTTTAAGCTGAAAAAGCCCTCTAAGTATTGCAGCTGGAAATGTGCGGCTGTGACAGCCATCGCTGCCGCCACCGTACTGGCCATCCTGCTGTCCTACTTCATTGGTAAATATAGACAAATATTTTATGCAACATTTAACATTCATCATTCTATTAAAGCCATTAGAGCCTCACAAAAAACATTATTGTTTTTTTCACATCTATTTCTTAACAGCTGTTGTTTCATATCACTGCAGTGTGATGAAAATCGTAACAGTTATCATGATTTGTATAATGTCCAGTTTATTCTGAACATGCTGTTATTCTGAAGGCAGTTATGTTACTACAGCCAATACATATGTGACAGAGACAAATTCATATGTAATCTGTCATTATTTTATTAGTTCTAGCCAGGTGATGTGTATGCAAGCCTAATCTCTAATCACATACCTCCGCCAACCCCTATTTCACAACATGACGGGATAACTGTGTTTGACAGTGCCAGAATAATCTGTAATCTGTGGGCCTAGGCAAAATTAAAAAAAAATCTGGATTATTTTCTTAATGTATAATGAAGCAAACTTATTGAGGCTGTGTAGGTAGATGCAGTGTTCAGTGAAGGTTTTATTTGTTATTATCTTATTAGTTCTAGCCAGGTGATGTGTATGCAAGCTTAATCTCTAATCACGTACCTCCACCAACCCCTGTTTCACAACATAACGTTGTAACTATGAGTGCTTTGATCAGCCAAAACCATAACGGTGTGTACTCAGAAGGTTTCACACCTCAGAAAAGTCACAGATGCGGGGTCCATTGTACTTGAAACATAAAGGCTGGAGCCTTTATACTATAGGAAAGGGTTTTGATAATTAATATACTATACTTTCTATACTTTTCTAATGAATATACTATACTTTTAGAGCATATATTAATTTTAATTGCAATAAATAGGGAAGAAAAGTATTGAGAATCTCAAATAAGACCAAACATGGGCGTCATGTTCATTAAAGACTAGTTAACAGTGAAGTATGGAGGTGAAAACCTCAGAATATGATGCTGCTTTACTTCAAAAAGTCATTAAAAGAAACACAAAGCATTAAAAGTACTAAGACATTAAATTTAAATCTCATCGACCAACAATTTAGAAAGCCAACAAACACAAATATACGATCAAACACACGAAGGTGTTTGTATGGCTTAGGCAATCTCCTGACCTAAATTCCATAATATACTGTATGTATGACAGATTAAAAAAAAAAAAAATGAATTCGATTAGTAATGGACCTTGGGGATTTGAAGATGGTTTGCCATAAGGAATAAGCAAAAACACCATGCTCAAAATAAAAGCTAATTATTTGGTAACCTGATTAGATTGAAGCTGCAGTTGCCATCAATAGCTTCGAAACAGTGTCTATAAAATCACAAATACTTATGTGATTTATTTCAGATAAATTTAGTTTCTTTACTGTAGCTTAAAGGGTTAATTCGACCATTAACCGAGCTTGTCTGTTTGCTTTCCCATGTCCATAGTGATTAATCTAGATCCTTGCATTCATTAATGGATGCCAAAGTTCTTCATCTGATGCTTTCTTATTAGCTTATGGTAGAATCTCAGATTTCAGCACTCTGCTGGGTCTCATTAGTCAATGACTCATTGGTCACTGCTTTCTACTTCATTAGAGCTCTATTTGTGAATCTGTGCATGTGTGTGTGTTAGTGTTAGTAAAGTTCTCCCCATGTTCAGGATCCAAAACAATAGTTGTGTTTAGAATGTCTGTGGCTATTTACTGGATGGGAACTTACAATGTAAACTGAAAGAACTAACGACTCTTTTTAGTGTACATAAGCACACAGACGTTAGCTAGTGTTGCCTGAACTAACAGTAGATGCCCATGGTTATGGTTTTAATCTGTATTTTTAATATAATTGTATTTAGCTTTTTTATTATTCTTAGTTGTCATGTAAAGTCAGCTTACATTATACTGCTCTTTATAGAACCCTATAATTAATAGAAGAAAATAATTCTATCATTTTAATATTATCTTTTATATATTACCTATTTTATTGTTATTTCATTTTTTTCAGTTTAGTCATAGCCAGTTCCCACTGGTTTGCTAAACTGTCTTTATTACTTGGTATTCATTAATATAGAAGCATGAAACCTGAAACTTTTACACTGCTTTGTCTCCTCAGTAGACATTTCCTCGCTGTATTACAGATTGCTTATGTTGCCTATGTCTAAGGTTAACATTTACTAGTATTTCATAGAAATATTAGTCTTTACTTAACTTCTTGGGGTGTAGGGAATGGTTACATATTTGTTGTGGGAAACTGCAGGGAATAAATGGATAACTGGTTCAGTTGCAATAATGATGGACATAGGAAGCCCTATCATGAGTAGGTTACATAACTCATGCTGATGCAAAGAAATTACACTCTGCCACCTAAAATATCCAAAATGTCGTAATAGAATCATTTATTAACCAGTAGGACACATGGCTTCAGTTGTTCAGTGTTAAGTTTGGAGAACCAAATGAAGGCTTGTTGTATTTAAATCATACAGTACTGTGCAAAATATTTACAATATTAGATGTTACTATTTAAATTACTTCACTGTCTATGAACACTTCTGCTACAAAGCAGCCACTCACAACAATGTTTTTTTCCCTCATAAAGCATGCTCCATAAAAGGTCTCCACCTCAGTCATAGAGCTCTGGTTTACTCCCCTGACACCCGTACCCTCTGTGTCTTCCTCTAAATGCCCCCAGTTGAGGGCAGATGTGTCATGCTGCCCTATGCTGCCCTTCCTCTCCCTGTAGACTACTCAACAGATGGGCCAGTCAGCAACTGTTGGAATCAGCAAAAGCACCTTTACTCTCCGCCTCTGTCTCTGCTGTAGTATTTAAATATCTGCAGGCCTTTACTTTGTCCTTGTGTCCTTAATGTTCCATAGTGCTTGGTTAGCCATCGGTCCCTCAGGCTCTACCAGGTCTCATCTGTTTCACAGCATTACATTCTGGGGCAGTTTAGTGAAATAATCGCAGATACCAGAGCTTGAGAGCTTGAGATTTGTCCACCATAGCCAGAGGCAAGTAGGTAGTAGCTTTCTAGTGAGAACAAGAAAAAGGCTTGTTATAGCTTCAGAGATTAAAAACGAGAGTCTTTCTTTTGTGATCCACATCACTTTAAGTCTCTTTAGCTTTAGTTTTCCCCAACAGTGGTCCATGCTGAGATAGTACACAGTTCAGAAATCTATTGACTTATATTCTATACTTCATGGAAGAACCAGCAACTTTAATCGTGAACCAACCAAGATGTGTCAAAATTCTCTCTGTCCTCCAGTGACTTTATGCATGTGTGTAACTTAAAACTGGAATGTGCTGTTTCAGCACTTCGCCTACTGCAGACACAGAATGTGGCTCCAGTGAGACCAGCCCGGCTGTCCTGGCACTACAGAGACTTCAGAAGTGCATTGAGAGGAGACAGAAAGGAGTTATTTTCATTCCCCTCATTCTTTGCAGATGCTTAAAAGAATCCGCTTTGCCGTGCGTTCTCTACAGGGATGAATTACCATCCCACGTACTTCACCGACACCATTCTGAAACTACACAGTCAGGAGAGAGAGATGAGCACTCTGAGAGAACTGTAATAAGCGTGCTCCCACATGGGCTATAACCAGCACTCACACACAGATGCATAGAGGAAAGTAGAGTAGAGAGGAGGAGATCATTCTGGCCACTCTTGTTTGCTTTTTACTGACCTTTCTGCTGTGAAGCCTAGAGGAGGTACTCTTGTTTTTTGACTGACTGACTGTCTGTCTGACTGATCCTCATTGTTTTAAAGGCACCTGTATCATTGCAAACAGCTTTGGGCTTCTATAGACTTTGTAAAGAAACTTAATATATGTACCATAGAGCAGGTATTATTTAGGTGGTGGATCATTCTCAGCTGACACTGACATGGTGGAGGTGTGTTAGTGTGTGTTGTGCTGGTATGAGCGGATCAGACACAGCAATGCAGCTGGAGTTTTTAAATACCGTGTCCACTCACTGTCCACTCTATTAGACACTCCTACCTAGTTGGTCCACCTTGTAGATGTCAGAGACGATCGCTCGTCTATTGCTGCTGTTTGAGTTGGTCATCTTATAGACCTTCATCAGTGGTCACAGGACGCTGCCCACAGGGCGCTGTTGGCTGGATATTTTTTGTTGGTGGACTATTCTCAGTCCAGCAGTGACAGTGAGGTGTTTAAAAACTCCATCAGCGCTGCTGTGTCTGATCCACTCACCAGCACAACACACACTAACACACCACCACCATGTCAGTGTCACTGCAGTACTGAGACCACCACCCAAATAATACCTGCTCTGTAGTGGTCCTGGGAGAGTCCTGACCATTGAAGAACAGGGTGAAAGCAGGCTAAAAAAGCATGCAAAAAAATAGATGGACTTCAGTCAGTGATTGTAGAACTACAAAGTGCTTCTATATGGTCAGTGGAGCTGATAAAATGGACAGTGAGTGTAGAAACAAGGAGGTGGTTTTAATGTTATGGCTGATCAGGGAATATATATACAGTGTATCACAAAAGTGAGTACACCCCTCACATTTCTGCAGATATTTCAGTATATCTTTTCATGGGACAACACTGACAAAATGACACTTTGACACAATGAAAAGTAGTCTGTGTGCAGCTTATATAACAGTGTAAATTTATTCTTCCCTCAAAATAACTCAATATACAGCCATTAATGTCTAAACCACCGGCAACAAAAGTGAGTACACCCCTTAGTGAAAGTTCCTGAAGTGTCAATATTTTGTGTGGCCACCATTATTTCCCAGAACTGCCTTAACTCTTCTGGGCATGGAGTTTACCCGAGCTTCACAGGTTGCCACTGGAATGCTTTTCCACTCCTCCATGACGACATCACGGAGCTGGCGGATATTCGAGACTTTGCGCTCCTCCACCTTCCGCTTGAGGATGCCCCAAAGATGTTCTATTGGGTTTAGGTCTGGAGACATGCTTGGCCAGTCCATCACCTTTACCCTCAGCCTCTTCAATAAAGCAGTGGTCGTCTTAGAGGTGTGTTTGGGGTCATTATCATGCTGGAACACTGCCCTGCGACCCAGTTTCTGGAGGAAGGGGATCATGCTCTGCTTCAGTATTTCACAGTACATATTGGAGTTCATGCGTCCCTCAATGAAATGTAACTCCCCAACACCTGCTGCACTCATGCAGCCCCAGACCATGGCATTCCCACCACCATGCTTGACTGTAGGCATGACACACTTATCTTTGTACTCCTCACCTGATTGCCGCCACACATGCTTGAGAACATCTGAACCAAACAAATTAATCTTGGTCTCATCAGACCATAGGACATGGTTCCAGTAATCCATGTCCTTTGTTGACATGTCTTCAGCAAACTGTTTGCGGGCTTTCTTGTGTAGAGACTTCAGAAGAGGCTTCCTTCTGGGGTGACAGCCATGCAGACCAATTTGATGTAGTGTGCGGCGTATGGTCTGAGCACTGACAGGCTGACCCCCCACCTTTTCAATCTCTGCAGCAATGCTGACAGCACTCCTGCGCCTATCTTTCAAAGACAGCAGTTGAATGTGACGCTGAGCACGTGCACTCAGCTTCTTTGGACGACCAACGCGAGGTCTGTTCTGAGTGGACCCTGCTCTTTTAAAACGCTGGATGATCTTGGCCACTGTGCTGCAGCTCAGTTTCAGGGTGTTGGCAATCTTCTTGTAGCCTTGGCCATCTTCATGTAGCGCAACAATTCGTCTTTTAAGATCCTCAGAGAGTTCTTTGCCATGAGGTGCCATGTGGGAACTTTCAGTGACCAGTATGAGAGAGTGTGAGAGCTGTACTACTAAATTGAACACACCTGCTCCCTATGCACACCTGAGACCTAGTAACACTAACAAATCACATAACATTTTGGAGGGAAAATGACAAGCAGTGCTCAGTTTGGACATTTAGGGGTGTAGTCTCTTAGTGGTGTACTGACTTTTGTTGCCGGTGGTTTAGACATTAATGGCTGTATATTGAGTTATTTTGAGGGAAGAATAAATGTACACTGTTATATAAGCTGCACACAGACTACTTTTCATTGTGTCAAAGTGTCATTTTGTCAGTGTTGTCCCATGAAAAGATATACTTAAATATCTGCAGAAATGTGAGGGGTGTACTCACTTTTGTGATACACTGTATATATATATATATATATACAGTCCAGAGTAGAATTTAATTGTAGACAAATTGGAAAACAATTAATAGTTTTAATTAGTAGAGTACAGTCATCTGTCAAACTACCAATACACCTATACTTTTATTTCTCCAAGTGCTTGTGCTTCAACAGAGAAACATAACAAGGAGATTTTACTGAGTTCTCGTTTTCAAACATGAAAAATATTAATGTAAATTCTTCTAACGTAATTTGCTATCATGGTGACATTAATAATAAAGACAGAATAAAGACAAGGTAAAGCATAAAAATATAGGGAAAAAATAGAGGCACATAACTCATTCCTTGGCCTCTTGATCTTCCACTCATCACTACGTAGAGAGGCTGGCACAGGAGGGAGGTGGTTGCTAGGATACAGGTGAGCGGCACTGATGCAAAAGAAGAGCAGGTCTGTCATCATGTGTTGTGGAGGAGTCAAAACGTTCCCGAGCTCCCGCGAGGTACGGCTGCTCTAAAGCCTGCCTGATTTCAGGGGATCAAGCCTGATCAAACAGACAAAGACAGAGACAGAAAGGACAGGGACAGATGGAACGTGTAATAGCTATAACAAGGTTTAGACCCCTTCAGGCTCCCGCTCTGATTTGACATGTTCCTGTCTAGACTGCAGAAGGACAGGCGGCGAAACACGGATCAGTCCACACTGAGGACTTATGGATAAGAAATGAATCCAAACACTCTGGTGTAAGGCTTAACTACGGGAAAAAACAAAAGGTCGGGGGATGATGCACAACACAATCAAAACATACAATGTGGCTCACACACATACAAGTCTGTAATAAGTTACTCAGCATTCTTACTGGTTGTGTGAGTGCCCTTGAGCTGGCATAAGCTGTGCATGTGTGTGTGTGTGTGTGCACACTCAATGTCACCTCTATGTAAGCTGGGACATTGTGGCTACTCATACATCAATTGAGACAGGCCATGCGGCGAGTGTCATGAAAGCTCGCTCTCTCTTTTCCTCTCTCTCTCTCTCTCTCTCACCTTGTTCATTTCTGTCTCTCACATTCTCTCCCACTTACCCTCATGCCGGTCTGTCTCCCTGTCCCTATATTTTAGCTTCATCACATTTTTCCACCAATGATTCTAACTCCATGGACATGATCTAACTTCATAACCCTCTCACCAGGCTGCTATTGCTTGTCCATTCATAATAACACTTTGTGTCCAGGCTGAGTGTGTTATTAACTCATTATACTTGTTTCTTAGGAAACATAGTTCTTTGAGTACATAGCATACATTTTAATGCAGTGGTAATATGGCATTGGTTTTCAGCCCAGTGTTTATCTGACGCATATGCAACTTTGCGTGATATTTTCTCGCCTGTACAAGAAAAAAAAATAAAGACTTAACACTCATTTGGAGATCATAAGTTCAAACCAAGATGTAGCTGTGCCAATTTATTGCCAAGTGTCCTGTCATTTACATTTACATTTTCGGCATTTAGCGGACGCTTTTATCCAAAGCGACTTACGGTATACAGTCTAACCAATTAAGGGTTAAGGGCCTTGCTCAAGAGCTCAACAGTGGCAACCTGGCAGTGGTGGGGTTTGAACCAGCAACCTTCTACTTAATAATCCAGTGTAGGCAACAACTCTAGGTAGTTAATCCTCTTAATCATCACTAGCACATCTTTAGTGGGAGAAAATGGCCTTTTATGGCCTTACCATATAGGTTTGATGGGGTGAAGATCAGGAAACTGTCTGGACCAGTAAGGGACATCAAAATTTTTGTCCTACTGTTCATCACTTTTGCCAATTATGTGTTTTGCCATCAGTCAAGACTGTATTGCATAAGTCTGTCTTTAAATAGCTAGCCCACACCCCCTCCGACATGTGGGCAGTGGCTGTATGTATTTTGTCACCTACACTTTAACGAGTGCAATGCGGATCAGCACTGTGTACGAAGAGACACACCCTGACAGCACTCTTTTCCCCACCTCTGTGTAGGCGCCATCAATCAGCCAGCAGAGGTCGTAATTGAATTAGTTATGAGAGAGTCCCTATCTGGCTTTATCCCACCCCTATCTGAACAACAGGCCAATCGTTGTTAATGTGGCCACTCAGCCCAGCCGGCAGGCAGAGCTGAGACTCGATATGATGTATTCGAGATCCCAGCTCTGGTGCACTAGCGTGTGTTTTTACAGCTGCGCCACCTGAGCGGCAACCATTTTTCTCTTTGGTGGAACACCATGGATACTCAGTTGGAGTGACAGTCACGTTATGTACATAATTTGTTTCAGTATCTTACACATTCAAGTATAAAATATGTTGTTGGCTTGTATTAAATTTTGTAACTACTAATGTTACAAAAAATTTTTAGATAAAAAAAATAGAAATTGTACAGCTACAGCATTGCCACTTGTTCTTACGCCTTCCACATTCTAGAAGCTTTACTGTCAAAATGTAAATTTTATTGTTTTGTTTTATTGTTTTATTTAGTGGTGCATTTTAAACAATTATTGCAGAATTAGACAATTAAACCAAACATTTTTCTGATGAATGAACACTTTCATTAGAGAGAAATTAATTAAATTATTATTTATGGTCATTGCACCAGCTACAGATCCTGAAGAGTTAGGTCAAGGTTGAAAAATGCAAAATTATTCCCCAAAGTTGCTCTCTGTTTTGGTCTGAAATGTCATCAGGCTGTAAGAGACTATGTGAATAGTGTTTGTGTATCCAAGTCCAGCTGCTTTCCGAATTGTAGATGACCTATCTATATCACTTCACTAAATGCCTTTGGAGGAGAGAGATAAAAGAAACATTAGCATATTGTGCATATGGAGGAGAAGACATATGGTGTGTACAGTATAGTGTATCTGTTTCAGTATCAGTGGAGTCTGAAGCTGCAGAACTGGCCACCCTTAGCAGATGCAGAAGGCCAAGAGGAGTCAAGGACGAAGGGACAGAATAGACCAGGGAATAAGAATGAGTGCACTCACATTACACACCAGTTCTACTAAAAGGGCTAGGCAGGATGTGGAGGTTTGTTATACATCTCCTCTCTCATTCTCTCTCCTTGTCCAATTTGACCGAGGTGTCTTATAGAAAGCAGAGGTGCCCAGGCAGCTGAGCTGTAAGTGAAGAACAAATCTCAGTCAAATGCTGACCTGCTGCATGCCAGTTCCACATTCACTAAATCAGATCTTTTTTTTTCCCCACCATCACTTTGTGCGGCGAATACATGCTTTAAAGAAAATCTCTTTTATCTCTCTTTGTCCCCTCTCTCACCATCTATAATTGACTTACAGGTGGCTTTCTCTCAGATCAAGGGCCCATGCGAAATGACAACTCCCAGTCCAAAGGCCTTGCTAAAGATTGCCTCAGCGGCTTGCTGTAAAGAATTAATGAGTCTTTTTGAGGGCATTACATTGATTTCCGGCTCACAGTTCCAATCCGTTAATAATCAGCAATGGAATTTAGACTCTTCTGGCCTGGCGAGGTTTCTCATCGATCCTGTTTCGCATGAGGAGGGTGCCAGCCCAGGATCTGTCATTAGTGGTGTGCTTGTGTGTCTGAGTGTATGTCAGTCTGTTCTTTTGTCTGCCCTTATCCTTGATTTTGTATTGCTTATACTTGCAAGATTAGGTATCAAAGTAAAGCTGACTAAAAAAAGAAGAGCCACAGCCTCCAAACACACATGCACATTTATTATATAGGGCACTTTGTTTAATATTTCAAACCTATCTTGTAATGCACAATTCTAGCACTAATATATTCATGAACACACACACACACACACACACACACACACACACACACATACACACACACACACACACACACTGAACACTGACCCAACACAATGCTGATCCCACCACTGTATTTGTTTCTAATTAAAGCAGAAATGCACAAGTTCAGTAGTAAAACTACCAGACCAGTACTGGCCTAAATCATGATCAGCCAACATAAATAAATACTTTAAGTTATCTCAAGTCATCAAAATTTTAAGTGCACTGAGGATGGAGAAATTGACATCATAGAAGGGATCTCTCCTAGAGAACAAAGAACCAAGAATTATTAACTTCTAGAGTAAAAACACAGTACCACAGACAGATATAGTAGCCAAAATGAATTGCACTTTATAATAATAAAATAAAATAATTGACATGAAAGAATTTAAAGTTTTATTAAGATCTAGTATTAATAAATTATATATATATATATATATATATATATATATATATATATATCAGAACCAGCATTATCTTCTTCAGCAATTTGAGCTACAGTAGCTCGTCTGTTGGATCGCTCCCCATGTGAATCAATAAGCCTTGGCCGCACACGATCCTGTCGCCAGTTTACCACTGTTTCTTTCTTGGACCACTTTTGATAGATACTGACCACTGCAGACTGGGAACACCCCACAAGAGTTGCAGATTTGGAGATTCTCAGACCCAGTCGTCTAGCCATCACAATTTGGCCCTTGTTAAACTCAAATCCTTACGCTCGCCCATTTTTCCTGATTCTAACACATCAACTTTGAGGATAAAATGTTCACTTGCTGCCTATTATATCCCCTCCCATATTTATATATATATATACTGTATATTAAACAAAATGCTTAAGAACTACCAAACTTTTATATAATTGTATACCCTATTTTAAGATGATGTGCCATTTAAATCTCGCGTCGCTATTGGACGTTCACACTCCTTCACAGTCGTGATCGTCTATGCCTAAGGAGATTGGGGTGGCTGAGAGAGAGAGAGAGAGAAAAATAAGAAAATCGCCTTCCAGTTTCTGAACTATAAGTGATCCTAGGTATTAAAATTTGTCCTGCCTCAGCTAAATAAACTTCTTTAGTTGGGCTACACTGTTGTAGTAGATTAGTAAGATATGCAGCAACTAAACTATTTATGACTTAATAACACTTAGTCATCAATTCAGAACTTAACAGGAAGCCAGTGTAGGCTGAATAAGATTGGATAATATATTCAGAATTTGTTTTGGGGTTTTTTCTAGCAGGTGATGTGAGTAGCTGCATTCTGTTCTAACTAAAGCTTGTTTAGATGACGGTGTGGCAATTATCCAGCAGCATGTATTACTAAGCCAAGATTACAACAACATGTAGTTCTCAGCATAATGTAGAGATAGCATATGTTTTAGTTTGGCTTTTTTAAACAATAATATGAGGTTTTAGAGCTGCTGTTACTAAGGTGAAAATGATTGTTAAATCATGGTAATTAATGTACTGTTAGCTGCTGGTTTCACCGAACAATTATCAAGCTTCTAGGTGAAATCCATAAGCTAATGTAGGGCATATGTAGCATTTTCTTGGTTGATTGTTTTGAATCCAAGTATTTACCCCTTAAAAAGTCCTCTATTTTGTAAAACCGTGCTGCTAAATATGGCTAAACTGATCCACAGTGTAAAACTGAAAGTCAGCATTATGTTTTCAGAGAGTCAATATAATGTTTTGACCCAGAAACTGTATATAAAGTGGAAACACTTAGTGGCAGGTGTGTGTGTGTGTGTGTCCCACAACCTTGTGGGATGTCGGCATTATATTGAGAATATAGAAATGAGACCGATGCATCCCCATCAAAAAGTGCTATTCTTGCCCTGGCCTGATATTTGAGGAGGGTGACAAGGACGAGTGATGAGCTAGAGACTGATAATAAAGGCAGACAGTGTGGGTGCTGCCGTCTGACTGTAGCATTGATCTAGCTCAGGATTTCGGCTGCCTCTCATTTCCTGTCACTAATGTGAATAGATGAGCCATGAGGCAGGGACACACAATAGTGCACACACACACATTCACCACACGCACTCTAATATAGATCCCGCTCACTGTCTTTCTATCCAGGCAGGAAATAAGGTGTGCGTGCCAGAGACCAATCACTCGCTTCAACTCGCAGCACGGTACTGTGCGGCAAACTGCGCCTAGCTACTTCTAACAAAACCTAACCTACGCGTGCTGTGCCTTGTGTTTAAAAGAAATGTGCACTTTATTTAAGCAAGTGTGGTATACGACATTCAACTCCAGTCATGCATGTGTGTGTTGCTAACCTAGTCAGAGGACAATTGTTCTAACCTTTGAATTACAGTCAATGAGGTTTTGGTTTCATCATTAGGCTCCGCCAGTCCCCGAGGGAGAGGAGGAGAGTGTGTGTTACGGCTGCAGAGCTGATGGGTTAGGATGCTACTGATTGCTTCTCTCATTAACTGTGCATTTGAAGCTGCTCCTCTCCCTAGAGGCACAGGCCAGGACTTGCACACACACACACACACACACACACACACACACACTTACACATACACACACACACTCTCACTCGCTGTGCCCCTGGGTCTTTCCCAAGCTTTGTAGTTGAACTTCAAAGGCCTATGACCAGGCTTCTCATTTACGATGACTCTGCCTTCCAGTGATGCCTTCACACTCACACCGCACACTTATCTTCACAGTGAAACATGATTTCTGTCCATTTCTGTTCAAGCATTGTACTCTACGAGCTTTATACCAAATAAACCATCTGCATCACAGTCATTTAGCTACCTAAGGCTTCAAACGTATCAAACGTAAAAACCTTCTTATATTCCAGGAGCTCACAGTATAAACATGTATTTTCTCAGTGGCACTAAAGAGAAGACAAAATTATTTAGTTCAATTATTTATATATCCGCTGGGCACAAGGTAGGTATGCAGTACAATCAATCCATCACTTCACTAGCAATAGCATCATATGATCCAAATATATAAATAAATATATAAATAAATAAATGTATAAATAAATAGAGGAATCAGGCAATATTTATGCATAGCATTGTACTCGTCTGCAAATCAGCTTTGAATACATGAAGCCATGTGTGTATGGCATGTGCTGGAAAGATGCTGGAGTCCTTGTCTCGTCGCTACAGTTTGTGTTCTAAAATGTCACTGATGCTCGTTTTAGGATAAGAAGGTTTTGAATTAAAACCCAAGCTGCCACTATTGGGGTTTTTTATTCACCTTTTCATTCAATGAAAAATAAACATTGAATGGAAAAGCCAGACATGAGACAGAAACAGCAGAATATCACAAATGAGCTCAGCTGAGGTAAAAACTTTTAGTATTTAAGGATAATAAGGAGATGTTTGAATAAATTCTGATGTGGAGCTGGTTGATGAATGAAAGGAAAGAAATGAGGCTTCACTTTTTCTAATAACTGCTGCATGAAGGAATGCACATAGTAGAGGTTTATACAGGACTATTTATATTTTATATAGGATTTTTAATCTTATATTAAAGCATTTTATTATTTTTACAGCGTGTGTGCTGATGCACAGCTGCAAGTGTAACAACACTTGAAGAAAACCACTAATTGTGCCATTCATCATCTGATATGAAAAAAGCTCATTTTAAGAGTGTAAAAGAAAGAGGGCTTTTTATTTGTAATTATTTATATTTGGTTATTTTGCTGGATCTGTGTTCTTTTTTGCTGTGCTTCTGTATGCTTGTGCTGTTTTTGAGTTGTGTAATAATGCCAGCATTTAGTGTAAAGCAAAACGTATCATAAATTTCACACTTGTGGCTCGGCATTTCAAACATATACCGCAAATGACCTTTGGTAACAAGCCACGATTCATCCAGTAAGCTGTACTTGTGTAAAAAAGTGTAAGAAAAATAGCAATATAGGTTACAGCAGAGTACACTGACTTGTCTTTTCCTCTGATAATTGTTACATCATTAAAAGTTGCTGCATGACAGTAGTGGAACAACAGCTACATTTACAATTCTTTTACAAAATGTTAAGATTTGAATAATATATTCACTTGTCTGAAGTTCTAACAATAACAGAGCCTAATGTAACATGTATATTTAAATATTTCAAAAAGACAAAAACTTCTTTAAAAGAACTGACATGAGAATTCATTAATTATTCATTAGAATAACAGTTTTATTTAATAATAAAATTTATGTTTACATATTTAAACATCTCTATATAACATGCACATTATCTGGACTAAAGAATTGGGTCATATACATAGGTTCCCTGTGTGCTATAACAGCTTTCACTCTTTTGTGAAGGCTTTCTTCAAGATTTTGGAGAGTGTGTGTGGGAATCTTTGCCCATTCATCCGGAAAAGCATTTGTGAGCTCAAACACTTGTTGAACAAAAAGCCTGGCTTGTAATCTTTGTTACAGTTTATCTCAAATGTATTAGTTGGGGTTGAGGTAGGGGCTCTCTGCGGGCCAGCCAAGTTCTTTAACATCAAATTCACCGACCGTGCCGTTATGGACCTTGCTTTATGCACTGGGGCACAGTCATGCTGGAACAGAGGGCCTTCCCCAAACTGTTCCCACAGAAGAATCATGCAATTGTCCTGGCAAATTACTGAAACTAAAGGGCCTAGGCCAACCCCTGAAAATCCCCCCCATAGCATTACCCCATCTTAGAAGAAGACATTTTACTAATTGACTTGCCATAATGGTTGCATCCTATTGCAGTACCATTCTCGAATTCAGTAAGCTCTTTAGACTCACCAATTCTTTTACAAATGTTTTTAAGGGCAGACTGACAATCGGACTGATTGTCCATATAGTGAATGTACTTCAAAAATAATCTAAAAAATATCTTAGCAGCTTTATCCTGGTCAGGTTTATGGCAGGTGTGCAGAGCTTCAGTAAACACCACCCCTCCTCTCATTACCCCCAACCATGTCTGTCTAGCCCTCCAATTATTTGAAAATTGAATGGCACATGAGGAAAATATGGTCGTACTAAAAATACCACAGTAGTAATTAGAAATGTGGATGTGTGAGGATATATAATATTGGCTATTAACACAATCTCACACACACACACACACACACACACACACACACACACACACACACACACACACACACACACACACACACACACCACACCACCACCACCACCACCACCACCACCACCACCAGAAACATTTATTAAAAATGAGACTTCTCACACATCTCATCATTTACCAATAATTTTGTAAATTGCATTTCTACAATCAGGACTGGTGACCTATTAGTAAAATGCATTGAAATGAAAATCTAAACATTTAAAACAACCTCCAAACCAGTGAGTGATTTCTACCTATGTATAAGCTTTTATCCAGTGCAGTACTGTAAATAAATGCATATTATATAGTGGTTAACGGAAATGTATTATTAAAAAATGAAAAATAAGTCATTAGTGCTGTTCATTTAGGCAGTTTTTTTGTGACTGTAACAGGCGTTCTAAATTGAATAAATAACCTAAAATGATAAAATGCATAAACAACTACATTATTTTATTATATTTTATTTGATAGATTTAATTTTACCACTAAAACATACATTTCACCACTAAAAACTGAATCTAAAAAGTAATATTTAAAACAATTTTAAACCCTGTAACCATGGGAGCTCATGGACACACACACACACTGCCGGCCAATCTATATGATGATCTTCCTGAGCAAGGCCACTAATCCTCACCTGCTCAGTTCAATTATATTCTGCTTTGGATAAAAATCTCTGCCGAATTCATAAACACAAATTAATTTGACAGTCAGTTAACAGTCATCAGAATGTTAGGTTGACTGTTTGGGAGCTGCTAATAGATGCTTAAGCAGGACTGTTTGTTTGTGCCAAACTGAGGTTTCTTCTCTGACAGAAAAGTGAAGGAGTGAGAGCAAGTGATTAAACATGAGTCCATTGTGTGAATGCATCGGAGGAAATAAGAATCACTTCTCATCAGCCAAGATTTGTAAACCAATTATGTGTGCCATCCAGGAGAGATTCAGCTTACATTTATTGCCATAATTGAGGTCAGTCTTGTTAATTTAGTGGTGAATTAGAACAGTTAATGTGCATATATTAGGAAGGCCAAGGGAGATTGTAAAAATAAGGTAAAGGAAAATTACCTTTTTAAGGACTACAAAGACCCCTTTTTGCTCCAATTAAGCTACTGTAATGGTGTGTTGGGCTAAATTAGAAGAGGTGGAGGACTAGATTACATGTCCTTGTTTCTGTTATACTGGGAAGGGGATCCAACACTGTCCTTCATTGGGTTTCAGTGCTTTATGCACATACATACACACATTGTGTGAAAGTTCCATTAACTTTAATAATGGAGCTAATTTTTTTTGTATCAATGTAATTTAAACAATTTGATAAATACATAATTTGTAATGATTTTACATTATATAACATTGGCACAGTGGTGCAGTGGACATGGGTTTGATTCCCCAGCTGGACGGGCAGGGTCCTTACTGTGTGGAGTTTGCATGTTTTCCCTGTGCCTGTGTGGGTTTCCTCTTAGGGCTCCGGATTTCTGAGTGCTTTCAACAGTGGCCAGGATTTATCATTGGCACTTTGACTGACTGGTGACCTTTCATCTCCATCTTTTTTCTGTTTTGCATTTTAGCATAAAAGTAAGATTTAATATGTTGTTTATGAGGCAGTCTAGGGTTCTGGAGCTCAGTGTTGTGCCTCTGAATGATTTTGTATGATTACTGATTAGTGCACTGGTAAAGCTTGGGCGGACCGTTTACTGGTTTACTGCTTTTCTGGGTGCTTTCAACAATGCCCAGGATTTATCATGGGCACTTTGGCCGGCAACTTCTCAGCCACATAAACAAAATTTAAATAAAATAAATTTTGAAAAATAATTACATTGTAAAATGTGGGGAAAGAAACGGGGGGGGAAGGGGGGGATTTTTAAAGGTGTGAAAATGTATGGTTATTGAAAATGATATTTGTAGCAGTTTTAATTGTGTAACATAAGCAGAAAGACAAATATTAATAAACGAAACTTCAAAATATATTAATAAAATGAAAATTTTTTACATCAGCACACTTATAATTGTTTTCAAGACTCCTTGGAAAATATGAAACCTATTTTAACAATATAAAACCTTACTTTAAACATTGGGTCTTCACAAAGGACTAACAACGAACCATCCAGTCAGAAGAGATTTTTCGTTGACAATAAAGATGAAGACGAAGAGTTACTTTCAGAAATGAAGACCCACAAAACAGCAAACACAAGACAGGACCTGCAGAGCTCAATATGTGTACACACATCGAGAAAGACAGAAAGAGTGTGTAATTGCTTCTCTTTCTATCACACACACAGAGACACACACATATATATACACACACACATGCTGGAATTGCGGAAGGCATGCTGAGTGTACCACAGGTGTGGAAGTGAAAAGCTGTTAGTCGGTGCTCTGAGTGAGGCAGCCTGAGACAGAGCGGCAGAGATGATGTACTTTATGAATAATGGATATGTATGTCTATAAACAATCACTTGCCAAAACTCATATTCTTACCTGATCTCTCCAGGGAAGTGAAGCTATGTTTTTCTATAGGCATATGTATTCTCATGTTCAGCACACCCACCGGGGGTCTAAATCTAGCACTACATATGCAAATCTGAAAGTATACGTGTGGAGAGGTGATCTGAACATACCAATGGGTGATGGCATGCACCTTTCATAGCCATACATCTCCAGCAAAAAAATAGGGTTTAATATGTTATTTATGGGGCAGTCTATGGTTCTGAAGCTCAGTGTTGTGCCTCTGACTGATTTTTATTACTGATTAATACACTTGCACTACAGTACTACTAAGCTCCCAGCTTGGGTGGACAGGCTACTCAATTTTAAGTGCTACTTTTTTGTGAAGCTTTATTCTTATCTGAAGCTTTACAGGCCAAATTTTTGGCACTGCTGGTTCCATAGCAAATTGACTATGTGGTACATGCAGGCATTGGCCAGTAAAGGAGTGTAACCAGTATAACTCTTGTTTTCTTTTTCTGCATGGAGAAATTAAAATAATAAAAAGGTAAGCATTTTTAAGGAGGCAAGACTGTTCCTTGTTATTAAACTAAGTGCTTATATACTAATCAAATGTTTCTTTTCTATTACATGATACCCAACAATATGGACAGTGGGAGCCTAGTGGGTAGAGCTTTGGGCTATCAATTGAAAGGTTGAGAGTTCGAATCCCAGCTCTGCCATGCAGTCAGTGTTGGGCCCTTGAGCAAGGCCTTTAACCGTCTCTGCTCCAGGGGCACCATACAAACATTTTTATTGTACTGTAAACCTGTATATGTATGACAAACAAAGCATTCCATTCTATTCAATATGATAGGCATCCAAATCCAAAACTACCTGTGCTCTACCTCTTGTGTTAAGTTCATATTTGCACCAGGGTACATGTGGAAGTCGGATGAGTCTGCTGACTGAGGTTGTAAAGCAATCTCCATGAGAAGCAAAGATCAAATACACAGCTACAACTGTAAACAATAGCAGAAACAACAAAAGAACAATTGTTGGTTTGTCTCATTTTGGTAGTAGTTGTGGGTGTATCTTTAATGTATCTTTCTGTAGGTTTTTTTTCTTTGCTGACCTTTGGTACCCCATGTATTCCATCCTGTTATGCTGGACTTATGCTGGACTGCTTTACTGTAATAACTCAAACAGTACAACACTAAAGCAGTGTAGTCAAAAACAACAAACAAATGAACCAACGAAGAATATACAAAAACCAGCAAAAGAAGAATCCAGAAACAGTCCAAAATCCAACAAACCAGAAGAGCAAATACAGTATATCAAACAAAAGAACCAAAAGAGGAATCCAAAACTCAGAAGTCATAAACAGGGAAAACAGGTCATACACATAATATAAAACTCAAACAAATAACGCTCAGTACACAACAGCAAAATTGGCAAACCTTCACGAAGAGGCACAGCAAAACACAGGCTTAAATACTTCAAATTACAAATTAGCAACAGGTGTTCTAAAACTCAGGTGATCTGGAGAGCATGGCTGAGTTTTGATTGGGTGTAGGAGAGGAAGGAGGAGTCATGTGACCACCTGTGGGTTTCTGGGTACTTAAATCCAAATCAAAGTACTGTACAATGACTCCTCAGAACTAGCTTGAGAGAGAGC
Organism: Trichomycterus rosablanca; assembly: GCF_030014385.1. Classification (NCBI taxonomy): domain Eukaryota; kingdom Metazoa; phylum Chordata; class Actinopteri; order Siluriformes; family Trichomycteridae; genus Trichomycterus; species Trichomycterus rosablanca. Next base: position 7,156,118 of record NC_085995.1, read on the forward strand.
TTCCTCAGCAGAAGGTGTGACACATCCTCTGTGAAATTGTTTAAAAACATTTTATTTCAGACACTAGACTAATAATGTATTGTTTTTGGTTTTTAAATATGGCACATTACTGGTGATTCTGTGACAACTGCAATTGATTGATCAGCTGTGTTTCTCAGTTCATCCATACGACCTGTCTGTGTATGGCTGGTTCCTGGCTAGGAAGGGTAACCAAATTTAACGCGAGTACTTATGTACAAAGTAATCACTGATTTAAAAACAAATTCTACAATAGAAATTTTTTTTTTGCCTTGTTCCCTGTGAGTTTTGTGCCATTAGAGTTTCACTAGAAATAGAAATATGGTCCTAGAAATATTGGCATTGTGCTCACAGTACTTAAGTACTCATGATATTACCCAGTAACAGCAGGGTGTTGGTGTTGTAGTAGGCTGGTTACACTGTGTATTTCAGGCTTTGTATGTGAGTGGAAGAGTGTGTTTCCAACACTGGCGTTTTGTGTCAGTATTTTTAGCTCAGGCTCAGTGTGGGCTTGGACCCTGAGATCCTCTAGCACATTTTTTTTTCTTCATCACCCTCTTAAACAGGCCGACACTAGCACTGGACATGGGCATATGTGCCCATTCCACCATCAGCCACCTGGGTGAGTTTTCATTTCAGTGCCTGTGTGTGGATACATGAGCTGAACATGGGGGTCTAACTGGTGCTGACAGGTGCAAATTCACTCACAGATGGACCCTCTCCAAGCTCTCTACTGTATATTCACTCCCTCATATTTTTTTTTCTTTCTCTGCCCTTTATTCAGCCTTTGCCTATAGAACAATTGTTCTCTATAAAAAGGCACTCTTTATTCTTACTAGCGTAGTAAAGAGAGACGGGAAAAATCAATAATACTACACACCTGACGGGAGGTTGTGATTAAGTTTGTAAAGGTTCACAGGAATTCACAGATCAAAATTCAAATAAACAAGTCAGCAGCATTCATTCTTTCATTTTATTTTTATTTTTTTCATTTTCATCAACTGCTTGGTACAGTTCCACTGGGAAACACAGGATGCAAGGCAGGAATACCCTGGACAGGGTGCCAATTTATCACGTTCTTCAGCCAAAGCCTATCATATCTGTGTAGATGCCTAGGCAGATAGCAGTGCTGAGATTTAAAGCCAGATTTCAGCGGTGGTGGGCTAGCATAACAGGTCGTTGCACCACCCAAGCATCCAAGCCAGGGTCAGGTACTCTAAACACAGAGATCAATGACCAGCTTGGATTTTGCAAGGCTTTGCAACATAACTGAAAATAAAGTGCTTAAGTAGGTAATGAGTCCCGTGTGTGACTGAGTCATTGAACCAATGAGAACTTTGGTTGTGTGACCTCTGTCAAATGAGCGCTGTAATGACGGCTCAAGGTTTTTCAATTTGAAATCAGAGCATATAATTTTATATTTCTTAAGAAATAACTAGCATCTTTTTTAAGTCGTTGTGTATTTTAAATCGTTGTGTATTTCACACTACACGACTTATCGGCGATAGGGGATTACACACTACCCATCACCAACTGGAATCGTGAGCTGTCTTGTCTCCCAAACTACGTTTTGTCATGAAAACACACGTGAGAAGTGATGAGGGGTTTAATGATAACATGTCCAAAAATGCACACCAGTAAGAAGCGAGCGATCAAAGTTGTTTTGTGCTGATGTGCAGCGTAAAATCAAGTAAGAAAAACAAATGAATCCGAGTTGATTGGGCTACGCGGCCAGTAGGGATTGTTCTGTAGTGAGTTGGAGGTTAATAAATATTTTTTGCAATGCATTGTTGGTATTATGGTTTGAACTATAAGCTCACAAAATACTGTAAAACTTGTGTGTGTGCCGATGTATTCTAATATAAACTATATTATGCCCCTGCCCACTTTTTTACACTCCTCCCCCGGGTTTCCCCTCACCCCGTATCCTGCGTTCTCATTGGCTGTAGTTTGACATAGCACTCGCTGCTGCTAACAACCTGCTCACAACGCCTTTCACACTTCAATTTCGAGTCGGCAACTGATCCAGATATTTAACATGCTAGATATTTTTTCGGCGAGCCGCTCGGATCGAGTTGTTGAGTAGTTCATACATAGCGATCGAGAGCTGAGTTTCCAGCCCCGAGCGAACACAGAGTTGCTCCTGAGCTGCCACATCTAGCGGCGACCAGTTGGCGAGCAAAAATAATGTAGTGTGAACTACGCATAATGCTATATAGTGCATACAGATCACATGATCTGAAACCTACTCCTTTAAAATGTAAAATAAATTAGCATAAATTTAAATATTATGTAAATAAACTATATACACTACATGCCAAAAGCATGTTTAAAAAAACTGTTGTAAAAATGTATTATTCACAGTGAAAATGTCAGAATAATGTTTAAACAATTGATTGTTTCCAAAGTGAATGGTTTCAAAACATCATATATTACAACATAATCAAAGAAATCACTTTGGTGATACAGCACTGGCTTACCACTGCCTCTCGAGTTCGAGTCTCAGTAGTGGCACTGGTCTGGCCGGTCACATAACAAACAATTGAACATGCCTGGGAAGGGAAGATCAGATAAGGATGTATCTGTTTGGCTGCAGCAGTGACCAAGACTGTCTGGTCGAGGTGCTTTAAAGAGCGCTGAAAATACAGAGGGAGTAGCAAGCTTCTTTGGACGTACTAAGACCCCCTGTTTAAATCCACCACTTTTCATTGTAAAGATCCGGCCGGCTAATTTGATTACAAGTAGCCAGTCTGGAACAAACTCTTGGGCTAACCACCCACTGTACCAGTTGTTCCACTGTGATGCACATTTTATTTACAATAATAATAGTTGTAATAATATTAATGAATCAGATTACTAATGAAACTAACGAAATAAATAATACCTTACTTCACTTATTGATCTCTCTTTTCAATCATCTGGGTGTTAAACAACTAGGCACATCCTTAGAAGTAAACCATTCAATTCCAAAACATCCCTCGTTCCTTTCTCTCCTTCCACACCCTCCGATTTTGTCTTTGTTTTGCTTGCCAATGTAACCTGGTGCTGAGGCTGCTGCAATGTCATCATCCATCCAGGCTTTGTCTTTCTGGAACACACTGGATTCAAACACCTGCCATGGCAATTGGCATGCTGCGGTGTGGCCAAGATACACAATCACACACACACACAAACACACACACACACACACACACACACACACACACACACACACATATCTGTTTCCCTTTTGCATCCTTGATGGAAAGAGCGCTCGGTAAACCGCAGGAATCGGCTCACAGTCAACAGTCATAAAGTCTCCCATCTGCTGCTATATCATCTAACACACACACACGCACACACACAAGGATTATAGCACTTATAGGTGTGTTTCTGTTTTGCACAGGTAAATAACACGTGTAAAACTTCACACCAGTGTATTCATGTTTAATCAGATGTGTTTTACATATGTAAGCACCCATCTACCAGTAGCAACATGTTATTGTTGAATGTCATTAAGTTGCACATATGGACAACTGAAACATTAAAATAGAATTGTCTATTGTTGGCCAGACTTTGAACAACCATATAAAGAGCAGTATAGACAAAGAAAGCATTATGTTAAATTTGTTGTTATATGTAATAGAGGGTGACAAAAAGTTGGCAGTACCTTTTTGTCAATTGTTTTCAAACAATAGACAGCATCCAAATTAAGTGGGATTCTTAAAAGTAACTGTATAACCATTAGAGGTCATTGCTCAGTGCTAACTTGTTGGAATATATTCCAAACCCTAGCTGAATTTTGTACCCTCTCTAACACCACTGTTAAAATCCATACCAGGATTGGTACAGAAAATAAAGCAGGAAAGGCACAACCATGGAATAAGGAAAAAATAAGGGGGGGGGGGACTAACAGAAGTAAAAGTACTGTGTGTTGAAAATAATTAGTTAAAAAGTACACATATTCAAACAAAAAATCTTTTAAATCTTTCAACTTATTAAATTTTTATTTCAAACTCTAAAAGCCACCACATAATGTATAACGGTATGATGTTGTAGACCCTACATAGTGCACTATATGATTAAGACCACAGTTATTCCGGACAGTGTTACAGAGATAAATGTAACAGGCTCATCTGCTTTGAGTTCCAGGGGGTGCAATTTATGGGATAATGCCCACCTGCCATGCCATTATGGACCAGCAGGGGGCTTGGAGACACTGATGACTAAAAGTATTGGTTCCTTTAATTTGCAGTCTCTCTGCCTCATTAAACGTTAATTAGCTCCAGGCAGTGGGGCCCTATAAATACCAGCCTTATTGTCCAGTTCTCCACTGGTTCTTCTCATTACTTGAGTTGGCTCTTTAGTCAGCCCTTTTTTTTATCTTTTTCTTTCTGGGAACTCTGGGAACTCTTTTTTGAGAGCTTGAGTTGTCATTTGCTGGTGGATTGAGTAGCAGGTATAGGTGGCAACCCAGTTTTCTGGCATTTTATTTCCAATCTCTTTTTTTCTTGCTTTTCTGTGTGCTTTTGCTGTGGGGCGTACATTATCCATTTACAGTCCAATTTACATGACCAAAGACAATGTGGATTAGCATGTTCTCCTAGCAGCATCTCCTTGTGAGGTGGGAGAAACCCAGCATACCAGGACGCATACATAAAGTAACAAGCATTGAGGGTTAAACCTGCTTTATCACGGTGCCGCCAATCTACACTCGCTACTTAATTTTACTAATCACTTGTTGCCCCTGTCTTGTGGCTATAACTTAACACTGCCATCTACTGGCACTAAGACATGGGTTGATCAGAGACCATGTACACACACACACACACACACACACACAAAGCTTTGCACAGACAGTGCAAGTCTAAGCTGCAGTTAATCTGTCTGAGTCTGAGCTCTCTGTGCTGCTATGGCTGCCGGTCATTGTGTGCCACTGTTTCATTTCCTAATTGTTCCACTGATTGTAGAAATTTCCATTAGCCCCTATCTGCAATCTTCACCAGTACAGCAGACAGATAGAGCGATACAGGAAGGAAAAATGAGCAGAGGAAATAGAGGGAAAGTACATCAGGAAAGAAAAGAGGCACTAAAAGACCGAGAGAGAGAGAGAGAGAACGGTAAAAATAAAGTTCTTTACTAGAGAGCTATGTAGAAAAAAGAACATTAACAGTGGTGACAAATTAAATAAAAAACAAAGTGTGGGGTCACCATACATCACTAGAACTACACTGGAGTAATAAAACACATTTCTTTTTTGTGTTTTGGTGTTTGGTTGATTTCAGTAGAGATACTATCTAAGATGTCAGTCCACACAATATCTCACAAATCACAAAGCAAATTTGGCCAATTACTAGTAACCAATGAACGACCATCAGTAGTCTGAGGCTAACCGATAACCCACAAACTCATAACCACCTGTTCAAATATTAAACAAATCTCAGAATTTTTATGTAAGCAAGATTGCATGCTTTGTTTAACAGCATAATATGACAAACATGGCAGTTACGAACAGCAGTATGATGAAAAACAATATGAGCACAACCTGTTTTGACATTATTAGTGTACTTATTATAAGACGACAAGCAGAGTTTTAACTAAGTAAAAGACGTTACACACAGATGCACATGTTCAGAGTTTAACATGCACTCAGACCTCATACTGACACAAAACAACCCCTTTGTTTGTAATTTTACTGAGTAATTATTCTGTCATTCATGATTTAATTAACATTAGTGTATGAAAATTACAACAGCAGTGCTCTTTCTCTATATGAGTTTATAAATCTACGTAGTGCATGCACACTGTGGGTCTTTGCTCTCCACGAGTGTTGATGCAAATTCACGCTTTTCTCAGTGCTTGAATTGAGCAGTGCGGTAAAACGTCATCAAAGTGCACCACGACGGGAATCTGCGTGTGGAATAACCGTCAAATCCACTCTGAATGCATCCACATACATCTGTGTTTAGCTGGATTATTTACACACTGTGTGGTGGTTTTGCTGTTCTATTGTATTATAGCTCAGGCTGAGAAATGGTGAGAATCAGCTTTTCCGACAGAGAGAGTCTAAAAAGTTTATAGTGAAAAAATCTTAACGTGGTTTAATGTACTAAAAGAACTTCTCTCAATTATTACTGCTCATAAGTTCTCTTTACTGATGAAATTCCTCTGTCATTGTTTTAATACAATAAGTCACGTTAAGTTTTGTTCACGTTAAGCTTTGTTTGTTCTGCCTGAGTCTTTTACCATGTCATATCAAACAGTTCATCTTATTGGAGGCTCTTTGAAAAGGTCAGCAACAAACTGGGTGATAAAACGTGGTGAATCAGGTGAACTTCGAGTGCTGCAGCAATGCAAAAATTATGAGCCCAGTGCTACAAAAATGTGCGGTGCATGTTGCTCAAGGGAGCAAGAGAGGGCACAGGCAAGCTAAGCGCCACACCATTGGAAACAATGGCACAGCCAGCGCAAAAGTGGTTTTGCCATTTTCTATGTGAATGTGCCTTTAGTGTCAGCAGAAGGAACTCTCTGGCCTCACAAGAATAACCAATTAGTGGCCCATAATGCACTGTGGATGAGGCCATTGTTACTCTACAAGAAACCACTCCCTTCAAAAGAGAAATATTCCTTCATCCTATCAAATGTTCAGGCAGAATGTCAGGCAGAGTGTATTTCTTTACAGTTATCCTTTTCTTCAAAAATACACATGAATCCAAACCATGTTAACAAAACCCCTCCTACAGCACCTGCACGCATTATGCTTCTCCACTCATTTGTTTAGGGTTTTTCTTTAATATGTTCCTGTCTGTATTGTCAGATTCTCCTTTAGCTGAAGAAGAAAGAGATGAACGATTGAGGGGGGCTCTCCTCTCTTGAAGGCATAGGCGAAGGGGAGATGGAATTTGACAAGAGAGAAAATTGATTTTCTGGGATGAGATTTAGGTGTGTTAGGCAAGCAGAATGAAGGTGAGCAAGGGGGCGGGAGTCATTAACACACGGCCTGCCAGCTGCACCATCACCGCAGGGAAGATGGGGCACTGCATGGACCTGAACATGCATTGGTGTTTGTGTGTGTGTGTGTGGAAATAAAATAAGTATGTTAGCAAAAAAGTGAGAAAATAATTGAATCCTTTAGTGCACTAACCTGGTCATTGTCACGCTTGTAGGTTTTGTATCTGTCAATGTGAGCCAGTATATAAATCCTGGTCAGGGACACAGCAGGTTCTAAGCGAGAATTCACCCTGAAAATGGTCATCGATCTACCACATAATAGCTTTTTCACCCCTAACCACACCTCAAGTCAATTTAAGTAGTCAATCTGCCTGCCACAGTTACTTATGATAAAGTGCCAAACCTGACCAACTGGTTTAAGTACATTTCTTGGACCAGTTCTATGTTGTAATGTGTTGCTGATTCTCTACCCTTAAAACATCAGGTTCTACATACGTTTTGTTCCCAATCAACAGTGTTTGGTGCACACCATCATAAGGAAGGCTTAAATTCATGGACTCAGTTTGTAGTCGCACAGATGCTTTTAAATTTCATTTTACCCAGACAGCTTTATATGGGCATTGGAGCGCTGTCCGAATGTTGCATTTAGCTTTGCAGTCCTAATTTAGGTGCACGCTTTTGGGTATGCTGTCTCAATGCAAACCTTTGATGCTTAATTACATACAAGGGTGGAACATAGTATTTGGTCCAGTATCCAAGACCTTATGACATGGTAAGACGTTTTACGATTTGTGTTTTTTGTGTAACAAAAATGCATAGTTGCCCAGGTGGCGCAGCGGGATATTCCACTAGCACACCAGCGCTGAGATTCTGAACTCCTTGGTTCGAAACTCGACGTTGCCACCGGTCAACTGGGCGCCACCTAGCGGCAAAATTGGTAGTGCCTGCAGGGTGGGATGACCGGACTAGTGGGTGGGGTCTTCAAACACTGTGTAAGGACCCTGATTAGTAGATAGAAAGGCGCCTGTGTAGAATGCATGGGTCAAAAAGGGTTTCGTTAAGGGCTGCGTGCGGGTCGGAGGGTGCGTGAGCAGCAATATACCCACCTCGACTGCCATCAGGGATCCCCCAGCAGCGGAAGACAAATTGACTACACTAAATTAGGAGAAAATATAATAGAAAAAAATGTATAGTTAGGTCTTACTCAAATGCTCCTGTGGTTCTGACTTGATTAAAATGTCTCATGTTTCTTTTAATGACAAACTTTAGAGTCATTTCATCTGTTCCTTTATCAACACTTTATGAGAAGCTGAGCCTGCATTGATCTAGGCTTTGTCAAAGGAACTAAAGGGCTCATGCTGGGCACTCCTAAATATTCTTTTGAATCCCAAAATGAAAAATAAGATACCCCACAGGCCTGCAGGCTTTGCATGAATGAGCAAATTAGGACTGCTAGACTGCTGTGTGCCGTGTGGGACAGGGCATTAGTTTGGTAATTTTTCTACGGTGATATGAGAAAGTAATTGCCCCCTCTCTGAATTCCTGTGTTTATGCATATTCGTCACACTAAATAATTTCAGATCATTAAACAAGACCTGATATTATACAAAGAGTATTCGACTAAAAAGAAAAACACGTTTTGTAAAACAATTTAATTTATTTACAGTTGGCAATATTGGCATCCAACACCTACTAGGCAGTTGTAGCCTAGCAGGTATGGTACTTGAGTAGTAATCGAAAGGTTGCTGGTTCAAGCCCCACCACTGCCAGGTTGTCAGTGTTGGTCCCTTGAGCAAAGCCCTCAGCCCTCAATGGCTTAGACAATATACTGTCACAGTACTGTAAGTCGCTTTGGATAAAAGCGCTTGCTAAATGCCGAAAATGTAAATACCCTTGTGAAAAAGTTTTTGCCCCCTTAAATGCCTACACTTCTCTTAGCAGCCCTTAATGCACAATTTCCTGCTATCTCCTTTCTATAATTTCCTTTACCTTGCAGTATTGCTTTAATTCAGACACGCTGATAGATTTTCCAACAGAACCCACTTGTTTTAGGTCTTGCATCTCTGTTTGATCTCTTTGACATCATCACACTTTCACTGCCAAGTTTTAGATCTGATTAAGTGACTTTTGTATATTATATCACAATATATACATTTGATGTAGATTTTATAACTGACAGTTTGTCACGTTCCTTCTCATTGTAGCCCTGATCATCGATGTCTGTATATTCTGCTCTGTTCATCTCTAAAACATCACTTTTTGTTTATTTCATTTATTTAATTTGCATTAATTCTTTTCTTTTTTTATATATTTTCTTTATGCATTTTCTTCCCTTTTCTCCCTTTTTAGCGCGTCCAATTGCACAATTGCGTCATGCTTCCTCTCCACCAATGCCCCCTCCGACACGTGGGCAGCAGCCGTATGCATTTTGTCACCTACACTTTGATGAGTGCAATGCGGATCAGCACTGTGTACGGAGTGACACACCCTGAGCACTCTTTTCCCTTCTCTGTGTAGGCACCATCAATCAGCCAGTAGAGGTCGTAATTGCATTAGTTATGAGAGAGTCCCTATATGGCTTTTTAATATCCCACCCCTATTTGAACAACAGGCCAATTCATATGGCTGCTCAGCCCAGCCGGCAGATCCCAGCTCTGGTGTCCCAGCGTGTGTTTTTACCGCTGCGCCACCTGAGCGGCACTGGCATTTATTCTTTATACTGTTTATTGTGTGCAGGTATTTCTATTTAATCTATGCATTTCAGTAAAGAGTGAACCGGCTAATTGAGGGCATTTGTGCTTGAAGATTCCTGACACCGTAATGCATCCCGAATTCACACTTAGCTGCCCAGTTTTCAGAAGGTTCAGACTGTGACTTAAAAGCGTTATGATCCAGGAGATGTTGTCTCACCCAACTGCAATGCAATTGCACCAGAAACATTCTGCACAGACAGGATGTAGGATTCCTTTTTGGAGAATTCATTACAACAGAAAGTCAAAATGCAGGTAGGACAGGAGATTTCTGATAAGATTGCAGTTCAGTGAGGGTTTGATTATTGACCTGTTACAGCAGCTACAGTTTTGTGAGTAACATCTCTGCCAAGCAGTTATCACTTGTGTTTCCTATTTATTGTGTGTATGTGTGTTTACTTTGTTTTGCATTGCATCACACTTTTACATTCAGTTGGCAGCACCCCCTACTTAAAACATCTTCCCAAGTGCCTGCAAGTACAGTTTACCAGCATTTCAATTGACCTGTATTCCTTAGGTGGTAGTTTCCTTCAACTCCTTCCTTGAATTTGTGTTTCAGATAGGAATGATGTTAATAATAAATGAGTTTGAGATGCTGATGGCAAAGTAAATCCTCATACAGCAATAGAAATACAAACCAAGAATCCACAATACCAAATTCAGCCTGAGAGTGTCTTGCACTATAACCCTGTTTCATATGGTGATTTGCTGTTTTCACCCCTTTATGGCAGAGTTACGTTGAAGCAGTTAAAAGAAGGCAAAGCTGAAACGATGCAGAGCTGCTGACTGACTGAACTCAAGCCTTGAACAAATCAAAAAGATTTCTGAGTAATGAGAGGAAGAAAGAAAGAAAAACTGCTTTCTGGCTGTTGCTTGCCTGCTTGAGTTTTCAAAATGGTGTCAACTATTCCACAAAAAAGAAGTGTCTTCTAGTTTGTAGTCAAGTGAGGCATCTATTTTCATCTGTTGCCTTTCAAAGACTTGTTTCCTTTTAGCATAGGTGTAGCTCTCTCTTTTTTCTCACTTTCTGTCTCCCACAGTTCCTCAGACATTTCCCACAGCTTCACTGATAGGTCTTCAAAAATGAGTGTTAAAGGCATTTTGTTAAAAGTGCCAATTACCATCTATTTTCCCAACATCTGTCAAGGAAAAAAAATATGGAGAGGAGAGTCATAACTGTCATTCTTTTCACAAGTGAAATTTGCTGACATTTCCTAAAATAGAGATACGTTTTAGCAAATTAGATGCCCACCTCCATTGTCCAAACCACTCTTAGTTAGCATTTTACTTAAGTAATAGCTAGATTTATAGCTTTGAAGTCTAACTAGGTTGGTAATGGTGCAGTCAGTAATTAGACAAGATTTTATGCCACAGAAAGTATTAAGCTTAATCAAATAGTCTTAAATAGTCATAGTCAGTTTAATTCCAGTTTAGCAGACCATTGGTTCAAACACACAAACACATTCATGTGTTAAACACCTATAACTAATACAGTGGTACCTTGTCAGTCACTTGATTCTGGGAGTGGCGTTGAGTTTAAAAGGCGTTGAGTTTTAAGGTGTTTTTGACACGTATACACTGAAAATAGCAAAAATATAATAAAAAGCACTGAAATACAATTGAAAACAGTTAAAAATTAAAAAAAATAAATACATAATATAAATAAATAAATACAATAAAACCTGCTCTTTACCTTAACTTCTTTATTGTTTTCTTACGCTTTTTAATTAGTGGAGAGAACTTATGAGCAGTAATAATTAAGAGAGGTTTAGTGTTTCTATGTTCTTTTAATACATTAAGCTTTTGTTAACAATAAGCGTTTTAGACTCTCTCGGAAAAGCTGATTTTCACAATTTCCTCGAGCTAAAGCAAAGAACCTCAAGCTATAACACAATTTAAAAAGTGAAACAGTGAGGAAAATCCAGATAAACACAGATACATGTGGAGTTTTGAAATGGATTTGACGGTTATTCTACACAAATGCAGATTCGTCTTATATTCGCACTTTGATGACGTTTTACCGCACCGCTCAAGCCAAGTGCTGAACAAAGCAGCAGTCGCGAACACATTGAGTTTAAGGGAAATGTTGAGTTTAAGGGTACAAATTTCTTGATGAAGATGTTGAGTTTTAAAGATTTTGAGTTTAGAGGACGTTGAGTTACAAGGTAAGAAAAAAAGAAAAAACATGTATAATTTGATCAGCGCTAAAAGCAAAATCTGTTCAAACAACATAACATGATCAGAACACACTAAACATGGTTAATCAATAATAAAGCTGGCTGTCATAACCCAACATATGGAAAAACATGCCATTATTCTAAACAGCACATATGAGAAATAAAATGATTGGCAAGGGTGTGCCGTAACCCGTTCAAGATTACAGCAGTCCATTCTCATTAGTTCCATTAAATGAATTATCATCAGTCCCTGTCCATCAGTCGCACAGTCATTACAGGCCCATTTATTTGCCCTCCAGTCTCTGTAGATATCTGATACACAGCCTGACCAGATATTTATCAACTGATGGTATACTTTGCTTTGCATTTACACCATATAATCTAGATAAAAGTGGAATTAAATGTGCTATGGATTCGTCAGTACGATGTATAACATCTATAGAGACACATCCAAGTTGTTTTCTTTTAAATATAGGAAGGAATCATTGCAAAAAGATTCATTAAGTCATTAAGCCTTAATGTTTTTTACAATAATGACAAATCTAGGTGTTATTTAAAACAACTACAGGGCAAATACTAATCTGATGAGTCTTTGCACCATGGCTGCAGTTATGTGTACAATAAATATAGACTAAATACAGAGGTGTAAGGAAAGGACTAATATTAACCCATAAAAAATGGTGACAAATCGCCACCAGGACCTCATATACTATTTTCTGTATGTATTTCCATTCAAAAATTCACTTCCCAAAGATATGAATGCCTCACTTACTCCACATTGAGTAATAATTGTATGCTTGCCTAGTCTACTGCAAATTTAATATTGCTCATTGAGGTCTTATTGATTTATTTTACAAGGTTAGTTTTTCCAATGCCCCCATTTGGGTAGTGTAACAATAATAATTTAAATAGTAAGCAATTAACAGTCGGTAATGATAAGGACAACTTACTTTTTAAATTGTAGTTGGTTTAGTAAGACTTATGAGCGTTTGCAGCAGAGTGCATCTTGCTGATTTCTATTTTCTTTCCTCTGTTCTTTCCACCTGAACTCAGCTTTAAACCTGTTGGGGCTGACCTGGCAGCTGAAGCCTGTGGAAGCTCCCGTGCTGAGCCACGGCCTGGGCGCAGCGGGCATGCCTGGCACCAGTGATGATACCACAGGGCCCTCTGGAGGCAGAGGTAAGCATCACAGGTTCTGAGGCTTTAGCGCTGTAGTCCTAACAGTTCTGAGAGAGCTTTTTGTTGATCGGTGGGCAGATGTAGCAAAAAGGTGTGTGTGAAATGCATGGGACATACAAGGTCTTGGTTAATAGAATTTGCTTTGGAAGACTTGGACTTCCTTTTTTTATGTAGCAGTGTGGCAGTGCTGACTTATTATAGCTTTCTCACAAGTATATTTACTCACACAATATTGGAAAGAAGAACTAGGCGTGCAGTCGCATATATCTGTCTCCCTCACCACTCTGAGCTCGCTCGCTCAAAGCCATTTCATGCTTTAAACCATTCATGCCATTTCATGGTGTTCTTACCAAGTGTCATGGAGGAGATTTTCATCCTCTCCATCCAGTCTTTCAACTGGCGTCCCACAGGGTTCTGTTCTTGTTTCTCTTCTGTTTTTCATATCCATTAGCTCTCCTGGTAAAGTCATGTCCTCTCATGGCTTCTCTTACTATTTCTAATGATGAAACTCAGCTCATCCTGTCATTTCCTCCTTCAGACACCCACGTCTCAGTTCGTATCTCGGCATGTCTGGCAGATATCTCATTATGGATGTCAGCACATCATCTGAAACATAACTCCAATAAGAGAGAGCAGATATATTTTTCCGGAGAACTGTCTCCATGCCAAGACCTAGTCATTTCTCTCAAATCAAACCATCTGATAATGTACGAAACCTTGGCGTTGTCCTTTATAGCATGCTGTCTTTCTCATGTTGCTATCTTGACAAGATCGTGCCGGTTCTTCCTTTAACAACATCATTTTGATTGGTGGAACAAGACGAGCCAGACTTGTTGCTTGAGTGGTATGTGGTACAGAACGGGGTTTGATAAGTGCTCTGACGTAGCCAGTGAAGAAAGCGCAGCAGTGGGGTGATGTGGCAGCGCTTGGGTAGATTAAAAACCAGACGTGCAGCAGCATTTTTAATTAGTTGCAGGAGTCTGATAGTGGACATGGGAAAACCTGACAGAAGGGAGGTAAAGTTATCCATCCTTGAAATGACAAGAGGCTGGACACGGATCTGAGTTGCTTTCTAATATGAGAAATGATGTATTTCAGGTGGCATGTTATAGAAGGCCAGTACATGTATAACACTTTATGTGACACTAGGATGTTTGCTTTAGGATACATGCAAGTACACTCTGCAAATGTCTTATGTGACATGCTGTCATGGCATCTAGCTGTTATGGCAACTATCATGGCAGTTTTATAATGAATAATTAAATCATGGTGTTAGAGTACAAATATAAAGCCCTCTCCTATTGCCATTTTTATGCTTTACTTAAAAAAGCTTTCAAAGCACACACAATATGTGGTCTGTTAGATTGTCTGTATGCACTTTCTTTCAATCTCAAAACTCTGATTGATGATGAGACGGTGGCATTTTTATGCATATTTGATAGCTCAAACAGCAAAATACTGTATTGCACAGTATACCAAACTGGTACACTGGTACCACCACAGGTGGTATGGTATGTGAGGTTTGGAATGTAGTATCTAGTTTGGGAAAAGGTCAAAGTAAAATCATTTATTTTTCATAGATAAAATAGGTAGATCATTTAATAAACAATTAGATTTTTTTTACATTTCCCCCCAATTTTTCTTCCAATCTAGTTGTATCCAATTACCCGACTGCATCACGCTTCCTCTCTACTGATGTTGACCTATCCTTCTGACTGAGGAGAGCTGTGACTAACACATGCCCCCTTCGACACATGTGCAGTACCGACTGCATCTTTTGCAGCTGCATGAGGTGACTTCATATGGGGATCAGCTTTGTGTACGGAAAGACACACCCTGATCTCATTATTCCTCGTCTCTGTGCAGGCACCATCACTCAGCCAGCAGAGGTCGTAATTGTATCAGTTATGAGGAGTCCCCTCCAACACCCCCCTTGAACAACAGCCAGTCGTTGTTTGTGTAGTCGCCCAGCCTGCCGGATAGCAGAGCTGATTTTCGAACCGATGAGTTGAAGATGTTTTACAATTCATGCATTCTGCCCAGTTGTGTCTCCTCTTCTTTTGCAGACCCCTAAACTAGTAGCCAACCACTTATTTTCACCTGCATGTGGCTAGTTTATACAGGAATCAGTATTGCATATATTGCACTGCTAATCCGTATTTACCACCTCTGTCCAAGCGCCTGTGACCAGCCAGCAGAGACTGTTATTGCAGCAGTTGTTCCAGCATGACTGTTCCCCACTGCTGGTCTTAAACTCATGGTTTAGTGTAATGGTACTGTAACTACCTCCAAAGAAAAAAAATGGACATTAACCCTACTGACAACATTGAGATAAGCTAGAGCTACTATTTCAAGCTGGGCTTTTCATCCATTGTGTGTGGGCACAAATTCTCAAAGACACAGAGAAGAGCAGAGGCTGTTATAACCACAAATTCTCTTCTACTATATTTTTTCGGTCAATATGTGCTGCTCTTTTCTTTGAATACCCAACAGAACATGCATTACTGCTTCCTGTTTACTATCCTTCTGACTTCTCTATTGAAGATGTTAAACTTTAAATACAAACTGGGTCATGCAAATTCTTATGAGAACAATTTGAACGATGTGGATTTTCAAAGACTCTGATTATTAAATAAATCCAAAAAATAATAACTTTTTTTTCATGTTTCATTGCAAGACCATGTTGGTAAGGGGCGTTGCAAGTCTCTCATAAAGCTTTTTCAGTCCTGAAGTGAAAGACTTCTGTGATACTGTACACAAGAGTAGGTTAACAACTCTTTAATTGCTTTGTCTCTGCTCTCTCTTGTTTGCTGTGTCAGCCACCCAGTCCTAACAGCCTCACTTCCACACTTGACACACTCACACTTCTAGCCAGAAGCTGTCCTAAGCTACAATACATCGCTTCTTACCAAGAAGACAACTCCATCAGTTTCTCCGCTTCAATCGAGTCCACTCAGCAGTCAGCACTCAAGTTCTTAGTAAAGCTCTCTCTCTTTCTCCCTCTTTTTCTCTCTCTTTCTCTTTTTCATTCTCTTTATTTGTACATTCACATTTGCCTTCTCTTTCTTTACAAAAGCTATATGAGTAAGTGTGATAATCTGGAAGTGCTCTTATCTCTGATTAAAGAGTGGGTTGGAAAACTGCTCTCCTTTTCAAGAGCTTTAAATCTTCACCTTTCAACGTAGTTTTATAATTTCTCCTCATGCTTACACACACACGCTTCATGCATATGAATTTTATTAGGTATTGAAATGTGTGATGCACTGTTTAGTGCTCTACATCATTTATGCTATTTAATTGTTTCACTATGTTCTGACTAATGCTAAGGTTACACCACATGACTTTGTTCAGATTGCTGTACAGTTTACACTACGTACCTTGATCTCTTGTAATCTGGAGTCTTTTAGGTCATGGTTTTCTTTCATTTCATTTCATTTTCATCATTTAGCAGATGCCTTTATCCAAAGTGACTTACAGTACTGTGACAGTAGATACTGTCTAAGTAATTGAGGGTTAAGGGCCTTGGTCAAGGGCCCAACAGCAGCAACCTGGCAGTAGTGGGGCTTGAACCAGTGACCTTCTGATTACTAGCACCTTAACCACTAGGCTATAACGTACAACGTAGACTACAACGTCACACATGGTCAGCGATCAGCGATAACGGGTCAGAGACTACACCATCTATCATCAGGAGGAATTTCAGATGAGTCTGTCTGGTCTCCCAAACTACGTTTTATCACGAAAACACAAGCGTGAAGTGAAAAGGGGTTTTAATGATACCATGTGTGATACAGGTTTTTCCTTCCAAAAATGCACATGAACAAGAATCCAGTGATCCAAGTTGTTTGTGCTCTGATAAGCAGCAAAAAAGCAAAGAGGAAAAATAAACAATCTGGGTAAAGCAGTGGATTGGGCTATGCAGTCTGTTCTGTAGATAGAGTTGGAGGTAAATATGTTTTTGTAGCCATGCTTGTTGATGTTTATAAGCTCCTCCCCTGGATTTCCCCTCACTCCGTATCTTGCATTCTCACTGGCTGTAGTTTGACACCGCACTCTGACACTGCAGACACTGCCAGTCACAACCTGATCGCAACACTTTTCATACTACAGGATTTTGAGCTGCCAAATGGTCTAGACATTTAGCATGCTAGAAATTTTCTCAAGTCTATGGAAATTCAACAGTTCACACATCAAGCGATCAAGAGCCAATTTTTAGCCCTGAGCGAACGCCAATTTGCCTCCACCAATTTGGTGCATCTGTTGCCGACCTGTCGGCGAGCGAAAGTCAGGCCAAAAATCAAGTAGTGTGAACTATGCATAAAAGAACCTCAGTGTTCTCTGTTTTACATTTGTAGCACAATCTGTGAGCAATTTTTATAAGCAAGAATGCTGACATCTTGTTTGCTTCAAAATAACTAATAATGCAAGCTGTGGTTTCTCACACACGATTCTTGTCAGTTAATAATAAAAGTGAAATTATATTTATTTCTGTTGGATTAATGGGAGTCAAATGATTTACATCACAAATTTTAAATGCAGCGAAACCGTGTAGTTTTGTGGGTTTTTAAGTCTTTCTCCGTGTGGTTCATCGCTTGATCCAAAAACATGTAGAAGGTGAAGCAGGTTTAAATTCCCACAGGGTCACTATGTGAGTAAAAATTGTAGCCCTGTCTGGGTTGTATTCCTATTTTGCATCCAGTGTTTCTGGGCAGCACTGGAAACACTATGACCCTGTCCAGTAAGGGGCAGTTAGAGAAAATAAATGAATGATTGAACCAATGTTTGTTGCTCTGTGTGAGAGCTGTAATGTTTTTCACTGGTTTCTAACTGAAAAATGTTGTACTCGGAAACAGAGCCGGACTATTGTTTCAGCACAGAGCCTTTCAGCTTTCCCTGAGGAGTTACAGTCCTCCCTAACCAATTTTTTTCTCCTTAGAATTGCTCTGTTTCTGGCTCTGCTTTCACTGCCCTGTATTAATGAGCAGTGGCTTGTTCCTTTATGGCGATGACCACTTCTTCCTGATTGTGTTTTCATTGTTCTTTATTTCCTTGCCATTTTTCACAGCTTTACTATGTCAGGCCAGTTGGTCTCCAGCGTCGGACTGACCTGATTATAAGTGTGTGTGTGCGCCTTTGTGTTCTATATCAAACACAAAGAAGGAAAAAGAAAGCGAGTCTGCTGTGCTGCATCCATTTATGCCCAGCCATAGCCAGCAGCAACAAAAAAAGTGATAGATTGAGCGAGAGACAGACACAGTGTGAGCAGGAGGGTTTTCCATTAAAGAAGAAGTGGATAACAGCATGTGTGATTAGGTAGGTAAACAGGGTCTAGTTCTGTTGACATGCACTACAGGCCTTGGGCTGGAGAATAAGAACACTCTGACAATGCTGGAGCATCTCTTTAAACCTTTTAAAGATTCAGAAGAGAATTGAGACACAGCCAGACAGATAGCTGTCACTGACATGTTTCCCATTCCCATTTTCATCTCTGGAGCTGCTACCCAAGGTAAGGGAATTGCACAGGCCTAATTCACATATTCCCTTTGGGTACATCAAAAACTGCTACAATTTCTTGACTTGATTGCATTAGTCCCTTGTTTCTCTCGGGGCGGTTTATTATTTGATGCGAAGACATTTGAAAGAGGGCCTGGAGCAACAGCAGTTGCTAAAATACTGAGGTTTGGTGTGTGATCTGTTTTAAGAGATTTATCTTGCCGATGCCGTACAACACAATAAGGAATCAAGCATTCATTTCATGTTGTAGCATATTGACTTAAAATCTGATATTGTATGAAATGCTTATTTTGAATAAGAAAGCATCCTGTATATTATCACTCTTAACCTATGGTAACACATCTAGTTAGAATCCTATCAATACTTTTTTAGGTCAACATGTCTTTAGGCTTTTTTTTTTTTTTTAAGTCCACGGTCCTGATTTACTAAGACCAGCTATGTCCACATTGATTTACCAACATTATTGCATTTTTAGCTAAGCAATATAACACATCCAGTCTGTTTTACATATTGACATTAATAAATACAGTTGACGTCAGAGGTTTACACTTGTTTCATAGCTGTTTTTGAACCCACAGCTGGTTGGTAACCCACAGCTCTACCCATTTGGATACCACTGTCCTATTTCACAAGTTCTACAAGTGGTCTCAGATGTTTGCCACTTTTTCCCACTTTTGCCCACCTCTCTCCCTTAAATGGTACTCTTGTACTTGACAGTGTTTGTACAGACTTTAAATATTGTTTTCTGGCACAGACTTGACTTTTCAATAAAGTCTACATATTATCATTGAGGTTAAGATGAAGGACTTTGGGAAAGGCATTTCAAAGTCAAACTAATTCTGACATGTTATGGGTCCCGGTCCTGCCGTCCAATTGTGTCCATGGATTAAGAATAATACATAATCTTACTTCATTATTCTGTCAGCTTTTGGCATTTACATCAGTTCAAAACATCAAAACAGCTTTTGTATACAATAAACATGGCTTGACTCAAATTTTTGTCCTTTAAACATATTTCTGGCCAAATAACTCAATTCTTGTGGTGTCTTGTCACAAAACAAAATGTTCTTTTGTACTTTTGATACATTCATAATGCATCTGCATCCACTGACAGCATGAACTTGCTGTTATACATGAAAAATCTTACCTTTGATTAATGTGAAGAACCTATATTTCTTTACCTTAACTTTTACAATGAACATGTTGTTTGGTGTTATGTGCAGATAAGACTCCACTTATCCAGCTTTCTTCTCATGTTAAATTAGTTTGGAGGCTTTTTTTGTAATGGAATTTCTGTTCAGTAATGTTTGAGGAAAAAGCTGTTTAGTAACATTTGGCTGATTTTGTACCCATTTTTTTCTGTCTCAGCACCAGGGGCATTTCGCAACAGCAGCATAGATACAGGCAATCTGGAGGTAGGACGTCGAGTGACCCAGGATGTGCCACCAGGAGTGTTCTGGAGGGCTCTGCTTCATCTCAGTCAGCCCCAGTTTCTCAAATTCAACATCTCCCTGGGGAAAGATGCACTTTTTGGGGTCTATATTCGCAAAGGACTGCCTCCATCCCATGCGCAGGTAACTACCTCGTGTACAGTCATTGTGTAAAATTCTGTAAAATATTGAAATATTTTTTGATGTAATCTCTGAAGTGAATGAACCAATACCACAGATGAATACAGAGAACGTCATACACTTTTAAATGTAAGACATGTTTTGGCTATTCAGTCAATTTCAGTGATTTTTGCAACTGTTCTTTTACTGTGACTGAGGAATTCGGACAATACAAAATTGACATTTAAAAGCTAAAAGTTTTGTAATTGGTAATATTAAACTACCCCAATAAATAAACACAGAGAAGTCACCATCCATGTCTATCTTAATCACTACCAGGAATAAGGAGACCAAGTCACAAAATTAAACCAATAATCCAAGTTGTATGTATGTACAGTATGTATATACAGTATGTATGTGTGTATGTGTGTATAGGTACAGTATATTTAGACCATGTTGTTTTGGGTTTTGAGACATCTGTGTTCAGATCATTAAGTCACAAAATGAACAGCTGCAAAATCATTAACATTTCAAGACTGTCATGGCATGCATGTTCCTTACAAGTGTATGAAGCTTTTTAACTTCAACTGTGCTAGATTTTTTAACAAGCCTTTAGCAACACGTCAGTATAATAAATAAATTACTGTGTTCTGTGTCAACAAGACTTTAGAATAAAATAAATAAATAAACTTCAGTAATGTAGAAGGGTTACATAAATATACATACCAGGACCATGATTTACTTTAGATCAGCACAAGGTGCTGTACAGCAAGAGGGTTTTTGGCACCTGTTTTTTAGTCATTGGACTAAATAAATTAGTTTAATACTGGGACGAATTGGACTTTTAACTAATAAATAAATAAATAAATAAATAAATAAGGATTTCAGTACATAACGGTTTTCATAGTAAACTATCAGAGAACCAAAGTGTTTTCTTCCAGAAAGGGATGAATTTAATGGCAGGATTACCTAATTCAGCATAACTGTTATTTTGTGGTAAACACCTGCATGCATGGATTATTTTGCTACATGTACTGTAACTAAAAATTCCTGATTTAAGTCCAATGATAAATTATTCCCATGTGGAGTTTTATTTACTGAAACTTTCATGTTTCATAAAACAGGTGATGGAACAGGTGTCCCAAAACCTCTTTCATATTTTTCATGGACACATGTTAAAGTTCTTCTGTGGTAATTACACATGGAAATATTTGTTTAAAAAAAGATTTTTTTTACCAACATTGTACTGTAATTGACCCTCATAAAAGATGGTCAGCACTACTGCAACAATCATGACTCTGTTTTTGTTTCTCTGTATGTCTCTGTGCAGTATGACTATATGGAGCGATTAGATGGGAAAGAGAAATGGAGCGTGGTGGAGTCTCCTCGGGAGAGACGTAGTATCCAGACTGTGGTTCTAAACGAAGCCGTGTTTGTGCAATATCTGGACCCGGGCACATGGCACCTAGCTTTTTATAATGATGGAAAGGAGAAAGAGTCTGTGTCCTTCAGCACGGCTATATTGGGTCAGTCAGCTTTCACCGTTCTCATCCACTCAGTCACTCACTTTCAGTGCTTTAGTCCCAAGCTGCAAATTCACTCAAAGTTACTTTTCACTTTTATATGGAGAGTGCAGTGGGATTTGATGGTTGATTTCACTGCCGTGTTTTTATACCTTCTTATTACGAGTTCTAGGCTACAGAGCTTAGTAGCAAATTATAGAGCACAACAATCTAGAACATGGCTGTTTATTTTAGAATAATAGTAATACATTATTTTAATAGAAAAATATAGAAAGCAAATTATGGAAACCACCAGTAAACATTTGACTGTAAACTGCTGTTAAAATTTTTTACCTTTTGGTTTGGTATTACCATTTGGTGTTGTTGATCTTAAAAACAGTCCATTTTAAGTTGTGATAATCACAATAAGGATTTCATTTTTTAAATTACTGATGTAAGCAGTAAAAATAAATGTTCAATAGACACTAAAATATGCGCACTTGTCAAACTATAACAGATCAAAGAGTAACTCTTGTGTCCCATGAAATCACAGCTTTTTAGAACGACCCATTTAATGGCCCACGGTTTCGCTCTGCACTTATCAAGAAGCCAAATGTTCATTTTTAATCATTCATTGCTTGGCTTTTTGTGTGGATAAATGGTTCTGTTGTTATAGAACAAAACACTCACTCACTGTCTTAACCGCTTATCCAATTAAAGTCGCTGGGGGGTGCTGGAGTCTATCCCAGCTTTTCAATGGGCGCAAGGCACACAGTAACAGCCTGGACGGGGCGCCAGTCCATCGCAGGCACACACATACACACACTTATTCATCTATAAGGCAATTCAGTGTCTCCAATTAACCTGACTGCATGTTTTTGGACTGTGGGAGGAAACCGGAGCTCCCGGAGGAAACCCACACAGACACGGGGAGAACATGCAAACTCCACGCAGAAAGGACCCGGACCCGTCTCAGGATCGAACTCAGGAACTGAGGATCGAACTCAGGAACTGAGGATCGAACTCTGGAACTGAGGACCTTCTTGCTGTGAGGCGACAGTGCTACCCACTGAGCCACCGTGCCGCCCTAAAACAAAACAATCAGGCTTAATTGTAATTAGCTTTAAACAAGAAGAACAAAATAATTAAATTAGAATAAAAAAATATGTAATGTATGGAGATTTCATGAAACCCTATTAGAACAGTCTACTACTTCCTTCGTGCCAAATAGGCCATTAGGTTTTTTTTGCTTGTTATTTCACAAAAAATCAGAACAGAATAAACAGATTTTTGGTTTGTGATAATACAGGTAAAGACTTTTGGGAAGGTTTGATGTGTTAGTAGTTTTTATATTGTTTCAATTTGATGGTATTTTAATCATTAAATAACTAAAATTATGTAATTCTGATTAAATATTAAATCCTTTTTAGTGAGCATTTCCATCTCTAACTTTGTTTAAAATGTAATGTGGTGTAAAATGTAATGTGGTAGAGCCAGCACTATTGGTTAAGTCTGCTAAGTCCAGCTGTTGCAAATACGTTAAACCACATCAGTGCTTTCTCCCATGCCGTACTCACAGCACATTTCTGACTTTTTTTTAATGTTGATGATGAACTTAACTTTTAATAAGCTGCATTCCATATTTAGAAACATGCCAAACTAACTACATCAAAAAACAACTTTTTATCAGTGTTGGGAGACAAGCTGGAATACTTTACAGTGTGTGAGATGAGCACCTTGCTTGAAAATTTGTTTTGAACATTTACACATTAAGAGGTTACTGTAATAAAGTGATATCACGCCAATTAACACTATATATCAGATGTGTTATTGAGCACGGCAAATTAACTGCTTTAATGTTTAAATTAGTGATATTGATAATGATGCAGGTTCTCTTTAATAAGAGAAAGTGACAGAGAAACAGTGAAGATAAGTGAGATTAATCACGTTATTTATACCTATATATATACAGTATATATATTATATTATTATATTATTATAGACTGGGTAATCTAGAAAGCTTTATAATGTAATTACCTTTTTAAATACATAGATTAATTATTCTCTTTTATGTGTTATGATTGACCATACTTAGTGATTTCTCTTAAGTGTCATAAATAGGGCTAGTTCAGATCAGTAAAAAACAAATCTACCACCTTATGCTAAGAGGATAAAAGGTGCTAAAACAGGTTATACTGTACATAGTTAATTAAGCTTGACATTGTTGTTAGCTGCTGTACATGGAAAATACCCTGCAACCAACCAATGGCAGTGTAAAGCTTGCTTGATTGTGGGCATTGACACCCAGTTTTCAGCAGGCTAGTTTGTAACTGCAGTCATGTTTAGTGTCTAGCCAAAATGAAAGTCCAGATCAAATATAATTAATAACCCTATACACATACATTTCTCTAACAAATAGATATTTCTTTCCAGTACAATTACACTATTAGGGTGGGGACATGAAGAGGAGGGACAGGATAAGGCACAACAATAGTATAACTGTAATAGCTAGTTCTTATCACACGTCTATCCCGGCTGTACTCATAATTCCTATCATAGTCACTATTTCTCTGACATGTGTCCTCCCCTTTACAGATTCAGTGCAAGAGTGCCCGCGTAATTGCCATGGCAACGGCGAGTGCGTGTCAGGAGTGTGTCACTGCTTCCCTGGCTTCCACGGTATGGACTGCTCGAAAGGTAGGAGACCCTGCAATTTACACACTGACCTCTGTCACAAACACACACAGAGAAACTCACAGGGGGAAGCGAACAATCCCTGAAGACATTTAATAGTCAAAGAGCGAGGAAACGAGGTGACATACAAAAGAAAACCAGTGTATTCTGAATTAGCTGGGCTATGAAGACAAGTGTTAGACAGTAAAAAATAGAAAAGATTAATAGATTTGTGTATTTTGTTTGCTAATTAGAGATGATGAGATGTTTGGTTATACTGGGAAACGCTGAGCACAAGGCAGGAAAACCCTAGGCAAAGCGCCAGACCATCACAGGGCAATAGACATAGACAATTGTGTTTGTGTAGACCCTAGGCCAGCCGATTGCATGGCTGAGATTTGAACCCGGCTCTCAGTGGCAGTGGTGGGCTAGCATAATAGACCACTACACCACTCGAGCGCCTTTAAGAAGCATTATTGAAACTGTAAATGTGATAGGTGTAGATTTGTATTCAATGTTTTAAATCTACGGTTTCATTCTTGGAATAGGCTCCAGGCCTCTGTGACTCTTCAGAAAAATAGAGATAATAATGTGGCTTCTTTATTCCTGCCTGAGGAAAAAGCTGCTCCTACAAAATGACTGCGCTTATCAGAAGTTGAGCATCTGTGTCCCAGGACGAGCCACAGAGAAACCCTTTATAAATATGTAAACATCCTGTAAATGTATAAGTGCGAAGAATGAGGGCTAAATTATCAAATTCTCTTTTAACATTCTGGACATACACCATTTCTATAGTTGTACAAGCTGGATCATGTAATAATCCTGTAACATTTAAAGCAGAGCTTAATCTGTGTCCTTGTTCCACTTACGACCTGTAATATTTGGAGGTGATACCTGCACTGTTGTATTTTTGGTCTGTTATTTCTCTTCATGTTAATTTTAAATAACCGGGACAGTGGTAGCCTAGTGGGTAGAGCTTTGGGCAATCAACCGGAAGATTGGCGGTTCAAATCCAGGCTCTGCTATGCAGCCACTGTTGGGTCCTTGAGCAAGGCCCTTAACCCTGTCTGCTCCAGGGACACCGTACGATGGCTGACCCTGCGCTCTGACCCCAGCTTCCAAACAAGCTGGGATATGCGAAGAAAGAATTTAATTGTACTGTACATCTGTATATGTATATATGACAAATAAAGTGTATCTTCTTCTTCTTCTTCTAAGATATGGGGAAAATATCCGTTTAAGAGCAGAAGTGCAGCAGGTTTAGCAACATTAGCTTGTTTAATTATGGTTTTACTTTGATCTAAGTGTCTCTGGGACTACATGCGTGACTGTCACCACAGCCGAGCAAAGCATATGGCTGGAGACTTTGATCACAGTATTCCCGCCAGAGGTGGTATCAGTTACAGACTGCTAAAGTATCTTTTTTTTAATTATTATAACAAATAAAAATTAGTTTACTCCAAGCCATAAAAAGGCTAAACCAGGGAAAGTGAAATATCACTGGCTTCTTTTCTATACATTACAGTGTTAATAAAAAGTGTCTTACATCACAAGGCAGCTTATTATTTCAAGATTATCATGTGTACAAAATAATCTGCTAAATATTAAAATAGTGGTTATTTATAGAGTTGTGTCACTTATGTTCCTCTATTTTCAATGCCAAAAAATATCAGAAAATGTCAGTAATGTCGGTATAACGTAACATCACAATTTGTCATAGGATCTGTGTATTACAGAGCTTATTAATCTATATTGATTATATCTAGATAATTGATTTTTCTTTATTTCTTTTTTTTATTTAATCTTTATCCTGATCAGAATTCACCAGGAAACACTGAACAGGGCACCAATCCAGAGGATCTAGATAATTCCACATATAAATATCTCTATTAACTGTGCCTGTTCACAGTCTGTCTGTAAATTGACTGGTCCAAACTGTAAAAATGAAGGCTTAAAACCTCATACTGATCAGATAAGACTACATTTAGCTGTTGTGTTGTTACACTGTCACACAGTTGCATGTGAAATCACTTTTTCTGTGCAGGCAGTTGAACAGGAACAAACTTCTGCATTTTGCTTTATAAACTATCTACTCTATTAGCCAACCTTGCACAAAATAGTAGCAACAAAACGACCTTAATATCTGAGCATCCTACTGTGTAAATGTCTCTCCAGTCTATGCAGTGAAAGCTCAGTGGTGCTGGTTTGGACACTTCAGGCTTGGGCTAAGCTTAATGTCCGCTTTTAAATAGACATAATTGTCCGCAATCCTCACCACAACCTTTCCAACTTTATTGCTGAAATGATACTGGTACGCCTGTGAGCTCTTCAGAATATTCATAGCCTTTTTGTTGCTTGCTAATGACTGCATGAAGTAGGCAAAACTATTCCTGTATGTGACTCTTGGCCACTTCTTTATATCATCTTTCCATGCGTCTATAGAAGGATGGAATAAGACATAATCAATTCGCTTTAATATGGTATTGGTTTGCTTTAACATTTTATACACATTTATTTACATAGTATTGACTGTGTTTGTTTGCTTTACTGGAAGTCTTGTATCCCATATATTGTGCACATCATGAGGGCATAGGAATTTCATGGATATAGTAATACATAGTGCTCTCAAAACCAGGTTGTGTCCATTGGTACAGCACATTGCAGCCCAGCTGGAATATGGTATTCAAACCCATCTGTGTCTGGGGCAGTATGTGTGTATACGTGTGTGTGTGGTAGCTTAGTGGTAGCTGGTAGTGGTAGCTTAGTGGTTAAGGTACTGGACTAGTAACCAGGAGGTTGCCAGTTCAAGCCCCACCACCGCCAAGTTGCCACTGTTGGGCCCCTGAGCAAGGCCCTTAACCCTCAATTGCTCAAAAATTGTGTTCAGCCATAATTGTAAGTCGCTTTGGATAAAAGCGTCTGCTAAATGCCGAAAATGTAAATGTAAATGTGTGTGTGTGTGTGTGTGTGTGTGTGTGTGTGTGTGTTTCGGACTGGAGGCTGCTGGGCATTTCTAAGGCATTAGGATGATGAATGTAATCTCATGAAAGCCAATATCTCTCATTCTTCACCTGGGAGTGGTGTAATTAATAGCTTAGTTACCTTAGTGTTAGATTACATTTAGTTTCTATACAATTTTTCTTTATAACCGTGCTGCTGAGCTTTCTTTGTTCTTATTCCCAAATTCGCTGTCATTCTCTAAAACTAATTAACATTAATGGCATTTAGGAGAAGCTTTTATCCAAAGTGGCTTACAATTGTAACCAGTGATAGTGCAAGCAACCAATGATTAAGAGCTTTGCTCCGGAACTCAACTATGGCAACTTGGTGGCAACCTTCTGATTACTAGTCCAGTACCTTAATCGTCACCACTGTCCACCACCATCTATTCATCTGCATAAAACAATGACAGGTCTCATTCTACTTGACTGGCCTGATTACAGTCGAGATCTGCTTTATACTGAAAATGCATGGCGCATCATGAAGAGGAGAATCTGGCAATGGTAACCATGGTCTTTTATACACACCAAGTCTTGTATACAGCAACAATGGTCAAAAACTCCACTTATGAAACTGTGACAATCAATATCTTCAGTTCCCAACTAATCAAGAGGTGTAATTAATAGGAGAGACAAAGTAACATGTCTCTGTCCCAATCTTTTATGAGTGTGTTGCATGAATAAAATTCTAAATTTGTTTTATATTTACAAAATACAATGATGTTGATCAGTTAAAACATTGGAATTTTTTGTGTCCACTTTTGTCAGATAAATACAGATTCAAGACAAATCCCTGATTCTTTGCTTTATCGCATTTTACAATTTCCAACTTTTATGGAAAAGGGTTTTGTAAATGTATTGAAGGAACTTGAAAGTTTTTGTTTTCTTTTGAAAGATGCATCATCTTTTTATGATTAAAACTGTTGGTTTGAGTTCAGGCATTACAAAAGAGGGGCAGCATGAGGACCAAATCATGCATGAAGACGCTGGGCAAATGTTAAAATTCAGATTCTCTATCAGCTGAGCCTATTTATTAGGATTGGTACATTTATACATGCGTTTAGCTTAATACTGATTCCTACATTTTAAACACATATGAAAATAGGTTTACTTTATCAAGTATCATTAACCCTAAACAATAAGGTATACTCCAGCTTTATCATTATTAATCCATAGACAGTGACAAAGTCATTTATATATGGGGTCATCTACAATAGGCTACTGATTTTTAAATACTCTCCATCCGGGAGGAATCAACACATGAGTAAGAGACACATAGTCATGCGTCTGTCATTTAGACTCTTGGGTGTGTTATGGGTAATGTAGTTGAGGGGCTGTACTCAGTGTGAATCTGCAGTACTCAGTGTGAATCTGCAGTACTCAGTCGTTGTCATATGGGACTGCGGGACCTGTTTCAGCAGCATTCGTAAAGTAAATTGCAAATGTGGGTAGCTTGCGGCAACTGTCTCAACAATACAACTTGTAAACAGCCTGGTGGACCGGCGCTGAGCTCCGTGTGCTTTGACTATGTGTGTCATCAGGGGGTGTTTTGGAGGAAGGGATCCACTCTTTATGGCTTCAGACTTATAAATGAGACCAAAAGCAATGAGCACATCTGTTCTCACATCCCTACACTCATCTATCACAACTCATTAATGAGCACACACTGACACACACATAGAGAGAGACTCTTCGCTTACATACACACACTGCACAGGTCACAACCAATTAAAGTCATACACACACCAGAAAGCAATGCCTCATACCGGCTTATCAAATTACATCGGCTAATAAAAGTTTATTTAGTAAGTCTTTACTGCATTCATGCAGTTCTTCTAAGAAAGCAAATACTTCATATACTGTGGGTTTTCTAGTTCGCATGATGCCGTACCAGTCCATTTTTTCTTTTTATATTTCTTCTACTACTACACATTTAAACAACATAACACTGTTTTTCCATTACTTATTACTAAAGACTGGAATGCCATTGACCCCATTGAGGGTGCATAGGGTACAATATTGGTTACAGGGTAAAACACAGCACACTATGTTTCATAGTATCAACAGTAAAATAGACCAGTAGACTGATGCATCTTTAACACATTTATTAAACTTTATTTCATGTATCTTGAGTAATAGGAAAGTATTTAATGATAGATTACTTAAATTAAAGCTGTATTTCACAACCAAAGTTGATGCCAACCCATTCTTTAATATGTTTAATAAATGCTGGTCAGCAACAACACGCCAATTAAACCCCACTTAAAAGTGCAGTTGTGCTTGGATTGATTCTTGCAAAGCCAGATAATAATGTCTACCAAGAATACATGTCTGAGAACAAAGATTCATAGTAAGAATGGCCAATAAAAGCATAGGCAATGTCTACAGGCTTTCCTGAAGAAGTAAAATCTATACCAAGCACAATGTCATCCTTTAAGCCAGAGGTGGGCAAACTACGGCCGGATTTAAAACGTCACACATAAACCATTAACTTATGTTGAAAGTGCTGCTTTAAACGTTGAATTGGTTTTGTTTAGACGGCGATACACCAAGTAAAAACAAAGATAAATATAATAATAAATACATTAAAAAATCACATTCATGCATGTGTAAACGTGCACATAATGGGATGAGTCTGGCCCACCCCTGCTCTAAGCTTACACAACAATGCGTACACCTACCATTTGATTTAGTTCACCATGTAATTCTATCATTTCTGCATTTTTAATTATGGATGACAAATTCACATTAGCCTAAATCTAAATCTAACTTTGCATTGGTCTCCCGGTCTCTGTGTTCTACTTAGCAATGTGTTAGCAAACAGATAAAATGGTTTGGTCTCTGATATTTTTTCTTCACTTTTTAATTCTGCAGTTATGAAAGTGTGTTATCTACAAAAACATTACATATCTACAGTATAGACCAAACATCATCCTGATTTCTTGGTTTAAACACTTTACACGTTTATAACATTAATAATTACATTAACATAATTAAAAGCATATTTAGCATCCAACTTAAAGAACCTGTGGATGTCTCTTGGAAAAGCCACCTTTACTTCAGGATTGTTTGCTCAGTGTGGGGTCGTTACACCATTTTACAGCAAACTGTTTGGGTTTTTGCCACTATATTTGTGTTAAAATGCTGGTAAAATGCAACTGATGCTGTGTCTATGTCTATAGTGTGCCTAGCAGGGTTCATTTTCAATAGTGAGATGAATTAAATATTGACCATTGCACTTTTAAATCTGCCTTAAAAGTATATTGTGTGCCTTTATGTCTGCTCTGTTATGTGCATAATCCTTATATAATCCCCATGTAAATATAATCCTGCCACTCTAGGCACATAAAACGAGCAGGTGTAGATTTATTCATGTCAGTCATCCGTTTACTGTCACTGAGCAGAGGTTTGAAACAAATTGAAAGTCAGGAAAAAATATTCATATGTCAATATTTCTGGATTCACATAAACTTGTGGTATGATCTCTCTCTCTCTCTCGTTCTTGCTTTCTCTCCAGCTGCTTGTCCGGTGCTCTGCAGTGGTAATGGGCAGTATGATAAAGGCTCATGTACCTGCTACAGTGGTTGGAAGGGACCGGAGTGTGACATTCCTATAAATCAGTGTATTGATCCTCAGTGTGGTGGCCACGGGACCTGCACAGAGGGAACTTGTGTCTGCTCAGTGGGCTACAAGGGGGAGAACTGTGCTGAAGGTTTGTATGTGTATTTCGTATGCAATTTGTATTGATGAGTCTTTGTGAAGATTCAATCATTTGTTGCTAAGGCAGAGCTAGTGACTTAAAAACCTATGAATATATGGACATGTATAAGGTTAAAAAAATGACCTATGTGCTGTGTATACCCTTCATTTGATCATATTCTTTCCCTGACAAAGGATGTGGAGACTGTTATAGCTTTAAAGGGGTCATGACTATTTTTAAATGATATGAAAACAAAGGTCATAGGCAGGTGTCCACATACTTTTGGCCATATAGTGTAAAGTGATTTCTAAAGGTATTCAGACCCTTTGATATATTTATTTATTTTATTGTGTTATGGATTTTATTTGAATTTAATAGAATTGGCATTTTACACATTAATCTACACTTAATCAGCCATGATAAAAATGAAGAACATTTTACATTGCAGTGGTAGTGTGATAGTGTCGAAGTAGGTGTTTTGTTTTTACCTGTACTGGATGACTTTCCATTGTCAAAGGTATCATGAATTCCAAATTCTGTCAGAAAAAATATAGAATTATTGGTCCATGAGCTAAAGCTAATGTGTAACTGGGTTATGCAGCAAGACAATGATCCAATCCAATTGGAGAGATTACTATAAGACAATGAAATAAATAAGTAAATAAAAACAGAAGAGTGAAATGAGTGTTGGATTCTTACATTAACAAAATTATGTTTTACAAAATGTTTGATTATAAAGCAAAGGCCACTGGAGTAAAAACTGTGATTTTTATAATCTTTAATTCTATGTGACAATTATGCAGTGACAAGCAATCTGAAAGTGCTTTTCAACTGTGTGCAAAAGTGTTTTGTGTGAATTGTATATAACACATATTTTGACTCCTGTGTTTAAATAATGTGGGTAATGTGGACAAAAAACAGTCCCTAAGCAGTGACATTCTTAACAGTCATTGGAGTTTGATTGGTCGCAGGTAAAACATTGGCAGACAGAGAGACAGAAGGACAGTGAGAGTCATTTCATAAAGCACTCAACGGTTTATAGAACCTTAA
The DNA here is from genome assembly GCF_030014385.1 of Trichomycterus rosablanca. Lineage (NCBI taxonomy): Eukaryota > Metazoa > Chordata > Actinopteri > Siluriformes > Trichomycteridae > Trichomycterus > Trichomycterus rosablanca. Next base: position 7,188,160 of record NC_085995.1, read on the forward strand.
AAAGAAGTGAAAAGGTAAGAGAAGAAATAAGAGGTAAAATAAGGGAAGTGAAGTGTGGGCAGAAAAGATACATGTAAGAAAATATTATATATGAAGGTGGGGGAGTGTAAAAGGAAATATTGGGTTGAGAGGAAACCAGTGATTTGTAGGAGAAAAAGATGGTTCCAGCTTAATGTTAGCGCTTATCCTTTTTTCTTTTAGCACACTTTTCTCTCTCTTTTCCATCACATAAGCTTTTCATCACAATATAGTGGCTCAAACTATTTACCTGAAGTAGCAGAGGTATGCACATCAATATCTGTGATGCACTATTTTTGCAGCCTAAACAGAATGGCCTTCTGTGAGTGACTTTGTGGTATGAAGGTGGAAAGTAAGGCATTGCTGTAGATACAGACAGAGAGAAAGAAAGAGAGAGATGCCCCGAACTGGGGCTAGGGGCAGCCAATTTGTCAAATGGCTTTCACTCCATTTAAGCAGTTTGATCTCCTTGGCAACTTGGCAGTCAATGTCTATTACTCCAGGACATTTGTAAGCCAGTGTGTGCAGAGAGGGGGTAAAAAGTCAGAACTGAAGGAGAAAGAAGAATATTGGGGATAGGAAGGCTAACAGAAGTGCTAGCAATATCAGCTGCTGCAGACTAGTAGTGATAACAGCACTGGTAGTTGCAACAAGAGTCATCAAGAATCATGATTTTGGATCTGCATGTGTGGTTTTCTAACTGAATTTGAATGAATTTACAGTTCTCTGTTTAATACCCTGCCCTGTGTTCTGTGCGCAGTGGACTGTCTGGACCCAACCTGCTCCAACAATGGCATATGTGTGAGTGGTGAGTGCCACTGCAAACCAGGCTGGGGAGGATCACACTGTGAGCTGCCCAGAGCCCAGTGCCCAGACCAGTGCCATGGGCATGGTACCTTCATCCCTGAGACAGGCTTGTGCAGCTGTGACCCCGACTGGATGGGTCCCGACTGCTCTATAGGTCAGTGACAGTGAAAGTTGTTTCTAGTTGATCATTCTGATAGCATATTAAAAACATCACAAATTTCTGAGCATTTTATATAATGTAATAAAAAACTAAAATCTGTGACACTGATTCTCTTAAACCTTTATTTAACTAATAAATGAAATAAGTTCAATTGAATAACTTTTAATGATGCCTGCAACACACTGAGAAAGCTAGGGCAGAAGCAAAATGATAGTGAAAAGTTTACAGTATATTTAAGTTACACTGTATTTGAACATTTCATGTTATTTTCGGAAAAACGAACATTCTCTGTACCAAAGACAAATAAGGCAAAATCCCAGAACGTCTATGGTTATTTTAGCAAGACAATGCAGGCCTCATTCTACACGTGATACAATAGCATAACTTATGGGTGTGCTTGACTGGCCTGCCTGGCTAGATCTGCCTAGATCTGTCTCCTATTAATAATATATGGGGTTCAATTAAGAGGAGAATTAGATAACAGCACCCACGGACTGTTAAGCAGCTGTCAGGCAAGAATGATGAAAAATTTCACTAGTGAAACTGCAACAATCAGTATCCTCGTTTAACCATTAAAACGTGGAATTAATAGTAACACAGGGGTAAACATGCCTCTGTCCCAACTTTTTTGAGTGTGTTGCAGGCATCAGATTCTGAATTTGTTTCTATTTACAAAAATACAAAACATTGTAAATATTTTCTTTCTATTTTTGTCAAAGAGAATTAACAAATCCGATTCTTGTTTTTATTGCATTTTGCAAAATGTCCCAACTTTTCAATTAGTGTTTTTTTACAATGTGAGAGAAAAGGTAACAAAAAGACACAAAGACAGAGAAAATTTAAATACAACTAAATGAATTGCATGAATTACCATTTAGGTGTAAGGAGTAATTGAATGTGTGAGTGTATACCACCTTGTAATAGACTGGTGCCCTTTCCAGTATGTGTTTGTTTCCATGTTGCATCTGCACCACAAAACTGACCAGGATGAAGCAGGTACTGAACATAAAGAAATGACTGTCACAAATGAAAAAATTGTGGAGAATATTTTAGGTGGTTTCTGCCACTCAACTAGAGTTTCATCAGCCACTGTTTCAAAAGCAACAATGAACTCGAGAAGAATCAAAATACCCAGGCTGGCCAAGTTCTAAGTTCTAAAATATTTCAAATCTTAATAAATGCTATTCATACTTCCACAAAAATATAACTGACATGTTGCATAAATATTATGTGTGTGTACTACCCTCTTAATTATTGTACTAGGTAGATGATTGACTATTTAACCATAAGGTGTCAAGGGTCCTTCAACAGAGATCTTTTAATAGCTTGTGTGGAAACATGTCATGTTGTGCTCAAGTTTAAAAGAAATAGGACTTTTAATGATAAACTGAAAAATGAAACAACTTGTGGGTTATGAGGGTATAACCTTGTGTGGGGGTATTTGTGTGTGTTGACAGAGGTGTGCTCAGTGGACTGCGGGACTCATGGAGTGTGTATGGGTGGCTCATGTCGCTGTGAAGAGGGCTGGACAGGTGAGGCATGTGACCAGCGAGTGTGTAGCCCACTGTGTGTGAAACACGGTACCTGCAAGGATGGAAAGTGCGAGTGTCATCAGGGCTGGAATGGAGAGCACTGCACTATCGGTAGGTTTCTCTCTCTCTCTCTCTCTCTCTCTCTCTCTCTCACACACACACACATATACTGTATGTCAGTCCTGCCACTTTGATTCAGAACAAAAGGGCTAATGCAGCTTAATATTAACTCATATATTCCAGCACCAGAATCAATTCTGCACATTAGTATAATCTATATTTTATGCTGGCTTATTTAGTTCATCAATGATACAGAAAACTTTCTATGATATGAATCAGGTGTGCACTTTGTTTTATATGAAATTTAATTGAATCAAATTTGGAATGTGCAGACAGCTTCGTCCCCGGGACCATAATTGAGAACTACCAACTTTAAACTGATGCTTTTAGATTTGTGGATTATTACCACCTGAAAAAAAAATAATAATAAAAAATTAATAAAACAGAATTCTGGTTGATGCCACGCTTGTGAATAAAGGGAATGATACATGAAAGGAGTCCAATTATACAGTCTACGAGACTACGAGATGTACAGAAGGGAAATGTGTCATTTGGCAGGGGTACCAAATCCATATCAGTGCTCATAGTTTGAAATTGCATGTCCAACAAGCTTTGCAGTCAACTTTCAATTCTCAGTGCCTTGTAATCTAGAAATCAATTCCAAGCATAGAAATCGATTCCGTTTCCACCTAGATTATCTCCAAAAGTATATCGACTCTATAAATCAGCAGTTATATAGAACGATTTTTTTTTTTATTTAAGATAGCATAGAAATTGGCATCACATAGGCACAGCAAGTACTTTGGATGACTTGGGGCCTGGGTTTAAAAATTAATCCAGTTGCTGTTTATGAGAAGGTTGGCATGTTCTTCTTGTGTCTGTGTGGGTTTGCTGCAAGTAGTCAGGTGTCTGTCTACCTTAGGAAAACATGCAAAAGGGGAATTGGTTACTTGAAGTTGCCCCCAGCAGGTCTGTGTTACTCTGCGATAGATCAGTGCCCTGTTCAGGTACTGGATCCGCCACTACCCTAACCTGGTTCATTAAAGATAAATCAGTTATTATTATTATTAATAATAATAATAATAACTTTTAGACTATATTCATTTTTTATTTATTACCTGGAGTTCCACTGCCCTTCCGCTAAGTGTTTGTGGGTGTCTGACCCACTACGACCATAATTATGGTAATTGAAAACGATGATGATTATAATAATAATAGTTATTATTATTATTATCATTCCTTTTATATAATTGTTGCTAAATATCAGTCATATTACCCTGCAGAGCTGCAAGACGTAATGCAATACAAATCTAAATGTTAATTTAATTTGCATTCAAAGCCTTACAGCCCATGAAGGCAAAATATAAGCAGTATAATCCTGCAGCAAGTGTGAACCTTGTGTGGCATGATGGTAAGTTCCGGGAGTTCAAATCCTGAACCGGGCTCTTAAATACTGAGGGCACATGATGTTACAGCACCTTTAATGCCGGTCCCAAGCATGGGTAAATAGACGGGTTGTATCAGGAAGGACATTCAGCAAAAAAACTGTGCCAAATTAAATATACGGACAAATGATCCTTAGTCATAATGCTGCCAATAAAACTGCTATTTGGCTGTAAGCTAAGAATTTTATTAAATTGGAGAAACTGGAGAACATTAGCATTTCTCTTTGTTTTAGACAGACTGAGAGATAAATTAGCTATTACCAGACAATACAGACAGGTGTTTCACAGACCTTTCAAAATCTGTTATTGAGGAGCAGGTGAATGTTAGAAATGCCATCACCTGAAAACAATCACACCTTTAAATCAGACCTGACATTTCTTTCCTTAGAAAAGACGTCTTAAAAATAGGCTACAGCATGAGCATGTTTTCTTCCTGTCAGTGTGTGAAAGTCTGTGAGTGTGTTTGTATGTGTGTGTAGAAGTGTGCATACATGTCTAAACAACAAAGAGCGAGTCTGACACTCTCAGGATACCACGAGCAAAGTGTATACCAGTCTGAACACCTCTTTTCCTCAGATTATCCCCTCTAACACTTTTACAAAAAGCTCGTCTGGCTGTTATCATTCTCTGATGAAAAAAGTCAGCCACCGTTGTCTATTTCTAGCTTACTGATTTCCTTTTCAAAGCCAAGCTGCAGTTTAAAAACCTCTCATGTGCCTAAACAAACTGCATGTGTGCATGTCTCCTGCCTCTCACCTCGCCCTCTTGTTCCCCCTCTTTGCGTGCTCTCTCTATTGCAGACTATTGGGATGAGACTATCGAAGGTATTGTAACTCGTCCGCACTGTGTACTAGCGCTAGCTGCACCGTAGCTGTGGCCGCAAGCACCCCCCCTGACAGCTTGGCTGTGTAGAGACTGTGTTCCTTCCAGTGTGTCCTGTAGACTAGATTTTGGTGGTGTACACTAGAGCGCCGAGCCGTTTAGAGAAGGCCTGTAATGCAAGTGTGTGTTTTTTTAAGTCTGTCCTTTCTTTCTATAACCGTAAAGGTTATAAAGCCTCAAATCATCGTCTGTCTCTCTCTTTGATGTGTGAAATTTACAAATGTACTTGGATTAAAGCTTTCAGATAGGTAATGGAGGTAAGAAAGTCCCCTGTTTTGGACAAACAATTTTTCACTGGCCCCATATCAGAGGATGCCACTGTGGATGCCACTGCAGTGTAAAGCCGTGGATCTTTTATCACAATGGTTCACCATTCTGTCACAGTTTGGCTATGACTTTCCAAAATTAATTTGCCAAAAAAGGTCCCAATCAAGTGTTAAATGCACACAAACGTTTATAAATTGGGAGTTTTGCTGGCAGTCTGCCTTGCTTGTTAGCCAGCCTGAGGTTAACAAGCTGTGCTTATTCAGCACCCTTAAATAGTACAAAGCATGTAGTTCCGGCTCAGCTGTATTAAAAATATTTATAAATGGATTTGGCGCAAATGCAGGTCAAACTTTAACAAATTAGTATTTTGTGAAGTGTTCTTGTGATTTTTATTCATAAAGAAAGTTTGTGGCTCAAACCACTGATCGGCACAGAGCCAACCTTAACCCTGGTCAGGGTTACAGGGTGTCTGATTCACTAGATGAAAGGCAGGAAACACCCCAGACAGGTCACTAGTGCAGACACACACACACTTAGGGCAATGTAGTACCAAAGTCTTTTATTTCCAATTCTAGATATTAAGCCAAGCAAAGACGTTATGCCCAGTACCATTAAGATTAGGGTTCGTATATCTGCAACCTTATCAGCCAGGTGGGCATCTACACAGACACGACTGTCTATGTCTGAGGGGGTGATGGCTGAGGCCCTGTGAGAAATTGGTGCCCTGTTTAGGATATTTTTGCCTTGTGCCCAGTGTTACCAGTTGAACTGTACCCACTGCAACTCTGACCGGGATAAATCAGTTGATGAAAAAGAAAACATGCCACGATTACACTCTTCATCCGAAAAACTTACAATTTACAATTGTACAACAAGCTGAAAGCCCCAAGAGGGGCACCAATCAAAATCTGATTCCTTAAATCTGGTACATGGCAAGAGCTGAATTCTTCCTATATTCTCTAAATCTAAAACAAATAGTTGAACTATAAAGTACACGTCTAGCTTAGGCTGGGGGTGGTTGACTAAAGCTAGGGCTAAAAGCACCAGGGATAGTGCAGATCCAGAGCTGATTGTTAAATTTCATGAACCAGTGGTGCAGAGTTTTCCTGTAGAAGGAAGGGGAGGCAGCTTTTTACTGCACATAGTTTGTCTCTCAGGGCACTGGGCCAAGGGAAGACATTGTAATGAATTTGTCCCTGTGTCCACATGCTTTCCACTCTCAGAGAGAATACTAATAGAGTGTTAAGAAAGCTGGCAGTGTGTAAAAATGGACACAGGGTGCAAGGATAATTAGAGGGTTCAAGTGGTGGACCTTTAATGGTCACCCCAATAGAATGCATTAGTGGGCCTTTAATTTGTGCAGTAGAGGAAGGAGAGAACTACTGCATTTGTATTGTAAAAATCTAAACCACCATGTACATTGACTTTAAGTGCTGGTTCGCTATTGGTGGACGTGGTTTACATTTGATCTAATGCATGATTCGCTCACATGTGCAGGCCATGCTCACCTCAGGTAAATGCAAGACAAATGTTTGTTCCAGAATAACTTCAACACTTAGGATCAGGATTAGGATGTTATGTCTGCATTCATGTTTATAGATTCAGAGAGTTTGCTGGCATTCATTCACCATATCTCTGTGTATTATTTGAAAAACAAAACCTCCAACCATGGGCCTCCGAGCTGTTTTAAAACACTTTGGTTGAACTTGTTAGTAGTTACTAGTGAAAGAAACTTCAGGAAGAGGTTTAGGTTTGTAGCCATCCACCCTTATAAATGAAAGTTTTAAACATATAGTTTCTTGTTGTTTTTTTTTACCTAAGAAGGTACAATATTATTCCTTAAGCTAATTTAAAATACACAGTACACTGTGGCACCTTAAAATAATTTTATATACTTTTTCACATAAAAATATATTAACCAAAAGTACTGAACACATTCTCTTGTGGGTACCACCACAGTGGTGAGAACAGGTACGTTTTAGTACTTTAATTGTGTTCAACTATTAAGCTGCAAACTAAAGCAAGTAAGTCCAGGTAGAGGGCGTTTTATGGGTTCCTTCACTGTTTGATTTTATCAGTGCCATCCGAAGGATAGTTTGAGGATTTATGAATGTAACCTTTACTTTTATGACCTTTAAAGGGAATAGAGCTGCACACTAGCAGATTGGAGAATGTGTTGGATTTCAGGCTTTATTTTCTCACCCATTGTGTCTCAATACTGACATTGTGTCTCTTGCGCTCACAAACCTTAGTCTTCCATAATTTTTTCTTTTTTTCTTTTATTCCTTTAGCTGGCCAATCTAACCTTTATTTCTTTGTTTCTGTAAAACTAATTGTGGGGTATAAAATAGTATAGTATCATTTTTTGTAAGTCAGTGTCTATAAAGTAAAAAGAATGAATCTCATCCAAAATTACAACTACACTTACAAATTCCATGTATTAAAGAATGAATTGATTCAGTCATATATTTATTCTTTTATTTCAGTCTGGAGTCTGGAGATTACATGTGTGCAATTCCCGATATTTTTAATACAGAATAAAATTAAATAAAAACAGATGATGATTTGATTTGATGATGATCCTGACAGCATTTTAGACTCTGGGCTAGATGCAAGAAGAAGATGAGAAAATGCGTAGTAAATGCATATGTAAATGTATAGTTTATCTTCTAAGTTAGGACTGGTAAATCTTTAACCAGAAGGCTGATCCAGTATCTGTATCGGCTCAAAAATATCCTTATCAGTTGACCATCACAAAGGTATTATTTTTGTCAAGCTATACTTCTTTTACTCCACCTCCATCTCTCCTTCACTGAGCGTGTGTACTGACCCATAACCCAAGGCAATTTCACCTCTTTTTTGCAGGGATTACAAAGAAGTCCAACCACATTACTTTTGCTGGGTGTCTTAATACTTTGTGAAGTCCCACTTTATTCTAGTTAGTGTGTGAGGAATTGACCGGCCGTTGGCACAAAAGGAGGGCCGTACTCAGTCCTGCCCAACGAAAGAGATCAATGACCACTATAGATTGTGCTGTCTAGGTGCTTCATAAGTATTTGCCAGCCTTAAATAGCAGCTTAATTTAAAAAGCAATCATTGCTAAGTGACTTTCATTTCCAGCTTAATATTATGTGCCAATCAATGCATAGTGGACAGTTAATGTGGCATTCCAATGATTCCAAGACATAGACAATTGTATTAATTAAAGCGACATTGCGTTTGATTCACAGTAGCTAAATGGGCCTTGTGTTAGAGGTTTTTTATGCTCTTTTACCTGTAGTATACTCTAACCAAATCAAAAACACTGAGCTGCTTAAAAAGACTGTATGTATCCTTGTGTTAGCCAAGACCCAAGCTATTGGAACACTTATGTAAAATGTTCTCTACTGAAGTTGGTGATGTACAGCGTTCTCTAAAAATATTCAGACCCATTGACTTTTTGCACACTTTATTATGTGCAAAAGTCCTTATAAGTTCTCCAAGGGGGCTGTTAAATGCCTGTTACTTAACAGTGTCTCATCACTCTGTTAAAAAAAGGCCTTATTTATGGAGTGCTGGTGGTCCAGTCAACAAATTCTCCCATCTCTTCTCAGAACTTAAGTGTAGATTGATGGGTAAAATGGCAAATATATTCATTTAAAATCAAATCCAAAACACAATAAAGTCAAGGGGTCTAAATATTTTTCAGAATTTTGCTGTACTTTAGACAAAAAAAAGATGCTGTGATGCAAATTGGTTGTTTTTTTATATAAAAGCAGTGAATGGTCTTAAAACAATAAACTTGCACATTACACAATAATGCCCTGTTAGTCACTACTGTATTAAATACAAATTTTTTATTATAAAATTGCAACTTTGCCCTTTTCATGACACTGTGTGCTTAGATTTGTCCCTCCTCCGAGCATTCAATAATTACAAAATGCCCTGAAGGATAAAGTAAAGTAGAATTTGTAAAATTGTATTTATTTATTTATTTTAACATAATAAACAACTAAATAAGCAGATAGGTCTTGAGATTATTATACCATTTAAACTAATTTCAAAATCACCTTTCAGAAAATGAGGTGCCGCAGAAGGATAATGTTTAAGAAATATTATAAAATTACCTGCACATTCTGCAAATGAAATTTTTCCCTGATAGCTTTTGGAGGACACGATAAATAAATATTAAACAGACTTACAGTGACTATATTTGTATCACTGGTTTTTACTATTATTATTATTAACAATAATAAAATATTAATGATAATAATAATAATAATGTGGTAATGTGCATATTGATACAGTCATCAATTTTTTTTAATTCAGAAGACCAACATTCTGGCTTTTAGATGACCCCCTCTGCTGACATCAATCAGGACCAAATCCAGCCACAACGGGATTAAGCCTCCGCTAAATCTCTAAATTATGCTGCTTAATTAAGCATAAAGTCTAGATTTGGCAGTCAGGTTAATTGGAGATACTAAAGTCCCCCTAGGTGTGTGTGTGTGTGTGTGTGTGTGTGTGTGTGTGTGTGTGTGTGAATGTGTGCTTGCCTAGTGCTGGACTGGCGACCTGTCCAGGGTGTTTCCTGGCTTTCACCCAGTAAATTGTACCCACTCATTTTCAGCATTCGTATTAGGTTTGTAAATTGCAATTTCAAACAAATCAACTAAATGACCGAAAGTATGTGGACACCTGACCATAAGCTTGTTGGACATACCATTCCAAAACAGGGAGTAATAATAAGAGCTTGATCTTCTGTTGCCACCACAACTGCCTCAACTCTTCTGTGTAGGCTCTAAGTCTTTAGGAATGAGTGTCCATTCAGCCAAAAGACCATTTGTGAGTTTGGGCATTGATGTTGGATGCTGGTTTGCAATCAACATACCAATATATCTTAAAGATGGTCAGTGAGGTTTAGATTAGTGACCTTGCTGTGCACAGGAACAAAAAATCCTTCCTTAACAAAGTTGGAAGCATATGATTTATTTTTATGCAACTGTTACAACTGTTAGTATTCTGTGTGTATAAAACACCAGAAGTCAATAATTAGGAGATGTGCACACATACTTTGGGCCATATAGCATAGTTTAACACTGTTCTTAACAACTAATAGTTCATTTTCTACTTCTTATCTTTGAAGAACCCAACCTAATATACAAATTATTTTCGGAAACAATAAAAAATGCTTTCTCATAGCACTGTTCACAGTACTTGAGGTTATGAAGTTATAATTGCATATCTCATAAATGCTCTATGAAGTTATTAAATAGGAACCTTGAACTTATGTCTGAGGCATCTCTCAGCCTCTGGCACACCTTCGACAAAATTACCGGTATTATTTCGCACATAAGTGTATTCCCTATCGCACAAATCACTCGTCTTGTCACATAACCTCAGGCTCTCACCTCACTCTTGCTTAGCTATCTCTCTAAATGTTCTCACTATCTCAAATTCACTCATGCATACCCACCCTCACCTAGACACACACACACACCACGTCTAACCTGATCTAATCTTTCTCCAGCTTCTCCTAATCATATTCTCACATGTAGAGCTGAGTACTCCGACCGGGGGAATCAAATCATCTTCTTCAAATAAACCTGCTGTGAACTCCTATACGTGTTCCTATTCAATATTCCCAAATCGTCCAGAACCTAAGGGGGTTCTGTTTACCACTGCAGTAAAACTCCCAGCAGTCTGTGGAGAGTGTGAAATCTTAACTAAATATTAAGAGGCAGGTAGTCAGCAATGCTTTTGATTTGTGGTTAGAGCATTTTCTTTTATACAGACAGGTGCAGTGAGGTGAGGTGGTGGGTGCTGTCAGTGTGTATGTGTCCATATTGCATGTCTTAGTGTGCATGTTAGTGCATGTTCTTAGATATAGCTAGTTCAGAACTAGTGACTAGTTTGGATGTTTGACAACATTCTTACTTTATCCTACTCAACCGTTCATCTTCCTTCTCTTTATCCTTAACCTGTTCCTTACCTGTTCTTCAGATGGCTGTCCCAATCTGTGTAATGGCAACGGGCACTGCACCATGGGTCAGAACAGCTGGCACTGCGAGTGCAAGACAGGCTGGAGGGGCAACGGGTGCAATGTTGCCATGGAGACTTCCTGCGCAGACAATAAAGACAATGAAGGAGGTCAGTGAGTGACAACCATTATTAAACTCCATGTTCTATGTTTTCTACAGTGAAAAACCTAATAAATCAGGTCATCTCATCTGGGTTTAAAGTGTCACCAAATATATGTAGTTTAAAAATCCAATATGTCTTTACATTATCTTTTTTATCTGTTGAATTCATTCAGTCAGAGATAGTCAAATCCCTACAAAAATTCCCAAATAATAAAAATAGATGACAGAAAGCAGAAGTCTGAACTTGTTTATTTTATATTGTTATTTCATCTTGTCAATCATGGGTCAAAATTTCATGAATGTTCATGTGCTTGTTTCCATGTTGTTAGAGAACACATTTTGTGTTTTAACTTAAAAATAAAAAACTAAATCAACAACTGGGTCATTTTAACCAACACGTCTGACCAAAATAATGGTTAAGGTTAATTTGCCTGTACTGTATGACGGGGTCCACCAGAGTTTTAGCTAGGTGTGGAGTATGGAGGCTATAAAAGTCTTTCCCCACTCAAGGGTCGGAGTGACTTTGAGTGGACAGCTTGTCCCAGTGGGGTGCCGTTAAAGAGATAAATGCCTTTTCTGCCCCAAGGTTTTTTTTTTTCTGGGTCTACTTTATTTATTCTCATCTCTCTTTGGACTTCTCACATTGACTTTCAGCTTTAGTAAAAAGCTTTTTATACCCAAAGCCTGTGTAAGAAATGTCCCTGCTTTTTATCTTTCACACATAAAAAACTGCTAGTCATTATGTGATATAAAGCAGACCGGTGTGCAGTTTGGATTTGAAATTTGAGTTAAATTTTACCAATAAAACACTCAAGTTAATTTATTAAGTGCATCTCGACAGCAAGATGAAAGCTGAGGACCTTGGTTTAATTCATTGTATCCGGTGATTGTCTTTAAGGAATTCTGCATAGGTTTTTTTCTTTCTGTTTCCTCCGACCTTGCACAAAATTGCAGAAGTTGGATTGGCCACTCTAGATTGCCCTTAGGCTTTAGAGAGTGCTTGTGTGTTGCCCCATTGAGGCATTAACCCTACCAGAACAAAGCTGTTTATTAAAATGAAGAAATGAATGTATTCTACTTAATGCCACTCAGTTTGTGTTAAATCAAGAATTCTCTCATAAATGTGAAAGCTTAGGCAATGCCATTTGAAGAAGAACTGGGTTCTTAGCATGAATAGCAGGCAGATTCTGAATCACTATGTGGGTTATTCTGTTTATGACTCATTTTTCATGATGCACTGTAATTTGTTATTAACAAAGCACATCTTCTTGCTTAAATTTAATCCATTGTGTATTCCCATGTTTGTAAATATTATGGCATCTTTAACATAGAAACTAGGCTGTAGGAAAAGATACCATCACATTCCTGTGTCTGTATTCTGTATCCCAAACCAAATCTAAATCAATTGTCATGTTAGTCGACCCAGCATTTCAAATCTGTAGTGTTCTTACATTTCCTGGTAATTTAACAGTAAATTCCCATGTAAAAGTAAGTGTGCAGAAAAGGTTTCACTAAAAATATCTGCTGATACAGATATCGAACAGGGTCTGTCTTCTGTAGACGTGTAGTATTTTGAAATCTTTTAACAATCTTCATTCTTCTAGGCAACAACGTCAATTCACCTAATTTACTGAAATGTAAACCTGAAGTAACTGAGCAGCAGAAAATCAAAGCTTTATTGTGGTGTTTATGTGTTAGTTTAACAGCACTGTTTTGAAAGAAAAGAAGCATCTCTTCAACAGACAAGTAAAATAAAAGCAGAGTGTCTTGAACAGCTTAAACATTTCACTTGATCACACACTACAGAATAAAGAAATCTTAAATAGTTCTCTTGTCTTATTTGCTTTTATGTAGATGGTCTGACGGACTGCATGGACCCAGATTGTTGCATCCAGAGCCCGTGTCAGAACAGCCCACTGTGTCGAGGCTCTCGAGACCCACTGCAGGTGATCCAGCAGAGCCAGCTGCCCCTGCAGAAGGTCCGCTCCTTCTACGAGCGTGTCAACATGCTGGTGGGACGAGACAGCACACATATCATTCAGGGAGAAAACCCCTTCAACGCCAGGTACAGTGTCAGAATCAGCTGGAACTTTTCTGTGGTGTCAGATGAACGGGAGTCACTGTTTATATTTGTCTGATTTATTCATTTGTAGTCATTAAAATATACAAAAGAAAAATAAAATACAAAACTATGTGGACTCTCCAACATTACCTCCATGAGCACGTCATTTTAAAGCCTTATAATTAGTTCATTCCTCTTTACTACTGTAAAACTCCACATATTTTAGGTAGAGTTTTAACTTGATTTTGGAGCTTTACCATAAAGACTTTCTTTCATTTAGCCAAGAGAAAACTGGTAAGTTTAGACCTTGATGCTGAGCCCTAAGTCCTGGCTTGCAGTGTTTCAATTTATCCTTAACGTGTTGGTTAACGCCATTTGTTATGTTTTATACCGGGCTCTGCAAACAGTTTCTTTAAGTACCTTATATTGTACACATTGTGCATTTGTTTAATGCTTAAACAAAAAAGGTCCTTGCCCATACTGTAACCAAGTTGAAATCTAAATTTGTCTAAAATTCAGTTGTTAGCTGTAGGATTATGACCCCCGTCTTTCCTACATAAACTTAGGGGCGTACCATAAGCCATTTATTCTCCTGTCATCTCCCAAAATAAGATTCATACTTTAAACTGCCAGATGGAGAAGGATGATTTATTTTTAGAGAAGGTTTTTGAACAGCTCCTGACACCACTGGGGGGTGTGCTTTATAGTCTAGTCTGTGCTTGGTCCTACACATGATAAACTTAGGCTTTGGTGTGACTCCTGGTCCTCATGTTGCATGTGCTTATGTTGCATCCAGAGGCTGGTTAAAACTTGGGAGTAAGTGATATAGTTGAGAGCTGTCTGTTTACTTGTTGTTGCTTCTAGGCTATTTCATTTTTAAATAACATTGTTTATATTTGACCATATGATGACTAACTTATTGACCATATAGAAAGTCTATACATCTTCAGTCCAGCGCATTCTACTGCCAATACTTGCCTTTGGAAAATACACAGCTATACAGCTTTATTTTATATACCTGTAAGTGTGTGTGTGTGTGTTTGAAATACTAGAACCAACCAATTAGAGCAGTGTCTACATTTATTTGGACATATAGTGTATATTATTTTGTAGTCAGTATACATTATGATGAGTCAATAGAGATGCCTGTGAATCATATTGCCAGGCAATCATGTCTTAAAAGATTTTTGATTTATTTCATGCTGTGTTATAATAATTTCTTGCTTTGTCTCAAATTGCTTGCTCGAAAATGGCAGATAACATCTATTGATTTTTTTTTTTTTACATCTGTGGTAGAGGAATTTTGTGGTTTGAGTTTATTGATTGGTTTATCCTCTGCTATTTGGTTGCGTCTTTTTCAGTCTGGCGTCCCTGATCAGAGGTCAGGTACTGACTACAGATGGAACCCCACTGGTAGGGGTTAACGTATCCTTCGTCAAGTACCCTCACTATGGATACACGCTCACCCGACAAGATGGAACGTGAGTGACTACAGTGCTTTAGGAAATCTGTCTTTAATGCCACGCATTTTTTGCTTGGGGTTTCTGTTACTTATGATGCTGTTAAACTCTACAACACAGTCATTTATTTCTTCTTTCACTGCTGATGATGTATACCACTGCATTAAAAACAAATGCAAAATAAATGTTTATTACATTCATTTGGAGTCTTGTAAACTCTAAGCATTTCTACCTAAATGACTTCCATTTATTAGTAAAATTAATTATGCCTCCCAGAAAAATGACATTTTGACTGGGAAAATCATTTAGACTGTAGTACTGCCATCCATAATGTGTACAGCACAAATAATTATGTTTGAGCTCTTTTAATACCCTACTTTTTTCCATGTTTCCCACAGCTTTGACCTCATTGCTAACGGAGGCGCCTCTCTTACGCTGCATTTCGAACGAGCCCCTTTTCTTAGCCAGGAGCGTACAGTGTGGCTGCCCTGGAACAACTTCTATGCCATGGATACCCTTATGATGAAGACAGAGGAGAACACTATCCCAGGCTGTGACCTGAGCGGGTTTGTGAGGCCTGATCCAGTGGTGGTGGCCTCACCACTGTCATCATTCTTTAGCTCCAGACCCGGAGAGAGGCCCATCATCCCTGAGACTCAGGTCAGAACCGTTTGTGTATTGTAAGTGTAGAGTGGTTTACATTAGCTTTCTTTTAGTGTTTTGGGGGCTCATTGATGGCATGCACCCCAGAAAGTAAAATTTATGACTGAATTATTTTTGTGTATCATTCACTCTGTTTATTTACATAAACTACATTACACTGATAAGCCAAAATATTATGACCACGCACCGAATATGCTGTCAAAGCACATCTGAGGCATGACTTTACTAGACCTCTGAAGGTGTCCTGTGCTTGTCTGGCAGCAGAACCTTATCAGCAGTTCCTTCACCTCCTGTGTTTTGCAAAATGGATTGTCTTACAGTGCATCCTGGTGCCATTTGTTTCCCAGGTAAATGGCGCACATATGCCTGACCGTCAACCTGATCTAGAGGAAAATGTATTGGACCAGTCAACCTTGTTCCTTTGCTCCAGTATGTAGTTCGGAAACCCACATGCCCCATTGTTATCATCTTCAGTGTTAAACAGGGGTTAGCACGGGCACTTTATTGGCTTTTTGACTATGTACACAAAAGGGCTCCATGTGACAAATGTATCCCACCACCAGTATTAAAATGGTTATAATTAAACCACAGTAGTCCTTTTTTTGATTCGTACCAGATGCCTGTAATTTTTGTTGTCTGCCCAGCTACTTGCTGGCATTCATAATCTATCCTTCCTAAGACTCTACTGTCAGTAGGTAGTTACCATGACTGCACTTCTAGCACCCCTTTCAGAAATACTTCAACCCAGTCATGTGGCCATAGTGATCCTGTCCAAGTTTAAACCAAAACAAGAGCTCTTCAGACTGACGTGCTAAATACAACCTCATGTTCGAGATAGAGATGAAAAAGGTTTATTTTTGCTACATTTCATTTGAAGCCAAATAAACAACAGATTTGAAGAGCTAACCCCATCAAAAGATATTACTTTTGCTTGTGTAAGTGCTCAAGCTAAAAAAAGGGTAATGTAATTATTTTATCAACTACATAATTCTTGTTGTGCCAGCCTCATATTCAGGAACATGAACAATAAGAAAATATTTTGGGAATCTTATTGTACTTTGTTCTAGATCTCATTAAATAAGGTACACAGAGAAAACAATAAGGGTAAATAAGGGTCAAATGGTAGCTTTGAAATATGCTGCATTATTGAACAATAAAAAGGGTATATAGCTAATTACACTAATTATGAAATATAATTTTTAAATGCATTTTGTCCCTTTTTCTGCAGATTTTTAGCGCGTCCAATTTTTACCCAGTTGCGTTATGCTTCCTTTCTACTGGTGCTGGCCCCCGAACCCGACTGAGAAGAGCGAACTTACACACGCCCCCTCCGACACTTGCGCAGTAGCCGAATGCATCTTTTCACCTGCACGAGGCGAGCTCATATGCGGATCAGCCTTGTGCATGGAGAGCCACACCCTGATGACATTATTATAACTATTAACCAGCCAGCAGAGGTCGTAATTGGACCAGTTATAAGGTTCAATTACTATTCAGCTCCCTCCCTGCATGAACAACAGCCAAACGTTGTTCATATAGCCGCCCAGCCCAGCCGAATGTTGATGCTGAGATTCGATACGATGTATGTGCCACCTGAGCGGCCTGAAACGCTTGTCTTTTAAAGCAAAGTGGGAAAGCAAATCTCAGGAATTGGTTTAACTGGTTCTGTTTGATTTATTAGGATAAATAGTTATATAACAGTTGCTTTGCTGTTGTATATTAAACTTCCCATCACTATTGTAGGGATCTACCAAGACAAATAATCAGTGTAATGAAAAAAAAACAAAAGAGCAAACCAAACAACACTGGCCCATCAGAAAATGTTGCTTTTATTGAATGTAGACTTATAGAGAAACATGATTTTTGGCAGAGCACATTTGATCACTAGTCAGTTACAGCTTACCCAGAACTAGGTTCCAAAGAATTATCTAGGTGGGACACACAACTAATTCCGCCTTCATTATGCCACATGTATGTTAAAAAAGCTGTTTTTGCCAGACTGCTCTTCAGGTGTTCATTAAATTGCACCCTGTTTAACCAGGCTTTTCTTCTCAACCAGAGCCTGTGACATTTGCACAGTGATATTTCACTTCAACAAGGCAGGTTTTTTTTTTTTTGCATAAATGAGCTACTTTGGAATCTGATAGAAATCACACTTAAAGGTTTTTCTCCCCATTTTCATTCCTCTTTCCCTTTGTTTTCTTGTGCACTTCTTTTCCATCTCATTTATTTTTTTCTTTTTTTTCGCAGAGCTTAATCTTATTTTTCTCATTATCCACTCACTCTTTATCCCCCTCTTCCCCTGTGGCACAGTTTTTCTCTATCACTCTCAGTGATTTGAAATTCTGCTAACTCAAGCCTTAAAATATTGTTCGCTATGTTCTGCAGGTTCTTCATGAGCTAATTGAAATCCCGGGCACCAATCTGAAACTTTGTCACCTGAGCTCACGGGCATCAGGCTACCGTTCTCTGCTGAAGATCACAATGACCCAGGCCGTTGTTCCTCTCAGCCTGATCAAGGTGCACCTGATGGTGGCTGTGGAGGGTCACCTCTTCCAGAAGTGGTTTCACTCTTCGCCTAACCTGGCATACACCTTCATATGGGACAAGACTGATGCTTACGGACAGAGAGTTTATGGTCTTTCTGAAGCTGTGGGTAAGTGCAATTCTGCAATTCCCTCTGGGATCAATAAAGTATTCTGATTCTGAGTGCACACTTCAGTTTAAATAAAGGTCTAAGTAATAAAAAAAACAGTTAATGTATTTACTAATGCTGGGTCTATTTAGGATTGTATTCACCTCATAACAGTTCATTTTTTACACGTGTGTCACTTAAACCACTTTCCATCAATTTGGGAAGAAAGAGAGCCAAGTGTAGCACAAACTTCTCTACTTCCATACACATTTATTCTAATTATTATATTGTATTGTACTGTATTATAATAAGAATGTAAATTTTAGAATTGATTCCATTATTCTATTGACATTGTCACTGGTGTGAAAAACCTTTTAACTGGTAGCTAGAAACTGGCAGCTGAGTAGTCCTGCTCCCTGGGTAAGATGTATGAATTTCATGTCTCCGTAACTGACTATGCAATCTTGAGGGCCTTAAAGAAATTGTTTATAGAAGAGGTTAGTCAGCATGTTGATATGCTAACTGACGTCACATAAACCACAGTTTATAAAGCAGTGGTGACCTGACTTTTCAGTTTAATTCATTGCTTTTGGTCATGTTAATGTTTCCTTTAATTCAGACTCACCCGGATCTCCCACTGCACTCAGCTATGCTGAATTTGTAAAAAGCTTATGTGAGAGTGCAGATCTGTTTAAACAGTGTAGTTATAGCACTTTACAGCCCAAAGTGATAATATTGGTCCACTGACGTCCAACAGCGGTTTGTAACAGGTAAGAGGAAATGAAGTTCAGCCATGTGAGTGCAGAAGTAGGGACTCGGTGTGATAGTAAGGAGCTTTCTGTCTCACATCCCCTGTCAGTACTTACTTCAGAGAGTGGCTCATTTATCTAATGCTGCTGTCACAACTGGAAGAAATATGCTGAGAATAGCTGAATAGTCTGTCACTACAATTGCATGTGTGCAAACAGAATAACCGTGACTCCACCCACCTTATCAACGAGAGCCTATTTACTCTTCCACTCTCTCCATCTCGTTATAGCTCCATCCCAAATCTCAATGTCATTCTTTTCCATTTTGATTGGGACTGTCTGACTTTCTATAGAGTTTTATGGATGAATACAGTTAGATCCATGCCACAGTGGCTCATCAGATTATCATGTGTTGATCCAGCAGGCAAAAATATGAACTATTAAAATAGACACACAAATTGACTGATATGGAACTCAAGTTGACTATAATCATTTGTGTTAAAGCAATATTTATTTAAAGTTAATATATGTATAGCTGGTTGCAAATGCATACAGTCAGCTTCAGAATTACTGCCACCCTTGGTACACATGATTAAAAAAGGTCATGAGGTTAATTAGGTTCATTTTTATTCTCCACCGCTGGCCCGCCTTCTGTCACTTTATATCACCAGCTCTGATAATAAAATGAATGACTTCCTGTTGCTGTGTCGAGTCACGTCGCTGCTGGTGTGAAGACAGGCTCAGGATGGCATGATAATTGAGAAAACACTGAAGGACGCTGAAGTGATCTTCAGCTGAAAAGTTAAGCCCTTTCAAAGCTGATATTCTATTTAATTTTTGTATAAATATTTTCTTTTAGTGACCTCGTTAAAATGTTTCAAATATAAAAAAGGATGACGATGAGTTGACTTTCATTAGAAGTCAGTTTCTTATAGAAGTCAGAAATGCCCATCACTAACATGCACCTGTTACATCTTTAGAAAGCAACTCTGTGCTGGGAGACTCTGTGCTGGGATAGAAGAGAGAAACGTCTCCAATAACAGACTGATTAAAAAGATAGATTCATATATCTGTGAATTTTTTAGGATGTAAGAAGGCATGATGCCCTTGGCAGGTCTAGCACCTCTGTTTCTGAATAAAAACCGGACTACAAGGACTATTGACATTTTGGGAAAGCTGGTGGGATTAACTTCAGTGGGTCACTTCTAACTAACTATTTCTTGTCATTCTCTGATATGGGATGATGAGAGTTTTTGTACTTATATTGGATCCCATTTGTCAAATTTGGAAATCGGGTGTTTTTAAATGTACATTTATCTCCATTCCCCCAAGCAGCTGTTTTGTATTCCAACCTAATTTGCTTTATTTTCTTTGAACGATTTATCTGGGCCCTGACGTTTAATCAATTCCGAGTGGTTTTGATGTCTTTTGATTAACATTGCCTGCCTCTGTTGCTTCCCTCACTTTTGCTGTACAGTGTCTGTGGGTTATGAATATGAGACATGCCCTAGTCTGGTGCTGTGGGAGAAGAGGACAGCTGTACTGCAGGGATATGAACTGGAGCCCTCGAACCTTGGAGGATGGTCTCTGGACAAACATCACATCCTTAACCTTCGCAGTGGTACGTCTTACTTTCTACCACATGCATCGTCACCATTCTCACATTGTGCACCTTTTTGACCTCATTAGTAGGGCCCTACTAAATTCATGGGAAAATGTGCTTTTTCACAGCATGGCCACATTTTACAGCAGTCATTAAAATACACTTATAAATTGAGTGATAGAATAAAAGGAAGCTACAGTACACAGCACAGCCTACCTTAACGGTTGAATGTAAACCTAAAACATCCATTGACAGTGCGAGGCGCCATCTCAAATATGAAAATACTCATCCGTGTTCTGACACACACCCCCCTCTGCATCCACAGAATTGGTTGGGAGTTTGTCAAACTCAGTTACCTAAGTAGTGTTTTTAGCTGCTTTAAACTTTGACATCCTGGACATTTTGACTAACTGATTGCTAACTGAATTGCTTCATATTGCAAATTAAATCAATGGAATTTTACAGCAAATTGCATATTGCATGGGAAACGGCTCATTTCACGATCCGTCACGCAATTTTCACCGCCGTGTATTAGCTAGGGCCTTAGACATTAGTCATACAAACTCATAACATGATCATTGACCAAACACCAGACACCCAAACTCCATATTCAAATGTAGGCAATAATAGGGGGTCTGCCGACACTACATGGCCAAATTTACATCAGCATTCGTAATGAATGTCAGCCACACCCATAGCTAACAAGTAAAAAAAAAAACAATTTTATCAAATTAAAAATATGCTTACAAAATACGTAGCCACAATTTAAAAAATGATCTAAGGATCTAAGGTATTCCAGCATGACTGTGCCTCTGTGCACAAAGTAATGTCCATAATGGCCTGCACAGAGCCCCGACCTCAAAAACACTGAACACTTCTGGGATTAACTGAAACATTAAATTTAAGCCAGTTCATCAACAGTGCTTGACCTCACAACCGTCCTTTTGCCTGAATGGACACAAATGCCCACAGACACACGTTACAATGCTATAATAAGCCTACCCGAATAAGTGAAAGTTGTTTTAGCTGCAGAAGGGGTGTGGTGGTTTTGGATTGTCCATCAAACTCAAGGTCAGGTGTCCACAAACTTTTGGCCATATGGTGAACAATTGGAAATGCAGTGTAAGTATTGACCTCCTGCTGCTGTTTTGACCCTTTTGACTATAAATTCAGATTTATTGCTGACTCTGAGTGACATTGCTCAAACGTGGCTGCAGTTTGAATGGTCTGGGTGTAGCAGTGAAAGCTCATTTACCTCACTTCATCACATAAAAGCCTGAATGCTTTTTTGTAGAGTGCCATGTTAAGCCAATCAATATCCTAATGCAATAACCCCACTCTGGCTGGAGCAGTCACAAACACTGAGCTTATAAAAAAACGTCATATAAACAGCTTTTACTGAAAACACTCTGTAAAAGCACTTCTATTTCTTTTTGCAATCAAAACTTTCTTCTTTTTCTTCTTTTTTTGCATGCCAGGCATCCTCCATAAAGGAAGCGGGGAGAACGTCTTTGTTTGCCAGCAGCCCCCAGTCATCACCAGTGTTATGGGAAATGGGCGTCGGCGAAGTATCTCATGCCCGAGCTGTAACGGGCTGGCAGATGGAAATAAGCTGTTAGCGCCGGTTGCACTAGCAGTGGGGATCGACGGCAGCCTCTACGTGGGCGACCTGAATTTTGTGCGCAGGGTGTACCCGTCCCTCAATACCACTCGTGTGCTGGAGCTCAGGTATGGCATAAAAGCAGAAACATTTTTATCATTTCTTATATTTAGGTTACTTTCTGATATCTAATTACTTTTTAATATCTTCCATAGTTGCACATGTCAAAATGATGCTTTCTTATCTTGCTTCTTTTGTGCCACAAAGAAATAAGGATTTTCGACACAGGTAAGGTTCATCTTTTCATCAAACTTAGGGGGACCAGTTACATTTGGCTATTTTGAATATCTAAAGCATTGAAACATGTTGTTAACTGGCTGCCCTTCTGGTTGGCCTTGTTTTCCAAAGAAATGTAAACACTGTATTTCTACTCATAAAGCTTCAGCCTTATTAAAATAACAAAGCCCATGTACATGGAAGAGCATTCTGGGAAATGTAAGAAGGAATCATTGTAGCTTACACTGATCAGCCATAACATTAAAACCACCTCCTTGTTTCTACACTCACTGTCCATTTTATCAGCTCCACTTACCATATAGAAGCACTTTGTAGTTCTACAATTACTGACTGTAGTCCATCTGTTTCTCTGCATACTTTTTTTTAGCCTGTTTTCACCCTGTTCTTCAATGGTCAGGACCACCACAGAGCAGGTATTATTTAGGTGGTGGATCATTCTCAGCACTGCAGTAACAATGACATGGTGGTGGTGTGTTAGTGTGTGTTGTGCTTGTATGAGTGGATCAGACACAGCAGCACTGCTGGATTTTTTAAATACCGTGTCCACACCTTGTAGATGTAAAGTCAGAGATGATCGCTCATCTATTGCTGCTGTCTGGGTTGGTCATCTTCTAGACCTTCATCAGTGGTCACAGGATGCTGCCCACAGGGCGCTGTTGGCTGGATGTTTTTGGTTGGTCCAGCAGTGACAGTGAGGTGTTTAAAAACTCCATCATTGCTGCTGTGTCCTATCCACTCATACCAGCACAACACACACTAACACACCACCACCATGTCAGTGTCACTGCAGTGCTGAGAATGATCCACCACCCAAATAATACCTGCTCTGTGGTGGACCTGTGGGGGTAGTGACCATTGAAGAACAGCATGAAAGGGGGCTAACAAAGCATGTAGAGAAACAGATGGACTACAGTCAGTAATTGTACAACTACAAAGTGCTTCTATATGGTAAATGGAGCTGATAAAATGTATCAGTTATGACTGATCAGTGTACATTAAAATTCTGCATCACGAAACCGTTGCTCTTTAAGTAACTTTAGTATTAATAATAAACCTATAAAGATGACAAAAATTTGGGATTGACCATTTTTATATTATGTTTTGTAGCAACAACCCAACACACAAGTACTTCCTGGCTGTAGACCCCGTTACAGGAGCTTTGTTCATCTCAGACACAAACTCTAGGAGAATTTTTCGAGTCCGTACGCTTACCGGTGGCCGACTTCTGGCTGATAATGCAGAGGTGGTAGCAGGCACCGGAGAGCAGTGTCTGCCCTTCGACGAGCGCTGTGGGGATGGAGGCAAGGCTCTGGAGGCCACCCTGATGAGCCCCAAAGGTAAAAAAATAGAAAAATACAGACAGAATCAATAATTACTCAAAAGCTATGATCTCACTCATTAGTCACAACATGTTTAAGCTTCACAGCCCTCTATCACACTTACGGAGTAGTGGAACAGCCGGCGGAGGTGATAACACATTTATCCTGGTTCTCTTTATTTCTTTTTTTCTTTGTAGCAGTGACATCTAACATGGCTAAAAGAGACTCAATGTAGATAAAAGAGCCCGGCCAAGGACAAAATCTTTCTCAATCAAAAAGAACATCTAACCTTAAGCTATTCATTAATTTCTCAGTGTGCTGTTGGACATCAATGTCTCTGGCTCCAGCTACTAATCTTGTTTCGTCTCTCTATGAAAAAATAGTCTGCATTAGCAGTATTTTAAATAAGGCAGCACTGAGAGCTAAAACATTGTATGTATATGCTACAAAATTATATGGATTTGGTGAGCATTATCTGTCCTTTTATAACATTTTATACTGCTGTTTTATTATTAAACTATACTATGCTCAGGTGGAACCGTGGTAAAATGCACAAGCCCACTACTGCTGAGATCCAGATTTTGAATCTCAGCAGTGCTATCGGCCAGCTGGGCATCAGCATGATTGGCTTTTTCAGGTTGGGGGGGGAGTCGGGGTTGCAGACCAGAGTGATCCGCTGTGGTGATCCCTAAGTACGAAAGCAGCTGAAACTAAAATAAATAAATAAATAAATAATTGTATTAGGCTGTCTATTAATATTTATTTACTAGGTTTGTCATATTAGTGCCTTTAAGTGCTTTTCGTAGTTGATTACCTTCTGCACATTGAGATCCAGAATCTCCAGTAATGTACTTCATTATCCACAGATCTCATAATTGAAAACTGTGCATTTTTTGTACAATGAGTTTGAAATATGGTAACTTATGGTAACAACTGTCTGCAATTATAAGGTTCAGATTAAACCATTTTGATTAAATTATTATGTAATATTGAAGATTCGCCTCCATCTTAGTGCACTTTTTAAATGAATTCAGTTGTTTATATAACTTGCTTATGGGCAAAATGACAGTATTTTATAAAAACCTGTAAGCTGAAACCATTTGCACACCTGACACCAAACTGTCACCCTGCCACATTTCCATCTTTTACATGAAATGGAGAACAGAGAGGGTGGCAGACTGCAGATGCCTGATTCTTAACTCCCAGAAGACTGTGTGCGGTGAGGCATCAGTAAAGGCACTCTCTTGTGTGCCCTGCGTCTTCTCTCTTCTGCTCTTCTGCTCTGTCTCCCCATCAGTTCAATCGGCTCTGCAGAAAGCAGCTTTTGACCTTTGTACATCAAATGCCTACACAGGTCCAACTATTTGCATACATTTCTTTGTCTCTAAAAGCTATTCTCGAGTGCTTTATCTTCCGCCTCCGTATGTGATGTGACACGCTCAAATGAAAGTGACATTTTACAGAAGCATTTTTGATATATAGAAAGTAGCAGAGGAAGTTCTTAAAACACAGTGACACCTGGATCCCAGACAACACTGGAGCTGATGACACGTCTTGTCTGAGAGAAGACAGAAAGAGTCCTGACAGCCCATCTCTCTCTCTCCAAACCTCTCTCTTCTCTAGGTATTGCTGTTGACAAAAATGGTCTGATGTACTTTGTGGATGCCACCATGATCAGAAAAGTGGACCAGAATGGCATTATCTCTACACTACTGGGTGCTAATGACCTCACTGCTGTACGCCCACTCAGCTGTGACACCAGCATGGATGTCAGCCAGGTATGCAGAGTTGTGAAGTCTATACATGCTCACAGAGAGACAAATTCTAAAAGTGTATTTCTTGTTTGCTTACATTTACCTTTAGAAGAGTGAACTAATCCAGTAACTAATCCTGTAACTAATCCAAATGTAGAGCCTTAGACCAAATTTTAAGTATTAACATGGTTTGTTTGTTTATTAGGATTTTAACATCATGTTTTACACTTTGGTTACATTCATGACAGGAACGGTAGTTACTCATTGCACAAGGTTCATCAGTTCACAAGATTTATGGACAATTTAGTCTCTCCAATTCACCTCACTTGCATGTCTTTGGACTGTGGGAGGAAACCGGAGCACCCGGAGGAAACCCATGCAGACACGGGAAGAACACGCAAACTCCACACAGAAAAGAACTCAGACCCCCCCCACCTGGGGATCGAACCTTGGACCTTCTTGCTGTGAGGCAACAGTGCTACCCACTTAGCCACCATACCGCCCTAAGTATTAACATAGCAATTATAAGAGGCAATAAATAGTGTTTTGTCTACAATAATTAATCAAAAAGGCCAAATGCCAAAAGTTTTTTTCACATTATGTTAATTTTTAAGAAAAAAAGCATTTTACATGGTAAGTTCATTTATAACCGAGCCCTATAGAACTTAATAAAACTAAACTACACAAAATATATAAATGCACAGAATTGCTAAATGCTGCCTAAGAAATCTTAAACCTAAAACTGTAAAATGGTAAATGTTAAGAAATACATTTTATTTTATGTAAGAAACAGTTTATTAATTAATTTATTTTAATTAACTGCTTTGTCTTGGCCTGAGTGTCACCTAAAACACTAAGCACAAGACAGGAACACACACACTGGACAGAGCACCAGTTTGAAGCAGTGCAAGATACTTTTACATAATCACGTACTCACATACACCAGGGGACCAGTCCACCTTTTGCACAAACGAGGGAGGAAACAATGTGTGCAGACACTGAAAGAACATGCCATATTCTTTACAGACAGTGACCGGAAGCAAATATTAAAATGAGGTTCTCAAAAAGGAACCTACCTACTACCACCCTACTAGTTTTGCTTTCATGATACACTGTATAAGACTGCTAATGTGGCACAGCGGTAAAATACGCTAGCACACCAGAGCTGGGATTTCGAATACATTGTATCGAATCTCAGCTCTGCCATCCGGCTGGGCTGAGCGGCTATATGAACAACGTTTGGCTGACCTCATAACTGATGCAATTATGGCCTCTGCTGGCTGGTTGATGGCATCTGCACAGAGTCGAGGAATAATGCTGATCAGGGTGTGGCTCTCCGTGCACAGAGCTAATTCGCATTTGAAATCGGCTGGTGCAGTTGAAAAAATGCAGTCGTCTACTGCTCACGTGTCAGTTTGCTCTCCTCAATCAGGGGCGGGGGTCAGCACCAGTAGAGAGGAAGCATAACACAATTGGGTAAAAATTGGACGTGCTAAAAATTGGGAGAAAAAGGGAGAAAATGCATTAAAAAAAATGATATTCTGTACAGTCGTAAACAGTGTTTAGCCCGCTGGGAATTTCATTTTGGTCTTCTCCTTAAAGCTGTTTACAGTGTTTTAGTAGGTGTAAATATTTAGGAAATGTAAGAAAATGAAAATATTTTCCTGCCCAAAATGTCTTGATTTATTAAAGAATGTATCCAAACAGAAAGTCTTATGCTGGATAATTGAAGTGTTTCGAAAGAAAACACATAATTGGCCAAAAGGGAAAAGCAAATTAAATGTGAAGATAGAGCTTTTTCCTGAGGCTCTTATTTCTAGCCCCATGACTGCTTTCTTTTTTACATGTAGCAGAATGTAAATATTTCTCCTCTGTGCATCCTGTGAAGCTTCTTTTGTTTTCAAGGCAGAAAGTCACCCCCCACTGCTCAGTCAGTCTTTGTTTTTACTACCCTAGATTCAAATATTGTTCATGCTCCAATCAGCAATTTAATCTATTATGCTAATTTGCATTTTAAACAGAATTAAAGTAAAATTGCTGCTATTTTATTAGACAAAATGGCAAGAAGCTGTCAAAGTCTGAGGACCTTATAGAATGAGTAAACAATTATACAGATTTCCTAAGGGTGCTTTTACATATACACAGTTAAATCTATTTTAATTAAAGTGGATGTGTTTTTCTGCTCGCTGTGGTTTGTTTAAATGGGTAAAAATGCCAGAATTGCATTTAGGTTTGTGGAAGATGGGCTTAGTCTGTTTCTAAGTAAATCTTTGTACAGTTAGACTTGGATGAGAATGTGATCCAGCTTAGAGATTTAACACAAATGCAGCAGATGAATCTGAATTTGTGCATATGATGTGGCAGGTGGCCAATTTAGTTTTAAATAAGAGTTGTTTATATTGGCATCTGAGAGGGAAAAAATTACCAAGCTTCAGTGGTCGAACTCTTCAGTGCTCCTCGTGTTATTTGAATACGTTTGGGTGAGAACACTAAACAGAAACACCAGGCTGAGACAAAAAAGCTGCTTTTTTAAATGTGGCAGTTAATTTATTATTTAGCACCGTGTCAGAATATTAAGAACAGAACGTGCTCTCTCCGTTTTATTTTCTTGTGCACTTGGAATTTACCGTTCAAGGTGAAAAGAAACTCAAAATGAATAGCTTACACTGTTAATGCTATTAATGATCAGCTTTATTTGAAGCTTATTCAAATAAACCAATGAAACAGTGAAATCAAAACAGGCTTTTGAAGATACACTACACCAATCAGATTTTAATAAAGGAGCAGGAAGGAGCAGCTTTTCTTCAATGGTCAGGATGCTCACAAGACCACCACAGAGCAGGTATTATCTGGGTGTTGGATCATTCTCAGCACTGCAGTGACACTGACATGGTGGTGGTGTGTTAGTGTGTGTTGTGCTGGTATGAGTGGATCAGACACAGCAGCGCTGCTGGAGTTTTTAAATACCGTGTCCACTTACTGTGCACTCTATTAGACACTCCTACCTAGTTGGTCCACCTTGTAGATGTAAAGTCAGAGACGATCGCTCATCTTTTGCTGCTGTTTGAGTTGGTCATCTTCTAGACCTTCTTCAGTGTTCACAGGACGCTGCCCACAGGGTGCTGTTGGCTGAATATATTTTTGGTTGGTGGACTATTCTCAGTCCAGCAGTGACAGTGAGGTGTTTAAAAACTCCATCAGCATTGCTGTGTCTTATCCACTCATACCAGCACAACACACACTAACACACCACCACCATGTCAGTGTCACTGCAGTGCTGAGAATGATCCAACACCCAGATAATACCTGCTCTGTGGTGGTCTTGTGAGCATCCTGACCATTGAAGAAAAGGGTGAAAGCAGGCTAAAAAAAAGTATGCAGAGAAACAGATGGACTACAGTCAGTAATTGTAGAACTACAAAGTGCTTCTATATGGTAAGTGGAGCTGATAAAATGTACAGTGAGTGTAGAAACAAGGAGGTGGTTTTAATGTTATGGCTGATCGGTGTATAGTGCAGATCACAGAGATGTTTTTTTTTCTTTTTTGCATTTGTAGTGTTATACTTATTAGATTTTCTTTAAAAAGAACATGTTTTCTGAATCTATAATGTTTTTAAACATTGCAAACCACTTGCAGGATCTCTACATTGTTTTCCTTACATATCATAAAATTCCTTCTGTTACTTAATGTTCGATTTAAATTCTTTTTATTTCTTTAAGCAAGTTCATGCATAAGAAATTCAAATAATGCAAGACTGATTAAAAAAACACAAAAACCTCAATTACTGGTCAGATAATTCACTATACATAATAATTTTAAGGGATCAATGCAATACCAAACTGCTTTTCTGTTTCAGGTGCGTTTGGAGTGGCCCACCGACCTCGCTGTCAATCCAATGGACAACTCACTGTATGTTCTGGAGAATAATGTAATCCTGCGCATCACTGAAAACCACCAGGTTAGCATTGTGGCCGGACGACCGATGCACTGCCAGGTGCCGGGCATTGACTACTCCCTCAGCAGGTTGGCTATTCACTCAGCCCTGGAAAGTGCCACAGCCATTGCTGTGTCCCATTCAGGTGCGCTTTACATTGCTGAAAGTGATGAAAAGAAGATCAACCGTGTGCGGCAGGTCAGCGCTAACGGTGAGATCTCATTGTTAGCTGGCGCCACCTCTGAATGTGACTGCAAGAACGACGTCAACTGCAATTGTTTCGCAGGAGACGAAGGCTACGCCACTGATGCCAGCCTCAATGCGCCCACCTCACTAGCGGTGGCACCCGACGGCACACTGTACATTGCAGACCTAAACAATATTCGCATTCGTGCCGTGCGTGCTAACCGTCCAGGACCGAACGCAGCAGGCCACTATGAGGTGGCATCACCGCGGGAACAGGAGCTCTATGTGTTCAGTGAAGAGGGCCTCCACCTGCAAACTTTCAGCCTCGTGAGTGGAATGAGTCTCTACAACTTCACGTACACACCTGATGGAGAGCTGGCCGCTGTGGTGGATAACTGCAACAACACAGTGCAGGTGCGCAGGGAGGGCGGTGGCCTGGGTGGAGCCAGCACTGTCAGACTACACTTTCTGCCCGACAACCAGGTGCTGACCCTGGGAATGGATGCAACAGGAAGCCTGCGCTCCATCTCTGTCCCCGACCAGGAGATTGTACAACTGACTTACAGTGGCAGCACAGGCCTGCTGGCCAGCAAGGCAGATGAAACGGGTTGGACCACTTTTTATGAGTAAGTGTTATTTACAAATGTCCAATTGCTCAACAGCTGGAGTGTGTTGAATCAAAATTGTGTATATTTGATGTGTTTTTTACTTTAAAGTCTAAGTCCGAATTCATGGCACCCACTTTCGTGCCCAAGTTCAGTCAGAAATAGTTTTTTTGACAACAAGCTTTGACACAAACACACCAATTTATTTTTTATTGCCATTTAATTTTTATCAGCCATTTATCATGGTCAGAGTTGCTGCAGGTCCAGTTCCACTGGGAAAGACTGGACGCAAGGCAGTAGTACACTGAACCATCACAGTGCTTTGGCCATCCAACCCCCCTGAGACACATCTAAGCATGTCTGTGTAGATGCCTGACCTACCGATAGCACCGCTGACATTCGAATACAGATCTCCAGAGCGCCTCTGTCTTAAAGACATTCAATACATTACACTGGCAGAACTAATCTTTTCCCACACCCATCACACTTCTTTATTGGCCAAATACTGCATTTCCAGTATTTGGGGGTCGCCACAGTTGATGTGGTCCTTGCGCAGATGTGGTTGCCTCCCTCACGCAGCCCTTCTATTTCTATCTGCGTTAGGGACCGGAATTGAGAGCACCCAGACAAGTGCACCTCCCAATGACTAGACTGTTTCATCTACCTCTCTCTGACATGAGTCAGTCACGTCCATGTAGACGCCCGATCAAGTCGATAATTCTTCAGTATTAAGGAGAAATAATTTACATAGTCTGTTACAGCATACCATGTCCTGAAAATAAAGCCAACACTTTCAAGTCAAAGTCTGAGTCATTTGTACACATTATGACATTTTGTATTTGTCGTTCCCTCAATGTGCGTCAGCAAGATCTGTAAATATTACCATTCTGGCCGTTCGTGCATAACTGAAAAAATGTAAACCACTGGCGCCATCTGCTGCCTGTCTGTCTATCTGCAGCCTTCTTACCCAAAAGCACGGCGTAGTCCCTGAACTCCACTACACTACACACTGCACTGGAACAGACATCAGTCAGACTGAGACAGATCTGTGACAGACTCTAAATGTGGAATCTCCTGTGATTTTCCTGACAGAACGAGAGAAAGAGCAAGAGTTAGAAAGACAGAAAGCGAGCATGCCAATACTCCACTCAGCCAATCCATGACCCTCACCATATGATATTTATGCTCGTCTTTTGATCTCGACTATTACCCTTCAACTTCACATAAGAGTAACAGATGCCAGCTCTTGCATGCCAGAACTCGTACTCACACTGAGCTTTTCATGCATTTGAAGTCTGTTCCACATTTGCAATGTTTTTTTTGTTTGTTTTTATTCACAGAATGGTGCAGACTGTACATTCAGACAAAATGTATTCATGCTTGTGAATTTTAATTCTCTTACCTGGCTGTTGTGTCTGCAGGTATGACAGCGAGGGGAGACTCACCAATATGACCTATCCAACTGGAATGGTGACCAGCCTGCACAGAGAAATTGAGAAATCCATTAACATTGATATTGAGAGCTCAAACAGAGATGATGATGTCACCGTCATCACCAATCTCTCATCGGTTAAGGCTTCCTACACCGTGGTGCAAGGTGTGTGTGAGTGCTATCTCATCTAATTGCTACAGAGCCATCTTTAAAAAATACCAGTTCAGACAACATAACAGCAGACTGTCTAGCTAAGAAACAAACAGTTAACT
The DNA here is from genome assembly GCF_030014385.1 of Trichomycterus rosablanca. Classification (NCBI taxonomy): domain Eukaryota; kingdom Metazoa; phylum Chordata; class Actinopteri; order Siluriformes; family Trichomycteridae; genus Trichomycterus; species Trichomycterus rosablanca. The sequence continues at coordinate 7,220,025 of NC_085995.1, forward strand.
GGCATTTTGCACAGGGCAAAATCATTATTTTCTCATTATTATTATTGTTATTATTATCAAGCAATGATTACAATTACAATCTCAGTGATTAATTCAACTAAAATCAATCTGGAAGTGTTACTTGTCAAAACTGCTTCACACCCCCATAGCACCTACACAACCACTTCTCCAAAAAGAATCATGAATTATACTAAGACTTATATTCAGTGACATTGCCAAGCGTTAGGCAGTTCAGCTTTCAGTTTTATTGCCTGATATCCAATGGAATCTTATTTTCATAATTTTGAACAAACATCCAACATCCTTATGCTACTACTCAAATGCAAGTCAAATAGAGTTAAAAGGTGCAGGAAAATGATTATATACTTTTGTTATAGTGCAACAATTAGTTACTAATAGGTGGGTCTCAGGCAATATTAACACACCTAGAAATCTTCTATGACACATATGCACAATACGGATGATTGTCAAATAATCATGCTCAAATTTACATGTTGCAAGATAGTACACTGTTAATAAATAGTTTGAAGTACAGCATAAGCTTTAATAGCATGTTAGCTGAGAAACAAATAATGTAAGCCAACATCAGCTGGCTTTGTCATCCGTGTTTAAGTGGAAATGTGATTGTAGAGTTCATTAGGAGACGGAGACACAGCAGGCCCTCTGTTATCTCCCATGGCCCATGCTCAGTCTCAGCCTTGCCACACTGAAATATGATTTGGGTGAAACAGTAAATCCTTGCTGTCTCCTGAACTCCTAAAGCTGTGAGCCCCATGATCCCCGAGCCTATTTTACCTGTATAATGTGTGTCTAAGTATGTCTGAGAGAGGGGGAGACAAATAGAGAAAAGAAGAGAGAGAGAGGACAAAGGGGAAATATGTGTTGTGGGGACTATGACAGATGAACAGACGGTCAGACATAGAAAACAAAGTCAGAGACCGTTTGGGAAAAGGACCGATTGGGCCCATATTCCCCAGACATATACAGCAGATGAGACAGAACCTGAAGTAAGGCTGCTATCACACATCATCTGGGCCTGCAGAGGGAAAGGTTTTGAAGTTTAATTAAGGTGTAGACCTCAGAGGGCAGTAAAAGGAGAGAACTTTTGCTACCTAAAACTGAAAGCCATTTGAAAGTCCAAGTGTAGCCGCCATAGCATTGGTTAAACTGATCACGATTTCAAAACTGTATTTGTCTCTTATACAGCTTTATTAGTTGGCATTCACGAACACATTTAAATGTAGTGTAATTTATAGACTGTAATATTACTGTAATATCATCTCACCTTTACAGTGGTCTTGAAAGGTGTGGTCTGCAAATAAGAACTATTTGCTTATTAGTTCACACAACATGAACAAACTTAGCTTTTACTTAATTTCCTAAATGTTTTCTGTCAACAAGAAAACAAGAAAACAATGCAAAAATAGCCTACTGGGCATATGTACTGGATATCTGACCCATTAACTCTATGTGATTACCACCATTTTCAGATGCTTTGATGCAGCAATCAAATAGAGCAGGCCAAAATCCCAAATGGTATTCTATTCTCTGTGTTTGGGCACCTACATGTAGCCAGCATTAAGTCATTTGGGCCATAAACCTAACCAGTTGCTTTTGAAGCACAAGATTTCTGACTTCATAGCGGCAATATGGTGTGCTCTCTTGGGTGAGGAAGCTATTTTATTGTGAAGGAACAAACAAAGGAGAAAGCTACTGTAGAAACAGCCAGAACTTTCATAATCATGGTCTCCAAAACATCCTGGAAAAAAAAGATCTTTAATTTAATTTTAGTCAGGTTTATTTGAGGCCTAGTTTTGTGTAAGTGGAAACAACAGAATCCCAGAATTTAGGACTATGGTTACACCACTGGGTACTTACTTTTTTGCACTCTATTACTCTCTACAGATCAAGTACGGAACAGCTACCAGCTGTGTAACAACGGCACTTTGAGAGTGATGTTTGCAAATGGAATGGGCATCAGCTACCACACAGAACCTCATATCCTGGCTGGCTCAGTGAGCCCCACCATCGGCCGCAGAAACATCACCCTGCCCACTGACAACGGCCTCAATTCCATAGAGTGGCGATTACGGAAGGAACTCACCAAGGGCAAGATCACTGTGTTCGGCAGGAAACTAAGGGTAACCAGAGCTGTTTGAATTTCCTTCATCATTACTTCTTGGTCGTGACTGCTGTATAAAACATGGCTGGTATTAAATTTAGGTATACTGACATTTTTACTGTTTTTCAGGCCCACGGACGCAACTTGCTCTCCATCGACTTTGACAGGAACACACGGACAGAGAAGGTCTACGATGACCACAGGAAGTTTACGCTAAGGATCACGTATGACGCTCAGGGCAGACCTGCCATCTGGCAGCCTAGTAGCAGCCTGGCTGTGGTCAATGTGTCCTACTCTTCCACTGGACGTCTGGTGGGTCTGCACCGCGGCAGCATGAGTGAGAGGACCGAGTCCGACCCACATGGACGTATCCTCTCACGCACATTTGTAGATGGCAAAGTGTGGAGCTACAGTTACCTTGATAAGGTGAGAATGTCTGAACTATATTAGATACATACATATTATACATCAAAAAACCATACATAAAATCAGTTATAAAGTCAGATCATTACTAATGCATTGTTTTGTACTCTGTTATGTAATAGCTTGGTACACACTATATCAGTGGCGATTTCTCTAAGACTGCAAGGGAAGCTCAGCTTCCCCTAAAATGTAAAAAATTAAATGGTCAAATATGTACAGTTGTGTTAACATTTAATTGACTACAAATGCATTAGAACACGTTCATCTCGAAGACGAGTTTGTTCAGAATCAGCTACTTATCACAAATAGACTGACTCGAACTTGACTCGAGCGTCTATTCACTTCAATGGGACTGCATTTTTTTCATTGCTTCGAAACTCGCCGGTCATTGGATAAATGCCACGATTTTGTCCCGCCCCCGGACGCTGAGCGTCTCTGGGGGTGAATGGAGCTGTGGGCGGGTCTGGACGCTGAGCTTCTGCAAGATGATTGGAGGATCAGTCGAAAGGCTGAATCCCGTTTTGATTGACAGCTATTTTGTTCTCTACACCATCACTTAATCACTGGGAGCTTCAGTCCCATCGCGGATTTTGCGAGTGAAGTCGAAAGACAAACTGCATCCCATTTCAGGCCGTTTTCTTGAAAAGGAACGGAGGGCAGAATTTATGTATAAATAAATTAACAAATTTTATGATGTAAGCCGACAATGAGCTTCCCCTCTTTGAAAGACCAGCAGCCACCACTGCACTATATACTGCCAGAAGTATGTAGATAGGTCTTTTAGCCACACCCATTGTTTACGAGTGTATACTTACATATCTGTATATTTGTACTGTTGTATATTTTCATTAAATTCTGCACACATCACTATAAAATCTTTAATGGTGAGAGGGATTTACAATTGCAACTGTACACATATCCCTACAAGGTGCGCTTATATATCTAATGAACTGGACACTGTCATTAGACAAGTTATTGATGTAAGTCATGTGTGTATTCATGGTGGTCATTTTCTCTTTTCTCCAGTCCATGGTGCTGCTCCTGCAGAGTCAAAGGCAGTACATCTTTGAGTTTGATGCATCTGATCGTATCAATGCAGTCACGATGCCAAGTGTGGCCCGACACACCATGTTTACCCACGTATCCATCGGCTACATCCGAAACACTTATAACCCTCCAGAAAGCAATGCCTCTGTAATCTACGACTTCAGTGAGAATGGCCGTCCACAAGCCACGTACTTCCTGGGTACAGGACGGCGTGTACTCTACAAGTATGGCAAACTGTCCAAGCTCTCAGAAATACTGTATGACAGCACAGCTGTTACTTTTGGTTATGATGAAACATCTGGTGTCCTGAAGATGGTCAATCTGCAGAGTGGTGGCTTCTCCTGCACCATAAGATACCGTAAGATGGGTCCACTTGTGGATAAACAAATCTACCGTTTCTCTGAGGAAGGCATGGTAAACGCTCGCTTTGACTACACCTACCATGACAACAGCTTCCGCATAGCCAGCATGAAGCCTGTGATCAGCGAGACGCCACTGCCTGTGGACCTGTACCGCTATGACGAGATCTCCGGCAAAGTGGAGCATTTTGGAAAGTTTGGAGTAATCTACTATGACATCAATCAGATCATCACCACAGCCGTGATGACATTAAGCAAGCATTTTGATGCACATGGCAGGATAAAAGAGGTGCAGTATGAGATTTTTAGGTCGCTCATGTACTGGATGACGGTGCAGTATGATAACATGGGTCGTGTCATCAAACGCGAGCTGAAAATAGGACCATATGCCAACACCACACAGTACCGCTATGAGTATGATGGTGATGGGCAGCTTAGCGGAGTCAAGGTCAATGACTGGTCTACTTGGCGCTATAGCTATGACCTTAATGGCAATCTGCACCTGCTGAACCCAGGCAACAGTGCCCGTCTTATGCCTCTGCGCTACGACCTGAGAGACCGCATCACCCGTCTGGGCGACATGCAGTACAAGCTGGACGAGGATGGTTTCCTCAGTCAGAGGGGTACGGACATCTTCGAATACAACTCTAAAGGGCAACTGGTGCGAGCCTATAGCCGGGCAGCAGGGGGATGGAGTGTGCAGTACCGCTACGACGGCCTCGGAAGAAGAGTCTCCTCTAAGAATAGTCTGGGCCAGCACCTGCAGTTCTTCTACGCTGACCTGAACAATCCGGTACGGGTCACGCATGTGTTCAACCACTCCAGCTCAGAAATCAGCTCGCTCTACTATGACCTGCAGGGCCATCTGTTTGCCATGGAGGTGAGCAGCGGCGAAGAGTACTATATAGCATCAGACAACACGGGCACACCACTAGCCGTTTTCAGCAGCAATGGGCAGATGATCAAGCAGGTGCAGTACACGGCCTACGGTGAGGTGTATCACGATTCCAACCCAGAGTTCCAGCTGGTCATTGGATTCCACGGCGGCCTTTATGATTCGCTGACCAAGCTGGTGCACTTCACACAGAGGGACTACGACGTGTTAGCTGCCAGATGGACGTCACCTGATTACACCATGTGGCCAAAGATCAGCAAGGACCTGGCACCATTTAACTTGTACATGTTCAAGAACAATAATCCTCTTAGTGATATGCTGGATGTGAAGAATTATGTCACAGGTCAGTAGAAATAAGCTTTTTATTTATTAATGATTAGTCTCTGACACATAAGTCCATACATATTTGGCCAGTATTATATAAACAAATGAATAAACAGATTGATACCTGCAACACACACAAAAGTTAACCTTGTATTGGATTGGCGTCAGTGGCCAGTTTCATGGTGTGGTGTGCTCTGTGATTCTGGGGAAACCAGACCCACCGCAACACTGACTAGAATAAAGCTGTGGTAAAACATACAAATGTAAAATACAAATTTTCATAAAACCAGTTGTGTGTCACTTCTACCATAAGTTTGAATTGGTGAAATGTATTTTTAAATATTACTGTACAGACCTGTTATTAATGTAGTATTTGAGGTTTTTATGTATTTTTCTGTACAAACTACAAATTGAGTAAAAATCCTATTGTTTGTTTTTCTTTTTTGTCTAGACGTAAAGAGTTGGCTAGTGATGTTTGGCTTTCAGCTCAATAACATCATCCCAGGCTTTCCTAAACACCATTTGCACTTTGTGGATCCTCCATATGAGCTCCAAGCCAGTCTGGAGTGTGAACATGGCCAGGTGAGTTTCTATGTAATATTCAGAACATTCATTCTGAAACCTGATGATCAGAATGATTGACTGCAGTCAATCATTGATCGCAGTAGGATGTTGAAAGTAACGAATATTTTCCTCTTAGCAGATGATGACTGGAGTCCAGCAGGAGGCTGAAAGACACAGCCAGGCTTTCATGGCATTAGAGGGCCAGCTGCTCAATAAAGAACGACGAAACAAATGGGACAAACCAGGTCATTGGTTTGGCACAGTTCCATCCATCATTGGGCGTGGCATGATGTTGGCTGTGAAGGAGGGCCGTGTTGTAACGGGGGTCTCTGGCATGGCCAGCGACGACAGCAGGAAAGTTGCTCTGGTGCTCAACAATGCGGTCTACTTGGAGGGCACACACTACATACAGGATGGTCACGACTGCCACTTTTTCGTGAAGATCGGTTCACCTGATGCAGACCTACTGGTACTGGGGCTCAGTAATGGGCGGAAGGTGCTGGAGGGTGCTGGAATCAATGTGACAGTTAGTGGGCGCTCACGACGCGGTGTCACTGTGGAACTGCGGACAACGGCTCTTTCACTTAGTGTGCGCTACGGCCTGACACAGGACACACAGGAGGAGGAGCACGCCCGCTTGCTAGAGCTGGCACGCCAGCGTGCACTGGCTGGTGCCTGGCTGCGAGAGCAGCAAAGGACACGTGATGGCAAGGAGGGAAGTCGTTTGTGGACCGAGGGTGAGAGGCAGCAACTGCTCTCCACAGGGAGAGTACAGGGCTATGATGGTTATTATGTGTTACCTGTGGAGCAATACCCTGAACTGGCAGATAGCAGCACTAACATCCAGTTCCTCAGACAGAATGAGATGGGCAGGAGGTAACAGAACTATGAGCCCTGACGATTTTCTGCGTTTCATGGGGTTTTTTTCTAGCATTTCTTTTTTTTATTTTCCTCTCCCTCTCTGCACCATTCTCTTTTTTAACCCCATTCACCTCTTACTGCATCTCCTTTACCCACGGAGAATAAATGAACTTAAGGGGTATCTTTCTGAAAACTGCAGGGACTTTTACGATTATTATTGTTATTATTATTATTACTGCCGTAGGCAAAAAATAATTTGAAAGAACTTTGTTTTGGAGCAGTGGACTTCAAAAAGCACTGAAATAACTGCAAATAAAACAGATGAACTGTTAATATGAAAACTTTTTTAAAAAAAAGAATAGCTATTTTTCACCCATATTTTTTGGGTTTTAAGAGGATGTTGGTGCCAGATGGTACTCAGTGGTCCTATCTGATCTGAACTGTCTTGAGTTGTACTGAGGCCAAGTCACAGCACTGAAAATGAGCAACGTCCACAGGATGGATTAAAAGTTATATCAGTCTCAGGCCTCATATTCTCAATAAAAGGATTGCCAGCTGCACCAGGGGCAAATTTCATCCACCAAAAACTGCTTTTTGTTCCTTGAAGAAAACAGAACTCCAACAAATGATATCTGTTTTTTTTTTCTCTTTTTTTTTTTTTAACAAGAAAAACGATTGCTACATTTACATGAAGTCGATATCAAGTATAGTTTTGTTTTCTCACTGGAAGAATAGAATAATATCTGTGTTGTGTCAGATATCACTGAAGTTTGGGTGAGTTTTAGATGCGATAGTTTTGTATATCTCAGTTGCAGTAGACTTGTGAGACTTTCACTTGGGCACTTCTGTACAAAGACGTCAGAAAAAATAAAGGAAAATTAATACTATTAATATTAATTGTAACGAGCAGCAGAAACTATTTATTTTAATTTTCTGTCTCTTTTATTTACATATTTATTATTAGTAGTACTCTATGACAATCATGAATAAGTCATCATTTTTAGCCAAGACAATAAACCGCATTTTTTTTTTTGTAATATATGTAAGAAATGTTCATTAGGTTTTTATATTAAGTTGCTTAAGCAGTTAGTCATAGACAAAAATCATTTATGTAAAGTGTTGAAATTGTTTATACTTTAAAGTTTAAAACTGTGAAACTGTTTTTTTTTTTCAGACTATCTGTATGTACAGTGTATAGATTGACCTTTATGCAGTAGAATATTGTTCATAATATCACGTTTTATATTTTTAACAAAAAGTGGCTTGTAATGTGCGAACCTACAGTATAGCTGGTATAATGATGCTAGGAGTTTGTGGCACTACACTATCGCAGATAAACAATATTGATCCCCAGTTTGATGTTTTCTTTGTTTAGGTTTGTTTTAATGCAGTAAAGTTGCTGTACTAGAACACAAATCCGTAGAAATGGATTCTATCCACTGTGAAGAGACTCATTATGGATGTCATTATGTACCAAATCAGTATTGAGGGATTCTTACACTCAAGCAAGACTCTTCTGAGACCTTATCAATAAAAAGTTTACTTCATGTGAGTTTTGTCTTTTGTCTTCGTTATGCTGAGTCATTGATCAGGGATGTTTAGAACAGCTGGGGGCACTAAAACATAACTAACGAACAGTGTTTAAGCACTTAAACCTGCTGTACCACACACACTGCAAACGTTAAGACTCAGACTTTACCTAGTGGTGGGTGGATCGATCCAAATATTGATATTATCGATACCAACGTTGGTACTGGTATCGGATCGATACTAGTGTGATGGGATCGATACTTTAGTTTTACTTTTTCTCCACTACATTCAGCACGTTTCTCCCGTTTCATCAGAAAGTAAAGCCCATGTCTGTACAGACAGTAGCAGCTCCTCTCACATCTCACATGCTCACCTCGCTCCTCCCCTCCTGCTCTGCTGTGTTTTGTTGTGGTACCGTCACATGGTATCGTCGTTATGTTGTTAAAATCCTAACAGACATCAGTACATTGGTAGGCATTGGAAGATTGTAAGTTTTTGAATACTTTTACTTACGTAAAGTACGGACGCACCTTGCACACTTTGCTCATCTTACGCAAATGAGTCTGAGCATGCGTAGTGAGGCTCTTACTCCGTGTGTTTGTTGTGGTGAATGAGAGCTCTTTTCTTTTGACTTTGTGCTTATAAATGTAAACAGAATAGCATCGATTTTTTTATTTTAAATTAACAAGGTTACATATATTCGGTCACTATTAAAAACTTACAAATTCATTCACCCAGCAAACACAACTACGTGGTATGAGTTAGCCTCTTTGTGGTGATACACCATGATGGTAACGTTGTAAGAAGGTAAAGCACCAGAAACAAGAAATCGGACCGCTTTAAACTACTGAATTTATTTACAACCCTACTGAGAGCAGCTACTTACAAAAAATTGATGTATTACAATAATACACTTAAAGGTCATGAAAAGTCATTCAGATTTAGCAATTTGATGATGCATCTACCTTAATTATTAAAAAGTATCGGTATCGGCGACACTGGCCCTGTATTTACTTGGTATCGGATCGATACCATATTTTGCAGTATCGCCACTACCTTAGCATTAGACTTTTTATCATAGGTTAGACGCTAACACAAAGCCCCTATAAGATCAGGCTGAGACTGCTGAAATATGCAGAAAGCAGGAGGAACTGGCTGTTTAATACGGTAAATGTATGAAAGATTCACTGTGAGAGTGAACAGTATGCAAAGCAATAGAAATTAAGAAGTGAAATTACAAGATTCTTTATTGAATTATATGTATTACAGGATATATGTCCAAATTCATCTTGACACCTATTTCAAATACTGGTTTTCCCTTTTTATATATTTAACTGGTGTTTAAAATCGTTTATTAAAAATAATTATATGCATTCAACTATACCGTTCCAACTTTAGCATGACTGTGCCCCTGTACAAAATGCAAGGCCCATAAAGATCAGTTTACTGAATTTGGTCTGGAGGAACTTCAGTGACCTGCACAGGACCCTGACTTTAACCCCACTGAATGCTTTGTTGATGAGAGTGGTCAGAGAAGAATAACTAGATTCCTGCAAGCTGACAGGAAAGAAGCAATTACCCAAATACAACTATTTACTTGTGTGGTAAGCAAAAAAAAAATCTCAGAGCACACACAACACACACACACACACACACACACTGTAGAGATTTTAAGATTTCTAGCTTGCTTCACATTGCCAGACAGGTTCTGTTTAGATAAAACAGGTCTAACAGTAATCATGCCTTGGTGTTGCTAGTGAAATTGAACCTAAGTGTCTATTGAAACATTGATTTAGTATCTAAGGGGCCATTTAATTTTTCACAGCATTTGTCCTTGCTAACAGGTGTAAAAAATATTATTATATAAAGGAAAATGTATGCTTTCCACCAAGACTGTGCCCATGTGACCTCAGCCCCACTGAATGGCTTTGGATGTCCAGCAAACTTGAGGTCAGATGTCTAAGCTGGGTTATGCGGGGGGGAAAGCATTTTATTGTACTGTACTCGTTTATATGTATATATGACAAATAAAGATTTCTGTTAAAAAATATTTATAGTGTATAGCGACACAGTGACACCCATAGTGACATAGTGTGTGTGTGTGTGTGTGTGTCCGACCCTAAATTAAGAAACACCCTGACGAGGTACAGACTGAGCGCACCCAATCCTGGCTGCCCCGGGAGGAGAGGCTGTGCCAGCACTGCACTCTCAGTACAGTAGAGATGGAGCTGCACTTCCTCACCCAGTGTACCAAGGACCACCACATCCGCTCCCAATTCTTCCCTAAATTTAACACCGTCAACTTCAACTCCCTCCCAGACCCCAACAAACTGCCCCACCTACTGGGGGAGCACAGAGAGAGCTGCATACTAGCATCACTCTATACACACACACCTGCCACCAGGTGAGGGACAGTGGGTGACCATGTCCCATACACACACACACACGCACAAACTGATCGTTATTACTACCTCATTACTGTAAATATTATAATTTTTATTGTTATTATTTTGCACTGTTTTTATTAATATTTTATTCTATTTAATATTTTTGCACATGTAACTGTTTTGTATATATTTGTTCTTTCTTATTGTTATTTTTATTATTCTCTCTAACGAATACGAATGTCCTTATTTGTGTGTGTGTGTGTGTGTGTGTGTGTGTGTGTGTGTGTGCTTAAAGGTTTTCGAAAATTAATTACAAATCAAAACCTAAAATCTTATTTTGTAACTTACATTGTTCATTTATCTTCATTTAGTTTGGTCTGTTCCCTTTATTTAGACTTGTCTCAGACTTTTGGTAAATGATGAAGGTACAAAAGGAGAGGGTAAATGCGTAATGAAACTAGACGTTACTTTACAGTAGTCACTCATTACTCAGCGTTTTATACAGCAGGTACTTTTATTTTGAAGGCAGGAGCTCAGGCTGAACTAGTGGTGGTTTTTATTTTGAATATGAATCTGAATGTTGGCTGCTATTGGTTGGTCATGTTCTGACACGCCTAGTTACAGATATCAGGACTGAAGGAAGGAAACATGCAGCGCGTTTATCAGGGTCGTCGGTTGTTGAGCAGCTTAACAAGTGTCAGGATGGCTTCTACAGGTAAATACAGCTCTGTACTAAAGATTTAACCAGCATTTATTTATATTTCTGTTATATATTACCTGCATTTATTCATATTTCTGTGATACTTCAGTAGAGAAACATTAAATTCATGTGATAAAAGTTAACTTGTGTTGGTGAACAGTGCAGTAAAGGAGGAAGCTTAAATAATCTGTTTTATTTAATATTTAAATGAATATTTTTCAATATTTTACATATATATTATTTATTTCCTGCACTTTATGTCTTTATTGCATTTAAAAGTCGAATTACTAAAATGTATCTTTCAGTACCCTCTAAAGAACACACAATGGGTTTAGGATGTATTCAGAACAGAATAGTATAGAAACTTTATTTGTCATTGTATATGGTGCAACGAAATACTGTGTGGTACTTCTCAACATAAATGAATCATATACGAAAGAAAAACAACAGCTACAAGAAAAACAACACACAGACATAAAACATGCAGTCAATAATAGCAGCATATAAGATTTGAGGTGCAAAGTGGCAAAAATGAGGTGCCAATATGCGTGAGTTCTTAAGGGTGTGGTCAGGGGTGTACAGAGGGAGTGATGGAGGGTACAGATCTGGGGAAGAAGCTGTTCCTCAGCCTGCTAGTCCGAGTATATCTAGGATATGTAGTACTTAAGACCTCTAGACTTTTTTTGGGCACCTAATTATATTGTAGATTTTAAATTGTTGTAATTGCATTCTGCTCTTAATCGCCCCTAATAAAAAAGTGAAAATAAGGTTTTTAGAGTTTTTGGAAAATTAATTAATAATCTGAATAAACTGAATTCTCTTTTACAAAAGTCTTTGGACCCTATGGGAAAAAGTGGCAGCTGCAGGTTTTCTTGGTTTTGTTTCTACAAGCTTTACACACCTGATTTGACGTCTTGTCAGATTGGATGTTGAACATCTGTGAACTACCATCTTCATGTTTCTCCACAGATGTTTGATGGTGTTTAAATCTTATACACTCTAGGATATGTAGACTTGACTGTATGCTAGTGTCTGTATTGTGTCAAGTTTCTTTCATTTCGAAATTATTAAGACCATTGAGATCCTATGACCATTCCAAGCCTAAGATTTTTTTTACTATCTTTGCCGTGATCTATGCTATGCCTTACCACAATTTGCTCGTGGAAATCTGGATATCTACAGACATTTCCTTGGAAGTAATTGCTTTGTTTTTGTACTGAAACGCAGTGTAAAGTGTGCTTGTTACAGACCATGTGTGGGTCTATAACCCATCTCAACAGATACCAGTTGAGTTCTAGACATCTCAGGGATTGTTAAAGCAAACAGGATGCACCTGATCACAATTTGGAGAACCACAGCTATAGTTTCTTACTTTTGTAAATCAGAGAATACAGTTTTTGATTTGTAAAAAAGTGATGTACTGTAGATTAATGTAGATGTTGATTTGTGATGTAGAGTGATGGGTAAATCTGGCAATTATATCCATTCAAATTCTCAACATTTTCTGAATGTACTGTATATTGAACCTTTAGCTTGTATATTTTTGCACAGCAGAGTACATAAGTCATTTAAGGTACAACAATGTACATTTTAGTACTTAAATGTCTGAGAGTGGGTTTACTCTGCTGCTGTTAATCTTGTTTTTCTCAGTCTTGTTTTGCTCAGTGTTATCAGATGGTCTCTGGAGATTAAGGATGGTACATAACTATGACTTGCATCTTTTGTTAGCACCTAGAATCACCATATGATAAATCTTACTTCATAACACTTTTAATATACATTCACTGTGTTTATAATTTTGAATTGCACAGTAGTCATTATATTTATGTCTGTGTTTAAGGCTTACTTTATTCAGTTTTCTACTTTACATAACGAGCGTACATTTAATGCATAACACAGTATGTTTATAGTTTTTGCATTGTCATTGTCTTCAAGTCTTTCCTGTTTATCCGGTTCACAATATTCTCCCTACTTTAAAGCTCAATGTTGTATAGAACTCAGGTATCCAAGGCTGGTAACAACAAAAAATGTTGTGCTTGTTAGTTTATTATCATCCAGTAACACTTAAAACAAAAGCAAGTTTTAATGTGGAGCATATTTAGTGCAGTTTTTATAGTTGGAATTTTAGGGTGGCATTTTTTCATACTTTTTAGTGTAAATTGTTTAACATACTACTGTAGATAAAATACACCAAAACATCAAATAAGTTAAAACATTTTGTACATGTTATATTTAGTAAATAATTTTCTCAATAACCTGATTATGACCAAGACACAACTCTGGTATTAAAAATCTTTACAGATAAGGAGATTTCCCACAACAACCTTAAAGCCCTTATAGAGAAGAGTAAGGAGCTTCTGCTTGTTGATGTGCGCTCCAAAGATGAAGTGGACCGAGGCCGGATTTTAGGCTCAATCCATATTCCAGGTAAATTACACAGTCACAACCTCTAATCCTGCTGCCCTTGAAATGGATTTTCCTTGAAAAGGTTATTGTTAATTAGTTATTTAAGATTATATAATGAATTAGCATTATTAACCTGCCTTTCTCTTCATCCCATGTCTTAACTGCCTTTTGTAGTGGACGCTGTAGAAAGGGAATTTTCCTTGGATGCAAATGACTTTCAAGAGAAATACGGTAAACCCAAGCCCCAGCTGGATGCTGCTGACCTGGTGTTTCACTGCCAGTTGGGACGGCGTGGGGCAGCTGCTACAGAGAAAGCCCGAAGCCTTGGCTTCAAAAAGTATGAGAATGAATGCATGACCAATACATTTACTGTTTGAGAGCTTGGGAAATATATTGTAATTGATTAATAATATAAATATTTAGTGTACAAAAAGTGGCAGTAAAAGAAAATAAGAATGTTTTTATTTTTATTTATTATTCTTCTAGTGTATTTATATGTAGTTGCTTTTTAGTATACATTATAGTATACATTATATGTATTTAAAGCCATAAACAAAGCTTTGATTAAAATAAGAAAACTGATATGGAAATGATAGTCACTATACTGTATTTAAGGGTTATATAAAAATTACACATCATTTAAGGAAAACATTACAGTGGCCATGTAAATATCAATCAAAATTAAATGTAATCAAATCAGCAAAGAAACTAAATGTAAAGATTTTTAGTAATTTAGCAAGACAACGAAAACTTAAAGCCAAAATAACTGAAGACTGGGTGCAGCTACAGCGCCTCAGTGAGCTGCTTGTATGTATCAACAAATATTTTTGTCTATATTTACATAGACTTCTTGTTACATTGTTGTATTTTTATTCAATTAAATAAAGTTAAAAGCTTTTTTACACTTTTAAGGTCAGGTGCACTGAATATTTCTAATTGGCATATGTGTTGGATGAGGTTGGGTGGGTAATATTTGAATAGAATGTATCATTTATTAATAGTCATACAATATTCATGTACTTCTTCTCTGTGTGTGTTTGTAAATGTCTCTTTGCAGTGCACGTAACTATACAGGTGGCTACAAGGAATGGTCGGAGAAGGAAAGCAAATAACACTTCTGCTCCAGCACACATGTATTTTTACTACTGACACTACAAATATTCCTTTTAGCTTATTTAAACAAAATAAATGTGTTGGTCCTTAAACTTGACTACTTTGACATGTTAAAATAAATATTTAATTTATTTCAAAGTTGTATTTGTTGTGTTTTCTGCTTATGAACATGAAGGTATAGCTATGTTCAAAATTGCAAATTACTATTTAATTTTTTTCCATAAAAGTGTAGCAGTACATAGTATTACTGCATATACTTACAGAGAACCTTAGCACATACTGAGGATCACACCCTTTCTTTAATCGAATGTCAGTTCTTCTACCAGACAGTAGGAGTTCTTGTAGCAGCAGCATGAAAATTATACACTTTTCAGCATTCCCTTTCTCAGATGTGACCAACTGTGTCTCTTAAGTGTCTTACCAGGCAAGTGGCACAGTCAATAACGGAATCTGTGATACAAGATTCGACTCTGGTGGACTGCTACTTAAACATTTTAAATTAAACTTTTATTAAATTCAAACATGTCTTGATGATGTGGGTTTGATCCATGCATCCAGCTAATCCAGTAGAGTTTGCGTGTTCCCTCCTGGTACAGCGGTTTCCTCCCACCTGCCAAAAGCATGCCAGAGGTCGGTTGGTGCTCCAGATTGACACTAGATGTGTGTATATGTGATGTCCCATGATAATTTGGTACACCATTCAGACTGTAGGCCTTCCTGCCTTTTTGGTAGTAGCAGGCCCACTGCAATCCAGACAAATTGATTTGTAAAAATGAAAAATAAATGAAAGTTTAGGTCAAAAATGTATATATTTTTAAAAATGTGAATTTTTGTTTATTAGAGACTGAAATATAGTATTAGAGTGGATAAAGTTCATCCTAGCAGTGGACCGGGTAGTGTTGGTGACTTGGATCTGATTAAATACACTGAATTTCTGGAAGTTTGTAGTGTAATGTTTCATGAGTGATGTGTGTGCCTGAAAAGTTTTATCTTGGGTCTAAGATCTTACTGTCCAAAAAGGAAAAAAACAAACTTATGATGACAAGTGGTAAATTTTTTTGTATTACATACACCTGACAACCCAACTGTCACCTCACAGCAAAGAAAGTCCTGGGTTTGATTCCCTGGTGGAGCAATCTGGGTCGTTTCTGTTTGGAGTTTGCGTGTTCTCCCCGTGTCTGCGTGGGTTTCCTCCAGGAGTTTCGGTTTCCTCCCACAGTCCAAAGAAGTGCAAGTGGGGTGAATTGTAGATACAAAATTGTCCATACCTGCAATGTCATTAATATAAGCAAAGTGTGTAAAACATGATGTTAAAATCCTAATAAATGAATAAATATTCTGACAACCCTAGTGTGTAATGCCCTGATATAAACGTGCGTTTAGGGTGTATTCCTACTGCTTTGCACCCTGAAGGCACACTTCAAATCCTAATCTGGATATATCTGTTTCTGTACATAAAGAAGTAATCATGCAGTAAATATTTATAATGTTTATTTGGAATAGAAAACAGGAGTTAAATAAATAAAAAATTTGCACTTCATACACTTTCCAAGTTACATGTATAGAAGACTTGCATTGAGGACACCAGCACCACCTCAGTAACAAGTGAAGACGACTTTTCTGTAAAAAAAAATGTCCTAAACAGTAGGACATACAGCAGTGTATACATCAGTAGGCTCGTCTTTCGTTTTAACAAGTTCGTTTTGTTAGTTGTAAGAACTGTGACTTCGAAAAGATGCAGATTTACACTGAGCTCTGTTTATCCTTCAGGTAAATCCGGCTGTCATTTGTTAACACTGTCGCCATATTTAACGGTTGCCAGTTAAAGTGTAAATGGTTGTACTTTTTAAATCCAGTTACTGACCTATGTATAAAGATTTACCTTTTTATAAAATGAAGTAGCTTTTGTTAGTCGTGTTAAAACTTCGAATATAGTTAAATCATGTGTAATTATTAGACTGTGTGGTATTTTTGGGGTGTTCTCTCACTGTACAGTGTTCCTCTGTGGGTGGCGCCATTACTGCACGCTGCGTCCAGACTGAGGAGCGATCCTGCCCGCAGGAGGAAAACCTACCGCCTCATTCAGCGCAGATTAGTAAGAGCAGCACAACTGAACCTCTCTACAACTTCTATTTCTTTTAAAATGAGCCATTTCAAGAACAAAAGTACAATTTGTAATATAATAAGTAAAGTAAAATTACCAGAGTAAAGTCATAACATTTAAAAAATAAAGGGGCGACACAGTGGCTCGGTGGGTAGCACTGTCGCCTCACAGCAAGAAGGTCCTGGGTTCGATTCCCAGGTGGAGCGGTCCGAGTCCTTTCTGTGTGGAGTTTGTTCTCCCCGTGTCCTCGTGGAGCTCCGGTTTCCTCCCACAGTCCAAAGACATACAAGTGAGGTAAATTGGAGATTCAAAATTGTCCATGACTGTGTGTGACATTAAAGACTTGAACTGATGAACTACCTGCCCTGTCATGAATGTAACCAAGTGTGTAAGACATGACATTAAGGTCCCAATAAAGAATTAAGTCTTCATGCTTCGAGAATAGGTTGTAAGTTGGGTATATAACGATGTGTGCATGGGGAGGTGTTTTTAAGAATAACCCTCCTTATTAAAATGGCTGAATGACTATATCTTTAAGGGAAGCATCTTGATCTGTAATGGCTATGGTAATGGTTTTGTTTGGATTGTCTGCATCACCATTGCATTGCGATTTCCATCTTATCTGTGTTTTATTTACTAAGGAAACTTACAGTGTATAATAAAAATAAAAATATTGTATGAATAACCAGTAATTAAATAAATAAAATCCCTACACATACACTATGTAGCCAAAAGTAATTGCACACCTGATCGTGAGCTTGTTGGACATCCAATTTAAAAAACAAATGTTATTAAAATATAGTGACCTCTATGACCTCTTTTCAGTTATAACAACAGCAACTCTACTGAGGAGACTACAGACCTGTATGTACTGTATTTTAGAAAGTATGAGACTTATGTCTGTGGGAATTTGTGCCCATTCAGTCAAAAGAGCATTTGTACGCCTGTGCACTAATGTTGGCCACGAAAGTCTTAACTGATGTTCCAGTTCATTCCAAAACTGTTCAGTGGGGCTGAGGCCAGGGCTTAGTGCAGGCCACTGGAGTTTCTTTAAACCAAGCTTTTCTTCATGTCTTTATAGAGCTTGCTTTGTGCACATGGGGCACAATAATGTTGGAATTGGAAAGGGCCTTTCCTAAACTGTTGCTGCAAAGTTGGAAGCATATTATTTTATTTATATAATTGATATACAGGGGTTGGACAAAATAACTGAAACACCTGTCATTTTAGTGTGGGAGGTTTCATGGCTAAATTGGACCAGTCTGGTGGCCAATCTTCATTAATTGCACATTGCACCAGTAAGAGCAGAGTGTGAAGGTTCAATTAGCAGGGTAAGAGCACAGTTTTGCTCAAAATATTGCAATGCACACAACATTATGGGTGACATACCAGAGTTCAAAAGAGGACAAATTGTTGGTGCACGTCTTGCTGGCGCATCTGTGACCAAGACAGCAAGTCTTTGTGATGTATCAAGAGCCACGGTATCCAGGGTAATGTCAGCATACCACCAAGAAGGACAAACCACATCCAACAGGATTAACTGTGGACGCAAGAGGAAGCTGTCTGAAAGGGATGTTCGGGTGCTAACCCGGATTGTATCCAAAAAACATAAAACCACGGCTGCCCAAATCACGGCAGAATTAAATGTGCACCTCAACTCTCCTGTTTCCACCAGAACTGTCCGTCGGGAGCTCCACAGGGTCAATATACACGGCCGGGCTGCTAGAGCCAAACCTTTGGTCACTCGTGCCAATGCCAAACGTCGGTTTCAATGGTGCAAGGAGCGCAAATCTTGGGCTGTGGACAATGTGAAACATGTATTGTTCTCTGATGAGTCCACCTTTACTGTTTTCCCCACATCCGGGACAGTTACGGTGTGGAGAAGCCCCAAAGAAGCGTACCACCCAGACTGTTGCATGCCCAGAGTGAAGCATGGGGGTGGATCAGTGATGGTTTGGGCTGCCATATCATGGCATTCCCTTGGCCCAATACTTGTGCTAGATGGGCGCGTCACTGCCAAGGACTACCGAACCATTCTGGAGAACCATGTGCATCCAATGGCGGTGCCGTGTCTCAGGATGACAATGCACCAATACACACAGCAAGACTGGTGAAAGATTGGTTTGATGAACTTGAAAGTGAAGTTGAACATCTCCCATGGCCTGCACAGTCACCAGATCTAAATATTATTGAGCCACTTTGGGGTGTTTTGGAGAAGCGAGTCAGGAAACGTTTTCCTCCACCAGCATCACGTAGTGACCTGGCCACTATCCTGCAAGAAGAATGGCTTAAAATCCCTCTGACCACTGTGCAGGACTTGTATATGTCATTTCCAAGACGAATTGACGCTGTATTGGCCGCAAAAGGAGGCCCTACACCATACTAATAAATTATTGTGGTCTAAAACCAGGTGTTTCAGTTATTTTGTCCAACCCCTGTAGTATCTCTTGGTAACTGTTGAGACTGAAGCATATAAAGAAAGCCAATATAGTGTTTATAATATAATTAAATTTACTGTTAATTACACTGTTAGAGACATTTCCTTTTATTGTTTTATTCTCAGTGGAATCACCAGGTTGGCTGCAGAAGCAGCCTGGACAAACCCACCTATGTTTACCCACCTGAACTCAAGCAGCTGATTCGCACTGCCTTTCCTCAGCAAATCCGTGACTATGAGGATCCACAACATCAAAATGTAACTTTCTAAACACTTTTAACACTCTGAATATTGAATACTAGTAATTTGTAAATGTGTAAAGTATTTTAATGTTTTCCTCTGTTTCAGGTTGTTGTCATCACCATGGATGAAGTGTATGCAGTAAGTTCCGATCAAGAAGATCAGCTTCAAGAAGAAATATACCAGACTGAAACAGATCATGTGTCTGCTGAAGGTGAATTGGGTGGAATTTAGTGGTAAACTAAAACAAGTACCATGTTATCATGTTTGTGTTTGAGGAATGCATAGCAGTTTAAGACATGCCTACAATGTGACTAACTGTTCAGCGAAACACAGAAAAATTCAGCTCATCTCATGTGTTTTTTTATTTGTTCCATTTATCTAATTGTGTATGCTGCTCTATCAGTTTGATACATTTGTTAAAACAATTTTGTTCAAGAAATTGCATCATGTTTTTCAGATGTTTGATGTTATTGATAGAATTGTCAAGTGCTCCTTTGGCCTATATGTTGCATTCATTCAAGTAGTTTCTTTTCACCATTTATGTTTATGGATTTCTTTTAATAAACAGAAGGTAAAGTAAGCAAATATATTGCTTCTGATTGTAATAAACTCAGCTTGGGACAGTTGAGAATTGAGGTTGAAGCTGATATGAAATTGGAAGGTGTTAGGCAGCAGCATCATAACAGTGATCAGTAAAACTTTTATCAGTGATGAGATGGTAGCATATACAGTTACATTTTTGGCATTTAGCAGACGCTTTTAATTAAAGCGACTTACAGTGTACAGTCTAAGCAATTCAGTGTTTGCTTAAGGACTCAACAGTGGAAGCCTGGCAGTGGTGGGGTTTGAAACAGCAATCTTCTGCTTAATAGTCCAGTACCTTAACTGCAAGGCTACAACTTCCACTGTTATGCTTTTAATCTAGTAAATTATTCATAGTAGAATGTTTTGCCATTTTGCGGTACATTTTGTAGTTTAGTTGACTTGGTTGTCTTCAGATTCACTGTAAATTATATACGTAAAGTATACAAAACACAGTATTCTTAAACTAGTGATGGGACTTGATTAAAAATTTTAATCGAGTTAATTACAGGGTCTGTAATTAATTAATCGCAATTAATTACAAAAATTTTGAATGAATACACGTATATTCTTAACAACAAACATGTTTATTGCTTTTTGAAATTTTTTTTTTTTTTAATTGTTATTAAACCAACAGATGTGTTGGTGCTATTATAGTTATTCAGATTTCAAGTATTTCAGGAACCCCTGATTTATTAAAAATAAATAAAACAACTATACAATATTGCAACTCGTGAGAGTTTAACATCTGGTGTAAACAAAAATTAAAGTGCCATTTCTAAATTTTGGCCCTGAAACCTGTCATCTGGTCCAATGTGGGCTGAATGGAGCGTTTATTTGTACCGCTGCTGGGGACGCTGAAATTAGCTGTGGGGACGCTGAAATTAGCTGTGGGGACGGCTGTGCTTGCCGCAACATGTTTTGCATTGAGATGGTATTTTAGGCTTGAGTAGCTTCGGTGATAAGCAAACTCCTTTTTGCACAACTTGCATACAACAGTAGTCTTTTCGAAAGTCCCATCAGGACGTTTTTTAAAGCTAAGGTTGTCCCTCAGTGGACCAAGAGAAGCGGCTTCGTCGTCCATCGTTGTTGTTTGCGGATGTCGCTTGTGCATCAGATTTACAGGCGTGCTAGAACACGCGAATACAAAGGTTCCGGCTCCAAACTTAATTGGATTAATTCCGATAAAAGTTTTAACGCGTTAAAATCTTTGTAATTAATTAATCTAAATTAACGCGTTAAAGTCCCGGCCCTATCTTAAACTATTACATTTTCAAAGTAGCTTGGCTAACCTTGTAGTTGCCATGCTGTATCCTGTCAGGAAGAGTCCAAAACGCTTAACATGAAAAAAGCTGTGGCCTAATGTTCTAAAACAACGACCTCCCAACATCAAACCTTTGTCATTTATTACTGGTCATAAGTACTGTTTACTGCTGAAATTATGAACCTGTGGTTGAAAGGGAAATTAATAATTAAAATAAGTAAAAAGCTTAATGTGGTGAATGCTAAAACAACAACATAGGAACACCAAACTTCTATCCTTAATTTATCTACCTATCTATCTATCTATCTATCTATCTATCTATCTATCTATCTATCTATCTATCTATCTATCTATCTATCTTTCCATCTATCTATCTATCTTTCCATCTATCTATCTACTGGTCGTAAATGCTCTCTACTGCTGTTGATAGTTTAGTTGTTTAAAGGTTGTTTGTTCTTTAAAGAATATGTAGAACTTTTTAAATGATGTAGGCTTATAATATTTTTCAGGTATCATTTTAGCAGTAAAGAGTATTTATGACCAGTAATAACTGAGAAGTTTGGTGTTTCTTTGGTGTTTCTTGGTGTTTCTAAGCCACGTTAAGCTTTTTTTATGTTATGCCAAGTTCACACTACACAACTTTCCAAGTTGTCAGGTCGCTGTACAGTTCACACAACGCAACTGGATCTCTTGTAATCGGGAGTCTTTCAAGTCGGTGTGGCTTTCACACTACACGACTGATCAGTGATAGGGGGTTTCACGCTACACGATCTATCACCAACTGGAATCACAGGTGAGCTCTGGTCTTCCAAATTACGCGAGAAGTGAAGAGGAGTTTAATGATACCACGTCCAAAAATGCACGTCAACATGTAGCTACTGATCAAAGTTGTTTGTGCGCTGATGTGCAGCGTAAAATCAAAGAGAAAAATAAATGAATCCGACTCGTTTTGGCAACATGACCAAGTCATGACCTATAGCACATTTAAAAGACAACGTGTGTCAACCAAAGTGCTGTACATTAAAATCAGGTATAAATACCACTCAACTATGCAACATTTAACAAATCATTAACATGCATACAAAATAATATACATACACACCAACATATAAACATATAAATCAAATAAAACCACAAATGGACTCAAATGCCAAAGAAAACAAATGACTTTTTAAATTTAACTTAAATGCATCTATTGTGTGGGACTCCTTTATGAAAAGTGGAAGACTATTCCAGAGTCTACAGAAAAGGCCCTGTCACCCTTGAACCTCATTTGAGAATGTGAAATAGCTAGGAGCAGCTGGTTAGAAGATCGTAGAGCTCGTGGAGTGGAGTGAACACAGAGAAGGTCAGAGATATAGCTCGGAGCCAAGCCGTGTAAAGCTTCCAGACATGCAAATGCTGCGGCGGGATCCCCGATGGATGTAACATGGGCGTCGTGCCTTTCCCATAGCAACACAGCGTGTGTAAACCTCAGTAGGCAGGCGAGTGTTTGAATTTAAGCGCAGCAGCTCCGGTTTCGAGTAATAAGGTATATTACCGTATATGTAAAAGTATACGGCAGACTTTGAATTATTACCCGAGGCAGGGATTGTTTTGTTCTGTAGCGAGTTGGAGGTTAATAAATATTTTTTTTTTAATGCAGTGTTGGTATTATGGTTCGGCGTGGACGATAAGTTCACAAATATTGTAAAGCTTGTGTGTGTGCCGATGTATTCTGATAGAAACTATATTATCCCCCTCACCACACTCATTGCCAGTTGCAACCGACTGATCCAGATATTCAACATGCTAGATATCTCTCCTGTCACCGAGTTGCTCCCGAGCTGCGACATCTAGCGGCGACCAGTCGGCGAGCGAAAATCAGGGCAAAAATCGTGTAGCGTGAACTAGGCATTACGCGTTTTGGCTGGTTGACTACAATACCCAGAATTCCTTAGTGACCGCTCGCAGAATGGCTACTTGACTAAAAGTAAATGGTCCTCAATAGTATTTTTGTAATAATTTAAATAAAATGCGTTTGTATTTAGCGACTGGCTATTTTTATTCGTATTTGTTGTAGAGTAATACGTGTGACGGCTGACAGCACGATGGGTAGTTTTACACCGGCTACCAAGGAAACGACTGTACACAAATACCTCAACACAGCCACTTTATCTGGACTACAAACCCACTGTAGCAGCGCTGGGAACTAAACTGGTGGATATTAAAGGTAGGAATTTACTTCTGTTTTCAGGGCTGTGTGGGGTGGTCTGGGGTGGTCTGGGGTGGGGGTCAGTTTAAATAAAGTAAGAATGTGTAGAAACAACCTTTACTGCGTGTTAAAATAGATTAAGCTACGTGGACAATATTAAACTGTATTAAAAGCGACCAGTTTTTAGCACTGCCAAAAATAAATGTAATAAACAAAACATTAGCATTAATAAATAGTGTCATCATCAAAAAATAAACAAAAAATCCACTAAACATACTGTTGTAATATGCACTGTATTGATTACAGTATTGGGACACCTACACATTACACCTGCAGCTTTTATGACATCCCATTCTAAATCAAAATTTTACTCCTCTAGAAAGGCTTTCTACAAGAATTTGGAGTGTGTCCATGGGAATTTTTGCCCATTCATCTAGAAGAGCATTTGTTAAGTCAGACACTGGTGTTGGATGAAAGGGCCTGGCTCACAAACCCACCCAACTTTGTTCTCTGGTGCACAGTCATGCTGGAACAGAGGTCCTTTCCCAAACTGTTCCTCCAACATTGGAGGCATGGCACTTGACAAACTCCACTCTGTATCCTTATGGTTCTAATCAGTCAGTGACCAAAGATACCTTCTGACCAGGGTTGTTTTCTGACTTAGGATGGTTAGTCAATAACTGCCAAAAAGTCATTGTTCGACTATTTAAATAAAAGAAAAATTAAAATGTTAAACTGTTCCTTTATATTAATTTATATAGATTTAAATACCTATAGACCTAGTCAGTTTTCTGAATGTGAGTTCCTGGTGTTACAAGAAGGCAGATGACTTGATGCTGATCCAGGGCTGTAGGTAAACTGAAAAAAGAAACTATAATAGTCTCTTGGTTAAAGCCCTGATAAAATTGTGTGCCCTAAAGCAGACAGTCCACATTCTCAACCTTGCAATTTAATTAAGCTAATGTTAAATTCTAAAGCTAAGATGTGTTTATATGTGCGTAATTCTTTTTGATAATTGTTCACATAGATAATACTCTGCACTTAACTTCTGTTACAACTGTCCTCAGGTTTTATTCTCTGTTTCTGTAAGGATGCTGGACGCAAAATCTGACATGGAGCGGGTTGGACTCTTCAAGGAGATGAGCTACATCTCCATAGGGGACAAATTCCAACCCTTCCTTTATTGTAAGTTTAAAAACCATTACAAAAATCATTGTGAATACAGTACCACATGCCTTTTTCACATGTTTACCTGGTGAAGCTAAATCTCTTAAGAATACATTGCTGATTATTGATTTTAATTGTTTTAAATTTTTTTTAATGTTTTTAAAATTACTGTCAGTAACACATCTTGATTATGTTACTCTAACCAGAAATGATAAGGAAACTCTTAGCTTAAACTTAAAGCTCTTTTCCTCGTTTATGTTTTTGAAAGGTCCATTTAATGAATCTGCTTATAAGAATAAGCAGTTGCTGGTCAGCGGTCCTAAAAAGAAATCTGCCCTCCAAGCTGGCTACTTTGACGCTCACTTTAAGAGAATTTTTGAGAATGAGGCACTTACGGATCTTATCAAAATCCAGAGACAGTACAGACTCCAGCAGGCGAAAAATAACTTAACAAAGGCTTTTGTGCCCAGCAGCGGAGAAAAGAAACCGTAAGCATTTTTTGTTGTCTTCTTTACTTTTATGTTGCCAAATCAATAATTGACTGAGGGTAAAAGATTTGGCAGTAAAACCAATTTTAAAATCAAAATACCAGTTTGGATAAAAAGCATTGTTGTTACCTTATGTGGCATATCTGGTGGAAAATTGTTCCTACACATTTTGAAGATTTAATAATATTAATGCAAGTTCAAATCAGGCTCTGTACATTTAAATACAGTGGCATTAATGTGAGACCACAGAGGGTAATGTGATGTAATGGTCATTTCCACTCGGAACAGCCAGCACTCAGTGTTTCCATTCCATCATGCATCTCTCGGCTTAGTGGAGTCTGCTTAAAGAAAGAACTCCAGCCCAGGCATTCTTATATTCCTAATGTGGACAGTATTGCAGGAAATGAGAAGAGCATTCAAATATGTAGGGTAAATTTTACCGTTAGACTAGAATATAGTCAGGTGCATTAATGTTTAATGTAAGGCAAGTCTCTGTCAATGTCATTACATTTTCAACACATAATCTAAAAGGGCTGGTAATGATTTGCAAATTACCAATTTTATTCACCATTTAGATGAGTCATTTTTATTTGTTGATGGTTTGTAGCTCAGGAATTGGCAGCTGCTATGGAACATTTGCAGGTCCTGTTCAGGCTTTGAGTCCCCTGATGATTCCCAAGAAGACATACAAATCCCCAGGCAAGAATTTATACACCAGCCCACCCAAGAAAGGAAGTGGATATGGGTAAGCAAGGATTTTTTGCAAAAACTTACAAGTTATCTGACAAGGATAATTCACAAATCAAACAGAACTGGACCTGTAACTTAATGTATTTGATTCAGAGTAAATAGTAAATTTGATTCAGGTCTTAGTGGTGTTGCTCTGGGAATTTCCTCCAGTTGGACATTTCCTAATCCATTCAAACTCAAAGCCAGGTAAAAGTGAGAAAAGCATTTGATATACATACAGTGTATCACAAAAGTGAGTACACCCCTCACATTTCTGCAGATATTTAAGTATATCTTTTCATGGGACAACACTGACAAAATGACACTTTGACACAATGAAAAGTAGTCTGTGTGCAGCTTATATAACAGTGTAAATTTATTCTTCCCTCAAAATAACTCAATATACAGCCATTAATGTCTAAACCACCGGCAACAAAAGTGAGTACACCCCTAAGAGACTACACCCCTAAATGTCCAAATTGAGCACTGCTTGTCATTTTCCCTCCAAAATGTCATGTGATTTGTTAGTGTTACTAGGTCTCAGGTGTGCATAGGGAGCAGGTGTGTTCAATTTAGTAGTACAGCTCTCACACTCTCTCATACTGGTCACTGAAAGTTCCAACATGGCACCTCATGGCAAAGAACTCTCTGAGGATCTTAAAAGACGAATTGTTGCGCTACATGAAGATGGCCAAGGCTACAAGAAGATTGCCAACACCCTGAAACTGAGCTGCAGCACAGTGGCCAAGATCATCCAGCGTTTTAAAAGAGCAGGGTCCACTCAGAACAGACCTCGCGTTGGTCGTCCAAAGAAGCTGAGTGCACGTGCTCAGCGTCACATCCAACTGCTGTCTTTGAAAGATAGGCGCAGGAGTGCTGTCAGCATTGCTGCAGAGATTGAAAAGGTGGGGGGTCAGCCTGTCAGTGCTCAGACCATACGCCGCACACTACATCAAATTGGTCTGCATGGCTGTCACCCCATAAGGAAGCCTCTTCTGAAGTCTCTACACAAGAAAGCCCGCAAACAGTTTGCTGAAGACATGTCAACAAAGGACATGGATTACTGGAACCATGTCCTATGGTCTGATGAGACCAAGATTAATTTGTTTGGTTCAGATGGTCTCAAGCATGTGTGGCGGCAATCAGGTGAGGAGTACAAAGATAAGTGTGTCATGCCTACAGTCAAGCATGGTGGTGGGAATGCCATGGTCTGGGGCTGCATGAGTGCAGCAGGTGTTGGGGAGTTACATTTCATTGAGGGACACATGAACTCCAATATGTACTGTGAAATACTGAAGCAGAGCATGATCCCCTCCCTCCGGAAACTGGGTCGCAGGGCAGTGTTCCAGCATGATAATGACCCCAAACACACCTCTAAGACGACCACTGCTTTATTGAAGAGGCTGAGGGTAAAGGTGATGGACTGGCCAAGCATGTCTCCAGACCTAAACCCAATAGAACATCTTTGGGGCATCCTCAAGCGGAAGGTGGAGGAGCGCAAAGTCTCGAATATCCGCCAGCTCCGTGATGTCGTCATGGAGGAGTGGAAAAGCATTCCAGTGGCAACCTGTGAAGCTCTGGTAAACTCCATGCCCAGGAGAGTTAAGGCAGTTCTGGGAAATAATGGTGGCCACACAAAATATTGACACTTCAGGAACTTTCACTTAGGGGTGTACTCACTTTTGTTGCCGGTGGTTTAGACATTAATGGCTGTATATTGAGTTATTTTAAGGGAAGAATAAATTTACACTGTTATATAAGCTGCACACAGACTACTTTTCATTGTGTCAAAGTGTCATTTTGTCAGTGTTGTCCCATGAAAAGATATACTTAAATATCTGCAGAAATGTGAGGGGTGTACTCACTTTTGTGATACACTGTATATAACCCGTAAAAGACTAATTTTACATTCTGTTTGATAGATTTCCAGGTGTCACCCTTTCCAAGCTAGATCTGTATTCTTCTGAGCCCTATGATCGAGCAAGAGAGTTGCTAAAGGTAAACATGCAACAAGTATTAAGTATTCATTATTAATATTCATTTTTAATGCATATTTACTAAAGTACCTTAAATGTAGCTTTGCTGATGTAGAGGAACTTTGTTTTCCAGCATGAAATTACTGCTCACAAATCACAAATGAAAGGGGGACCATTTCATCTTAACCTTCATCCAAAAGAATGTTTCAATAACAATCCCTACAAGGTAGATAAACCTCCAGCACCCTCAAAGATGGCTGAGGAAAAAAAGACACACTTTGCTGTGCCCTTTAAACCAAGTTCTCCCAGCAAGAAGGTATGCATTACTGCAAATCATTTAGTAGTGTTCAGGTGTCTCGTAGCTTGTTTATTTAAGCTTTTTAAAAATAATAATGACTATTAGAATAATTTTATTATTCTGATTAGTTAAAAAAATTAAAATTAAAACGTCACTACGTCATTCTGCCTTGAAGTAATAATAGGGGTTCTTAATATGACTACATTCACTTTTATGGTTATGTTTCAAATCTACAACATTTAATTTTCTTGTTTGTATAATTAGACTGGAGGTATGAAAGCAGGGACATTTGATTCCTTCCCAACCCATTCTGTAGATTCCTACAACCTGAAGAAGCTGAAGTCTGTGACCACAGATAAGGAGAAAAAAATCTTCCACTCGTCATTTGGCCCAAAGAGCACTCCAGTAAAAAGCATCATTTCTGTCAACGTGAACAAGTAAGACTTCTGCAAAACAAACTCAGTCTATAACAAGAATTTAACATGGTATGAAATGTATCCCAATTATTTACTGAGATAATTGTAAAATTCTTTAATTTAATTAATACTTACAGTATATTCATATAACTGTTTTCCAAAAAGTTAGGCAATGTTAGACTAAATATTTTGTAGCATGACTTTAAGAAGCGCAGTGTAGGATGTTGGATTGGATATTTTGTAGCATGATCAAAAGCATTTGCTTAATGGTTTACCACTGCCTAATTAATTAGTGTTAAGGTTTAAAACAATGTTTCTTATCCCATAATTGCAAGGAATTGAAGGATATCATCATCTACAGTCAATAATATTATTAAAAGATTGAAATAATTTAAAGAAATATTCGTGTTAAGACTCTACTACATAAAACATAAGTCATAAATCAAATCTTCCAGATATGCTGCTTATGTCTTTGGGCTCAAGCTCATCAGGTTGGGGTAACTTGGGTATCTTTGAAGCTACTGTTATTGCTGAGCAGTATATTTGCATTTTGGAGTAATATTTTAAATTAAATACAGGTCAAAAGGATCTTATCACTGCCTTGTTTATATTTAGTTTTTTTCACTGTGCCCATTTTTATTGAGTTTGTGCATGTTATATAATGTTTTCATTTTTTCTTTTTCTTTTAATTGCAGGATGGTGAATCCTGCAAACTACAAGCAATTACCTTCTGTAATGGTATGATTGCTGGTAGGTGATATAAAAACTGGAGCCAACTGACCATCCTCTAAGAAACTGTTGACTGATTTTATTTGATTCCATCAGGTTTCCTTATATAAGGACATATTTTAAATGCAAAAAAGTGCTGTAATGGCATTAAGGTGCTCAAATCTTTTTATTATCTAGTAAAAATGTTTGTCTTAGAAACTGGACGATTAACCAGTACATGGCAGTAAATGTTGTTAGGCTTACAAAACCAATTGCATGTTGTTTACAGATTATTATGTGCAGAACATTTCCCTTATAAAACAGCCATTTTTAGAGATGAACAAGAAAGAAAAATTCTTGGCAATAAGACTGAATTGCGTAAGTGTGACATAGGGCTGTAAAAAAAGTAAAAAGTAGCAATTACTTTTCCACAGCATTTTATGCAAGTATTAACGATATCCTTGAATTCCATTATTGAATTCTATCCTTAAATTGCAATTTTCATTGTCATTTAATAAAATAGATAATTTAACATTTTGTAAAGGTTTTGTTTTAATGATACTGTATTAAGCTGCTACATTGTGAACAAAGCTGAATATTTTGGCAGACCTGGTGGGTCCAATCTCAGTTAAACAAATTAGGCTAGATTTAGATATACATACAATCAGATTTATGTTTATTTTGGCAAAAGTGTACATTATTATTACATTATATTTTTTTAAAGAAAAATGCAAATCATAAAAGAACAGAGGGAATATAATATATTGTAAAACATTTGAATACAGAGCCATGGACATTTGATGGTATATGAGGGTCCTTCAAAATGTTTCCTCTTTTTTTAAAACTGTTTTAAAATTTATTAAGAATTTCAAAAACAAATTACATCTTTTTTTAACATAATCACCTTCCAAACCATTTTTTTCAGCGTCATACCAACTTTTTAATGCCATCAGCAAAAATGTTCTTGGTTAAGTGTGTAGCCACTGATGCAAGACTGCTTTTATATCATCATCACATGAAAATCTTCTTCCCCTTAAAGCTTCTTTGAGCGGTTCAAAAAGGTCAGCTGGCACTAAATCTGGACTATAAGCTCTCTTTCAGTCTCTCAGACATGACCGATTACTACTCCTCCCACCCTCATCATTTCCAACCAAAATATAAAAGTGCAGAAACTTTTTGAAGATCCCTCGTAGTTTAAATTAGTATAATATCAGATCTTCATCACAGTAACTTGTACAAACATCTATAGAAAGTACGGCTCAAGGGAACAAAATACCTTTTTATTTTTAACATATTTGGAACCATATCAAACAAACAGCAGTTTAGAAAATCACAACTGTTTTGTAGGACCTTTGCTGCTTCTTAAGTAGTGCCTAATTCAGTGAGCAATAACCATTTCCTTATATGTAAACGAGAAACCTATCTCAAAATGTAAACCTTTTACTTATAGCAAACAATTATTATAATGGGGCAACAAGCATTTCTAAACATTTCTACATGTCTCACTTAGTTGCAGCATCAGTAGGCATTGATGACTGGTGCAGTTATGTCCGTTAAGCATTGGGGTACACAGTGACCAGGTCATGGCCCTCAGGAGGTCTCATTCGGATCCGGGCGTGTGCCTCACAATACAGCTGTCCTTCCACAAAGAAGTACCCCTTTTGTTTTAGGTTCATTCCACAGTCAGAGCACACGAAACACGCAGGGTGGCGAAACTTATCCCGGGCTTTGACCACAGTACCCCTGTCAATCAACCACATGTACAGATTTCAGATCATAAAGAAATTAATTTAATGTTAACAGTCTATGTGGCTTCATACTTAAATACTTAAGGCTGTACTCACACAATGCCATTGCCACATTTGTCACACAGAGGCAGTTTTTGTAGTGGGTTTGAGCCAGTTTGGGGCTTCGTCACTGGGGCTTTGACACTTCTAGTTACTATAGGCTTTGTACCTATAAAACAAGTTAATTCAGAAACATTTATGGCATTTAGCAGACGCTTTTTATCCAAAGATTTGCAATAATTACTGAATACAATTGTTGAGCAGTTGGGGGTTAAGGGCCTTGCTCAGGGGCCCAACAGTGGCAACTAGGTGATGGTGAGGCTTGAACTGGCAACCTATGATTACTGGTCCAGCACCTTAACCACTGAGCTATCACTGTCCAGTTACCACTGTTATTTTATTTCATACATTCATTCAATCATTTCACTAAGTGCTTAATCTATTTAACAAGGCAGAAACACATCCTGAACAGCATGCCAATTCATTGTTGAGCAATATTGACACCTAGGAACAATTTAAAGCAGCCAGTTTACTTTCTGTGTTTCTGGAAAATTGGATAATCTAGAAGAACCACAAACAGACACGACAAGGACATGCAAAGCTCCCCAGACAGAAAACCTGATTTTTAGGACCCACAATCTGTTCCACCCACTTAAAATTGTTTCAGTCACACACATTGCGAAGGATAACATGAGTGTGACCCTTTAAACAAAGCAAGTTCCATAAAAACATGAAGTATTTTTACACGCACACTAATAAACTAGTAATCTGGTTATTTAAATGATTATGTAAACACCATACTTTAATTATGTGAATTTGATTGTGGTCATATTTAAATAATTAGAATTAATTATTAAAAAACTAGTGATTGGTTTATGTGGTCTGTGTATCAGTTTTCTGTGTCAGTGCATGTGTGAGGAAACATAGTTGGCTTGCACCAGGCAGCTTTTAAAATTCTATTAAGTCCTTGGAAGGCTACTAGAAAGTGTTTATAAAATGTAAAACAAAAAATGTAAACTGTGTGGTAAAACTGAGGCACTACATACTAAACTACCATTAAAGAGCATTTAAATGACATTCATGATCTGTGGCACGATTAGGTTGGGTAGGTGATTCTAGTTGCTTACCATCACTCTCCACATAGTCCTGTAGGGCCCTGAAGGAGCCAGATTGGCGAGGCTCATGTGGAGCCTCTTGATCATCCTGCAGCATTCGGTACACATGAGAGTCCTCAATAGATGTCAGGGGTTGTCCACTTGTAAATAAATATTGTTTAAGCATTGAGACATGTAACTACATGCATGCTAATGCTTATTTCTCATTATAAAATAAATAACTTATAGAGCAGTATCTATCAGTATATTTACTACTCTATAGATTGAATGGGGAGGATAAGTAGGTTGGGAGTATAAGTACAGGTAAGTGGTGTTAAGATCAAGCTTTGGTTACCTGGGAGGTGCCTCGTTGGCCACCGCAGACATCTGAGAGTTCTGTAGTGCCTCTGACAGATTGGCATTTGAGTACAAATGGACAGGGGTGTTATACTGAGTAGAATGAGCCAGGGACTCAGTTTGACTGCGATTGTAAACTGGGGCTGTGGAAGTCTGAACTACATTTCCCATCACGCCCTGAGATTTGTTATCTCTGAAGCAGAACAGATGTGGATTTACAAAAGCGGGTTGGAAACAGGGTGTTGTTTAAAGGGAGAGGAAGTGAACGGTCAAATGGGAAAAAGGACAGAAATAGAACATAGAAAAGCAAGTTAGAAAAATCTGGCAACTACAAATGTCAGAATGTTTTAATGGTTCTCAATAGAGAAACAGGGATATTTTAGTAATCTGATAACCTGCTTTGGTTCCCAAGTGTAAAAGGTTTTGGCCTGACATTAAACTGATGTTCAAAGTAGCCAAGATCCTGTAAGAAATAAAAAGATAGGAAGGGAATTTTGAGATAGTTAGTAGTGCACAAAGGGAGAGCAGAAATCCTCCAAGGTCCACCGTCCTTACTTAGCTGCCAACTTATTAAGTGCCTACCCTGTACGAGTGTTAGTTTATTTTTAATTCCCACAATAAATTCAGTTTGGTTTTATTTGCTTGTTTTTTTGTGATTGTTGGTTTCTATTAAGCTTTTAACAAATAATACTGTATGTTTATTATATATTTCTTAAGTACATATATGGTACATGTTCAACTATGCTTAAAGTTGTAAAATTAATTTGTCTAGACGTTAAAAAGAAATGAAACAATTAATCCTGCACATGTTGTTAAATAATAGGCGATATGAGACGTTTGAGAGATGTAAAGTAAAAGTAAATACTGTTTGTGATTAAATGTAAACAGGATTTAATAGGCTCACAATGACCACTAATGAAAGTTCCATTATCACCATGGTTTTTGCGTCACACTATACATTTTCCAGCCATATTAAGGAGCATATGTACACCAGCTAATTTACACAATTATTAGCCACGTGGCAGCAGCACAATCCATAAAATCTGTCATCTGAGTGACTTGACATTGGTGTCAATTAGGTTGGCTTAGATTTTTCAAAAACTTTCCACAAAAGTCTCTAGACTTTACAGGACTGATGCAAACAACAGCAACAACAAACATCCAGTGAGTGGCAGTTCTACAAGTGGAAACAGAATTTGGTGACCCTGCATTAAATTGTATGAACATCATGCATTTTAAACTACATTTGTCCTTATATTATATTTTTCACCCTATCGGCAGACTTTGGAGAACTTCTGGCCCTATAGAAGATGTGTTTTTTAGTCATGTGTTAGATGTCAGACAGGTCACACCAGGATGAAGAGAGGCATGTTAGGATCTTTAAACAAATAGCAGATAGTCAAGACTCACCCATCAGGTCTGTCATGCACAAGGCCAGGGATTTGACCCTGCAGGGCATCCTGGATGTTGACCTCAGAGTAAAGGCCAATGGGACTATTGTAGGAAGAGCTCACCA
The DNA here is from genome assembly GCF_030014385.1 of Trichomycterus rosablanca. NCBI lineage: Eukaryota > Metazoa > Chordata > Actinopteri > Siluriformes > Trichomycteridae > Trichomycterus > Trichomycterus rosablanca. Next base: position 7,254,116 of record NC_085995.1, read on the forward strand.
CCTGCCTGTTGTCATCCAGTTTGGCAGCAGCCACAAATGGTTGAGCTTTCCTGTTGTGACCTGTGCCTATTGGCTTATACTCCTGTACGCAGTGGACAGATACACACACACTGCATGCTGAAGCAGCACACGCAAAACATTTCAAAGCAAACAACACTTTAAAGCAAGTGAATTATCCCTTCATAACAGATATTTCAATTATAATTTCAAACTATGGTTGTGTAGGCTAGGTACCACTGTCAGTTTTCAGAATCGGGTCAAATTTACCTTTGAGGTCAGTCACAGGTTGGATAAAAAGACCTGGCCAGCATTTTTTTATCTTTCGGCTGCTCCCATGTACAGAATATATTTAGGAATCATATCGGATAACCTTTCTGACACAACAATTGTATTTCTTTCCAGGTTTGGTACTGGTAATAAGAGCACACTGACAAGTGTACCTCCCAATGGCTAGGCTGTTTTAACCAAAAACCAAGCGTCATTAACTGGTGGTCAACTAAATTTATACCAACCCATTCCATGATTAATCACATTACAGATTTTTGGCCACTACACATGTGTTGGAGGGCGTGTGTGTTAGGTATGGTCAAGGTTGACTAAATGACTGAATGAAAATTAAATGATCAATAAAAAATGCAACCGGTATCTTAAAGCTCCTCTTAACATTGCTATTTTATATAGTTTTACCTTTACATCCTGTTATTAGGCAAAACATCCTAATCATATTTGTTGAAAAATAACAGTTTACTTGTCCACACTTGAAAAAATTTAATATTTTTTTCATTCCTATGGTAGCACACTCTTTTAACAGGGGATGCACCTGACAGCAGGCATGCACATTTCAGCGTGACACCACCGTTGAGTAACACGAGTTGTGCATGAGTGCCTAGGGGTGTTGAATTCTTTCCTGTTTTAAGTGGTAGCTCGGCAGTTGAAGTAGATTAGACTAATGATTAGAAATGTGCAGGTTCAGGGCCCAGCACTGCAATTGCCACTGTTGGGCCTCTGAGCAATCAGTTGCACTGTATTCGGTCACAACTGTAAGTCACTTCAACGTCAAGAACAAAGCTGCTGAGATGGTTCTGTCCATCAAATATCTCACTCATGTCTCATGCACTTAAGCATTCAACAAAAATCCTACATTTCCAACACTTAAAAGCTGTTGCATAACATGAAGCGTGCCTGAACGTTTGTTTATTGAGTAACCTTACTTGTTGCTGTGCTTCCAGATTAATTTTAAATGGGTGTGCTTTGCCCTCCTCCAAGACTTGCGGTGACCAGAGTTTGGTTTCAGGCCTGCAAAACATAAGAGTAGGTATCCAGTCTAATAAAGTGATCCAGTAAATTATCCAGCAGACCATACAGGGCTTGGATGATGGGGATAAGTAACCATACAAGGTCTGTATTATATTTAACAAGCACTGGCTGTGCTGACATTCCTTAAACAGGTATGGAATTACGTAAAGTCATGAATGTAATTTGACATGAGGCCTGTAGTTATGAAAAAAGTAGATCAAATAGAAGCCATTCTCTTTTGATGATGTAATACTCACCTCTCTATTTTCAGGGAGAGCTTGTTAGTGAAGTCTTTTATCTTGTTCTGGGCTTCATTGTGAGTCATGCCGTCTGTAGAGACTCCCTCAATTGCCAGAATGATGTCTCCAGGGCAAAGGTTGACCAGTGCAGCCTTGCTGCCAGGAGTAATCTAAAAACAGGTGTTTAACAGAGTTAATACGTAGCAATACATAATGTACATACTGCATCATAAGCACCTCATAGCAGGTGACATATGCTGCTTTAAGTTGTTGATTCTAATGATGATTTCTGTGGGCTATTTTTGTATTGACTACTACAACTACCCTGATTAGGATAAAGTATAACCAAAGAATAATGATAAACATAATACTATAAAATTACATTTTTAATGGTTTAAAATAGTTCCCAGGTGGCACAGTGCTATCAGCCTGCCGGGTGTCAACACAGACATGATTGGCTGTTTCTGAGGGGGGATGGTCTAAGTCCTGCAATAGACTGCTGCCCTGTCCAGGGTCTTCCTGCTTTGTGCCCAGTGTTTCCTGGTGAAACCAGGCCCACCACCACCCTGACCAGGGTAAAACATATAAGTATAATGAAATTTTCCTCATAGAATCTGTTATATCATATCTTTCATGAGATGTTTTAGACGTGACATCAGATCTTATATAAGATCTTTGGAAAATCACCTCTAAAAAATTAAATATGATATTTTCATGAAACAGCATTAAACCATAACCAGAATGACAGTGAATAGTTATTGCTTCCTCTATGCAGACAGACTATAAATAGTGACTATAAATAGTGAAGTTCAAGTGTCAATTGAAGTGTAGTATCACACACAGAAGGAGTTCAGCACATTGACAGCTCACTGATCTGACCTCTGTGGCATTTACACTGCTGCCCAGTAGCTCTGACTTTCATCTTTATTACTGGATTATTATGTCATTCTTTGTTCCTGAAATGTAACCATATTTTTCTGACAGGCTCATATTTAGGTTCTCCGGAGTTGTGGGTGTATTATAGCTAGCTGCACTGTTGCATTCTTGTCCGCCTGCCCAGATGAAAGATTTATACCAACCAGGTCAACTATTTGTGATATTTGGGTTTAGTATTTTGACGTAGGTATTAATACCTTGAGGATTAGTGAGGATTCATTTTACCCTCTTGATACACTAGCTGAAAAAAGTCTGGAAAATTGTTTCATGCCATTTTAGATTTAATATAAATACTGGCACTACCCCTGCATTCACTTTCACAAGTGTTATATCCCATATACAGTATACAGTTGTCTTTGCAACAAATGATTTCTTGCACAGTTCAATTATGTTAGTAGAACATACAAGTTAGAACATTGTACCAAACCATTTGGCGAATATCATAGCTTGCGAATGCTTTTTCTAGCTACAAAGGATTGTGTATTGTGTAGTGTAAAAGAATAAATTACACTTTCATTTCCAATGACAATACCCGATCTGTCTAATCAGTGATAATGAGTCAAGTAAAGAACTTTTGAAGTTTTTGAAGAGATTTTACAACTGGAAGGGTGCATACTTTTTTTTTTTTTTTTTTTTTACATAAACCAGATGTAATGGCAGTCCAATTTTATTTAAACAAAAACAATCTTTGCTGCAGTGCTGGTTTAAATACTTAATAATAACAGTAATCTGCATCAACAAACCTTAAAGTAAAATCGATAAAAATCTGTTTGTTCCCAAGACACCACTTTAGCAAATGGCAACATTTTGTGTCTAACACAGAGGTGTTTTTAGGTACAAACAAGAAAAATAAACAGCAGAGCAGCTGTTAGCAAGGCTAGACTATAAAAATGTTCAGCGTTGTACAGAACACCTGTTGTCTGTGCTGATTCAGACTTAAAAGACGAAGTAAAATGAGTGTGGTGAAAAAAATACTCAGGGGAATCTGAGCAATAGAGATGTGTTGAGACATGTTGCATGCTATTTTATACAGTCATTACATTTGCATTACAAATGCATATTACAGCAGAACAAAAGAAGATTGATTTTAAGCTTCATTCTGTGGTTATACGTACTGTATATGAAAGGAAATAGCATGTAATATTAGCCCATCCACAAGTGAAGATTAGCATGATGTCATCATGCAGGACTGGTATTAAAGTGTGCCAATAGCACAAAATATAAATTACACCATTTGCAGTGTAACCAACATTCAACTATGATATTTTAGCTTCTAATTAATAGTAATTCACATAACAACAATGAATGATTATATTGTTTTTCTATTGATGTTATCCCAAAAATGTATGTGCAAAGTGAAAAGTATGTGGACACCAATTGTCAAGTTTAGGCCTCACCCATTGCTAACAGGTTTATAGAATAATTGACATGAAACAAATAATATGCTTCTAAATTTGTAGCAACATTTGATAAAGTCCCTTTTCTGGTCTAGCAAGACTGTGACCCTGTGCAAAGTGAGGACATGGTTTGACAAATCTGGTGTGGAGGAACCCCACTGGCCTGCATAAAGCCATGATCCCATCCCTTAACACCTATTTGAAGAACAGGAGTGTTGGTTTTCAGTCAGTTCCGTTCCTTACTAATGCGTTTTTGACTAAATGGGCGAACTCCCACAGACACTCTACCAGACAAAATCCCTACCAGAAAAATAGAGGCTAGCACACCTGCAAAGCCAGGGGAGAGCAACACTGTGTTCATGCCAATGGGTACAGGAAAGAATGTCCAACATGCTGATGGTCAGGCGTCAGCATGCTTTTGGCCATATAGTGTGGTTTGGGGTGGAGCCAGCATGGTGGATGTTGTGGTTTATTTTAAGCACTTCCATCACTCTGGGTAGCAGAGTCCGCCAAATACCCTAAATGCTGATACATTTTAAAAGGATTTGCTTGTATTAAATACATAGTCGACAATATGATTAGGATGCTGAGGTCCAACTTGCATCTAGACATGCCAAACTGGGCTGATGTGGAGCATTTTCAAACTGCATATATTTATAGCTCCTGACATTTTATTGGGGTGAAGATGTAGAGCTGTTTTAGGTAATTTTGATTATTTTTATTTGCACTACAATGTGTTATTCTACATGGAGTATTTTAAATTATTGTTGTTCATGTATCATTAGTATGTCAAGTTGCGTCAGAAAGGGCATCCGGTGTACAAGTATTCAGACCAGATCTGCTGTGGTGACCCCTAAATACAGAAACAGCTAAAAGAAACTTAGACAGGTACAGGTGTCTGATATTTAAATATTTATACCACCCAATCAGAACAAAGTATTCCACAAAGAATTGTAGTAATGCTTAGTTAACCTTTCACCTCTCCAGAATCTCCTTCTTCAGCAGATGGCTAAAGAGTCTTGGGGTCAAGGGGACAGTGAACTGCCCTCATCTTTAAGAACAGGTGTGGAGAACCCCACTGGAGCAACTGTACCCGTGTGTAGGTTTGCTTGCATTTGTGAGAGACTGACAGACAGGCAGCACCAGGAATCCTATGCTGTGAGCCCTATTTGGGTACAGTTATAATATTGCTCCGTACTATATTTAACAGTATGATGGGGTTAGATTTTGAATGTGATGGAAACTGTAGCCTAACAATCTTATAATGAAGACACAGTAGAAGTGATTCACTGGCTGTAAATACGTTTGTATAAACTAGAGACCTATTTCTAATTGAAAGCTCATATAAAATAATACACAATTATATAAACAAAATATTGGTATTAAAATCATATATAAGACATACATTTTAGATAAGAGAGTAGGCCTGTAACATTTGTGCAATATGCATTTTAAAAGATGCTAACCTGTTAACCTAACATTTCAGTTCAAGTATCAATTCACTTAGGAAAATATGCAGACTATACTTAACCTTAACTGTTATTTTAAACAATGTATATGTATTTTTTTCCATTTGGTACATGGTACTCCCACTTCATAGTGGACATCACTCATTTAGAATAAAAGATTTTTTATTTATACGAATCAGATCGGTTCTATAACATAGCTAAACAATGACTAGGTTTAAATGTCTATTTAATTGCTGGAATTTTCCCAACTATCTCATTTTGTCAGTCGTCTTAGGCCAGCAGACACAATTATTTAGTGAGTGGGTGATAGAAATCATAGCAGTTTTTGAAAAAGGAATTAAATACCACTGCTATAATCCCTGAAGCAGTCAGTTCCCAGATTCTAAGCATATAGAATTACCAGTGGACTCAAAAGCATCAGTGTTATTTACATGCACATAGCACCAAAGTACATACTTATATACAGAATATACAAATATACATACCCAATTACAAGGGGGTTTGCTATAAATAAGAAGCTGTTGGAACTTGGGTTTCACTGTCCACAGTCAAATGAGTCAAATGCAAAAAGAAGCCTCTGCTAGTACTTGTTATTTGTTCATGTAATTAAGTTTTTTAGTTTGTTTTTGTTAGTTACTGATTCATAGCTTACTTGACTGTGGGCAGTGTCACTCATGTTACAGCAGCTTCTAATTTATGCCAGACATTTTTTGTCTGACCATTTGGACAGATCGTCTCCTAGCATAAGACAGTTTGAGTTTTGTCTCAACCTTAAAAAGACCACAGTTTTAAGTGCTTTGTAATAGGTTCTTTATATTTATATAGTATTTGGGCATAACAGTTTACCAGCTGAAGTTACTAGCTGTGATGAAAGTCTTTTTAACATAAAAATGTGTGCCCATCATTCAGTTACAGTAAAATAAACATGACATTAATGTATGCAAACTTTTGACTTTAACTGTATATACACACACATTTATCATGCACACATACACAGATTTTAACTGATGGTCTGCTCTACTATATGTAAGATGTTCATTTGTTTTTAAAATATCCAGGTGTGACTGGTGTTTTTAAGGTTGACCCACAAGCTTCCGATGCCTGAACCACTTTTGCAAATCAACCCCCTCCCCCCATTTCTGTAAACCCTTCAAGCCTAAATTTGTAAAGTAGTTTAGAGTGCATGAAGCTTTGAGCTTTTCTCTCACTCACCCTGGTAATGGTCAGAGGTTGGTTGAAATCATTGCCTCCAGAGAGCCGAAATCCCCAAGGGGGTGGCCCCTCCAGCATTACGTTCTGTGGCATATTTCTTTCTCGCGTGTACTCGGTGTTGTTCCTCTTTTGTTCTCCTCTTTAAGTCTTTTATCCGAGCGTGAGGCAGCACTGAGACTGCAGCTGCTGCAGGACTGTGAGAATCAGCTGCTCTTTCCTCTCTAAAAACAGTAGCAATCTCAGCAGTGATTGGCAGCCAGTGCCTGAATCCCTTATAAATGTGTGTGTATCAGTTAGTGTGATGCCAGGATGCCCCACCTCTCTGAGTGAGATCATGCAGCAAACTGAAGGTCTGAGGTAGTGCACTATTCTCTGTAACTTTCTCATACACACTCAGCCTTCTCTCTTTCCCAATTTATCTTGGTGTTCTTCCATGAACTTCCATGAAGTCCTTCCTCTTTATTCTGATAGTCTGGAGTTCTCTGCCTGTTGTTGGCCAGACAGAAGTGTATTTCTTTCAGGAACATCACTCAACATTGTTAAACTAGTGGATGAGTCAGCTGTCTGGCATACTTAAAAGATCAAGCTATCAGCTCACAATCACAGCAAGCAAAAACAAACTTTAAATTGTCAGCAGGGTTAGGCAGTAATGGAAAATAATGGAAGCCTTTGGAGTACTTTAAATACAACTCATTGGCTTTGCTAGTAATGTACTGACTATTAATCAGAAGTTCACCATCAAAGTTCCATTAATTGCCCTACTCTTCAATTTCCTAGATTGTGTGCTGTCATAATCATATGGTGTTTTAATGACAAACTCTGCCAAATGCATGTTAATGTACAAAATCTATTTATTTTTAGAACAATAATGGCTTCAGAACAGGTTCATATTTACTAATGATCTGAAAATTGAGGACCAAGCACCAGGAAACCACTGTTGGGCCTTGAAGTAAATCCTTTAATCCTCATTTGATCTGAAACACTCTTGATTGTTTCTTGTGATTGTCAAGTCACATTATGAAAAGCACCAGTTTATTAAAAAAGACAATTCTGCTTGGAAGAGATGAAGTTAAAAGAGGAAGAGGATGACCAGCAACAAGATGGATGATTACAATAAGAGGAATAATAAATGATCCATTAAAGACCCCTAAGATCAAAACAGAAGACAGAGTGTTTTGGAGAAACACCCTCCATATGGTCACAAGCTGTCTAAATCAACCTAATGGCACTAAATATAGCACTTAATAATGGATAATGAATGAACTAATGAATTAATAAAATAAACTGTTTCTTTTGGCTGCCCATTTATATAGGGGTTGCCACAGCGAATCTGGTCTGCATACCACAGTTTTTACACCAGATGCCTTTCATGACACAACAATCCTATTTTTATCCAGCCTTTGGCCTAGAACACCTGAGAGTGCACTGACAAATGGTCCACACACTTACTTCAATGACTTGCAATTGATGTTCTAGTTTATCTTAATTCTGTTCAGTAAGCCAGTGTAGTTTTTCCATACCAAACTTGTCAAACCATGTCTTTATGAACCTCATTTTGTGCACAGGTACAGTCATGCTGAAATAGGGTGATACTGTATTAATACATAAAACATAAATCTTTAAAAACAAGCTAAGCAAATCCTGTTAACTACTTTAAGATGGTCTTTCCTCTGTTGCATGCAAATGGGAATACCTCAGGTAATATCATTTACCTAGGCATTAGCTCATAAAAGAATTGATGAGCCAAATTAAGTAACAGTGTCTGAGGTTATGGGGATGTGAATGATACCTCTTAAACTGTTGCCATAGGCTTTTCCCTTAAGGGTTGGACATTAAGATGACTGTCTCTTTCAGTAACACTATGGAAAGGTGTGACTAATGTGTAATGCTGTCTAAATATGTTTGTTACCATTGCACGTATTTAGTATCCAGCCATTAAAACTTTTTAGCTGTTTTGTCCAACAAAGGAGGCAAAAGCAGTATTAACTACATGATTTTGATCTTTGTTTCTACATTTCTAGCCTCATACACCACAGCTTTGGCAAGAGGTGGCACACCTGGAGTTTAGTGTGCGCTCATCTTTCAAAGGCCGCATGCCAGTGAATAACAGTAAGCAGGTATCACGTAGCACCCAACTTGGGTGTTGACATTTTTATCTACTGGTCCTACATTCTTGCATGATCCTGCATGTGGTTTCCCTCTGGAATTTAATGCAACACTGACCTAACTCCCTATTCATCTCAAGCTGGATCTGATCTCTTTAAATCATATTACCAAAGGAAAGAGACCAGAAGTTAATTTATGGTCAGTGCTTTATATAAAACCAAGGTTGAACCAATAAAGTAAGAATTTAAAGACTTTACAGTGTATAGGACTGATATTCAGTGTTTAGGATGAGGATGAGGGATTTTCTTGTTAGCACTGCAGACTAGAACATTCTTTGTTTGGATAAACACGTAGTTTACTGTACTGAAAAACCTCTGATAGAGACAATCAACCCTCAACTATGACTGTTGAACTCATCAGTTTCATGCTGAAACATAATTTTATTCATTTGAGGGCCAAAGTTATTTAACATGCATATTATGTTTGTAAAAACCTATTGCACCCTTGGTTATTTAATCACCTAAGAAACCACATTTATAATCACCAATAATCTTAGCTAATCACCAATAATCTTAGCTAACAGAAGACTTACTTTAAATTAATCTTAATCTCATCATTAAGGTCCAGCAGTCCCCTTAAATCTTCACATTTGATTATTCAGTTTATTATTAAAGGACGACCCTGGAGATCTCTGGAATCTCTCTGTTTCCCAGTTTTCCATTAGATGTTAGATATAATTGATCCTTTCTTAAACACCAAGTTCTGCCACTTCTAAGCAAACCCATAACAGCACTCATGCATTGTTGTTTGGCAAGAGAAATAATATTCTTACTATTAAATACTGTATTAGCTTTATAAATTTTTTTAGTTGCTTTATTGAACTAAAAATAGTTTGGGGAACTCTAAGATTGTGTTGCTTTTGGTTTTTCTTAGGTAATTTTTAATTATTTCCCTTTTTAGCATAATTTCATTTTAATTGTGGAATCATGAAGACTGATGATTTTTTTTTGATGATTGTTTTTGATTTTCTTTATAGTAAATTTTCTGAAATGTTTGAAGATCATGACATAGCGTTTTTGTAAAATAATAAGATAATAAGTACTGTGATTACTGTGATTTTGCAGGTAATCTTAGCACACACTCTCAAAACATTCTGGCAGTCACCAGACTTGTCAACCAACTTGGTCTTTGATGAATATACATGGGAGTTTACTTTTAATGTCCCTTTATTCCTTATTTACTAGCAATTTGTTAAATTATCTTACTGATTATAAGAAAACTATGATTCATTATCATTTGAAAGCATTTTAGAAAGGTTTTTTGTCAGTTTCTGCTATCTACTATCTTCTACCAAAAAGCAAACAGTAAAACTAAAATATAGTCACAAGCTTTGGTCTTTAATTTGAACAGCAAATGCTGTTGATTTTTTTAGCAGGAGGAAACCCAGGCTGTTCTCTGCTGACTCTGTTTACCATGTTGCCATAGACATAAGCGAACAACTATAGGGTAGAGTGGGGCTAAAAATAGAAAGGGTTACACAAGCACCCAGCAATACAAGCCAATAGTAATACATGAATAACTTTAACTACATTCAATTTCTTTAAATTTAAATTTCTTTATTTCAGTCACAATGTTCAGTATTGCTTATTCCACACACATTTTAACTACACATCAATGTGTTTCTTATGTTTACTATTATAGTCAATGTTACATTTTCAGTTTTAAACCTTTTGTCTGCCTTCACCAAGACATGGGGGGCTGTTTCTAACTTTGTAACTTTACATTTGATAACATCAGTTAATTGTTATTTTACTATTATACTTACTATACTTTATACTGTTTCAAAAACACAAACTACATGGATATAAGCAGGTTTTAATCTGTATATATTATATAAGTAGCAAACAGTAAGTATTCAACATGCAGTGGAAAGTACATAATTTATTTCTGATAGATCTGTAGTACTAAACAATGTATAGACTTTCTAAACAGATACTATATATATAGTTACCTGCGGCTTCTTTCCCAAAGACTGCAAAACTGTAATAACAATAAACTGCAGGATCAATAAGTGGATACATCCCAATATAAAATATTCTATCAGCTTTTATTTATTAAATGTATATGTTTACAGAGAAAAGATCAAAAGAAATACAAAAATAAACATTTGATGTTTAAGTTTCCTAAGAGATTTTCTGGTGGGAGTCTTGTGTATATGGTACACAAAAGGAAAAACACCACATACACACTGCAGGCCTATGTATGAGGCATATAATAATTTATAAAGTTAATTTGCCAAAAACCAACAAAATATACTTACTGACTTCCCTTTAATACGCACTACCCACGGTCATGGGATTTTTCATTGTTAGAGCTCCTATGGAACGTGATCTGTTCAATAAGAAGATAATGTCCAACTGGCAGAATAATTAGAACCTATAGAAGCTTGTAAAAAAAAGTTAGACAGACTTGTGGAAAGGGTTTTGGATGCCCCCGGTCAAATTATGTACTTATTTACTGAAATAGTTTTTTTTATCAGTATGAATGTAGGCCTGTAGTTTATGTATTTGACATCTCAACACTGTAAAATGGTTCTAGGTTCTATTCACAGCACTGATTCCAGACCAGCTAATAAATAACCAATCATTACATATTTACCATGCAAACAAAATGCATTTTAGAAACAATCACACAGTCGAATAGCTACTTAATACCCTTTCAAATAAAGCTCTGGCATTGTGTTTTACTATGAAAATAGCTGTTTTCCTTAAATAACTTTTTTTCTATAGACACACAGAATTTACACTATTTCTTTTAATCTAGTTAAATTACATTTGTTTAATTTGTTACTTTCTTCTTTCATGTTTATGGCAATGTGATGTACTGTATGTGCCAATGTAAAAAGATAACCTGCATTAGAAAAAAGGATAAAATCATATAAAATAAACACTTAGCTGTTCTAGACAACCCAAACTCATTGTCTGGACAGATTTAGTCAATATATACAATATACACTAAATTGCATAAAGGCTATTTGGTACATTTTGCTCTATAATCACAAGTTTTCCCAATACTGACCTACTACTAATACATGAAAGACTAAAAGTCTAGTTTAAACAAATATACACAGCTCTCATACCAGTACTCTAACCACAAACCACGGTAGTTTACTGCTAGCTGAAGTTCTTGATGACAGGCTATTGCTTGGATTCATTCCAGCTTCATCTTAATAGTTTATTGGCAGTGGTTACTGCTCATGCATTGAGGTTGATCATAAATTAGATAGAAGAAATGGGACTTTTTGGTTGGCATTATTGGTAAAAAGCTAATCAACCAAAACATGTAACAGTACAGAAAAGTTTTGAAAAAAGAGAAACATTCTAGTGTCGCAAATCTTAGTAACACTTATTGTAACTTCAGTGTAGTTTAACTTATTATGCAAAGCACTAAAACCAGACGTGTGATGGGAACTCGTGTTAAAGTTGACACAAACTAGATTAATAACTGGCAACCCAGTGTGATGGGGTTTGGGATGTGGACCTGAAAGAAAAGCAGCACATTGTGTAAAATTTCATTTATCTGGAATTATTTACAACACCAAAGAAAGCAGCAACCAGATGAAGCCTTAAGTGAAAGTAAGTGCTATATAAAACTATATTTATATATTAACCACCTAGTTAAACCTTTAAAAACAATATTTATTTTAAACAATAATTAAAACAATACCTATTAAAATAATAATCATAAGCAGACATGTATTTTTAAATTAAGGTTTTATAATATAGTTTTTTTTAATTAAATTAACCTGATATGGGGTGTACTTATGTACTGATGCCTTGTACCAAGTGTTACAGGGTGGCATCAGTCTGTAACTACTAATCTGTCACTAATGTAAGACTATAAGATCAAATCCTGGCCTGCGAGAAAATCTTAACCTCAACTGTGTGTTCCTTTGGATGAAATTATGCCAAAGAATATTTGACACTTGACCACAATAAATTCAAACCATTTTTCCAAAAAATAAACAACAGAAAAATAAACATGATCATTAAAGAACGTGGGCAATGCTTATTCAACCCAAAACACGTGTAAATAAGCAAAATACATTGTTAAATTAAATAACATTTCAGTAAAACAAAACAGATATAAACTACCTGTTCACTCAAATTACATTTCTAATATATATGGGACCAGATTACAAATAAGCAGTTTAATGATTATTTATAAGGAAATGACAGTGTGCAGTATCATATGGCATTTAACATTAATATTAGGCAGTATACACTATTATGAATTTATAACAGTACACCAAGTAATGTTTCCTCCAACAGTCATTCTACAAAATTCATATTAAGGACTTTTGCACTGTATAAAAAATGAGCTTTTCTGATTTAGAAGAATCACAAGATATAATAAATATTCTTCACTTATAGGAATGTCTGGACAGACAAAAAAAGTAGAACCATAGGAAATCAAGGATGTTCATTCCAAATTAGATGCTATTGGTATGTGCATGTTTCAAATAGGAATAGTTTTAAACCATCCTACTCAGCATGACACTTCAATATTTAATCTAGATCTAGATTAGATCAGAATGCAGAACTTGGTTAGCAGTGGCATGTCCTTGTCCCAAAGCATCAGAACATTCCTACTTCAATGTACCCAAAAAAAACAAGCAAATATATATAAGCCTTTCAATAAATAAAAGATAAATAGGGCACTTAGTTAATTCTTCACTTTAAATGGATCAGCTGTACTCAAAAGCAAGCAGAGATTCTTTAATGAAAAACAATGTTAAAAAATATAGGCAATTAAAGAAGCCATTTTTTAAAATCCTTCAGAATTGCTTCAGAATAAGAGATCAAAGTCCTTCAACTAACGCTGTGTAGTAATTCACTTCAACGCCAGCGAGGCTGGTCTTCATGTCCCACACAAAATTGTGCTGATGGTTTCACATAGAAGAGTCTGTTTTATTTGACAGATAGTGACGCCCACTGTCTCATCTCTGTGGCTTCAGGGTCAGCAAAAGTATAAAAACGAAAAGAGAGCAGCTCAGCTTATATTCGCTTTACATAGTTTCCAGGAAAGGTGCCAAAAAACTTGCTCCGTCTGGACGTTCCTGAAAATTATAACATTACAGTTAGTTTGAAATTACTTTGAATGGTGGGTTAGGGTTAACTTTAGATAATTTATGCCATTCTATTTTATGTAAGTATTAAAACAGTGTGTTGCACAGTAACATGGGTTTAATCTCTGTCTCCTGTCTGTGAGGGTTTTCTTTTGGCACCCCCTAAAACATACAAAAAATGGAGTGGCTACTAAGTGTGCAAGGGCCAGTGATAGCTCTGTGGTTAAGGTACTGGACTAGTAAACAGAAGGTTGCCGGTTCAAGCCCCGCCACCACCAAGTTGCCACTGTTGGGTCCTTGAGCAAGGCCCTTAACCCTCAATTGCTCATCGTGTTCTCTGCTCATTGTGTAAGTCGCTTTGGATAAAAGCGTCTGCTAAATGCTGAAAATTTAAATGTAAATGTAAGGTCAAGGTTTAAGTGCATGTTGTCTATTACCTACTTGCGCCCTGTGTTTTCAGTTGCAACCTGGCTTACTACGACCCTAACCAGGATGATGTGATTCATAAAAATGAGTAGAAAACAATATAGTAGAAATATCAGAAATAAACAGGCCTATTTTTCACTCATTTCCTCCTCTGGCTCTGCATAGACCATTTTATTTGGTGAACAGTGCCATCATGTGGTGTGGTCATAGACTTACCTACATACCACCCATCATCACATTTCTCCATCACGTCTACAACGTCTCCTTCTTTCAGTTCCAGCTCATCCTCATTGCGCGGTGTGTAGTTATAGATAGCCTGAAACCTGTAGGATCATATACCTATAATGTTATATTCATTTATATTATGGTTGCTTAATACTTTACAATAAAATGTTGTAATGTGTACTTAAATTCTTTAGGATTTTGCATAGCACTGTATTGGTTTTGTTTTCACTCAAATTTTTAACCCAGTAGGGACAACATATAGGGTGCATAAAATACATGACACATTAAAATGTAGCTTTACTTTAAACTGACTAGAAGCTGCTCAACATATTACTACCAACATTTATTTGTAAAACTTTCATATACAGTTTTGAATTCATGGTGCCTTTGATAATGAACCAGCCCCAAAACATGATTTTTTCACCATTATGCCAGTCACAGTTGATTTGGTGTTTGGGTGTGTTTCTGACATTACAGTAACAGGAATGCCTGACTTTAACCCTGGAGTGCACATATATTTTTAAAAATAAAGACACAAATAGTAAACTTATTGTGTGCTATATGTTAGTGCACACTTTACGTCAACCTGCGACCTATTTGCTGACGAAGCCTGTTTAATACTCAACATTCACTAGACGTGCGGTATTCCAGTCTATTTTACTCAGAAATAACGCATAATTCTTGCTTAGTTTAAATTTTTATAGGAAAATGAAGTTGTCATCTCACTACAATTACAATTTTATATAAAATACAGGATTTATTTAAAGAAAAACAAATCAAACCGACTGTTGAAACGCCCACCGCTGCTTCCAAGTTAGGAAGCGTAGTAAAACTACCTGAATAAGTGTAGGCATACTCAATACGTTCGCTGTGCATTTATGAAGATAAATAAATCCTGTACAAGTCTTATTTATATCTGTTGATTTATTTATGTCAATCCAATGTTCAAATACATAGATAATTTGATTTATTGTCAAACCAAATAATAAATATACAGGTTAATGTCCTTTACATACGACAAACCATATTTTTGAAGGTTTTAAAGTTTTTCAAAGTTTTCGACTTTTTTTAACACTTCACTTTGCCACATTGAACAGTTTGTTTATTGAGTAATGAATTCTTAACAGTGCCACTGAAATGCAGCTACAATGATTCAGGGATTTTTATGTTTAAGTTCATGTTCCTGGTCCAACTCTGTTGTTGAACAGGGTTTTTGGATGATAATGGTTTAAAAACAGTTCCATTGAATATAGAATACATTTGGATCAACACTTACACAGAACAAATTATTTTATGTTTTACTTATTATGAGTGGAATTTAAAAATATTGTCAGTTCTTGAAAAGGGAATTTAAAAAGCCACTGTCCAGGACCATTAAGAAGAGTACAAAGTACAACATTTAAGTTCAACACACAACAAGTACAAATTATGTTTCATTTGGTATTGATAGGAGATATGTTATACTCACGGTTCACCACCACCTTGCAGATGATCCTGTGTATATGTTCTCTGAGACTGAAAAATATAAACAGACAGGTTTAATTAGAACATTTGTTTAGTATTTTACACAACAGCATGTCCAGCTGATACTCAGTGTATGCAAACTCATCGAGTAATGCCAGAGTACAGCCATGGGTGAAATCATTTTCTGGTCAGGGTTAAATGGGTCCGTCGGCGCACAAAAACTGGGTGCAAGGCGAGAACTTACCTTTGACAGCACAGCACAAGCAGTTAAACACACCGGGTTTTAATTCAAACAAACAAGATGCTACATATGTAAAGGCATCCTAAACATACATAATAAATTCTAGTATAATATCCACTTGTTTTTCAGTGAATCCTCTATATATACTGTAAATTTTTGAAAGCAAAATTGTGCTTGATATCTCAGAAAGGAAGACTGTACTCCCCTTGTCTGGGCGGACTTGGGGAAAATGAGGCACTTGTCTAGCTCTGGGGAGAACACCTTGTTAAAGCTGTGTACACAGGAAAAATCATTGGACGTCCCTGTAAGCAATAAGATAGATCATTCACTCCAAATGGGTGCTTGTTGTTCAACACAGCAGAAAAGCTCAGTATGCACACAGAAGCTATAAAGGTATTTATAATGCTCAGACACTTTCAGGTCAAACCCTGGCAGAATGATGCAGCTCGAAGCTTCTGCCTCAAAGTACCATTCTGATGCTCATGCAAACAATACTGACTCTCACAACATGCAGAATAATAACCTCTTACATATGTCATGAACAAAGTAACATGTTTGAGGCATTATTGTTAGATAACAAATATATAATTACACAGATGTACAGAGGAGTGAAAACAAGAATTCAACCATATTTGTTTTTTATACTACCGGTGTGTATATTCACTTTACGTTTACATGCATGATGAGTTTTGACTTTGTACTTATTTAAGTAAGTAAAAAGGAGTCCTTTTCTTTTTAAGGAAAAAAAATTTGTTAAAAATAAATCAAAAGGGGAAGAAAGTATTCACACACCACAAATTAATAACATTGATGCAGGCTGTTGTTGGCAGTTACAGCTGCAAGGCATTTATAGTAAGAAATAGTTAACTTTTGGCTGATGTGGCCTAATACTGGGAAATATTTAATTCATCATGATTAAATGTCTTTACATTTTCATGATTAACATGATCTCTCTTTTAATTGAAACTGGATATAATTCAGGAGATTGACTAGGCCAAGCATCTTCTCATTTACTTTTAGATAAATCTATTAAGTTATACTGACTGTTGTTTGAGCTTGTTGTTTTGTTAAGTAGCCCAGGTTAACTTGTGGAATGAATACGTTCTCTTTTAATATGTTCAGGTTCATCACTTTCACTTCAATGATGTATAACAGTTTTCTTCAAACTTGTTTTCAAGCAACCCACATTTTGTCCAAGATTTTTACTGCGACCCAGGCAACACAAACAATGCATCAAAACAAAACTCAAAATGAAATATACTTAATTAATAAAAATGGTGGCAATCTGGTCACACGGTGGTTTACAAGATGTAACATAAAGCCTCCACAAGGGGGCATTTGTGTACAAGTTTATTTTGTGTTTGTGTCTGTTAAGATTTGTTGATTTAATTATTATTATTTTTCTCTACGATCCATTTTTTTGGCTCGCGACCCTTGGGTTTGAAAAACACTGATGTATAGTACCCCAGAGAAGCTGCCCCATATCATGATGCTTTCACCACTACTGTTGGTATGGTGTCTATGGGATCATACACATCTCCTTTTATTCTCCGAACATGACAAGCTGAATTATTGCCTAAATTGTATCTTTGTTATATTTAACTATTATTCTGATAAGTCTAAATACTTATGTAGAAATCTGATAGCTGCATTACTGTGTTTCTAATGTGTCCACTTTCATTAAAAAGCCAGTAACATACGTCAAATATATTCTAAACTTCATTTATTTGTAGTAATACATTTCTATTATTAGTGTTTGAGTGACAAAACCTTTTGGCTTTTTTAATTTTTATATGAAGTGCATATGCACAGCAGGTATAATGAATTAAAACAAAGTGATTGATGACTTGTTTTACTCACTATACACCATCTTCTGAACACTACTGTAGGTCTGAACATTGTCTTTAACAATCATCAAACCTCTGTTACTTCAAGGTGCACACATTCTCGTACCCTATGAGATGATGAATAGTTTTGCCCTTTAACAGGTGATCCGCAGGACCTCCTAGACATCACAGGACTACGGGGGGGCTTACCGATAACCACAACATCATGCCTTAAGACAGGCTGCAAAAATTAAAGTCAAATATGTATTCGGTCAGTTATGTAGTCAAAATTACGAACACACCACCCACACAGTCAAGAACTGAGAGAGTTCACTAAACAGGTGGCCAAACCTCAGGGATCTGGAAACACGGGTATTTAGTATTGTTGTTTCTTTAACAGTTGACAGTTAAGAACCATGCTTGTTAGCTAATCTAATAATTATATTTGACTACAGACTAAAAGTAAACAAGAAAAAATGTTTGAGTTAAGTTACTACAGCAAACTAATATATTAATGTTCTTCTAGAAAATTCCAAATATTGACTGACTCAGACCCTAAATTACTGAAATGCATCTAAACACGTTGGTTAATTTATTGCCTCTTTACCTTGACCTTGGGGGAACGAGGATTTTTTGAGGATGGAGGAGGAGAGTGAGACAGCATGGGGAGTGGAGGGGTGGAGCGTGGGGAAGAGGGCAAGAACTTGGGTGAGGATGGGGGCGTGGAGCGCAGAGGCTTCGATGAAAGTGGGGACAAGGGAATCTGCGTAGCTTCACCCTGCTAACAGGAAGAAACATTAACTTTGTAATAATACTAATAATAATCTTGTATTTTGGATCCTTTGCTTATAATATTTAGCAGAAACAATAATGTCATTCTCTATATACAAGCATTTCAACGCTACATAAATTTAGAAAGTACACTAACTGAAGTATTCACTTCAAACATGTTAGTCAAGCTCCACAAACCAAACAATACAAGCAAACCACACGCTACCTCAGATTCTGACATGTCACTACGTTCTGGGCACACTGGGGTAAAAGTATTTGATGACAGAGAGTCTGAATAAGCCCCAGTGGCTTCACTTGGGTCCTCCTCTATGTACAGTTTGGGTAGCTCCTCTGGGTCGGTCAGGTCATGTCTATAAAAACCCTCTGATTTCACAAGTGGACTCTTCGACTGGCTGGCTTTGATGATGGACACAAGTTCTTCACATACATCCTCCTCAGGTTCTCTGGAGGACAGAATGAACTTAGAAGACAGAGGTTTTTCATGGGGCTCATACACAACCAGCTCATTTGGGGTGCATGATCTGAGCGAGTCCAACGTGTCCATAATTTCTGAGAAAGAAGGCTCTTTCTCCAGCTGGCTCATAGGTTTATAGGCCTCTATGACACTGTTACACTTTGGGCTGCAGTCAAAGGTCGGGGAGATGGGGGAGGGTGTGAAAGAAGCTGATGTCAGGTAGGGTAGAGGTGAGGGACTGGGTTCAGGTGACATGTATGATTTTGGCGAGCTGATGGGAACAAAGTGACCATCCTTAAGTGCTGGGGTAAGGGTGCGGGGTGTGAGGGAAGGGGAGGGGCCCAGTACAGCAGGTGAGGCCGCAGGTGAGGGCGACAGTAGCAGGTCCAGCCTTTCAAAGTCATACTGAAAACTGGAGGGTAATGGGGGAGGTGTAGGGGCTGGAGTTCCTGAAGGAGACAGGCCTAGCGTGAGGGCAAGCCATTCGCCAGTTATAGTCTGAAGATTAGCTGCTCTTTGTGAGCCACGGGAAGGTGAAGTGATCTGTTGAGAAGTGGATGAAGGGAAGGTGATGGGGCATGTTGATGATGGCTTAAGAAAGAGAATAAGAAACAAAGAAAGAAAGCAGAGAGAGTGAAAGAGTGTCAGGAGGGAAAAGGTAAAAGTAATGGCAGATGAAACGCAAACTAAATAATTTAAAGTAAATCATTGCTTTAAAGCAAAATAAATAATCCTCAAATATACTAAAAGCATATTGACAGGGTCTAAAATACAATATCAGACAAATGTATGTGCACAGCATGTATTTTGACTTTGTACTTACTAATATGAACAAAAAGATATGTGTTTATAAGTAGGGACCACACAGGAAAATGTGCTTAAGTTTTTAGTTGCTTTAAACTTCAACATCTTGGACAATTTGCCTAACCGATTGCAAACTTTTTTGCCGTGTGATTGCTAGGACTGCATCATAGTGCAAATTAACCACTAAACGTGAGGCACTTGATCACTACACGAATTAAACTGCTAAACACAAACCTTACATTTTGAATTTTACAGCATGATGCATATTACATGGGAAATAATTCTTTGTACCAGCGTTTTTCAAACTTTTATTTAAGTGACCCACATTTTCTCCATGATTTTTACCACGGCCCAGGCAACACAAACAATGCATCAAAACGGAATATACTTAATTAATGAAAATAGTGGAAATCTGGTCCTACTGTGGTTTACAAGATGTAACGTAAAGCATCCACAAGGGGTCATTTTGTGTTTATGTGCCTGTTCAAATTTGTTTATTTCATTTGTTTATTTATTATTATTTTGAAAAGCCCTGCTTTATACATTCATCTAAGCATACTAGCTGTGACCTGGTGGTCAGACACATTTGAATGACACTGTAAACTGATGAGTCAAAAGCACAGACAGGTTTTTGGGCAGCCAAGACTAATTGATGCCAGAGGACATGAAGGCTTTGGCATCTGGTACAGACTAACAGAATCGCCACTGTGACTCATATTACTGACAGTTTTAATACTGCTGATGAGGTGTCTCACAGTGCATCAAACCCTTATGTGTATTAAAGAGCACATACTAAGTGACACACAGGCATTAAAACTGGACATTTAAGCTATGGAAAAAGCTAAAGTGGTTGAAAAAAATCCTTTTTTCATGATGTTGCAGACAATTGAGTATGTGTGCGTTGTTTAATGGCAGAAGTGATAGCACTGAAATACACTGTAGGACAATTCACTTCACAACGAACAACCTCCTGTTAATGTCCTAGTACCAGAAGCCACAGAACGTCTTGTTGAGTCGATATATCTGCAGGTCAAATATTTTCTAAACCTGTCCCAGTCTAAATATTTTACACAAAAGTGGTCCACCGTTAACTTACCCTGCTTTGAACCCGGTCACTGGAGTAACTATGTGAGACTCCTGGAGGCTGGCCAGACGTTTTAGAAGAGGGTTTCTTAATGATGTCCACATAGGCCACTGGAAAGATTCCTTGTCTGTTTGTGCCTGGGACCTTGCCCGCATACCAGTTCTGGTCAACTTGGCGCAGCAGTATAACACGTTCACCCTAAAAGAAAATGAAATGTGCACTAATAAATACTGTGAATTGAAGCCAAATTCTTTGCAAAAGTGTACAAATGTAAACAAATTGTATTTACTGAAGTAGCTACTTATGTTATCGAGTCAAGAACATGTTTGTGAAACCTGAATGCAGCATAATTATTCAGAAAAGGGCCTTGATCCAATAATAAATTGTCTGCTGTTTAAAGGACTCTCAAATGGCCAATTAATGCTCAAAAGCAAACAGTGAGTGGGAAAAATGATGTATAAATCTGATCTTTAGTTAAGAGCTTGGTAGCACTTATTGCTGCTTAAGGTGGCACAATTTTTTTTCCAAATTGCTAATACAGTAATTACACAATCATTGTCTTATAATACTTTATATGATTAAAAATGTTTTGTGTTTGTGTTACTTATTCCTGTCAACACTGAGTAGACAATGCAAACATTCAATTTTATTGAACTGTTTTGCTCCCTCAGAGCATGAAGAGTGTGAACTCATGGAATTATGGGTAAATTAGTAAATTATTTATTAAATAGTTTGAAAAGAAGCCAAAGGTAAACATGATAGATGCTGTAGGATAACCTGAAAAGAAGTGATCATGCCAAAAATACTAAAAAAGTATATAGAGGAATGGACTGTAATTTCTTCAAACCAATGTGTAATTTACAATAGCAGAATTAGCAAATGTTACGTGGGTATTACTGGTAAAATAGTTTCCTATTATTATATGAGTGTTAAAATACGTTTAGCCTGAATTGTGAAGAGTTGAAAGACATGAAAACTCCAACATTGCGTGTTATTAGATCAATTTTACACCTTTGATGATTACAGAGCACCTTTTGCAGAAAAATAGTTAACTTCAATGGTTACAGCAATGTTTTGCAACTGTCAGTAGATAAACATTTTAGGCAGAAAGATGTTGGTTGGTGTAAGTAAATCTATAATAGTCCAGCAGGTATAGGGGCTTACCTTCCTTAATGAAAGCTCCACGTTGGTGTCGGCATTGAAGTTGTAGCGAGCCACAGCTTCACCAATCTCTGTAGTCTGCGCTGGAGGAGGCGGCCTTACTGGCTGCTGCCTTTCTGAGGGAGAAATTTTCTAAGAAAACAAAAAAGCCCAGTAAGATAATCAGTAAGAGATCCAGAAAGGGTTAGAAGATCAGAATGCACAATTCTAAATATAAAGGAAAAAGGTAAGGGACAGTGTGGTGTTTGTGATTAAGTGATTAAATTAAATTATTGAGTATAACAAACCTCCACATATTTGATGGGGAAGATACCCACTCCTCCATGGTGCTCTCCCTCAAACCAGTTATTATCTACCTGTCGTGTGATATACACAATCTCCCCTTTTTTAAACGGCAGCTCTCTGTAAAAGAAATTTAAAAAACAAACGTTGTATAAGAGATCATGACTAGAAATTATTCCTATAAGTGATTTAAATGTAAATGCTTAAACATAAAGTAAAATCAAATAAATTAACTGCAAACTTTTCTTACTTTGCCGTCATGGCCTTGAAGTCGTATACTGCTCGGGCTGGCAGTTTCTGTAAAAAAAAAGGCAAGCACACAAACATGCACCATGAATTTACTGGTGACTTGACAATACAGTAAATAAAATACCAGAAGGGGTGGATTACCTCCACAAAAAAAAGAAAAACTTTTCATTGAAAGTAAAGGTTCTGTTGCCAGACAACAGTAATAATTCAAGTGTTTTATTTACAGCCTGGTTTCATTTCTGAATGTATCTGGAAGTGTGGAGAAACCTGCTATGCAGAGTCTGCTTCATTTACACATTTACATTTGCGGCATTTAGCAGACATTTGTATCCAAAGCAACTTACAACTGTGACTGAATACAATCCAAGAGTGTTAAGGGCCTTGCTCAGGGGTCCAACAGTGGCAACTTGGCGGTGGTGGGGCTTGAACCAGCAACCTTCTGATTACTAGTCCAGCACCTTAACCGCTGAGCTACCACTGCCCATACATGCAAATCCATGTAAAAACAACAGTGTAACTCTAAGATTACACAGCTGGAGCCTTAGGTTAACAAGGGTCAAAAATGCCACTTTTAAATAAAGTAAAAATAGCACAACTGGCACATGTGCAAGCGTATACATGACTGTCAACGACATTAACCACTTAGCTTAACTTAACTAGCAGAAATTTTTCAGTACAATTTTGAATGCTACCCAAATGTCCAGAAACACTTTACAGTTCACAAGTGATGACAGCTGTAGCCTGACAATTGTTTGCTAGGTAGTTACATAGAACAGCTGTATTACCAGCAGTAACACTTATTATTATTTGTTTTCGAGATCATTGCTGCTACTATTTAGCTAAATAACTATATGCTATATGTTAATAACATTAACTGATGCATTCATTGTCTGGTTTACACACACACACACACACACACACTTTCTCTCTCTCTCTCTAGTAGCTACAATTGGCCTGACTGCATGTTTTTGGACTTGTGGAAGGGAAAACAAGGGCAATTCACACAGAAAGGAAACTGAAATAAAACCCAAGCCCTTCTTGTTGTGAAGTGACTGCGCTAGACACTGTTCCACCAATAACATAACACCAGAAACTAAAAAATTCTGGACAATATTTTATCGTACTTGCTATTGTAAAGATGAAACAGAACACAATAAAACAGAATGGCTAATACAGCAGATTAAACCAGGAGTGTCACAAAGCTGACCTTCCACCAATATGCCTTCTTTACAATCTAGAATCCTTTAAATGCAAACATGATAAACTCCTAACAAAATGGTAAAATCCCTTACAAATATTATGATGGTGTGGTTGCAGGGGGAAACATGATCTGCTTCTGTAGTTACCTTGTAACCACTAAAGCCAAAACTCGACCCCATGCCCCTTCAATAATTTGCATGTTAATTTATTCCATCATTATTTTAATGTAAGTTTTAAACTATTAATGTTTTTGGGGTTAGTATGGCTTTACCTCCAAAATACTAATACACTAACAAATAGTACAACACTAACCTCTTTGACTTCTGGTGTAGTCCTCCTGCTTTGTGGAGTCTGTCGGCCTACATCAGAATAAGAAAAACTTCTGGAGGTTTCTGGATCTAAAACAAGGTTGAAGCAACAATAGAGGAAAAAGTGGCGTTTAAGTAAATAAATAAGAACTTTAAATAAGTTCATAACTTTCATTACCATTGATTACAATGTTTATAAATAGATGAGGTTATGACGTGCTACTGGGTGATATGAAAAAATGAAAGATGATTTAAAAATAAAACCAAACACATAAACACAAACCAAAACATTTATGTAAGAGCAGATACATCTGAGCTTCCCGCATGTCTGCATCACTATGATCTGTGGCTTATACTGGTCATCTCATGTTGCTTTTATACTGGACCTTTGGAAATAGAACTCTCCAATGGAACAAATGTATTAATATCAGAGTCTCCTGTGGGAAGGTTTTATTAAAGCTAAATGCTAAGCCTGTGGAGTAGTCATATAGATGTCATGTGAAGGTAAATAGGGTTTCAATTATCAGCCAGTGGCAATAAGGTTTATTTAAATAGCATAACATGAAAAGCTATACCATGTGCTGACGTAAACAAAATAAGATATGTGTCATAGGACATGCCACAGGTCCCCTGTTCAGTAATTGGTTGATTTACATGTAGATTACAGTAAGAAAATAAAAAAGTGACATAAATTTATGCTATGGCACACGAGCTATGAAACAAGCCTTTTCTCATGTAATAAGCAATTGCTGTGAAATTCAAAATTAATGGTTTTTAGCAATTCAACATTTTTCATTAGCGTAGTGTTCAAGTGCCCCATGTTTACTGCTTAATTTAGTTAAGTTAGCAATCAGTTAGTCACAATGTCCAAGATGTCAAAGTGTGATGCAGCTAAAAACACGACTCAGGTACGTGAGTTTGGAAAACTCCCAACCAATTCTGCAGACGCAGAAGGGTGAGTGTCAAACCACGGACAAGTATTTTCCTATCTGAGACGGAGCCTCACACCGTCGCTGAATGATCTATGTTTATATTAACCATTATGGTAGGCTATGCTGTGTATTGTAGCTTCCATTTATTTTACCATTTAATTGTTTTCCTGTGAATTTAGTAGGGCCCTAATTACATGGAATAAAAAATGTACACATCTGATCATGGGATTAGTGTACTCGTGAGCTTCAAGTGGCTATAATAGCATTCACTCTTTTCTAAAAGCATTCCACAACATTTTGAAGTAAGTTAAACAAGCATTTTTAAGGTTAAGCACTGATGTCAGACAGGAGGGTCTTGCTTGCAATTGGCTTTCCAATTCAACCCATAGTTGTTCAATGTGGTTGAGATCAAGGCTTATTTCAGACTGTCAAGCCATATTTAAGCCCTTGGCTACCCAAAAGAGACCCAGTGGGCTGCAAATGAAAAATCTCATCACACTGATTTGTTTTACAATTAACCTATTATATCACTAAGTTAACTTTCAGGGACTGCCCACATTACACGGAAACCATAACACTGGAAAAACAATTGCATTTAATTTACAAAATATAGCAGCATGAATTTATGGGGTATAAGAAGTAAATAAGAATAATACAACACATACACAAAACAAATCAATTATTTAAATATAGGGAATGGAAGGCAGTTGCAAACTTAAAAGGGAATAAATGAGCATGTGGGGAAATTGGGGACTGATGAATTAAATCCACCTTCAAAGTAATGATGAGCTTCGTGGATTTTCAGGTTGTTGACGCTTTCACTATGGTTGCAGGAAGCACTGCAGGGCAGACTGGAATACTCCGGCTGGTAACAGTCCTGGCTGCACATGCCATCAGGCTCAGGGTGATACAAGCTAAAGCTGTGTGCAGATCTGGACTGGTCCAAAGCCTGAAGAGAAGAGTTCCTAGCAGGAATTTCAGGAAGAAGTTCTGTTAGGAGTCTGTGGAGGATGCTGTTTTCTGGCAGGCTACCCCTGCATTTCTCAGCACAAATGTGCTCGTAGATGTCCTTCAGAGCTGAGTCCAGAGCTCTGTACACGCAGCACTTGGATTTCGGTACACGGCCGTCCCTCAGAGAAGACTTCTTGTTCCTGTGGAAAGGAACTGGGCTGACCAAGAAAGCTAGTTTGTTGAGGCCATTCTCAGACTCCACCATCTGCAGAGTCTGTCTTTGTTTTTTCTTGGCTCTCTCGTGTTTTATCATGGTGGTGAAGCGGGTGTAGGAGGCAGGACAACTGCCTT
The DNA here is from genome assembly GCF_030014385.1 of Trichomycterus rosablanca. Taxonomy (NCBI): domain Eukaryota; kingdom Metazoa; phylum Chordata; class Actinopteri; order Siluriformes; family Trichomycteridae; genus Trichomycterus; species Trichomycterus rosablanca. The sequence goes on from NC_085995.1 coordinate 7,280,649, forward strand.
TACAGGAACTTACCAGTTGCCTGTGGTAATTATGGTGGCCAGACTCACAGAAGTTGTCAAAGGAGTTAAGTGAGCAGTGGTCAAAGTCACTCTCGCTGCAGAAGGATGAGTCCTCAATTTGTATGAAGTCACTAAGATCAGATACAACACCATCATGTTCACTGTCAGAGAAGTCCTGCTGACCATTGGAGGAACATTGTATGTGGTCAGTCGTTGTTTCTACATGCATTGCCACATTGATCTTGGGGTATTGTGGCGGGCCTTCTAGAAGATTCCTCGCTGCTGGTTCTTCGTCTAGCAGAGATTCACTGGTGTAGCTGTGATTAGGGCTGTTAATCCTTGTTCCTGGGCCCCTGGACAGGCACCCACTTCCCAAGTTTGGCATTGATTTGGATTTCTGGATCAAACTCTCAAATTGAGAGATCCTGTTGTGCACCATATCATGGGGTATCACGCTGTTGGATCCATCAGCATCCAAGCAAGGATTCCTCATCTGCTCATTCTCATAATTCCGTATCCTGGCTTTGACAGAGCAGACCACGGCATTGGTCAGCTCCTGACGGTTAATGTGATGCATTGTCTTGTAGAGTTTGAGGAAACCTGGTGCATCATGAGCTGAGCGGTGTCTTCTGCGCTCTCTTGATTCTTCTGAGGCCTGACTGGCATTGTGAGGTATTTGTTTTCCATTTTGCAACAGGGAGCCATTGTTCTCAAACCATTCTCCCATGCTTTTAACCTGGCTCTCAGAAAGGAGATCATCACAGCTTAAAGACTTGGACTTAGGAGTGATCGCTGTGTCTTGTTCTGTTTGCCAACCATTTGTTAGATTCTCCGAGGCAGAAAAAATGGCCGTGTCTTCATCTGGGTCATCATTTTGATACGTGGCTGCTAAAATATGTGAGGTATCATAGTTTGGACTTTGGATGAATGCGTCCTCGTTTCGATTGTTGTTTTTATATGAGGGTACAGTGTAAGAGTTTAGATTTTGAATCATTCTGTCCTCATTTGGGTTAACTTTTTCATATGTCAGTAAGTCATATGAGGTATTATGGTTTGGACTTTGACCGTTTAAATGTGCAGAGTGCATCATGCCATTATCCCCACCTTAGATATCCATCATGAGCAGCATGACAAGGAAAAGACATGAAAAGATATTAACATGTAATTAAATCTCTGCGGATAAACATAAATATGTGCTAGTAAAACTAGAGCAAATTGGATTTTTACTATAGCAGTTTACCAAAATATGTAATCTGCTTTTCATTCAAGTCATAAAAATAGATGCATTCTGTCTAAACAAATAATGGGGCCAGTGATAGCTCAGTGGTTAAGGTACTGGACTAGTAAACAGAAGGTTGCCGGTTCAAGCCCCGCCACCACTAAGTTGCCACTGTTGGGTCCCTGAGCAAGGCCCTTAACCCTCAATTGCTCATCGTGTTCAGCTCATTTTGTAAGTCGCTTTGGATAAAAGCGTCTGCTAAATGCTGAAAATGTAAAATGTAATGGACTGCTATATTTATAATTTAATTTTCATTGAACTCTGCAGTTGCAAAAGTTTATGATTGTATGTTTTGAATCATCACCACCTTGTATCATGTCACTTCTATTAAACTTTTTTCAAGCTACCTTAAAATAGTTGTGTAAAACAATATATCTTTTTAGTTTTAGTTTAGTTGTTTTATTCCTAACTACTGCAACCTGTCTCAGCCCAGAATTCACCTAAACCACAATACTCTCTCCACCATGCTTCACAGCTAAAGATAAAGTTTTGGTGTTGGTTAATCTTAAATATATACAAAACATAGTTTCAAAGGCATTGTGGTCTTAAACAAAGTTAAAATGTGCAGCAGTATTTTTGAAAGGGTTTTTAAATACTTACTTACCAACAGATTCACAAGATTTCCTCAGAAATCCCTTTTAAAGTTTATCAGATTTACTCTTTCTGTCTTTGATTTAGATATAATGTAAATTCCCTTTTTAAAACTACTTTCATAAATTCAACATTTTTCTTACACCTACATAATGACAGCATTCTAAAGACATGAAAGACATTTTTTAAATATCAGAAATAACTCAAAGAACAGACATCAGTAACTTAAAATAAAACTATAGAGAGAGTTTAATAGTAATGTCTACCTTTTGATCTGGCTGGGGAGGACACTGTGGAGGGTGTGGAGGGCTTTCTCTGGGTGCTACTGGTTCTGGGCCTCTCAGGTACATAAGCAGAGAGGGAATCAGCTGGTCTACCAATGCTCTGAATAGAGCTCAGTGAGCTCTGAGGTCGAGACTGGGTGGATGTGGGCTCTGACTTCCGTCTTGTCCTGTTGTCACTGGCAGAGCTGAAATAACAAAGAAAAAGAGTACAATTAATATAAAAATACGTTTATGTTCATCATGTTCCATGTACTTTTCTAATAGGTGCAGCCAAACTAGCCCTATTCATATAAACAGAGAAGTTACCAGCTACAGTCAATCAAACTCACTAATACTTAATCAAAAAGCCATACTACAAGATTAAATTACAATAACAAACCTTTAACACAATCTATCCATCAGACAACATTTCTCCATAACACCCCACTTATTTATCACCCCACTGCCAATATACGTGCAATACAAGGTGCAATAGCATATATGTACACAATATTTAATCTATTACACATTATATTATACATGTATATTGTTATCATATATAATATATAACAAACAGAAGTACATTACTTGATTTAAAAGGGAAACTTTTTAATGAAATTAACTAAAATGATGTGTGCAATTTTGTCATGTAACTGGCAGCTCTTAAGTCTCTTTTTAAGGTCTTTATTTAAGTTCTTTACCATCCTTTTATTGCACTGCTGTAACAAGGTAATTTCCCTGAGATTAATAAAGTCTTATCTCTCATATCTCAACTGAATTAATGATCAAAGTTCCTGTATGTATAATTTTGACCCAGCAGATTTTCAGAAAACTCACAAGAACTTATATCTTATATTTGATAAAGTGAAAAAATGAAGAAAAAAAAAAAAAAAAATGAAAATAACCTTATGTTTTGTCCTCCACAATGTTGTAGAGGTTTTTTCTAGCTTGGGATCCTGACCAAGGTTACAAAAAGCTTTTGCAAGGTCAAAGGTGGAGGGTCAGGGTTCAATGATTAATGTCACAGCTGACAGGGTACACGACAAGGCTTTTTCAGCTGTCCCAAAATGTTCACCTCTCTGCTGGAGAGTAACTTTATGATTCATTATTATGATTACTTTAGGTTTTTAGCCAGTGGTAGCTCAGTGGTTAAGATCTGCCAATATTTCTGCCAAGTTTTTACTGCTAGGGCCCTGAGCAAGGCCTTCAACCTCAATTACTGGATAAAAGTGTCTGCTACCATATACTTTAATGTAAGTGTTAATGTAAATCTTCTAAATGATCTCAATCCAAGTAAACATAATATTTTTTTACATAAAATAACAATGGCTAATGTATAGTCATAAGAAAACATCTTACCTTAAGGGTCGATCAAAGCTTCTGTCTACAGCTGGCTGGTAAAATGACGTCTGAAACAGAAAAGAATACAATTGTGTAATCCTGGAGGTTCCATTCACTCCAAAAAAACTCTGACCAACACCAGCAAATTGTTTTTAACGCTATGTTGTGACTCGAAAATTGGAACATAAAAAAACCTGTGTGGCTCTCTCGACAAATAAAGCTAATGTTTAAAAAAGCTCAGCTTCTCTCAAAGCAGTCAAACAACAGTTACTTACAATCATTTCTAGATCAAATTAAGCTGGATACTCCTTGTGTGTATGGCTGGAGTAGAAAACCATTTTCTCCTCTACTAAACCTTCCTGGAGACTCATCTGAGGTTCTTCTTACAAGCTGCCAGATCTCTCATCTAACTTTTTTTAACCGTGCTCTAAAAGTGGACTCTGCTTGCTGTGACACAAGTTTGACACTCAATGTAAATTATAGATGCCAAATGACAGCGACCTCATGAGCGAGCTCTTAACAGGGCTGTGAAGGCCCTTCTGTAATCCGAAGCATTTCTCTGTACAGTTTTATTGCAGCCCACCAAACATAACTAAGATTGGGACCACACACTCTCTTTTCCAACAATAGAGATCCTGCATCGTAACTATTACTAACTATTTAGTGTATGTGATATACTGCTGATATCTAATAGTCTGACTCTAATAGTTTTTGTGAAAAAAAGTAGTTACTCATTACCCAAGATTCATCAGTTCACAAGGTTATATTGAACACAGTCATGGACAGTTTTGTATCTCCAATTCACCTCACTTGCATGTCTTCGAACTGTGGGAGGAAACCGGAGCTCCCGCAGGAAACCCACGCAGACACAGGGAGAACATGCAAACTCCACACAAAAAAGGACCTGGACCGCTCCACCTGGGAATTAAACCCAGGACCTTCTTGCTGTGAGGCGACAGTGCTACCCACCAAGCCACCCCCACAATAAAATACCTTGAACAATATGATGTTTACAATATATACTGACAGACATAACTGTTGTTAATGTAATTCCATTACACTCACAACAATTACATAACAGCTGATCTTAGTGTAATAACATTACCATTTGTACTCTAACACCTATTAGCTGACTTGGATTAATGAGATGGTTTGATGGTGAATGGTAGAAATGATGTGTAAATACAACACTTTGTGTAATTGTATCATATATATTTCTTCACACATTAATCTTTCACTCACTATTTACCTCATGTTGAATTTGTAGGCCGCTATCTGGGCTGTAATCTAGTCGTTTTTTAGGAGGCTTGACCCAGATGATGAAGAAACAAGGAAGAGTTGGGATGACAGAGACAGAGATGATAGGAAAAGGAAGCAGTTACCTAATTGTAAAAGAAGAATCACACGGCATGCCACTACATACCAGCACACTATTAGCACCACCTTATACAACACCAAGCACTAGTGACTACAGTTATTTCTCACACCGTTCACCAAAGCAGTAGATTATCATGCTCTTTAAATGAAATATATTATTAGCTTTATGAGCCTAATGAAATTAATATTAATGCACACAACACACAAGGCTAACATGTTGGAAAGGCTGAGCAGAACTGAACCGAGCCTCCACTAAACACTTCTGCTCATTCCAAACATTCATTCCCAGACCACAACAGTAAAGCAGCTACTGTTGACGCCCACAGCCTTCACACTGCATGTGCCAAGCTAGCAGCACCAAGCCCAACACTCACAACTACACCCACTTACCGGCCGTTCAAACTCCAGCTCTGCAAAGAACTTATACCAGGGCTCATTCTCTAAATCTAGCTCATCTGGGGTTAGGTTACTCCTCTGGATTCAGGATGGGCAAGAATGGGGAGAGGAGAGGTGGATGACAAGGAAAGCAGGAGTGAAAAGGAGAAATGGCTGAAGAAATGTATGTGTCAAAAACTGGAATGACTTTAAACAGAAAATAATCTGTAAAATATTCATTCATGAGTTTCAGTTTTTAAAAACATTCTCCCTATACAAAATACACACAAACCATTGTTCTTTGGTTATTTAATTTATAATCCAAGTTGGATAATGTATTTGAACCTCTAAGCTAATGGTTCCACTAATGGAGCAACATGGGTCATGACTTGGTTCGATCACTGCTTCCAGTCACTGTGATGAGTTTGGCACATTCCTTTCCTGTCTGTGTAGGTTTGCTTTTTGTACTCTGATATTCTCTCACCTCTCGCCCAAAAACACATAAGGTAGACTGATACTCAAAATCGCCCCTAGATGTGAGTGAGTAAGTAAATGTGTAATTGTGCTGCCTATCAATAGATTAGCATGCTGTACATTAGGTGTATCTCCACATTGTGCCCAGTATAAAGGTCTAGCCAAATCAACAACAACAATATCAGCTATTTTAAAACGCAGATAATTTATGGGTTTTTTATGACCACTAAGTAAAAATTCCTCCTTAAATCCGAGTTTCGGCCACACATCTTGTTAGTTTAAGCGGAATGTTTTGTCTATTAATCAGAGCAGACGTTTTAATAAATAAACAGTAATTCTGGTAATTCTAATGCTTTTGCCAACGTTTTCTCTGCAGCTTAAGTTACAATCGTGTCAATTTAGTCTAAATTATCATCCAAATAAGATTTTAAGCAACATTAGGATGCAGTACTGCTGCTCATCCAATAGAGAGCAGCATCAAGCCTTTATATTCCCCTATATAGCAAGATAACTCAGTTACTACAACTTAGAAATGAATCGAGTAATATTCATGCTTTAAAAAGGAAACATTACGATACTGTTGTTAATGAACCAGTTTAAATCCTTCCAGCGGATTATTATATATCTATAGACTATAAAGGATCGTATATAGTATAGACTATAAAGGATCCCCTACATAATTTCCTCTGTAATACTACACAACGTAAACTGGGCATTCGAGAATTTATCCTACGCATAAAAAATTGCTTCGCAATTTTAGGTCTAACAGTAGGCTGTTTTTTATTCATTCAACCTAAAGAACCCAATGGTTAGGCTGTGCCCCTCACCCATGGACAGCCAATCATGTCCATGCAGACACATGACCGGCCGATAGCGCAGCTACGATTCAAACCCTGAATACCCAGACCTCAGCTGTACTGGGCTAGCATACTTTACCGCTGCACCACCCAAATGCCCGTCTAAATGTAAATGTAAAAATAACAAAGCGGATATATAAAAGTAAGCTACAGACCACAGGGTAGGGGTCACATTGTCAGAGAAAGTTACAAGGTAACTGAAAACAACTGAAACTGAGTTACAGTTATAGTTATTTTAATGTGTTAGAGTACTGCAAAAACAAATCAGAGTGGACTTACTGCTTTCTCGTGATCTAGAATTGATGATTTCCCCGGCTCATAGTCAAAGATACTCCTGGGCTCGGCTCTGTATTTGCGTGTGTCTACTTTTTTGTCTGGAGGACTCCACTTATTTCTAAGAGCATGAGGGAATAAAAAATATCAGATATAAAATTGAATTCACAGATCAGTTGATAGAACTAGTGTAATTACATACTGTATATAGCATACGTATTTGGACACATGCAAAACTAAGGATGCAACAATAATAAGCCAGCATGCGTAACCTTACATCCAAGCATTCAAAATCTATAGAATCTAAAGTCAGCCCCTTCAGAGACTCACATGTCCAGCACTTTTAACAGTAAACATGTAGGTCAGATGGACATTCGTTCACAATTATGTATATTCAGCATAAAAAACAAAAGTCCTGAACTAAAATACCTTATCTATTTTAATACTTCTCCTAGATTTTGTGTTTTGTATCAGTGGGTAGATCAGTATGACACTTACACTTAAAAATTGCTGGCATTGTATGATTGGGTGGAAGAGAAAACATTCCTGTCTCCCAAGTCAAAAAGCAGATCCAATTAGCTCTCAGCTCCTGGTCCTGGATAGCTTAAGCTATAGTTTGCACTTAAACTCATAACCTTGATTTTGTTTGACATGCAGGACCAGCCATTGAAATTGTCTTGGTTTCTTTTACAACGTTCAGCATGGAAACAAAAGATGTAAATTTTTGAGAAAAAAAGGTTCCCTTTTAGAATATGAATCAGAATAGTCACAAAAAGGCTGCAAATTCTGGTGGGAATGATTAAGTGCAAGTGAGAAAGAGACAGGATCTTACATATCTGGTGTACTACTGCCACTTTGGCAGCTGTTGCGGTCATGACTCATTGGCTGAGCTGATGATGAAGATGGCAGGAACGAGCTGGGTGATCTGAATCCACAAGTGCCATTATCAGAGATGCTCTTGGTGATGGGTCTGTATGTGCTGCTCTTAGATGCAGGATGTGCCTGAGATGTATTAGATGTACTAAGCTTCTCTGATAAAAAAGATAAGGAGAAATATTATTAAATACAATTTAATTATGTGTTTAATTCACTTGCTTAAAGTCTGCAGTTTACTTTAGGTACTTACAATGACTTCCAAAGACTGATACATAGTATGCATGATTTGTAAAAAATCTTTGTATTTTTTGTATTTTTGTGCAATAGTGTGTACACCCTGATCAACGCATTATCCCTTGACTCTGCGCAAGCGGCATCAATCAGCCAGCAGAGGTCGTAATTGCACCAATTATGAGGTCCTGTCTCCCTGTGCCCCTGCCTCCTCCCCATCTCATAACAACAGCCAATCGTTGTTCATGTAGGTGCCCAGTCTGCAGGATGACGGAGCTGAGTTTCAAACCGACAAGTTCGAAATATCAGCTCTGGTGTGCTAGTGTGTGCTGGTTCTAGCTTGCACTGATGGTCATAAAAATATAAAGATATAAAATGCTGTAATGTGGCCATATCAAGCTCTATTATCATCATCTATAGGCTTACAGTATAGATTTAATTAAACATTTTATTTAAATAAAAATTATACTACATCCATAAATAGATCTTTAATTTTGAAGATCGTAATCAAATTCTTGTTAGGAGCACGTCTGGAAAACAATTTCCAAAAACCTACGATTGTTTATTGTCAGATGTAGAGAATAGTTTACATACCAGGGTTTGTACTAGGTTGAGTGGTATTACTGGAGTATTCATTTTCTGTAAAAACAGATACAGAAAATAGAAAAGATTACACAAGTGCTATAAATAGCATGAGTGGTAGCTCTAAAATAATAACACAATAACAATACAGAGCAACGTATTTTAAAGAGCATGATGAGTTAGAAGGGGAGATCAGGTGTCGTTCCTGTCCACTGAGTTTTGCCCTTTGACGTCTGTGATCCCCAGGGCAACATTCTCACTGAATCTGCTAAGGTTGCACAGTAAGCTTTCAATAATTATGCAGCTTTATTTCACACACTGCTGACTGAAGCTCTTTTACTGACACCTCTTTAAAACTCATGTCAATTCTTCTTGCTGCGCAGAACAATTCTACGCTACCAGCACATGAAATGAGCAGAGGTCCTTTATTTGCTAAGCTTTAACTTAAGCCATCCTTTATTTAACTGCCTGATGTGCTTTAATCCACAACTAATGAAAGTTATTAAAATATTTGAACCATATTGGTTGCACAGGAAACCCATTAGAACAGAACATACGGCCATTATAGACATTATACTAATGATCAGTACTGGAATAATCTCACAGTCTTAAAATAATGCATAGTGATGTCAATTCTTGTTGAGTATACTTTCCTTATGGAAATAAACACAATAAACCAACGTTTAATTTCAGAACATAACAGTTTGCCCATTGCCACCCACATACAATGCAGGTAACCAGCTAGTGATTAAGCTAATTATTAATTTAATTAATTAATTTCACTTTGAATTTATTCTTAATTTTTTATAAATATTATTTTATAATAAACAATGACTTCTTTGTTGGCTATTGGTTTAACCAGTTAATCATTAGCATTTCTATTTTACACATTTATCATTTATAAGTACAGCGGTACCTTGTAACTTGACATCCCCTAAACTAGAAATTTGTACCCTTAAACTCGACGTTTCCCTTAAACTACATGGAACGCATTAACAGGTTTCCCAAACATCCTTATGAGAAAAAAATACCTTAAAACTCAACATCTTTTAAACTCCACACCACTTTCAAAACCAATTGAGGTTGAGTTTCAAGGTACCACTGTAATATTACATGTAATTATTTTAAATATATAATCTTACCTGGTTTCTGCACCACATGAATCTGCTTAAACATGGTCTTGTACCAGTCTTTTGGCCTGTCCACAGTCTAACATAAACACACAGAAGAGTGTATTGGTGCTAATAAACAATGTCGTCGTGTCTGTGTTCAAGCTATAAAATCAGGCTTATGACCTTAATATGACCTTAATCTATGTTGAGATTAGAAATACAACACTGTTGTCAGGCTGCTCATGAATGATGACGTCAGTAGTTCCCAGTGCCCCAAGGTTACAGGAGAAAATGCAATTTACTGCTGCATCTGACCAGTCAGTCCAAATTAATCAGGCCAGCCAGGGTAAGAGACTGATTGGCAATTACATGTGGAAACACCACAGGCACTTTACATGGTATAGCTATATTATTATTATGTATATGTTATAGATGGAAGAAGACAATTATCCTTAACTTAATCAAATTAATATTAGTAACTATTACAAAAATAAATAACAACATTAAAAAAGATTGATAACCCACTGTCTAATTTGTGGCAGCACTTCTGTAAGTCCGAAATGCCGAAATGTAAATGTTTGTATAAAAATAGCTTTAATTTCATTACACAAATTTTCTTACTTGATAGTACTGTGTAAGCAGTGTGCAAATTTACCGTTTTCATAGCAGTGGGAACTCCAGACTCATCCACAGGGCCAATGCCAGAGTAAAGAGGAGTTTTGGCCCCTGTACCTCTCTTTTCATCCCCTGGAGCTTGACCAGAGCCCACCGAACCCAAGCTGGTGTAGACTGAAGCGCTGGACTTAACAGCTAGAGAAGGAAAATGGAAATGATGACTCAACAAACATGAAGCGTTCAACAGTGAACACAACAAGCGCTCCTATACTGATCAAGTTTAACATGCACAAAGCGTGTTAATACCTCACCCCTCCTCAACTGTGCCAAAATGTGATGCCTCAAAGTAACACTGGCATGAGCTTCATCACTTGTCACAATGAGATTAGAGAGATACAGAGACTCTCTGAGATACAGAGAGATTAGGGGATGGGATGATAGGCATCACATGTGCAGTGTACAGTGCTTTCAGTGATCTGGCATCTCATTACTCTGATTTATAACAGAATGTGTACATCTGCCTAGCAGAGAATGGTACAATGTAAACAAACAAGTATAAATTTAAAAGCGTAAAGAAATATGTGTATTGATTAAAAAATATATATTTTAAAAAGTATGCTGTCACTGCTCTATCCTGGTCAGGGTCGTGGTGGGTCCGATTCATTGAGCAAAAGACAGAAAACTCCCAAGAATGTTGCCAGTCCATCACAGGGCAAACACACACACACACACACACACACACACACACACACTTAAGGCAATTTTATTATCTCCAACTGGGCAGACTGCATGTCTTTGGACTTGTGGGAGGAATCTAGAGCACCCAAAGGAAACCCACAAGGACACAGGGAGAACATGCAAACTCCACACAGAAAGGACCATGGGCGCCATTCTGGGAAATCCAGACCTACTGCAACCCTGACCAGGATAAAGTGTTGCTTGAACATAAAAACGAATAGAAAAAATGCACTGAAAATGATGATGACACAGCTGGTCAGATCTCTGGGTCAGGGTCACAATGGGTCTGGTACAAACACTGGCCAAAGGGAGGGAACACACCCTGGACAGTGTGCCAATCCATCGCGGATGATGACAATAATTATTATTAGTATTGTTATTATTATTATTAGCCAGCTTAGCAACAAGTTTGAACTTACGAGTGCTCCGGCCCTGCTGCATGGCTGTGAGACTCGGGCTGAAAGAGGGAGGACGAGGATACGTAGAAGGAGAGAAGGGTCTTTGGTTGTGACTTTTTAGGCTTGTGGCCACACCTACGCTGCCGTTTACAGCCATCTGCCCCTTAGTACCGTGAGGAAAGAGAGAAAACACTGAGTTACTGAACGGACAGTATGTACAGTGTATCACAAAAGTGAGTACACCCCTCACATTTCTGCAGATATTTAAGTATATCTTTTCATGGGACAACACTGACAAAATGACACTTTGACACAATGAAAAGTAGTCTGTGTGCAGCTTATATAACAGTGTAAATTTATTCTTCCCTCAAAATAACTCAATATACAGCCATTAATGTCTAAACCACCGGCAACAAAAGTGAGTACACCCCTTAGTGAAAGTTCCTGAAGTGTCAATATTTTGTGTGGCCACCATTATTTCCCAGAACTGCCTTAACTCTCCTGGGCATGGAGTTTACCAGAGCTTCACAGGTTGCCACTGGAATGCTTTTCCACTCCTCCATGACGACATCACGGAGCTGGCGGATATTCGAGACTTTGCGCTCCTCCACCTTCCGCTTGAGGATGCCCCAAAGATGTTCTATTGGGTTTAGGTCTGGAGACATGCTTGGCCAGTCCATCACCTTTACCCTCAGCCTCTTCAATAAAGCAGTGGTCGTCTTAGAGGTGTGTTTGGGGTCATTATCATGCTGGAACACTGCCCTGCGACCCAGTTTCCAGAGGGAGGGGATCATGCTCTGCTTCAGTATTTCACAGTACATATTGGAGTTCATGTGTCCCTCAATGAAATGTAACTCCCCAACACCTGCTGCACTCATGCAGCCCCAGACCATGGCATTCCCACCACCATGCTTGACTGTAGGCATGACACACTTATCTTTGTACTCCTCACCTGATTGCCGCCACACATGCTTGAGACCATCTGAACCAAACAAATTAATCTTGGTCTCATCAGACCATAGGACATGGTTCCAGTAATCCATGTCCTTTGTTGACATGTCTTCAGCAAACTGTTTGGGGGCTTTCTTGTGTAGAGGCTTCAGAAGAGGCTTCCTTCTGAGGTGACAGCCATGCAGACCAATTTGATGTAGTGTGCGGCGTATGGTCTGAGCACTGACAGGCTGACCCCCCACCTTTTCAATTTCTGCAGCAATGCTGACAGCACTCCTGCGCCTATCTTTCAAAGACAGCGGTTGGATGTGACGCTGAGCACGTGCACTCAGCTTCTTTGGACGACCAACGCGAGGTCTGTTCTGAGTGGACCCTGCTCTTTTAAAACGCTGGATGATCTTGGCCACTGTGCTGCAGCTCAGTTTCAGGGTGTTGGCAATCTTCTTGTAGCCTTGGCCATCTTCATGTAGCACAACAATTCATCTTTTAAGATCCTCAGAGAGTTCTTTGCCATGAGGTGCCATGTTGGAACTTTCAGTGACCAGTATGAGAGAGTGTGAGAGCTGTACTACTAAATTGAACACACCTGCTCCCTATGCACACCTGAGACCTAGTAACACTAACGAGTCACATGACATTTTGGAGGAAAAATGACAAGCAGTGCTCAATTTGGACATTTAGGGGTGTAGTCTCTTAGGGGTGTACTCACTTTTGTTGCCGGTGGTTTAGACATTAATGGCTGTATATTGAGTTATTTTGAGGGAAGAATAAATTTACACTGTTATATAAGCTGCACACAGACTACTTTTCATTGTGTCAAAGTGTCATTTTGTCAGTGTTGTCCCATGAAAAGATATACTTAAATATCTGCAGAAATGTGAGGGGTGTACTCACTTTTGTGATATCACAAAAGTGAGTACACCCCTCACATTTCTGCAGATATTTAAGTATATCTTTTCATGGGACAACACTGACAAAATGACACTTTGACACAATGAAAAGTAGTCTGTGTGCAGCTTATATAACAGTGTAAATTTATTCTTGCCTCAAAATAACTCAATATACAGCCATTAATGTCTAAACCACCGGCAACAAAAGTGAGTACACCCCTTAGTGAAAGTTCCTGAAGTGTCAATATTTTGTGTGGCCACCATTATTTCCCAGAACTGCCTTAACTCTCCTGGGCATGGAGTTTACCAGAGCTTCACAGGTTGCCACTGGAATGCTTTTCCACTCCTCCATGACGACATCACGGAGCTGGCGGATATTCGAGACTTTGCGCTCCTCCACCTTCCGCTTGAGGATGCCCCAAAGATGTTCTATTGGGTTTAGGTCTGGAGACATGCTTGGCCAGTCCATCACCTTTACCCTCAGCCTCTTCAATAAAGCAGTGGTCGTCTTAGAGGTGTGTTTGGGGTCATTATCGTGTTGGAACACTGCCCTGCGACCCAGTTTCCGGAGGGAGGGGATCATGCTCTGCTTCAGTATTTCACAGTACATATTGGAGTTCATGTGTCCCTCAATGAAATGTAACTCCCCAACACCTGCTGCACTCATGCAGCCCCAGACCATGGCATTCCCACCACCATGCTTGACTGTAGGCATGACACACTTATCTTTGTACTCCTCACCTGATTGCCGCCACACATGCTTGAGACCATCTGAACCAAACAAATTAATCTTGGTCTCATCAGACCATAGGACATGGTTCCAGTAATCCATGTCCTTTGTTGACATGTCTTCAGCAAACTGTTTGCGGGCTTTCTTGTGTAGAGACTTCAGAAGAGGCTTCCTTCTGGGGTGACAGCCATGCAGACCAATTTGATGTAGTGTGCGGCGTATGGTCTGAGCACTGACAGGCTGACCCCCCACCTTTTCAATCTCTGCAGCAATGCTGACAGCACTCCTGCGCCTATCTTTCAAAGACAGCAGTTGGATATGACGCTGAGCACGTGCACTCAGCTTCTTTGGACGACCAACGTGAGGTCTGTTCTGAGTGGACCCTGCTCTTTTAAAACGCTGTATGATCTTGGCCACTGTGCTGCAGCTCAGTTTCAGGGTGTTGGCAATCTTCTTGTAGCCTTGGCCATCTTCATGTAGCGCAACAATTCGTCTTTTAAGATCCTCAGAGAGTTCTTTGCCATGAGGTGCCATGTTGGAACTTTCAGTGACCAGTATGAGAGAGTGTGAGCGCTGTACTACTAAATTGAACACACCTGCTCCCTATGCACACCCGAGACCTAGTAACACTAGCGAGTCACATGACATTTTGGAGGGAAAATGACAAGCAGTGCTCAATTTGGACATTTAGGGGTGTAGTCTCTTAGGGGTGTACTCACTTTTGTTGCCAGTGGTTTAGACATTAATGGCTGTATATTGAGTTATTTTGAGGGAAGAATAAATTTACACTGTTATATAAGCTGCACACAGACTACTTTTCATTGTGTCAAAGTGTCATTTTGTCAGTGTTGTCCCATGAAAAGATATACTTAAATATCTGCAGAAATGTGAGGGGTGTACTCACTTTTGTGATACACTGTATGTATGATAAAGGCATTACTACAGTGTAGTGACTCATGGGCTCTATTTTCATAATCAGAATGCAAGTCTATCATAGAAGTATAATGCTGTGGCACTGGTGTGAGTGTGGGGAACATGTTCTTTCATGGCTATCAGTGCATAACTATGTGCAGAGCACTGATATAGTTGTAGTGGGTTAGAATTAACACATTATCAAGTGGTGTGGTTAAGTGGACCTAATATTAAATTAAATCAGCTTTTACATTCACACACACACACACACAAATAAATGCTCAGCACAGTAATTTCATTAAACCATGTTTTTTCTATTTTATTTATGCATTTTCTCCCTTTTAGTCTTCCGCTGCTGGGGATCCCGATTGTGTCTGAGGAAGGTATATTTGCCTGCTCCACGCCCCTTCCGAAAAGTGCACAGTCCCTCAACCCCTTCTTTTTCGCCCGTGCTTTGGTGGATTCACACATGAGACTTTTTCCATCTCTACACAGTCGCATCAGTCTGCTAACCTGGGTCCTTGCACAGCGATTAAAGACCCCACCCACTTATTCCGGCCTTTTCCCACCCAGTAAACTCTGTGGCCAATTTTGTCTACTGCAGGCATGGCCCACTGTGCCCGCTAGATGGCGCCTAGCCACCTGGGCACCCTTAAAAAATGATTTTTAATATTTTATTTATACTTATCTACTTACAGATTTAACATTAATATTTTAAGTCTAAAAGAACTGAATGGTCGTCAACTCAGAGTATCTGTTAATACCTAATATTTATTTAGTTTGGACAACCTTAAAGTAAGTAAGGATACTCTGAACAATCCACTCAACCACATCAAATGTGATATTTAATGCAGCGGACCGACTGTAAAACTTTGCATGGAACATAAAGGACGTCCCAATCCAATATTACAAAATATGTAAATTAGAGTCAATACTGATCTGAAATGCTAATGTGTATCGTTTCAGGACATTTCTAACATCATGTGCTATTCTTACAACACAAATACTATAAAAACTATATTGGGACACATTGTGTTCATGTACAAGAAGTGTGTACATGATTCTGGTGGGCAGTGGGTGGATATGGGAGTCCGTTTTGGCCAAAAAAGGGTTGGAAATGCCACTGAGCAGATGTTTCAATGTTGCTTCACTCACTGTTGCTCCCTGTTGCTCCACTCCACCCACACCAACAGTAGTTACTGTCAATTTAAGTGAAAAAAATATGCTACAGAATTGTTATAACAAATTATATTTGTGTCTACATGAAAATAGAGCCCAATGCTAAACAATGACATTAAAAGATCAAAGAAATGCTAATCCCTGTGAAGTGACCAATGACATTAGTAGATGAACTGACAAAGCACAACAAGTTATATCAACAGCAGTAGGAAACATGGTCGGAAAAACACCACAGATAATAAGATAAAGACAATAGCTGAAGACAACAAGTAATAATGGTTAATGATTTTAAGGCTGTAATTAGGAAAACCATCATGCACAAAGAACAGTCAGTAAATGCTCAGAATCCAGAGAGGAAGTGAGGTGTGGCATGCTATTGTTACAGTGATTTCCCACGCACAACAGCATTGTTTGATCACAACTGCAACGTCACAGTGATCTCATCCTCCAGCAAAACCCAATATCCCATTACAAAGATAGAGTATCACCAAAGGAATCCCAAACTGGAGGCCAACTATGCAATTAAAAGAAGCTAGAGGGCAAAAGCACCAGGGATCGCAAACGCAAATGTGCGTCAGATACTAGGATATTACTCCACATTCCAGAGGATGCAGGCGGTAAAGGCAGTCAATGCGAATCGCTGGGTGCTTGGTGTCTGTGGATTAAGCCTTTGAATTCTGAATACAAGAGGGCATGAGAGGATGAATAGGGAGAGCGAAAAAGCAGTGGATAGAGGGAGGGCTCAAAGCAATCAAACAGAATGCTAAATAGAAAGGGCAAAGAGAAAGGGTGGGAAAAGTGCAGTACAAAAATAGATGACAGAAGATAGAATAAAGGAAATATTTGGCAATAAATTATGGTTTACAATTAAGTCCTAGTCACACTAGTTTTAGTTTTTTAGTTTTTGCACAACTGAAAGAAAATGCAAAACAGATTTCAAAGGAATATTTGGCACCAAACGGATGGTGTATAAATAATCCTTTCAATTAAGAAATTACTTTCTGCTGTTTAAAGTAGCTAATTTTTTAACCTAGTGGGTAAAGCTTTGGGCTGTCAATTGAAAGGTTGTGGGCTCGAATCCTGGCTCTGCCATGCAACCACTGTTGGGCCCTTGAGCAAGGTCCTTAACCCTCTCAGCTTCAGAGGCACCATACAATGGCTGACAAACATCTGATTGAACTTTGACCCAGTTTGCCGCTGACCTTTTCAAGCGCTTCCAATGGGACGAACTGTTTGATATGGCGTAGTAAAAGCTTAATGTGACTTAATGTATTAAAACAACAACTGAGGAATTTAAATAGTAGGAAAAACAAATAAGCAGTAATAATTAAAAGAAGTTTAGTGTTCCTATGTCGTTCTTTTAGTACATTAAGCCACGTTAAGATTTTTTAACAATAAACATTTTAGACTCTCTCGGAAAAGCTGATTCTCACAATTTCTCAGAACCCCGAGCTATAACACAAGTTTAAAAGTGAAACAGTGAGAAAAATACAGATAAACATAGATATATGTGGATGCTTTCATTGTGGATTTAATGGTTACTCTACACTAATGCATATTCGTGTCGTGGTGCACTTGATGGCGTTTTACCGCACTGCTCAAGCCAAGCACTGAACAAAGCGGTGATTTGCGCCGAGGTTCGCCGCTTCTTATATGAATGTGCCCTTAGTCTTTTAGTTTCAAAAGTAAAAATCAAAACATGATCAGTATACTGGGTATCATTTGTTTCTACAAACTGCCGCTGTACCAATGTACTGTGACACAACAGTGGCTCACTACTAACGTCCTACTGTAGTAAATGTAAACACATTAGTAGCGCAGAGTAAATCCAATATACTTCGGTATAAACATGAAAAGGAAGTGTAGTGTTGTCTGGATTATAACTATTTTACACATGGATGCAAATTTCTAGAGTGACTGTGGCTTTATGTTCAAGACCTTTAAATGAATAAAATCATTAAAGCAGAAACCAAAATGAGTAAAGGAAGAAACGAATCATGTGGAAAGTATAAAGAAAAAAAGGGAGGAAGGACATGATTAAAGTAGTCCAGGGGCCGGTGGATAGTTACATTAACAGTATTAGCTGCAGGGACGTGTAGCACCGTGTTGTTAATGGCAGAGCTCAGGTGGTTGAAGGTGGGTGAGGGGGTTTCAGAACGACCCTCTGGGTCTAGTGCTCTTAGCTCTTCCAGCATGACCGTAGAAGATTCGCTCTGAGCACGGGAGGAGCAGCGACTTGGATCCTTGCTAGGCAAGTTATGCCTAAGGGAAAGAGAACGTGGACGGAGGTCGTCTGGGTAGGCCTAACATAGAGGAAAGTAGGATGTGAGCTTCAGAGGATGAAACAGTGGAGAAAATTGATAAAGTGATGTATATGATTGCTGTGGAATTTAGGTGTTTTACTAAAAAAGTAGAAGCTGGATGTTTGATAAACTGAACTCTGAACTGCAGGCCAATGATTATTACAGCTGCAGGGAAAATTCTGTAAAAAAAACTGTTTTGGAATAGCAGTTTGGCTCAATTATTTATATAATGTGGGCTCAATTTATTCCATAATAACTGAAAAGCACATTCTGCCAGAATTAATATCTGTAAAAATACTGATTTATAACCTACTGTCTAGGCTGTAAAAAGTTACACAGGACACATCTGGGCTAAAAAAATTTCCATTTATTAAACAAGACTGCTCTACAAAAAAGCAGAGAGTCTAAATCTGCTGCTAATCTGAACCATGTACAAAACAATACATGACATCCTACAAAGATCACACTAAAAGTTACTGAAAGAACACTTTGCAGTAAACCTCTGTATTTTGTTTTTGCAAATG
The DNA here is from genome assembly GCF_030014385.1 of Trichomycterus rosablanca. Taxonomy (NCBI): domain Eukaryota; kingdom Metazoa; phylum Chordata; class Actinopteri; order Siluriformes; family Trichomycteridae; genus Trichomycterus; species Trichomycterus rosablanca. The sequence continues at coordinate 7,299,520 of NC_085995.1, forward strand.
ATCACGTGTGTATCACAATATTTAAGAGACTGTTCAAAGACGAGGCCAAACTATTTGGCAGTAATACACAACACTATGTTTGAAGAACAATAGGCGCTGCACACTAACACCAAAACTTTATTCATCATTATTTATCTGTAAAACATGGTGGAGGAAGCATCATGTTCAAACTGATCATACTTATGAAGAAAACTCACTCACTCACTCACTTTCTTAACCGCTTATCCAATTAGGGTCGTGGGGGGGTGCCGGAGCCTATTCCAGCTTTTCAATGGGCACAAGGCACACAGTAACACCCTGGATGGGGCACCAGTCCATCACAGGGCAGACACACACACACACACAAACCGGAGTTCCAGGAGTAAACCAACGCAGACACGAGGAGAACATGCGAACTTCGCGCAGAAATGAACCGGACCGCCCTGCCTGGGGATCAAACCCAGGACCTTCTTGCTGTGAGGCGACAGTGCTACCCACTGAGCCACCATGCCACCATGAAGAAAACTATAAATTGTAAAAAAAAAAAAAAATATTATAAATATTATAAATGCTATTAAATAGCATTCAGGAATAACAGGGTATTTTATCCATTACTGTTTGTTTGTATTTAGTTTAGGCAGAATGTGCTTGTCTATTATTATTAAAAAACTATACATTAATAAATATAATGAATGCAATATGAAGACTATATGAATTATGGGAAATGCTATAAAGCTGCAAAATTATTAGTTAAAAAAAGAAAATTCCGCCAAGCATAAACTGAGTAAGCATAGACTGGTTGTTATTTTATTAATGGAACTGAGACTATGAATATAAACTTGTATACCACTTGTTGATCTGCAGGGGGCAGTGAAGAGTGAAAGAATGTTCTGGTATCCTGAGGGTCCCATCGTCTGCGTGGAGAGGGGAGGGTAGCAGACAGAGCCGGGGTGTATCTGGCTTCTGTCTGATGGCGTGGATTAACGTAAATATACAAGGAGGCTATGTGTCTCTCAGGCTGACTAGCTGTGGCAGGTGATTTAGAGTGATTTAGGGACCATGAGTGGATGCTAGGTTCCTCTAGGGCAGTAATGCTGGGTAAACTGTTATATCTGAGAAGATGGGTAGACTCAGTGATGCTGGGACGAGAGCCGGATCTGGGGATGAGTTTCTGTGAGCTATGCTCTGAGCGTGCAGACGTCATTCCCCTGGAGAACATGCTGTGTGTTATAACCTGAGGGTCATGATGGCAGTGTGTGGGGTAATTAGCGAGGCTAATAAGTCCTGGATTATAGTCAGCAGGGTGCAGCTGAGAGCTCTTTCTGTGAGTCTGTATGACCGTGAACACACATGCAAACATGCAAAAAGAAACAGCAAAGAAACAAAATTACATTAGGAGCCGAACACACATTCACAAAAAAAAATTCTGTATAATTATTGCAGTATAAAAGTACAACAAAAGTTCTAACTGTTAGTCATTCAATTATATTAATTATAGCATTTGGTTTTCCAAGACTAGTGATTTTGTCCACAGAATAAAGATATTTTTAAAGAATCACTGTTATATCTACTACTGAGAAGATGCAGAATCTATCAGAAATGTCATGTAGGACATAAAACTCAGTTTTAGCAGGTACAGTGGACACCACACAGCTCCATGGTGCTGGGAGCCTGAGTTTAAACCTAAGCTGCGTCCAAAATTGCATACTTTTATACTTAACAGTAAGTGAAAGCAGTACGCGAGAGCGGGTAGTGTGTCCAAATATGTAGTATTCATTAAACAGTATGTGAAAAGTACCCGGATGACCTACTGCATGGGCAAACACAGCACACTACGGTCCGATAATCTATCCCATAATTTAACTGGAGCTGATAGATGGCGGAAAGTGGAGAGTCTGGTGTTTACAAGTATAAGTAAGACAAAAATTAGGTAGAATGTTATGATTGCGTACAATCCTGAGTAACGTTATCAGTAGCTTTGTGGAGAATTACAGAAATAATTTTCTCTGATTTTAAAACTGTGGTGATGTGACGTCATGCATTACGTGACGTTGGTAAGACGGTGGGCGTAGTATGTTTGAGATTGTTTGCATACTGCACACTTGCGTACTGAAAGAGTGTGCTGCTTTACCGGCCGAGCAGTGTCTTAAATTTAGTAACATACTGTTTAGGTAAGTGATTTTGGACGCAGCCCTTGTCTTTGTTCACTATCTGTGAGCAGTGTGACATGTTTAATTTTCTCCTACATTTTAAAAGCTTGCCAATAGATGGATTGGCTATGTAAACTGCTCCTAGGTATGAGTGTGCAGACCCATGCAGTGAATTGGTGCCCTTTTCATTCATTTATTTATTCATTCACTGTCTGTTTTATCACTACTTTATTCTATTCAGGGTTGCAGAGGGTCCAATTCATTGGGCAGGTCGCCAGTCCATCACAGTGAGTAATTTATCCTTGTTTATTTTAAGAACATGACAAATAACACTTTTGCTAAAAAGCAAAAACAAATAGTACTTAATCCTTTCAATGCTCAAAAATGACCTGCCTACCACACACTAAAAATAAATAGTTCAATTTCTCTTCCATGGAAAATCATGGTCATGGATAAATCAGTGCTGCTACAACCTATTAGTCAAACCATAATTAGTCAAAAACGTTTGTGATAACCTGAGGCAGTGTTACATGTCCCAGTGCTTTTCTGTATTGTAGCCATAGATTGAAGGCCTATTTCCAAAAAAATGACTGTAAATCTATTTTTTTTTCCGAATATAAATCCATATGCTCTAATTAATCCATATTTCTTATTAATGAATCAAAATGCATTAAAAAATTATTACTTTCCTCTAATTTCACAATCCCTCTCTCCTCTCATGCAACTGTGTCAAGGGCACTAAGCATGCACAAATAGCTCTAGTGTAAACAGTAATTAATAGCAGTATAAAATTAGTCCCACGTTAGGATCAAGTCAGGACATGTTTGGTACCACTGACCAGCAGAGCACAATAAATAGTGACGCAGGTCTACAACATTTTCACAAGCATGTCCTGAGGAAGGGAAAAACTTCCTGAGAGAACACGAAGAAAAAACTCGACCTACCAGAGTGGGTGATTTCTTTTCCTGCAGGTTGGGCCTAACACTCCTGTATCCTTTAGCTGCCAAAGAGGAAGTGGCTGTGTTGCCGTTGCTTAGAGCATCGCCAGTGCCGTAATGCCGCCACACATCTAGAACGATTCACAAAAAAGTATAATAGCATTAATATGATTCATTACTCAACTTTTTCATGTGTTTTATACTAATAACTCTTGTTATTATAACCAAATAGCAAAATGACACCTTCTGGTAGGTTTGTTACATCACATTATAGAACATGACTGGACATGGCCTGGGAACATATTTGAGGTCTGGCACTGATGTTTGGCAATAAGGTATTTGTTTGCATACCAGCTGATTCGAGGAAGAGCTATGTTAAGTGCAGGTCAGTTACGTTTTTCCCAACCACCCCCCACAAACTATTTTTTACAAACCCAGTTTATGCATGGAAGCACTGTGAGCACAAGATAAGAAACCCAGTACAAACCATCAAATAATAGTAATAAGTTGCAATTATAGAAAAATTTTTATTCGAAACATTTGTATCTAACACATGTTTATATATCTTTTACATATATATGTAATTAATATAGTGATATAGGAATAATATATTATTCCTCACCAGAATTTAGGTTTTAAACATGTGTTTATTAACACTTACAAATACATACTTTTATCAATATTTACAAAGTCAAAGGATGTGTGTACCTTTTGTTTTGTTGATATTTAGACATTTCCAATCCCTCTTAAACCTAAACCTCTAATGTTTCAGTGGCGGTGGGCTGGTGCAACATACTGCTGCAACACCCGATAACCATTTAATACTGTATGTAAATATGAAGTAAAAATATGTACTGAAGGTACACTTAATAAAAATAATATAGTTAAAAATGCATTATTAACTGCCCATATAAAAGTGACAACTTGGTTTCTTCACTGTAAATACGACCAATATGACCAATAAAATGCCATCTGAATTCTCACTAAATGTTCAAGAAAATCTGAATGTAACATCCATAACAAGCAAAATGAACCTTTTTGATTAATATGTACATTTAAAATGTATTTTGTTTAAATTTTTAAAACAAAAACAGTTTTTTTTACAGCCAGGCTTACCTGGATCTGTCAGTGAAGATTCTGTGCCTAGACAGAAAAACAGAAAATAGAAAAATCTTGTCAGTTTGGCTTTTTTTCAGTACAAGAAATGAAACTCTACAGCAGCAGTAAAGATGGCTAATAATGTGTGACACTCTGCTGTGTATACCACTGTACAGCTCAATAATATGATTACTACTTGTATTCCATACCACTGCTCAGCACTCACAGCTAAACAACATGTTACACCAAGAGCAAAGCAAGCTTTCCACTCTCATACAGACGACTGTAAATTTTAGTGGTCTTATATAATTATTACAGGTCATTGTATGGTAGGATTTCGATAAAATATTGGCTGAATTATGTCAGACTGTGTATTATTAGTTCACAGTATTAAGATTTATGGAAGGATGGATACACAATGAGAGAATAATTTTGCATAAAAGTTAAATGTTATTTCTTGAAAAAAAAAAAACATGCAAAAAATAGGCTGTTTAATAACTATAGTGAACACTGAATTCAGTATATTAAATTACCATTTGATTGGACATAAACATGTGCAGAAATTCAATTTTTTTTACCCTGACAGAGGCCACTTATCATCAGTCTTTGTTTACAACGGCATAATATTGGGCACTAGTAAGCACATCACATATTCCAAGTCTGGTAATGTTCATTCATGACCAAATATTTTTATGAACTGAAATTTTTGTCTGCAGCAATAAAATCAAGTAAAATTGTGTACTGTGTAGAACATAAATTAAATTTACATGTGCTTACATTTATTTACAATTATTTATGTAATAAACAATGATTATGAATAATTGTTAATAAACACTTATTTATGTGTAGTCATTAAAATGTTGCAAGTAGTGCACATAATCTTTCAGTATTTGTTGGACATACTGTAGACATATACTTATTAAAGTAATAAACTCATTAAAGTTGTAATATTTTATAAATTAACCAATTAATGAATAAATAAGAAAAACAACATTGATATCTGCCTTTTACATGCAATGTGCCGTTGGCCCCATACGTGCTGCTAGATACAGAACAATCCTGTCATATTGTCTGATTTCACTAACGCTTCAGTCTCAGCATCATAGGTGTTTGGCTGGTGCAGCGGTGAGATACAGTAACCCACTACAGCTGAGATCCTCGGTTCGAATTTCAGTGGTGCTATTGTCTGGTTGGGCATCTACACAGACATGATTGGCTATGTCTAAGGAGTGCTGGCAGAAACAGCCTAGATTTTGCAAGGTGCATTTGTGCTTCAGTGTGCTCTCAGTGCCAGTTCCAAGCCCAGATAAAAAAAGGAGGGTTGCGTCAGCAAGGGCATCCGAAACTGATGCTCTGCGTCCGAGTCTGAAATTTAGTTTACCTTGTTTATAACCACAGCAGTAACATTTAGTGTTAAGTGCTTAACTTAATAACTCTGCTTAACACAGAGCCACTGAGAGTGCACAGCCAGAGCTCTTCTCTTACTCCCGCCTGCAGAATAATTAAACAATGACGACTGTGTGTGAGGTCATAGTGCATAAAGCCATTCAGACAAAAGGGTCACCCCCAGATGAATCCGGGCTGTAAAGCCAGAGGAAAAAGCAACCAAGTGTACAATTGTTGCCATGGAAGTGTACAAATATGGCAATGATTCAGTTCTGATGAAAAGTTCCACGTTCCAGTTCCATTTTAAGTAATGGAGAGAAATAGCTGAAGCTTCGGAAACCAAAATAATATGTTAGAGAGTGAGTGCTGTTAGAGAGAGACAGACAGAGAAAGAGAGACAGGAGGCAGTAGTGAATGATGCTTAGGCAGTGGAGAGGAATTCCTGTCTGCACTGACTGATTAAACATCTCTGCCTGAGGATGTAAAGAAAAAAAGAAGCCATTAACTATATTAGACAAGTTAAATAATCATTGAGCAGTTATTTAGTCGTGACTATATTAACCTTCTCCGATTTTATTATTAACTTTTGCCTCTTTTCTGGTTAAGAAACTGTAAAATTCTTTAAGGTAATAATTGAGCCTATAAACAAAGTAAAGGCAGTGAAGTGTTACAGGTCCAGTGTTTTAAAGAATGTTCACGTCCTCTTCTGTTTAAATTGTCTTTATATCCCAGTGCTGTTTGTATAATAAAAATAAGACTCGATGATATATTAACGTTTTCCTTTTATTTAATTTGTGCCATTAATAAACTTTATTTAGTTTATTATCCATTATCCACAAAATCTGCTCTGATTACTACACTGAGTAACATATTAGCTGAACATTTTGTCATGACACTGACATAAAAATGTCATTGAAGCTGTCAAAAGCAGTAACAACAGATGTCAGGTATTATAACAATGTTATGTGACCAGCAACAGTTATTGTCATGACAAGTCTCATTAATACTTTATGTCATGATATTTTCTTGGCCTACGACACACGGTTAAGAAAACACAAGGGGTGCCATGACGAGTCTCAGTACTGGTAATATTACACCATTATGTGGGGGTAATGTAACCTGAGGCAGGTACAGAGCACCTGTACACTCAGAAAACTCTGGATTTTACTGGGTTAGAGTGAGTGAAAGCATGATGCAAGCTTGTCCTCCACTGTATGTGAGAAGTGTAGCATACACACCCCGTACACATGGCCAAAGCACATACATCAAACATGTTTTAGCAAGCTTGGCAATCCAGTGTTGGTATCGACCAACCAACCAAAAGCCGGTGCTGTCAAAATCAATTTACATTAGAGATGTAACAATGCACCACAAGACAGTTAAAAATCTATTCACATGTGGCATGATTCAAATCAGTTGACATGTACAATGAATCGATATTCACTTTAAACAGCAGTGGGCACTGGCGCTATTCACCTCGCCTGGTTGACATCACCACACGGAGTTGCCAAGTTTGGAGTTTTCCAGCCAAATTTATTTATGTAAGGATACTTTCTTTATTTGTATAATTCATTTATTTATATAATGTGGGGTTTGTTTTAAAATTTCATTTCAGTTTTTATTTTACACAAAAAGGAAAATGTGCAGCATTGTTTTGCATAGTTTGTACCTACCTTAGAAATAAAAGGGCATTCATTATTTAGATAATAATTTGTCATAGTTTGTCTTCAATTTCATTTTGTTTAAAAAAAATGGGGGGGGAAATCGTATCTTGAACCCAGTATCATGAATCGCATCGCATTGTGGGTAGAGTGTATCGTTACATCCCTAATGTATTTCCCCCATGGGGATCAATAAAGAAATCTTATGTACATGCAAAGCTTTCATTTTGCCTGCAAGCTCATTGATTATTTCCAGAGGCATCAAGAGAAGTAACTGATATTATAGATTGTATATTTAATTTAGTTTTAGACATTAAGTTCTAGGGACAAACCAAAACCCTGATTTGCAATGCCTTACATAAAAAGTGGACAGTTGTGTTTCTAATTCAATAGACTGTGCTTAATAAAGCAATAAGCGAGAGGCCGTGCATTACTGTGATTTTAGCACGGGGATGACGTTTTTGGCACGACGCGAAGCGGAGTGCCTAAAACTTCTTTCCCCGTGCTAAAATCATAACAGTAATGCACGGTCTCGAGTGGCTTATTGCTTTTATAAAACGGCGGTCAACATAAAATATAATAAATACAACAATGTTTAATTCATAAATGTATTTATTGTGTATAAACTTACAATAAAGCATTCTTCCGCGACGCAAAATAGTTCGATTAACAGTGTTGCTAGGCAACATGAGGGCGAAAATAACATAAATTTTTTCTATTCAGTGGCGTATTAATATGGAATGATGTGAGGTGGTCCTAGGTAGGGCTGGGTATCGCCACCAATTTCCTGGATCGATTCGATTCCGATTCACCAGGTCCCGATTCGATTCGATCTTCGATCTTCGATTTTCGATTTTCGATTCGATTTTCGATCCAATTTCGATTCAACACATTTAGGCATATTTGAGTTACATTAACAGGTTTTGTTTACATATGTACAGATGTTCAGAGAACGAATGTGATAATTGTACAAAGAACACTCATTATTAAAAATATTTGTGTATTTTGTTTACATAAATAATTAATCCAAAACAGAAAACAGTAACATTCAACAGCCAGGTGTATGTTTACATTACATTTACAATGTTGTAGCATGTCAGACAAATGAAATAATAATAAAAAATGAATGTTACTGTTTTCTTCCATTTGTCTGACATGCTACAACATTGTAAATGTAATGTAAACATACACCTGGCTGTTGTACAGCTTATGCCAAGTTTACACTACACGACACTCTGATTAACACGTGGTCACTGTAATGTTCACACTACACGACTGATCGGCGATGGGGAGTTTTACACTACACCATCCATCACCAGGGGGAATCACAGGCGAGCTTCTCTGGTCTCCAAAACTACGTTTTGTCACGAAAACACACGTGAGAAGTGATGAAAGGTTTAATGATACCACGTCCAAACATGCACATCAACAAGTAGCGAGCAATCAAAGTTTGTGCGCTGATGAAATAAATGAATCTGAGTGGATTTGGCAACACGAGCAGCATGGATCGTTCTGTAGTGAGTTGGAGGTTAATAAATATTTTGTTTTGTAGAGAACGATCTCGCGTGTGCTGATGTATTCTGATAGAAACTATATTGCGCTCCACCACCTGTTTCCAACCTCTCCCCTGTGTTTCCCCTCGCTGTTTCTCACATTGATTGAGAGCCGAGTTTTGATCGCAGAGCGAACACCGAGTTCCTCCCGAATCCAGAGCCGAGCGAAAATCAGTGCAAAAAGTTGTGTAGTGGTCATAACTTGAGCTTCTGTCATGCTAAACTGATGTGCAGGTCAGATCTCGTTGCATGAAAAAACAGTGGCTGGTCACGCGAAATTAAAGGGGGTAACAATAGTAATAGATTTCCGTGTGCACCGTAAAAAGGGGCGTATTTAAAAAATCGATCTCGCATTTACATCAATCGATATCGGATCGTTCAAATAAAGATCGATTAAAATCGAAAAATCGATTTTATAAACCCACCCCTAGTCCTAGGTGTGCGTTTATCGGGGATTTTACAACGGCTTCGAACGCGGCTCAGCCAATCAGATTTTAGGACCGGAACTATCCGTTTTATAAAATAATTTATTGTACATGTACAAGTGGAAAACCATTTTTTTCCCCATCTTTTACTCCAAACTATGTGCTGTTTTTGATTTTGTTGTAAACTGGGAAAAACTTAAATGTCTATACAATAAATAACACCTCTAAAAGTAATTATTTATATAGTGTTGTGAAACAGCACATTCAAAAGCTTTTCTGACTTCATTCCAAACTCCATCCTTTGTGCTACATACTGGGTCACTACACTATTGGTGGGGCAATCATTAAAAGTACTATTCAGTATATAAGTGCATTTTTGGCCATGCGAGGCTGTTATCTTTGGTGAATGTATAAAACATATTTCTTTAAAACTTAAGCAGGAGGAAAACAAACACGTGGTAAAAAAGCAGACCTGTAGTTCAGATCATTAAGCTGAATTGGCCAAATTACATATTCATTCAAGCAGATGTGCAAAACATGTTATTTTGATTATTTGAAAGATGCAATTAGCACTGACAGATTTTTGCAGGTACTTAGCAGAAAGGTGCTAAGTTATTGCTGTGTGTCTGAGAAACGCATGAATACACACTGCAGATTATGTAACTGGACTAAACACTCTCTTAGTCAGCCACACTGCCCACCCTGAAATAATCTTAATACTGCATAAAAAACAATAACCCAAGAAGTTCTATTTCATTGAAATGTTTGCTTTGTTGTAGTTTATTAAAATGTAGTTTTGTAGGTTTGTAATGACTAGATGTTGCTTATGATCAGATGTCCAAATAAGCTGTCCAAATAATTTTGGCTATATTTGTGTATTTAGCAGACCTAAATATTATGACAAATATCCTGTAGTGTAAAAATGTATCCTGAGTTTTGCCATATTGACTACTTCTTTTACAAGAATGCAATAATCGTATTAGCTCCCAGTCATTGTTTCATTAACATTTATCACTGATGACATAAAAACATCTATGAAAATTTTGCCCTTGCTGGCAAAAACTCAAAAACATTAAAGACTCTCTCACACAACTCATCAGAGGTAGGAGCAGCATAAATCAAGCTGTGTCGTAGGACATCGAGCTAATGAATCTCTGAGACAATGGTTTTCAAGAGCCAAGGTGGGGTGCTAACAGTGCTAGACAGTGCATGATAGTGTCTTCCTGCCTCATTCTCAGGCCTGTCTCTGTCTTTCAGGAAGGGCAGGGCGCTGTGATGCCAAGAGACTTTGGCAGTGTCCATTAAAACCGGGGTTCTTTTATAAAGACGGCACACTAACAGGAACTCGGAACTCCCACTGCAGAGCACTTCCTAGAAACCCTGAGCTGAATGCACAATCACATGCTACAAAAACAAATCTCTGAGAGACTGCATGGTCACATGGGTGGCTGAGAAATGAGAATTTCTTTCCTCAGTTCAGTGGAATTTTTTCTGGACTCAAATGTCATCCAATAAAATCAAAGAAATGAATAGTAATAATGAGTATGAAATTGCTTAGTTACTTAGGCATAATTTTTACCAACCACTTCACATTGATCAGAGTCAGATTATTTTGCTACTGAACAGTGAACATTTGAGGACCCTACTAAATACATGTAATAAATAAATAAGTAAATAAATGTAAAGTACTTAAGTAAAGAAATTTTACAGACTACATAAACTGAATAATAGAATGAATGGAAGCTACAACACACAGAGTATAATTCCGTTATAGCTGAATGTAAACCTAGAACATTCAGCAACGGTGCGAGACTGTCTCGATTACAAAAATAATCGTGCATGTTTTGACACACCCCCTCTATGTGTTCACAAAATTGGTTGGGAGTTTTTTTAAACTCAGTTACCCGAGTAGTGTTTTTAGCTGCTTTAGACTTCGACATACCCCTACCACCATAATGTTGTACACACTCACATACTGTACATACTTATGCACAACTTATGCACATAATCAAAGGTGTGATGATGACATTTATTAACACAGTGTCCTGTGTACAGGGATATAACATGTTGTGTTAGTCTACATTACATATTTTGACTGACATACATCATAAAGAGTGATCAATCTGTCACATCTGATCTGATACCAACGTTTTCCAGGACATTCCAAATCTTGCTGTGATCTTTAGAATCGCATCGGCTTACAATGTTCACTTTTAAAAGGAAAGTTTCATCTCACCTGCATTCATGTTGAAGATATCTTCCTTTAGTGTGGTCTTAAAATCATGCAGTCCTGCAAAACGATGAAAAAAATCCATTAGCAGTGCTGTTACAAAAAATAAATAAACATGGCGCATGCCAGGCTGACTTCCATGTGGACTGAAGGAGCTGATGGCTGGATTTTGTTTTGTTGGAACTCCATGAGTCTCTAAGTTTCATGACTGTGCAGTACAGGGCAGCAAGACCTTGTACCATCTGACTGACTGCCCAATCCTTCATAGAGCTGGACAGCCACCCAAAGACACACACACACACATGTAAACAGAGAGCAAAACTCACCCATTAGCTCTTTGTGGGTTACACATTAACTGACTGAATACCTCAAAAATATGCCGCAGCCACACAAGCTGTGCTGAAACATCAACAAATTTGACACCAGTTTGACGCGGTTTGACCTCGAATCAATTTTCACAGCTCTTGTGACCCTGTTCCTAAAATACCCAGTTTATTTCGGTGTGAGCCGAATATTTCTAGGAGGCTCTGTGTAGGGAACTCATTTCATTACGTTATTATATTACCTAACCCTCCACCGAACACAGAGATATGAGGTATATGTAATTGTCATCTGTGCGCCGTAATGTGCACGCGTGCCACTCATTTAAGCTGCTGGATGCATGCCCAACACCTCACTACAGGCACCTCTACAACCTGGCATGCGTACAGACAAGACTATTTACAAAACAGCACAGCAGACTTTAGCAGTGAGGTCAGATTATACTCAACAGAATCACAAATGCATGATCTACTGACCCTTCCCAGCACTGACCTTTTAATAGATAAGGCTATGATTTAGATAAGGCCAGATAGCAAGATGGTATAAAAATACAAACCATACTACTTCGTGATCTCATGCAAGTCTCGGGTTAAAGAGAAGTAACAAATCTATTTTCACTCTTAATAAAATATGGCACCATATCATATTTTCTCCTGCTGTGTCCCATTAAAAGAGACCCTAAGTGTCAAACCCAAAACAAATCTCTGTCCAGCATGGCCCATAAATCGGAGGTAAAAAAACACAGGTGACACATTTGCCTGTGACACCGCCGGACATGAGGTAAATCACAAGTAGTAACAGCCTGTCAGCAATAAATGAATAGGAGATTACGGAGTTGAATTTCAACAGGCCAGACTAGTGGCGACAGAACAGCTGGGATGGGAGCTGGACAGCCACCCAAGAATACACATGCCTTACTGGTACTCAACTGCCTGCCCAGGGCTTCTTTTAAACATGCGTGGGAACATCGTGTAAGACACAAAATGTGCAAGAAATCTGGGGATTAAATAGACTTTAACTTTTATGTTAAATGGAAATGCACATGCAGGACGACAAAAGAGGATAAAACTGTCACATGTGATGAGTGACCTACCAGCACTAGGACCTATTGAGACAATCTCATCATTTTCTGATCTTGGTTGTTTGAGCTGTCCATAATCAATTAATTAATTATCTAATTATCATTTCGTTTGAATGGTTGATTGCCATTGTGATATCCTGCAAAACGTATTCATGGAAAACACTGAACACGATGTTAAATGGTTTGTTAAAAAATACATCAATTATTGCATCAAACCCACTGACAGTTCTGCGATTATTTATTTATTTATTTTAACTTCACATTTTACACACTTTGGTTACATTCATGACAGGACAGGTAGTTACACAAGATTTATCAGCTTAAGTCTTTAGTATCAAACACAGTCATGGACAATTTTGTATCTCCAGTTCACCTAACTTGAATGTCTTTGGACAGTGGGAGGAAACCGGAGCTCCCAGAGGAAACCCATGCAGACCCAGAGGAAAACATGCAAACTCTACACAGAAAAGGACCTGGACCGCTCCACCTAGGAATCAAACCTAGGACCGTCTCGCTGTTAGGCGACAGTGCTACCCACCGAGGCACCACGCCGCCCAGTTCTGCAATAAAATTTTATTTTCTCTACATGAAAGGGTTTTTAACTTGTGGAGCGCTAGATAAAAAAATCTAGAATTAGCAGATTGAAGTTTCATTAAACCATTGAAGTTTCTACATTTTGCATCATATCCAAGTTAAATGGTAAACCTCTGCTTATCTTTTAATCACTGCACTAATCTTGTGAGGAAAAGCTTAAAGATAACGGCTGCATCTCCCATCCTTAACTACCATATTTAATTATTTTGATACTGAATAGTGCTGGTCATGATGTTTTGTTACTGTACTACATCACTGCCATATTTGCTATGTATATTTCTATTCAATTCTACACACCTCACCATAATACCTTTTAAGGTTGGGGGGGGGGGGGGGGGGGGGGATATTTCTGATTGCTATTTGTTCTATTATTGTATTTAATAATGTTACATATGAACTATGTACAGGTATATGTATCACAACCATTACTTAAAACAGTTATTTAGTGTTTTGGTATTTATGCAATGAATTTGATTCATTAGTATAATTTTAATTGTAAAACTATGCTTTTATTTAAACTATATAGGTAAAAAGGACATTGCTTTTCCATAGTTGCCACTAATATGAATACCATTGTACTTATTAAACTACTCAAAACATTCAGTATTTATAACAGTACTGAGCGGTCACATTTTTTTACATTTCATATACATAATGACTGTTAATTACAAAATAAACCATAACACTGATTCCTACCTGCTACTGCTGTTTTAAATTTCTTGACCTGGTTGTTGTTAGAAGAAATACAGTCTATAATGGTTCTGGTGAAGGCTTTTTAGTTGTATAGGAATGTCACGGTAAAATGCAGTTTAGTTCAAATCCATTCTCTCTCACAACATAAAAAGAAGAACTAACATCTGTGCCATGTTGCTTAATTCAAGCCAAAATAGGAAGAATTGCCTTTTCCTCTGGGATTTCCAGTTGAGCTATTTATATTAGCATTTTTGTGAGAGCAAAACACGGCCAGCTTTGTTTTCTTCACTAATCTGTATACATGTGGGTTCAACATGTGTACAACTGTAGCAACATGATTTATGATTATTATTATTACATTGCATTTTTTGCAAAGTGGCACTATGTTTAAATGGTGGCATATACACATAACAATTACATTTTTAGCAATTAGCAGACGCTTTTGTCCAAAGCGACTTACAGCTGTGACAGTATACAATCTAAACAATTGAGGGTTAAAGGTCTTGCTCAAGGGCCCAACAGTAGCAATCTACCTTAGCTGCTAGGCTACAACTGTTACTTCCTTGGACCACTTTTGATAGATACTGACCACTGCAGACTGGAAACACCCCACAAGAGCTGCAGTTTTGGAGATGCTCTGACCCAGTCGTCTAACCATCACAATTTGGCCCTTGTCAAACTTGCTCAAATCCTCACGCTTGCCCATTTTTCCTTCTTCTAACACATCAATTCTGAGGATAAAATGTTCACTTGCTGCCTAATATATCCCACCCACTAACAGGTGCCGTGATGAAGAGATAATCAGTGTTATTCACTTCACCTGTCAGTGGTCATAATGTTATGCCTGTTCGATGTATACCAATGTATACTTTCACAGGGACACTTGGGAACTGGCAATCTGCATCAGTTCAAATTTAAACCTTTACATGTGATGCAGCAGATTTTGTGCAAACAAACTCATCATTAGTGCCTGCTGGTAGGGTAAGAAAGTGATAACTGGTCCCCAGCTGGATAACATAAATGCATGCCAAGTCTAAGAGGTACAGTTGGCAGATTGGGCAGGTGCTAGTGAAAAACCACGCGGGACGGGCACGACGTGGACAGGCTCAGGATTTCAGAGACAGCCACTTAACATTCAAACAGCTTACGTTTAAGTCAGTGACCCTACCAGAGCGCTACAATCTGCTTTAATCACACAGACACATGCAGGGAGTTTAAAAGCTGCCGATAAAAGCCTGGCTCTGATAGTGTTTTTTATTTCTGTATGGAATGTAAAGCATGGCAGGACACTGAGCTGAGTTAAAGTCATTGCGAAAGCTGATTGCAGCACTTATAGATAAGATTTCTTTTAGGGAGTTTTATAAATAGGGTTGGATATTAAAGAAGCCTAATGTAAACCTGTAAACGAAAGGAAGAAACAACAACAAACAGCTTAGAAGAATAGTATTAGCTATAATTTATTGTAGATGTCAATGTGCCCCATATTTACTGTGCAATTAAAGAGAATTAAGTGCTGTTGGACAAGCGTTGGCATCAAACAAGACAACTGTTCATTGGCGGCGTGTCTATCACTGAGCGTCAGCTTAAAAAATGCTGAATTAGAACCAATGACCAATTCTTTAGAGTATGGTCAAAGTACACACAAGTTATATTGCTAAATCCATCCATTTTTTAAATTAGCTGAAGTAATGAGGGCTCTACAATTACTAAGCAACCAACAGTCAGCTGAGTGATACAGAATTTGTGGTCACAATTGTTGCATAATTGAAATAAAATTTATAACCTTTATAAAAACTGTTCTTCCGTAAACAAAACATTTTAACAACAGCAAGAAAACTAGAGTTAATAATAACTCTAAACTGTGACATGAACAGCTACAATGTCTTGTGTTCATACACACACACACAGAATCTCAGAAACTCAGAATCAATTACTTTTACTGCAATAGTAGTATTTCATAAAGTGGAAATGTCTAGAAGCAGTAACAGCTCAGCTGGAAAGTGGTAAGTAATTTCAACACAAAAAAGTAAAGAGCAAAGAACGTAAAAATCATCTGTTTACTTGAAACACTCACTACTGAGTTTCAAACTGCCTCTAAAAGCAGTATCAGCACAAAATCTGGAGCATCACGGATTGGGTTTTCATGGACATTCCATCATGCACAATGGTGGTGGCGTGTTTGCTGGCAGTTAATTGACAAAGTTGGGTATGACAGTCAAGTGTTTCTGTTCTCTAATGCAGAGTTTTTTCAACCTTTTTTCAAGCAACCAACATTTTGTCCATGATCTTTTACGTGACCCAAGCAACACAAACAATGCATCTTACTCTCTCTATACAAGATGTAACATAAAGCCTCCACAAGGGGGTGTTCGTGTACAAGTTTATTTATTTATTAAAAATGCGACCCATTTTATTTCTTCCCAGGGTTCGAAAAACCCTGCTCTAATGTTATGACATGTCATAATACTCCCAAAGATAACTTTTGGGTGAAAGTTTTAATTGGCCTGCCCCAACCTTAAACCTATCCAACACCTAGATCAATTCCAGTTACACATGCCCAACATCACTTGCACACTTGTGGCTAAATAGAAGATAAAAAAAATTGTTATTGCAGCTAAAAAGTGACCCATTACATATAAATGCCTGTGGGATTAACTTTCTTGCACAATTCTGTGGTTTAGTGTTATTTTCCTGCGACAAAAACTCAATGAGGATTAATGAGGAGCTGGTTTTAGTTTAACAAAACAAATTATGCACAGTCACAGAACAGAAGAAATAAATACCCAGCCACTTAGCATTCAGCCATCACATTCTGCTCTTTGCACTGTGGTAAATCTCTAAATGCTGTGGCATTTGCAGCTCCAGTTAGGCAGCTGGCAGCAGCATTTGATGTTAATGAGATGTAGGAAGATGACTGTTCTTTTGGGAATTTCACATGACCTGAGATCCAAATATACATGTACAGCAGTGTAAAGAGTACCTTTAATTGCCTCTGTTACTTCCTAATTGTTATGCTGAATGGTGTGAGACTGTTAAACAACTCATGATATTACACAGAGGGAATTTTAGAGCAAAAACACAAAACATTTAAGCAATTAGTGGAGTAGTTGTTTAATACGCCAGCCCACAATCCCAGAGCGGTCAAGCTGTTAAATTTAGCTGACACTACTGCCTATGTCTGAGGGAGGGAGGTCGAACAGGGATTTATCTAAGTGCTCCTGAAACAATAATTCCTGCAGTCTGGTTTAACACAAGTAGTGAAGTGGGGGAATAACGCAATTGCCGCACTGCTGACTGGTGTAAAGGATGTGTTGGAGGAGGCAGGTGTTAGTCTGTGGTCATCCTCAGTCAGTGTGGGGTGATACAAGCAGCAGATGAATTAAAACTAAACTGACCAATTCAGAATATAAAAAACCTAGAACTGCGAGGTTTTCAGGCATTCTATTTATCTCAGTTTCTTCCTCACTAAGTCGCCAGCTCCTCCAATGACAAACTGCTTTCTCTAGAAACTGTGATGCCAGGATTCATCCGGTCCAGTTCTCCACCAGCTCTTTTGCTGTAAAATCAGCTGCCGTTGGGGCACTTTTTGGCTGTTACAACAGAACTGCCCTGGATGAGCAAGCTGCCCAAAAGACAGCCTGATGGCCATTTCAGGAGCAGGCCCCATGTTTGTAAGCTGTTGGGTTGGGGTGCTGAATATCTAGCCATATTGTGACAACCAGTTTTCCTTTCTGCTCTATCTCTTTTCTATCCCCTTTCTCAATTGAGGGCTGAGGATGTTTTTGTGTCTTTAATTTGTTGTTCATTTTCAATTCTTGTAGGTACAGGGCTACATCTGATGCCTTTTTGGCAAGGTGAGATCTACCCTGTTATAGCTGACCTTTTTTTATTTGTTGTATTTATTACATGAAGTAGATACAGTTCCTTTTCTTATGATCAGAATGAATTGGTTAGTTACAGTAAAGGTAAAGTTAAATTGATATAAATTCCAGATTGAGAGCATTTTTATGCAAAACAGTTTTTTACTGAATATGCTAACATTTTTTTGTTGAATAGACTTTAAATCATAGTAAAAAAAAATAGATAATCATAAAAGAGCCAATAACTTTTTACACCACTATCCATTTCCACAAACTGAACAAACAAGATGCCAACTATTGTGGTCTAACAAGTGTTTAGGTAAGTAAGTTTAAGTAAGTAATATTTAAATATAAAGTAAGTTTTATTTAAAATTATATTACAATAATTGAAAAAAAAAAATGTTTTAAATTATAAAATCTCTCTGAATAATCAACTTTATAGTATGCAGCTCTGCACTGTTAAATACATTTTAAATAAACAATTTATTTGCATACAGCTTAAACTTTTTTATTATACATAATGTATCAGCAAAAAAAGAAAAATATTAAATTATTTAAGCTTATAGAATGATACATCCCATTCTATTCAATAGATAAAGTTGATAAATATGAGCTTGACTGATTCTCTTTGTGAAAACAATTTCTTGATGAATGAATTCTTTTGAATCCCTTTCCCCCAATAAGCATCATTCAACCGCATCCCAGCAGTAAAGCCAGAGAAGACACATTTCTTACCGGGCATTAAGAGCGAACCAGGCTATTTGTCAGACCTGACAGACATCTACGCCACCAGGCAGCAAACTCCACTTCCCTCCTTCCTCTTTAGCCCACAAGGACTTGGAGGCTTTCAGTACAAAACTGACAGACTGCTGGTCGTTTCTGAAGGCAAAACGGGGGAGAAAGTGAGCCGTGGCTCCGAAGCTCTGATGTTTGAGCTATTTTCAGATGCAGACGTGCATGTCTACAAGCTTGAAAGTTACTCCGCGCCTCAGGGAGGGAAACTGACAACGTATAAAGTGCAGAGGAACCACTCTATTTGAGGATGAGGACAAACATCTGAGCTCGGCTGGGGCCAGGACATGTCGTCTGCTGTGTACCAACACTAATGCTCAGCGACAAGTTGGCTACTGCAAAATTAGACATTTTGACTTTGACTTCAAAAGCTACACGTACGTGTTCCTGACTGTGAGCTCCTTTCTTCCCTGGTATCACTCTTCCTACCAGGTTTTACCTGAACACTCACAAAATCAAAGATATGAAAATAAACCAAGTATAGGACTCAGATTTAAAATACAGATCAGGTGAAACCGAGTCCGGATCTGCTGAGCTTTATGATGGAAGCTCTATTTTTGCCACTGAAGTTAGTTTGTGATGACAGTTCTCATTTATCATGTAAGCAACAACTATCAGTCAAAGGAGGCCCAGGCATGCAAAGGTCATGCCGCAACCACTTCAGAACACATTAGGATTCCACTTAAAGGCAGCACAAATTAGCTGTTTTAATCCCTAGCACAACTAAAAGATGCATTATGTGTTGAAATGTTCTTGCTGTATATTTTCAGATAAATGCTGACCAGTGACAAGCCAGGGGCAAGAAAATATCATGAACCCTTTGACATATAGGGCTGAGTGATTGGGCTGAGTGATCTGATAATATGAAGGTCCACTGATTTATCTACAGATCAACAGATCATTCATTTATAATGTTGTATAGATAGCTCATAAGAACTTTTCTTAAACTAAAAGGACAGAACTGCTTTATATATTTTACATCTATGCATCACTTAAACCAAACATGATCAAATTTTCTCATTCATAGAGGCAACAGCTGCGTCAATTAAACATGATACAGTGGTTACAAATCTAACAGTGACCAGAAAAACCATATACAAAATACTATGTTATTTACACTCTTACCATAATCAATATTATTTATTTAATTAAATATACTATGATAGACAATTCTGACTACACAGTATATTACATTTTTTGCTCTGTTAAATCTTTATTGCTTCTTTTCTCTATGTTCCTGTGTGTCAAAGTATGTTGCTGTTCATTCCAGGTTTTGTGCTTGGAATGGAAACAGTTGCTGAAAGCTTAGCTTACCACCCATAACACTTTTAGAGATTTTTGAAGAATCTGCTTTAGCTAACTATTTGATACTTGTCAAGAATACAAATTGAGTGGTTAGGTATGCCCCAAACACATTTAAGATTTTAAAATAACTGGCAGGAGGGAGCATGATGGAAAATATGAGTAGTGCTGAGTGGATGAATATTGCCTGCCACCACTATCGATTTTACTCTTGTCTGGAACAGCCAAAGGAGCTTTTTTTTCCTAAACTTGCACTTTACTTTTAGCTTCCAGAATGGCAGGAGAACACAGACAAATAAATAAAAAACTGGCTACTTTCAGGTATATCCTATATTACACGTAGTTATAAGAATTGTTTATGCAATATTTACGCAGTTAATATTAACTTTTTAAAATGTTTTTTACAGTTTACACGTAGGTTTTGTTAAAATAAAAATACAATAAAAAAGAGAATTTTAATGCCCTGAATTTAAAACACACAGTGAATCTGCCATGCATTAATAACTACATTAGTGAGTGAGTGAGTAAATTAATGAATGAGTGAGTGAGTAAATTAATGAATGAGTGAGTGAGTAAATTAATGAGTAAATGAATAAGTGAGTGAGTTAATGAATGCTTGAGTAAGTGAATAGGTAAGTATATGAATGAGTGAGTGAGTGAATAAGTAAGTAAATGAAGGGGTAAATGAATGAGGGAGTGAGTAAATCAATGAGTAAATGAACGAGTGAGTGAGTGAGTAAGTAAAAGAATGAGTGAGTGGGTGATTGAGCAAGTAAATGAATGAGTAAATGAATAAGTGAGTGAGTAAGTGAATGAATGAGTAAATGAGTGAGTGCGTTTTCCTCAGACCTACCAGAACTCGTAAATGGAAGTTGTAAATGGAAATAAAAAAGGGTATTTATATTTAAACTTGCATAAAATAAAACAAACAAAAACTAAGCTACTGTGTTTTTTAGAATCTTAATTAAAATGGGTTAATGTACTCAAACTAGCATAGACAAAATTAGAGTGGCATAACTATAATTTCACGTAAAGTTTTTAAATGATAATTCATAATCAGCTAAAGTTTCTTGGGTGTGACTGGTTAAAGATACCGACATGAACAGAAAGTACCCACCCATAGAAGGCTATGAATCAATCAGCATAACAAACAGTATACAATCTGTACACATATCAACCATTTTGATCTGACCCACACTATTTATTTATCCACCACACAGCAGAACAGACACCTGCGATCAATCTAAACTCGAGAGAAGCTCAGAGAACACACTGTGACTGGAGGTGTCAGCACAAACCTGAGCCAAAGAAAACCATCCAGCAAATCTAACATCACTCATATTCTCATGCCAAGGATGACCTCAGCGTTCCGTCAGATGAACCTCCTTAAAACTGGCTATGTTTACAGGCAAAGATTTTCTCCAATCCTACTGAATTCATTCCAATAATAGATTACGACTCAGATGTTTATATGTTCACTTTACTCAACAGTCTGATGAAAATCTGTTTGCATGCATGTTACAAGTAAATGTATTGAAAATGATGCGCATGTGTAGAGTACCACTTAGTGTACATGTTAACATGACAGCAAGTATCACGTGACTACTGTCAGACTAAGAGGAGCAGCAGTATGTTTGTTTTTTTAGTTACTTTATGTTCAGGGCAGACTCAGTCAAGGGTGACATTCACTTATTAAAGAAGGGCCAAGAGGGAAATGTCATGTTCTGCTAAGACATGGCTGTTATTCTTTTAATTTAACATTTTATTAAAAAAATTGCCCACCTTGTTAAATCATATAGAAACTGTATTTGGAATGGCCTCAAATGGACTATTCTAATCAGACTGAGGTGTACAGACTGATCAGCCATAACATTAAAACCACCTCCTGGTTTCTATACACACTGTCCATTTTATTAGTTCCACTTACCATAGAGAAGTACTTTGTAGTTCTACAATTACTGACTGATCTGTTTCTCTACATACCTTTTTGACCTACTTTCACCCTGTTCTCCAATGGTCAGGACCCCCACAGGACCACAGTGTATTATTTAGGTGGTGGGTCATTTTCAGCACTGCAGTGACAATGACATGGTGGTGGTGTGTTAGTGTACGTTGCTGGTATGAGAGAATCAGACACAGCAACGCTGCTGGAGTTTTTAAATACCGTGTCTACTCACTGTCCACTCTATTAGACACTCCTACCTAGTTGGTCCACCTTGTAGATGTAAAATCCGAGACGATCACTCATCTATTGCTGCTGTTTAAGTTGGTCATCTTCTAGACCTTCATCAGTGGTCACAGGACGCTGCCCACAGGGCGCTGTTGGCTGGATATCTTTGGTTGGTGGACTATTCTCAGTCCAGCATTGACAGTGATGTGCTGAGAATGATCCACCACCCAAATAATACCTGCTCTGTAGTGGTCCTGGGAAAGTCCTGATCATTGAAGAACAGCATGAAAGGGGGCTAACAAAGCATGCAGAGTAACAGATGGACTACAGTCAGTAATTGTAGAACTACAAAGTGCTTCTATATGGTAAGTGGAGCTGATAAAATGGACAGTGAGTGTAGAAACAAGGAGGTGGGTTTAATGTTATGGCTGATCGGTGTACATGGACACATTCTATTTGATTGAGCTATTAGCCGGATTATTAACAGATTATCAGGCTGGATGTAAACGTGGCTACTGATACTAACAAGGACATGCTGGAGACATATGCAATTTCTTAAAAATGTTAATTCATGCATAAAATTTGGGGAAGCTTAGTTTTGCTTTTAGAAATTTCTTATTATTAATATTATTAAGTGACGTTCAGAAAATGAAAAACTTCAAAAATGTAAATGAAACTGGTTAAATGTCCAAAAGGTGTAAAGATGTAAAGAAAACTAGCAATCCCATGCAGAAAGCAACCAAACCAAGAGTAAGTATTAAAAAATGGTCACTTAGACACACCACATGACCAAAACATGTATACATGAAGAGTTATGAATAAATGAGTGAAATAATTAGAAATATTTAAAAGTATTTGGATTAATACCTTGCTACTAGCTCTTCCTCAGAGTTCACCAACATGCTAACGCTACACTTAAATATTTGTTTGAATACAAGGTCTGCCTCCTTACTCACCAGTGTATTTATGGATATGCTCCCACCTATTTGAAAGAACTGCTCACCATTCAAACCTCACTCCGATCCTTCTGCTCTACCAACTCAAATCACCTTCTCCCCCCAAGAACCAAGCTCAGTACCATGGGTGATCGGGCCTTCTGTTCTGCTGCCCCTCGCCCTCCCTGACCATTTGAGGGCACCACAGATGGTTGGGACTTTTAAAAAGAGACTCAAAAACTTTCTTTTTTCTTTCTTTTTAATTAATGTAGTGATTGCGGCTATTTCTTTTTTAATTATAATTTTTTTTTATTATTATTGCTTATTTTTTTTGTAGTGATGTCTTTTATCTCATGGAACTTTGAGATTTGTACCAAATGTAAAGTGCGTTACAAATTACATGTATTATTATTATTATTATTATTATTACACTTGATGCTCATCTGTATCCAGCCTGAGCTGTTCTGCGCATGTGTACACAGAGTGAACAGGAAAGTTCAATTCTTTAGATTCTATTCAATTCTTATAGTGTAGAATGTGTATTAAAACACGACAGAACAAACACAGACTGGATATTTGATGGACGTGGACAGTTAGTCGAAGCATAACATAAAAAATAATTGCTTTGAACCTTGAAGGTGGTCTGGCTGCTCCAAATGACCTCAATAAGTATTGCCGATGGCACAGGACCCACCGTGACCCTGATTAGGATCAACTGCTTCATCAACAAATGTGTCATTATTCACCAGGTGTCTTTGCAACCTCCTGGTAGCATCATATCTCTCCCTGCTGTATAACGTCGCATATTTAGGAGCCAACCTCTGTAACCTGCAGCAGTCCAGCTGTGCTGCGTGGCCATGTTACACATTAATGACAGTTGCTCAGCAACCTTATAGGGGTGAATGTTTAAGCAACACCCTGCTGGTGTTTATCATTATGCAAACATCCAGTGTTAATAAAGTGCACAACTCGATCACACCATTCAGTCGCTGCGGATCCGGATCTCTCTGCTGCTGACAGTCATTTCAAATATAACGTTCACAGCCACGGCATCAGTCACAAGATGATAAACGGCTTCATGTAAACAATCTTACTCACCTCAGACAAGCAGTGTAGCCGAATTAACGCCTGTAAGTCCAACAGAAGTCATGACTTCCATGTCATACCATTAACTCTGACGCACTTACTTTCCTCCCTGCATGTTTCTGTACGAGCATTTAATCAGCCTCGGTGCTGCAGTGTCAGCGGCCAGACTCCTAATGCGCTAACGACCGAACTGAGCTCCTGGTGCTAACCTAACCAGCGAACAGTCCCACTAACAGCTCTCTAAAGCATCCTTCTAATCAGCATTCACTTCCATCTCCCGCCCGTGTTTCTACTCTGCAGCAGAAAAGCACATCAGTGAGGCAGCATGGCGACCCCGCCTGGTTTACACTTCATACACAATGCTTCTCATTGGCGCGAGGAGGATTCCGGTTACCAAGGAGATGACCAACAGTGCTCATACATACTAGCTAGTACTGAAGTGTGTGTCAGAATAGTACGCGTAGCATGTTTTGTTGTGCTATGTAGTAAGCTAGTATGCAAGGTTTCAATGAATGTACCTAGCCATGATTAGCTTAAAATTAGATTTTAGTGTGGTTTAAGATTCATAGTATATTATTTCATTCATTTATCCACCCAATGTTAATCAAGCACTTCTTTGTATTTGATTCTTTCCTTTTTGTTCTTTCATTTGAATTGTTGTGTTGCCATTTCTGTCCTGTAAAGCACTTAAAACTACTGTTGTTAAAATGTGTTCGATAAATATAGATTATTCATTCAATCATTCATTCATCGTCTGTTTTACCACCACTTTATCCTATTCAGGGTCGCAGTGGGTCCAATTCACCAGGCAAAGGGTAGAAAACACTGTGGACAGGTTGCCAAAGCATCACAGGGCAAACACACACACACACATACACACACACACACACACACACTCATATCTATGGACACTTTAATATCTTTAATCAACCTGACTGCATGTCTTTGGACTGTGGGAGGAAACCGGAGAACATGCAAACTCCACACAAAAAGAATCCAGAACGCTCCATCTGGGAATTGAACCCAGGACCTTCTTGCTGTGAGGCGACAGTGCTACCCACCAAGCCACAGTGCTGCCCTATAAGTAGTAGTAGTAGTAGTAGTAGTGATAGTAGTATTTACTTAAGTAATGTGTTCTGCTGTACACTATATGGTCAAATGTATGTGGCTTGTTCTCCTAATTGTCAAGTTCAGCTGTTCAGTCAATGATGCTACCACCACCATGCTTGACTGTAGGCAAGATACAGTTGTCTTGGTACTTCTCACCAGGGCGCCGCCACACATGCTGGACACCATCTGAGCCAAACAAGTTTATCTTGGTCTCGTCAGACCACAGGACATTCCAGTAATCCATGTTCTTGGACTGCTTGTCTTCAGCAAACTGTTTGCGGGCTTTCTTGTGCGTCAGCTTCCTTCTGGGATGACGACCATGCAGACCGAGTTGATGCAGTGTGCGGCGTATGGTCTGAGCACTGACAGGCTGACCTCCCACGTCTTCAACCTCTGCAGCAATGCTGGCAGCACTCATGTGTCTATTTTTTAAAGCCAACCTCTGGATATGACGCCGAACACGTGGACTCAACTTCTTTGGTCGACCCTGGCGAAGCCTGTTCCGAGTGGAACCTGTCCTGGAAAACCGCTGTATGACCTTGGCCACCATGCTGTAGCTCAGTTTCAGGGTGTTAGCAATCTTCTTATAGCCCAGGCCATCTTTGTGGAGAGCAACAATTCTATTTCTCACATCCTCAGAGAGTTCTTTGCCATGAGGTGCCATGTTGAATATCCAGTGGCCAGTATGAGAGAATTGTACCCAAAACACCAAATTTAACAGCCCTGCTCCCCATTTACACCTGGGACCTTGACACATGACACCAGGGAGGGACAACGACACATTTGGGCACAATTTGGACATGTTCACTGTGGGGTGTACTCACTTATGTTGCCAGCTATTTAGACATTAATGGCTGTGTGTTGAGTTATTTTCAGAAGACAGTAAATCTACACTGCTATACAAGCTGTACACTGACTACTCTAAGTTATATCCAAGTTTCATGTCTATAGTGTTGTCCCATGAAAAGATATAATGAAATATTTGCAGAAATGTGAGGGGTGTACTCACTTTTGTGATACACTGTATATATTATAATATATAATAATAATAATAATAATAATATTAATCATCATCATTATCATCATCATTTTTGCTGTACAGGTTTGCTTGTGTTAAAATGTGAAGCAGGTATTACTAAATAACCCCTACCTAATATCAAGTCAAAGTAAAAAAAAAAAAAAAAGAGGTTTATAAATTGGTATGGATGAAAATCATGTTTTGTTAGGAAGCATCCTTTGGTATTGTCAAAATAGTGAGCATTCATGGCAAATCTATTTCTGTTATATTCTGCTGAAATGAAAACTAAAGTACATCACACAATAAAAAACAAATAATTTGTACATATGTAAGTAATGCATAAATAGCAATGTCAAACTAAAAGCTGTGTTTAACTCTAATACTAACTGCATCTGTACAAGAAATATCCTTAGTCTGGCAGATTCAGTCATAGTCATCTAAATTTAAACCAGACTGTCAACACGCCTTCACTACTACAATGTCTTACTAAACAGGGACACAATAACAGCTTTAAGAGACTACACAAAGCTGATAATGAAACACAGTATCAGATAATGGTCCGTATTAGAATCACTCAGATTTACATATAAGGTTTGTGCTACCCACAACTATCTCCACACTTAAATATCTATAAAAGGTCTCTAACGATGTACGCAACGCTCATCTGTGTTAGACTTCTTTTAAACAGCCAGTGGGTTGAGAGCATGTTTACTCAGTGTTTAGAATTTAGCACAAAAGTTTGATTCAGCTCTTTGAAGATTACAGACATTCCATTCGTGTTAATCTGCTTCACAGGGAATATTTGTTTGCTTTTTAGGAGAACTAAAGTGCCTGGTAGAGACAAACAGGGTAATTTAGATGCTTGATGTACTTTCAGGTACCTATATAAAGATACAGTGTATCACAAAAGTGAGTACACCCCTCACATTTCTGCAGATATTTAAGTATATCTTTTCATGGGACAACACTGACAAAATGACACTTTGACACAATGAAAAGTAGTCTGTGTGCAGCTTATATAACAGTGTAAATTTATTCTTCCCTCAAAATAACTCAATATACAGCCATTAATGTCTAAACCACCGGCAACAAAAGTGAGTACACCCCTTAGTGAAAGTTCCTGAAGTGTCAATATTTTGTGTGACCACCATTATTTCCCAGAACTGCCTTAACTCTCCTGGGCATGGAGTTTACCAGAGCTTCACAGGTTGCCACTGGAATGCTTTTCCACTCCTCCATGACGACATCACGGAGCTGGCGGATATTCGAGACTTTGCGCTCCTCCACCTTCCGCTTGAGGATGCCCCAAAGATGTTCTATTGGGTTTAGGTCTGGAGACATGCTTGGCCAGTCCATCACCTTTACCCTCAGCCTCTTCAATAAAGCAGTGGTCGTCTTAGAGGTGTGTTTGGGGTCATTATCATGCTGGAACACTGCCCTGCGACCCAGTTTCCGGAGGGAGGGGATCATGCTCTGCTTCAGTATTTCACAGTACATATTGGAGTTCATGTGTCCCTCAATGAAATGTAACTCCCCAACACCTGCTGCACTCATGCAGCCCCAGACCATGGCATTCCCACCACCATGCTTGACTGTAGGCATGACACACTTATCTTTGTACTCCTCACCTGATTGCCGCCACACATGCTTGAGACCATCTGAACCAAACAAATTAATCTTGGTCTCATCAGACCATAGGACATGGTTCCAGTAATCCATGTCCTTTGTTGACATGTCTTCAGCAAACTGTTTGCGGGCTTTCTTGTGTAGAGACTTCAGAAGAGGCTTCCTTCTGGGGTGACAGCCATGCAGACCAATTTGATGTAGTGTGCGGCGTATGGTCTGAGCACTGACAGGCTGACCCCCCACCTTTTCAATCTCTGCAGCAATGCTGACAGCACTCCTGCGCCTATCTTTCAAAGACAGCAGTTGGATGTGACACTGAGCACGTGCACTCAGCTTCTTTGGACGACCAACGCGAGGTCTGTTCTGAGTGGACCCTGCTCTTTTAAAACGCTGGATGATCTTGGCCACTGTGCTGCAGCTCAGTTTCAGGGTGTTGGCAATCTTCTTGTAGCCTTGGCCATCTTCATGTAGCGCAACAATTCGTCTTTTAAGATCCTCAGAGAGTTCTTTGCCATGAGGTGCCATGTTGGAACTTTCAGTGACCAGTATGAGAGAGTGTGAGAGCTGTACTACTAAATTGAACACACCTGCTCCCTATGCACACCTGAGACCTAGTAACACTAACAAATCACATGACATTTTGGAGGGAAAATGACAAGGAGTGCTCAATTTGGACATTTAGGGGTGTAGTCTCTTAGGGGTGTACTCACTTTTGTTGCCGGTGGTTTAGACATTAATGGCTGTATATTGAGTTATTTTGAGGGAAGAATAAATTTACACTGTTATATAATCTGCACACAGACTACTTTTCATTGTGTCAAAGTGTCATTTTGTCAGTGTTGTCCCATGAAAAGATATACTTAAATATCTGCAGAAATGTGAGGGGTGTACTCACTTTTGTGATACACTGTATGTGGTTAGCATTCAAGTGGCTTTACACAATATCAAAGCACTGCTTGGGCTGAATGGCATGTAGTATGTGTAAATGTAGTACATGTAGAGGTGCTACAGCAAAACATAAAATAGACACAGTACTAAGTCTAGAATATTTATAGTTTTATGATAAATTGGGAAGCCTAAACCGAAAAAAATTGAATTTAAAATACCAGCTAACCAGACCTAAAGACAGACACCTATGAATCAGACATTGAGTATGTTTGCCATCTACTGGTGCACAAAAGCTAACAGCCTGTTTCATTGGATTGTGTTTAGTGCTCTGGTCATTTGGGTAATTAAATGCACTGGAACCCATAAAATTAACATTTTCTGCCTCATACGGCAAAAAACAATATCAAGGCTTCATAACCACATAAAGATTAAGCAATTATATTTAATTAAATGCAACTCCTATCAAATTTGAAGGGTGAACATTAACAAAACTGGTATTTGTAATACTTAATTGCATTTCTGCTATATTTAACTTTTATTGTGCAATTTCTTTGTATTAAACTTCATTTATCAGTTATCTATCTATAAACCAAAATTTGATATGATGATGCACTGTACTCCCCAGGTAGATTACCTTATAATGTCAGGTAGAAAAAAACAAGAGTTTTCAAAGCAGTTACCAATGTAAAAGTGGTTAAAAATCTAAAATATGGGATAATTTTGTTTGGTTATCCAGTTTATGTAAGGCACTACATAAGTTAGTTTACATATAGCTTTTAAAACAGGTCTATAATAGGGTGTGAGCATTTTATACTGTATTCTCTGATAAACAATTTTGGCTGTAATGACCACCCCTTGCTTAGATGTCCAGATTCACACACACACTTAATCAAATCAGAGATATTTAAATTAACATGAACTATCATTTCTACAACAAGCATTCTAACTTGTCAAACAGGATTCATGACTCCTTCAGTTTACAGAAGCAAAGGAAACTCTGATCCGAGGTGTAGAAAACCATGGCTATCCTGACCCGATGAACCCTGTCACTTCTGATTGCTGTGGGAGCCCCATAGGGATACATTTACCTTAGGACAGAGAAGCCTCTGTCCACTTAACAGTGGTGTTAGTGCTATTCATACTTTATATTCCACCCTTACACACCCACTCAGGTGAAACCAAAATCCACCTGAGCACTGAGTGATTCAGTATACGAGCGGCATTGCTCTGGAGCTGTATGCTGGGAAAAACAGGTCATACCTGCCCATACACCTCTACACAATGACCACAAAGACACACCAAACCCTGGCGTTTAGAGGAAACTGGACGTATTGAGACTCCCGAAACTGTATCCAAGAAGGATATCAGGTTACACAGACACATTGCATTCTCCGCTGTCTGGTATTTTCTGGTGATATCTCTGGCTTTGTAATGATATTTGTATGTTAAAAGTAGATACATTGCAGAGACCAGGTGCTGCTTTAACAGTGTGTTTAATGTGGAACTACAATATCTACACTAAATGACTGACTATTAAACAACTGAATGACATGTAATATGTGTGCTATAGGCAGTCCTGCTCTTATGTATAGGAAAATAAGGGGCGTACCAAATCATATGGGATTAAAAACCCTGGTCTGATTTGCCCCATGGTAGATTGGCACCCGTCTGGGGTGTGTTACTGCATTATGCCCATTGATTCTGGAAAATAATACATTGCTGTACTAAACTATGTTCTAAATACCAGTTTAATTTTGGACAAATCATAAATCCTTTTTTGTTTGTCATTCTAAATGCATATTAGTATACTGTGGATTCAGAAAGTATTCAGACCCCTTGACTTTGTGCTCATGTATTATTTTACTGGCCACCCTAACTATTAGAACATCCAAATGGTCACAGTTTTTGCATGGCTTTAAAAATGGCCTAAAAAGTACAGATCAAGACTATGTCCTGATAACATTTAAGAATCAGGCAAAGTAAGTGAAATATTCTCTATTTTAATATTTAGTTTGCTGTAAATAATAAAATTTGCCATAATAATAAAGATTTAGGCAATAAAACTAAAACAAAAACCTATTTTCTAAATGCAGAGGTCATTAAACACACAACTTTGTGTTACGTAAAAGCTTGCCAGCTTAGCAGGGTGAATAATCATGTTATTGGATTGTTCCTGATCTGGTTAGTGATTTCTCAGTCAAAAAAAAACAAAACCTCTTGTTGTGGAACAAGGTTTCACACCAAACTGCAAATAGAACAAGCACTGTTAGCATTTTTTTTTATGGTACACAAAGAATCCTAAGATAGGAGAAACGTTTTCTTGTAAGCCTGCTAATCCATATAATATAGGCCAAAGAAAAGCTTAAAGAAAAGCATTGTTGTGCTTGAATGGCTCAGTGATCTAATTGCTGTGCTATCAACCGTATGATTCTAACAGGAGGGAATTGAAGATGACTAGATTGGGAGAAAATGGAAAAAGGTGGGGGGTGATCTGACCTTGGCTGTAACACTCACTACTACAAGTCAAACTACCTCTGGAAGCAACATCTATATTAAAAAGGTTTTCATTCCAAGGAGCTGCAAACAAGCCTATGTGCAATGCAAAGCATTGGCGAGAATAAAAAAACTCAGAAAGGATGGATTCACATCATAGGTTCAGTGTAAACATAATTGAAATAATTTTTAATCATTCTGGAGCTAACTGTATTTGGTAACTCTTGTCCCCACACATAGACTTAATGTTGTGACAAAGGTTAAAAACACTCAGCTAGTTTATCTATCTTGGCTGAGTCAGTGACCTGTAACACACTCTAGTAACAGTCCTCTAATGTCAAACTCATAAAATCTCAGCTGCATGCACTTTAACAGCGGATAAGCTTATTAACTGGGCTTCATGCTGGTAGAATGTAATCGAGTAAGCAATACATCACTAAACGCACATCATTCAATTCAAATCTGTTCATCTGTCAGCAGATGTTAACACCTGCCAATGTAGTTTCAACTCAATTAGTTAACATGCGACTGACTAAGAGTCACACCTGTTTTTTACACAGAGAAATGTTTTTTGCAAATAAAATAGATTTGATAATATTGAAGCACATCTTTATAAGTAACTAATGTTGCCAAATAAATCAAATTACAACATTTACCGTATATAATATAATTTAATTCTACTATATGTAAAGTCATGTACAATATTTAAAGATAATTTAACTCTTATACAATAAGAATATAATTTTTGTACAGTTAAGACAGAATCACTTGGGAATCCAATAATTTTGTCTCTATTTACCCATCAATAAAAAGTGACTTTTATTTTCACATGCTTTTATTAAAAAATAATAAGCAGGGTTTTAAGTCCTAGTGACATTTGTGGTGCAATGACAAGGTCAGTTGCCCCTATATAAAATATTTTTGTAAAATTTATTTATACTTGAATAATAATAAGAATAAATGATATAATTAATTTAATGCATTATTATAATATAATTAATTTAATACATATAATTCACATTTCACTTTAATAAATAACATTTCAAACCTGATTAAAAGCTGAAGCATAAACCACACTTACCTTCACATGAAGGCATTCTGGCTCTGTAAGGTCACTGGAGGCTGTTAGTTCTGGCCCAGGAACTCACACACGCCAAGTTACTGATAAATCCAAATCCCCCTGGTTATCTTCTCTGCATAGGGGATCATATCTGCCCCTCTGCTGCTATCCCAAATACATGTGTCAATCACTCCAAGTGCTCTCTTTTGGCTCTGGATCCAGTCTGAGCTGCCTGCTTGTCCTCTCCTTTGCACCCAGCTTCTGGAACGTATCTCCTCTGTGTTTAACCTTCAGCTGAGGACAGAGCCATAAGACTTCTCAGATCTACATTTGTGCTGTGCTAGAAAAATTCAGGTGCATGCAGCGGATGGGATGTTTTTCAGCTCTGAGGCACATCCTCAGCCCGACAGAGCCCTCCAGGCACAGAACAAACATGCTTTTTGTGTCTCACGTTTTACAAATACAATAAGCTGCTTAAGCATAGATTAGCGCAGCAATGGGCCAATCAGAACACAGAGGCTTCTGAGTAGGCTGGATAAATCAGATTGACTGAGTATATTAGGGAGGGTGAGTGGTGGTGACACAGAAGTAATCCATGTAATAAGCCCACACATCTAAGACGTAAATGCTGCCCAATTATCTCTGTCGTGGTGCAGCTCATTTCTGTCTTAGACACTATAAATAGAAAATGACGTTATGATGTTATAATGCCAGGGTTGTAATCAAATAAAGTCAAAGAATTTAGCCACATATTTATAGCAAAAGGACAAATTACCAATTAACCTGCGATTTACAGTGCTGTATAGTAAAAGTAGTTGCCTCCTTTCTGATTGATTAGCAGTATATCAGCTTTAACTTGCCATCTCTCATAAACTGTGACTAGATTAGGTCCCAGTCACTGTGGGGTGGTGTAGCACCCACATCACCTGGTGCTCAACGTTTCAAGTAAATAATGAGACTTATTTACTTCTCTCAGAAATGGCTACTATCTCAGCATGCTCTGCAGAACTGCCTGCTATCTGTCTAAAGCACCAAAAAGGAAACAACACCTTCAAACATCTCTAAAATGAAACACATGACTTGGGTAGGGGCTATATTTAGCCTGTTTGGTTTAGGTAAACAGCAGTTAAGGGCAATTAAGACCCTTTGTTGACTAGACGAGGCGTCTGCAGATCACGGATGGCAGGTGGAAAGAAGCCATTGTAGGCTGTGCGTGTATAAGAGGAGGCAGGTGACAGCCCTGGCCCTCCTCGATCGGGGGTGAGGTGGCGGCAGCGACAAGAGAGATAAACTTCACTTGGTCACAACTGGATTGAGTGAAAGAGAAAAAAATAATAAACAGAATATAACAAACATTGCAAGCAAGAATCTACAACATTTACAGCAATATCAACTTTTTTGTAAATATATGCTCATTCTTAAATTGATGCCTGTAATGTACTGTGTACTGTGGCCTCACATGACACGCCCCACATCTAACAGCTACTGTTTACATTTAACAAAGACACAGAGTAGAGGTAGACAGAGACGGTCATAATTCAAGCCCCTCATCCTCACAAGTCTCAGACCTATCACTTTCAACGTGACCTTTCAAAACCTCTCAACACACGCCCTCCCAAGCCGACGCCAGCTATCTCATCTCTCCACCTCCCAGGATTCACAGCCTCTAACACCACTAACCAAACCACACAGTATCCTCTTGCACTATTTATACCAGTGTTCATAAATAAGCCTGCCACCAAAGCTCATTAAACACAAGAGCACCATGTGATGCCCCTAACAGGACATATCTCTATTCTACCGGGTAAATGCAGTGAGATGTTTCTGATTTGTTTAACGAGGATAGAGTGTTAAACTGGATTGTATATGGCTGGTGAACATGTCATCGTTTTGCCTAACATCAAAAGCAAGACGCTTTATTACAAAATACATTATTTATACGTTTTTAATTTATAGATTTATACAAATAACACTACACAGTATATCTTAAATAATATTTAATTAAATAATATTTAATTAAATAATATGTAATTAAAATAAATATATTGTAAAAAAAAATTTTTTTAATAAACAACAAAATAGTAGAAAATGCCAGAACCATGACATTAATGAAGATTATTTTGTGATTATTTTGATATTATGAGGTTTACATTTACATTTTTGCCATTTGGCAGACGCTCTTATCCGACTTACAGAAGAGCTTCCATAGTAAACATTACCTTACTCTAGTTTAAGGACAACAGTTCAAGAACACAAATCTGCTGAAACCCTGTTAGAACCAAAAAATTTTTGCAAGAAATGAATAAGAGTGTTAGTAAGTAAGTACAGTAAGTGTTAGTAAGTAAAGAGGTGATGAAGGTTTTTAATCATCTTTTGAAGACAGCAAGAGACTCAGATGTTTGGACAAACAGAGGAAGTTCGTTCCAGCACTTGGGTGTAAGTAAGCCTTGATACTTGTCTTCCTCGAGTCTTGGGTGGAGAGGTTATTGCCAATAACAATTTTTGTTCTAACTGTTAAATAAAATGTTTTTGTTTTTTTAAAATAAAAACTTTTTTGCTTAGCATTAACATTGTTATGCTAAGTGTTTGCTGGTTAAATAACATACTGACAACAATTAACCAGCAACATGACAACATTTTTCCACACTATAATTACTTTTTAGAAGTCAGTGAATAGGATTTTTGGTTCCGGAAAAACTGAGCAACCAGAGTGTGCTGCTTGCTGAACATATATAGGTTTTTTTTTTTTCCAGAAAAAAGCTTTTTAAATATTGAACTGCTTATGTCACTTCTCATAATTCATTTCTATATACTGTAATTAGCTACAAAAGCTATATAGAAATAAAATAACTATGAATGTAGTATTTTTATATTTATCATTATTAGTGATTATTAGTGGTCTAGATCAGTGTTTCTCAACCTTTTTTCAGTCACGGCACCCTTTAAAAGTATGCAAAATCTCAAGTCACCCCAGTCTAAAATGTATTAAAAAACGTACACTCTGCATCCCTCGGACTGCTAACACACACGCACACACACCATAAGGTGTCATTTAGGGAGGGAGGGGTAAACGTGACTTACTTTTAATGGGAAACCTGAGCCTGGGATGATGCACACAATCGCCCTATTCTGGCAGGGATGGATGAGAGGCAGACACAGAGCTCCTGGTCCAGAGCCCTCAGTCGCTCCCTGTACTTGTTCTTGATGTAAGTTAGGCTCGAAAAGCTCAGTTCGTGCCATGAACGAATCAGATTTAACATCATTAAACGAGTTTATAGTTTATAAGCTTTATTGGCATGACAAATAAGGACATTCGTATTACCAAAGCAAGTTAGAGAGAAATAATAAAAATAACAATGAGAAAGAACAAATATATGCAAAACAGTTACATGTGCAAAAATATGAAATAGAATAAAATATTAATAAAAACAGTGCAAAATAATAACAATAAAAATTATAATATTTACAGTAATGAGGTAGTAATAACGATCAGTTTGAGTGTGTGTGTCTCTCTCTGTGTGTGTGTCTCGCTTTCTCTGTGTGTGTGTTGCTTGCGCAGCCATCTTAGGGTAGAAAATCGGTATAAATTATTATTATTGTTGTTTTACATATAAATATGCACGGAGGAAAAGAAACACGCGTACACCATCAGTTTTCCTTGAACCGGAACTGTCCAAACAGAAGTTATGCTTTATTTTCTTATCTGTCAGCATGTCAAAATAAAAGCACTTACAAGTAGTGTACTCATCAAATGAGAGCATATATTAACAAAACTCTAACACCCCCACTTGATCTCATGTAGTACAGAACGTAACTTGTACCTCACTCATTTCACAAATTCACATACCAAAAATAAAACTCTTGAATTTCTCCATTTTCAACTTCGTCACAGGTTTGGTCATGATATCTGCAATCATTTTCTCTGTAGGACAGTACTCAATTGTTATTTTGTTTTCACTGAGTGCTGACCGAATGAAGTGGTATCGAATGTCTACATGTTTGCATCTCTGACGACACACAGGGTTCTTAGAAAGAGCAATTGTTCCCTGGTTGTCCTCGTATATCTTTACTGGTACAGTCTGATACCTACAATCCATTTCCTTTAGTAGCTGTGTGAGGTACAAACTCTCTTGAGTAGTGGCTGCAAGAGCCATGTATTCTGCTTCACAAGTAGACAAAGCAACTGTGGGCTGTTTTTTTGATTTCCAAGAAAACAAAGGTCCATCACTGGTTAAACTAAAACAATACCCAGTCGTGCTTCGTCTGTCATCTAAGTCAGACGCCCAGTCCGCATCACTGTATGCCTCAAGTTTTAAATCCCTATCACTGTTCTTGAAGCACAGCTCATAATCAATTGTTCCCTTTAGGTAACGTAACACATGTTTGGCTGCAATCAAATGTTGTGTATGCGGTTCTGATAGATGCTGGGATAGTCTGCCAACAACCCAACTTAAATCAGGTCTCGTGCAAGTCATCACGTAAATCAAACTTCCCACTATCTCACGATAAAGTGTGTTATCAATTGGATCAGAGTTTGAGTCTAGTTCCCATTTTTGCTCACATGGGGTCGCCCTTGGCTTGCTATCCAACATACTGAACCTCTCCAGTATTTTAGTTATGTATCCCTTTTGATTCATCTTTACAATTCCCTGGCTCTGATCAAAGTCTATGCCTAGGAAATGTCTAAGCTTCCCAAGATCTTTCATCTTAAATTTCGCTGTCAACTGTTCTTTTACTTCACTGAGCAGATGCTTGTCACTGGCAGCAATTATAAGATCGTCGACCCAAAGTATTAACATTACTCTCTCAACCTGAGTTTGTTTACTGTAAACACAGTGATCAACAGGGTTCTGCACAAATCCAATTTTAATTAGATGATCGTGTAGCATTTTATTCCAATTCCTACCAGATTGCTTAAGTCCATATAACGACTTATTCAACTTACAGACAAGTGTTTCTGCTGTGTGTGATTTCATCTCAAAACCCTCTGGCTGTTCCATATAAACCTCGCAGTCTATAGGAGCATGTAAATAGGCCGTTTTAACATCCATTTGGTGTAGAGTGAGATCATATTGTGCTGACATTTGCATCAGGATGCGTATTGATGTGATGTCTGCAGTTGGGGAAAATGTCTCCTTGTAGTCTACTCCCATTATTTGGTTGTAACCCTTAGCTACAAATCTTGCTTTGTATGTTTCTGATCCTTCAGCTTCATTTTTAATGGAATAAACCCATCTTCCCCCCACTGCACGTTTACCTTCTGGTAAAGGGGTCAGTGTGTATGTGTTGTTCTCGATGAGAGAGTTCATCTCATCTTTCATAGCATTAATCCATAAATCTGCTTTTTCTGAACTCACTGCCTCTCTGTAACTCTGAGGAATGTTACAGACTCTGTAACAGTAATCAATATTCGCTAGTGTTTGATCTGCATCATGCACATCATCTGTATCGTGCACATAGTCAGCCAAATATTGGGGTGGCTTCCTATTTCTCCTAGGGTAACGTAAACCGTGGTCATGCCCTTCCTGAGTGCCTTCTTGAGTATCCCCCACGGCTTCATCAGCTTCAACTGGAAGCTTACTATCATCTTGAGCATTTTGGACGGACGGCACATATTTCCTACTAGGAAAATGACCTTCAGCTACCGGCAGGCCAATTTGGGTCTGTTGCACTGCAACATCTTTTGTCAAAAATTTCACTAGCCTGTGTTTAAGGATTTTCCCAGTTGCTGGAAAATAGACAAGATAAGCAGGGCTGTACCTGTCATACCCAACAAAAATTCCTTTTTCACATTTCGAGTCTAACTTTTTCCTGTCATGCTTGTAAGCGTAACATGTCGAACCAAACTTTCTCATCTTGGAAAGATCAGGCTTTCTCCCAGTCAGTGTATGGTATGGTGTTTGTTTTAGGCGGCTATTAAAACACCTGTTGCGGATTACTGCAGCAGTCAATACTGCATACGTCCAGAACTCTTTTGGCAGATTACTTTCTATGAGTAAACATCTAGCCATCTCAAAAAGTGTCCGCCAATTCCGCTCTGCTGTGCCATTTTGATGTGGCGAATATGGTGCAGAAGTCTCATGTTTTATGCCCTTTTTTCTAAGAAGTGTCTGGAAATCACTTCCTGTAAATTCTGTGCCATTATCTGATCTAAGGCACTTTACCGTCCCATACAATGCTGTGTCAGCTAAAAACTGTTCAGTGGCCTTGACAGTATCACTTTTGGCTTTTAGGAAATACACAAACACTGAGCTTGAGTAGTCATCTGTGAATGATATGGCATACTTAAACCCTTCTCTTGCCACAGGATCTATGGGACCTGCTAGATCAGTGTGGATCATCTCAAATACTGCTTTAGCTCGCACATCAGGTTCCCTATTCCTACTTTGAGTAAATTTTCCCTGAGTACAGACTTCACAATTCACTTTAGACATTTCAACCTTACCCTTGATCCTCATTCCCTCTACTATATTTTGCAACCTGGAAACATCATCATAGTTGCAATGACCAAGAATCTCATGCCAGGTTTGAATGTCGTAGCACCCATTGCAACTGTCCCCATCTTCCTCCTCAACGATGTTCAAATAGTACAGTCTGTTGTATTCCTTTATGTCGAATTTTGTACCATTCTTGTGGATAAGTTCATCACATTCTTGGCGAAAACTTACTGAAGCTCCATTAGCTGTTGCAGCTTTAACTGAAAAAATGTCCTGAGGATATGAAGGAATGTACAGTGCTTTCGCTAATGTCGCATTTACAAAGTGTCCGTCACGATCTATCAAGCACACCTCTGCATCGCCCCTTTTTAGTGCTATGCCGCTAGTTTTCTTACCGTCTGCTAACTCAACGGTATGACTTTCAGATTGGAATGCATCGTCGAAGTTCTTAAATTTTCTGATGTCAGTAATTATGTGTGAAGTTGCACCTGTATCAACCATAAGGCCTTTCTGTTTGAGTCCACATTCCTGAAAATCACTGGACTTGAAAACAAACGTGTGCTCTTCTGCGTCGGTCGCCTTTTTCACATCGTCCTTCTTTTTGCGTCGGCAGGATGTCTCCCTGTGGGTTCCACTTCTACAGTAGTTGCACCACTTAGTTTGTGCACGGCGGCTCCCACTTGTACACGCTCTGGCCATGTGCCCTTTTTGTCCACAGTTGTAGCATGTTATATCTGTGTCTGTATTTTTGTCTTTGCTTTTTCTTAGTGATGGTACATAGTTAATTTTCATCACATTATCATCACTGAAGTTACTTTGATATTTCTCAGTATCCTCAAAGCTCCTTATTTTCGTCTTAAATTCTGCAAAGGTTATATTGTCATTACTCTGAGTAATATGTATGACGAATGGTTTATATGACTCTGGTAAACCTTTCATAACCATGGCAATCAACATTCCATCACTGAGTGTTTCACCTGCATTTCTTAATGCAGTAATGGCGGTCTCCGCCCGAATAATGTAGCCAGTTACAGTTTCAGTCACTGATTTTTGGAGGGATGTCAGCTCGGTGTACAGGCTGATTATGCGGGGTTTCCCTCTTCCCGCGTAATAGTCTCTCAGTATTCCAAGCGCTTTTCTCCCGTCATCTGCCGCTTCTCTCATAACTAATGAGAGGCTCTTATCATCTAAGAATTGAATCAGTTCAGCATATGCTTCTTCATTTTTAGCTCTGTCTTCATTTGCATTACCTTCTGCATCGGGCGGGTTCAGTATCGTCTCTTTGAGTCCCTGTAAACGCAGATGTCCTAGAAACTTCGTCTCCCACAGTTCGTAATTATTTTCATCTCCGTCAAAACACAACTTGCTCCATCGATTTCCTATGTCCCTCCTGGGCCCATAACCTGTTGCTTGCGCAGCCATCTTAGGGTAGAAAATCGGTATAAATTATTATTATTGTTGTTTTACATATAAATATGCACGGAGGAAAAGAAACACGCGTACACCATCAGTTTTCCTTGAACCGGAACTGTCCAAACAGAAGTTATGCTTTATTTTCTTATCTGTCAGCATGTCAAAATAAAAGCACTTACAAGTAGTGTACTCATCAAATGAGAGCATATATTAACAAAACTCTAACAGTGTGTATAATTGTATAATTTTTATTGTTATTATTTTGCACTGTTTTTATTAATATTTTATT
The DNA here is from genome assembly GCF_030014385.1 of Trichomycterus rosablanca. NCBI lineage: Eukaryota > Metazoa > Chordata > Actinopteri > Siluriformes > Trichomycteridae > Trichomycterus > Trichomycterus rosablanca. The sequence goes on from NC_085995.1 coordinate 7,340,108, forward strand.
TCATATTTTTTGCACATGTAACTGTTTTGTATATATTTGTTCTTTCTTATTGTTATTTTTTCTCTGTAACTTGCAATACGAATGTCCTTATTTGTCTTGCCAATAAAGCTTCTTTTAAGTTTGAGTTGAGTCTCTCTCTCGCGCTCTGTGTGTGTGTGGGGTGTGTGTGTGTGTGTGTGTGTGTGTGTGTGTGTGTGTGTCTCGCTCTCTCCGCGCTCCGTTTTCGGATTTGAATTTCGATAATAAACAGCTCTTATTATGACTGATTGATTCCCTGTACTGATGGAAGCGAACTGCGCAGAAATAAACATATATGTAGCGGCTCCCAGAAACGCAACTCGGTTCCTTTTGTTCATTTTAAAGAGCCGTTCAATAGAATCGGATCGTTCGCGAACGACTCATCACTATCAGAATATTTTTGACGGCACCCCTGACGAAGCCAGACGGCACCCCGGTTGAGAAAGGCTGGTCTAGATGACCTTAAAGAGAAGCAATACAATTTTTTTTACATTTGAGTGTTGATACTTAAAGATTGAATAAAAGCTATAGCCTATGAACTGAAGCACTTTCAGAATCTTTTTAATGTGCTGCCTTGGACAACACTATAAATAATAAATAAAGTTAATGTGTGTTGCTTATTAATAATACTTGATATTATATACTGAAAGCATGCAGAATTAGTTTTAATTAGCCTTTTTGGGTAGTTTTATATCTTCTTATTCTTATTATTATCTTTTTTATTTAATTATTTATTTTTTCAACATTGGTAAGAGCTGAATATTGCAGGGATACCCTGGACAGGAAAATGCTCTATTCACTTAGAAATAGCCAATCAAGTCTGTTTAGTGCATTGGTGCCCGGCCAGTTGATAGCATGCTGAGATTTGAAGCCGGATCTCAGCTGTTGCAGGCTAGCATAATAGACTGCTGCACTCCCCAAGCACCCTTTATGCTTATTGTGTGTTAGTCATTATAATGATTGGAATGATAATAAAATAACATTAAATGTAACTACTGAAAACAAGGGTACAAAGGGTATTCAAACCTTCTATTTTAAAAAAAAAATGTGTATACTGTTTATAACTGTAGTTTGTCCAGGTATTAAGCCAAAGCACAATGCACTCCACGTCCTATTAAAACTTTATTTCCCCTGCTGGCACTTCTGACGATCCAGCTGAGGTAACAAGTTAATAGCCTAATAAATTTGACAGCGTGAAAAACTGCAGTAGGCATCACTTACACCCACGGTGTGGCTCTCTGGGTAAGAAGTGACCTCATGTTCACAGTGCTGTAGCACACATGAGTTTATTTCACACCTCAGAAGTGTTGGCAGCTTGTCAATGAGCACAACCGGCTATTAGCGTGTAGTTCTAATGAAGAGCAATCAGTGAATATTTGCCTTTTATTTTTTCTTAGCCTTCCTATTTAATCACAAACTGAAAAATCAATTGTACAAAAATAGTTAATTAGTTGCTGTAACGATGGGTTTTGCTGCCTTCTGCAGAAGTTGTTTATTTAGAACAGTGCATTATGTTTCCTGTACTGTAGCGCGACCTGGTGGTGACTACAGTGTTCTACAGCTACACACTGGACACACTGCACGATGTACTGCTTATTATAATGTCCTATCTTTGAGGACAATTATCTTTATTATTGCAATTATTTGTACTTTTTGTATTAGTAACAGCTTTACCTTGATTTTTTTTTTGCCAAAATAGAGGTGCCACATGGTGAAAAGTATAACTTAAGACATAAAAACATATATTGTCTTTTTTAATCAGTAATATTTTGAGAAAACAGATTTTGAATAGATTTTTATTAGTTCTGAGTAAGGATGAGCCCAGAGAGCTTGAGGACATGTCTACATAGAATTGGTGCATTGCCCACTCTTTGCATAATAGAGTTTCAGAATTGTGTGAAGTGATAACACCTTTCCAAAGTCCTCCTGAGCCAATGTGTCTGTATTTTAAAGCAGAATGAAGGTTTCTCATGCAATGCCATCTGATATCTCAAAGGTCATACATATTCAACAGGGCAGTATTGACTGACACATTCAGATATTTCAAGAATCTTTTCACAGTATTAGGTATGGTGGATGGTGCAACACCTAAATTATTTGCAATCTTGCATTGAGAAATGTTCTTTACCAACTGAATGACAATTATCTCATGAAGTTTGGCAAAAAAAGGCTTGCAAGTACTGAGTCTTTGGTGGATTGTAACTACTGTATGTATGTATTGACCCAGCACAATTAATTGTCTTTAGAAAACCCAAAATAAACTATAAAGAAAAATGAGTATGTGTTCCAATCTCAAACAGTACAGTATCCTTTGAATGAAATGATAAAACATCATTGTACTTGTTCACACAATATTTTTATTAACATGGACAGAACGTTGTTGTTTTATATACTGTAGAACAGCATGAATGTGCCCTCTAGTGGCAAACATATCAAACCCCAATTCCAGCTAAATAAGTTTTCACTTATACCAATTTTCTGCAGCTTTATTATTACCCTCTCTCTTCACATCATATAAGATGCTTTATTAATGTCAAACTATCATTAATAATGCACTATTAAGATTAAGATTTCCAGTGTAGCACGGTTCTCCTAGCTAGCACAAGTTTATGTTTCACTCAAACTTGGGAATCGTTTAGCTGTGACTCTTTCCAAAATGAATCATTCAAACAGAGCCGATTCTCCGGTGAATCTCCCATCACTCTTAAGGCTATGTGTCATGTGAAAGCCAAATATTTGAGCAAGTTGTAAAAGTAAAGGAGGAATGTTCTTCACAGCAGTAAAATTCGCAAACAGTCAGTTACTACATTTAGTTCTACAGTAAGAGTTTAGGGTTCTTGAGGAGCCGTGTGGGACTCGTTGTGAGCAGGTGTTTACTGGACGCGTCCCTAGATACAGTCTGCTGTAGCGTTTATTAATGTAACACTGAAAAACATTATCAATGCAAATAACTGCACAACACACCCCTGTCCTCAAGAGTAATGGATCTGTCTCCTTCAAATACAATGGAACCGTAGTCAGAAGTTACGGGACAAATCTGGAGAAGTATCAGCCCGACTGTAACCGGACATCTGGGATGAAGAAGCCGGGGAGAGAGCAGCCGGACACCAGGAGTTCCAGTCAGGAGAGACATGGAGGTTTAAGGTAAGATCTGGTATTACATGAATACTTAATAAATCATAAACTAAACGATGTCTTACATGAATAAATCATAATTTGTAATAAAAATAAGGTAAACTTACTGTAAACTTACCTATGACTAACTTACTATGTGGCTTAACATAATTTATAATATGATGTGAATTAATGTGAATCAAATTTGGAAACAGATTCTTGCATTTTCTCACTAAAAAGTGGCACATTGTATTTACTTCAATCAAATCATTCAGGCATCACTTCTACTAGGGATGGTAAAACATTACCACAGTTGTGTGTAATATATTGAATCTATGTGGAATAGGTGAAGAAATTTAAACTAACTGACCTAAACCCCAATACGCACATTTGAGATGAATTGGAATGTTGATTGTGAGCCACTTTCATCCACCATAGTCTGGCCTTACAAATTCTCTTTTGACTGAAGGGCACAAACTCCAAAACGTTTTGCTAATCTTTCTCATGAGAGTAAAGGCTGTTATAGTTGTAAATTGTGTATTAATCCATGTTGTTTATTTAAAACAAAAGTGATTAATTAGAATAGAATGGTGGGGGAAAGAGGATTTCATATGGCCATGTAAGTAATAAAGATTTACTATTCAATAAGAAAGTATTGATTTAATTGATGTATAAGTGATTGTTTCATTTATTCAATTGAAAAGGTACACACCACCTGTATAACCCATGTAAAAAGTAGTGCCGTCTAACTTCACTGCCATCTTTAGAGGCAAAAACTAAACTTGAAAAAATGACTCAGATAATGTGAGACTTGTCTTTTACATTACTAAGAGTTTCAGTGCACTTTTTTTTGCAGAACTCCTCTAACTCAGCCATATTGGAGGAATTTTGTGCACAAGCTGCACTGTTCAGTATGGCTGAAGTCAGGACTTTAACTAGGTCATAAAACAATTATGCCAGACTGATAACAGAACATTCACTGTCAGGATTTTCAGGTAGAACTGACTGTTATTGATTACAATGTTCTTATTGTAATATGCAGTTTTAGCTTTACACAAAATTTAACAGAACCCATGTCAAACCCAAAGTTCAATTTTCGGCTCATCAGTCAAAACATTATCCCATAATGCTTGGGAGTCGTAAATATGTGATTTTGCAAATGTACAATGAGCTTATAAGGTCCTCATGGTTAGCAGTGTTGTTTGTTCTGCAACTCCATCATGGACACAATTTTGGCCTAGTCTCCTTATTATGGTGGAATCATATCTGAATGATTATCTGAGGGGTGTGAGGCCTGCTGGACTAAGATGTTTATCTGGGTTCTTTTGTCATTCCTGCATTCTTGGTAAAATTTCACCAAATGTAAGTCTCAACACTTTGGTTAATTGAGTATTCGATCAGATGTTTTATATCACATTTTCTTTGTAAAACATTTAATGTAAAGAATAAAAAACTGAAAAAGGCAAATAATTCACAATAAAAGCAATAAATTAGTTTTTTCCTAAAAGTCTTTATTTAAAGTCATTTTAAGGTGAAAAATTTAGAGCTTTTGGTTTATAAAGACTTGCCAGCTACTTGTCAGCAGAACAAATTGGAAGTAGTGCTTAATGCAGGGCTATTGTTAGAGAATGAGAGTATTCTCTTTCCTTCGGACCAGGCATATCTAATTGCTCAATCTACACCAGCATTCAGTTTCACCTTAATTTCCACCTCAGCCTGTCTTTGCAAGATAGAGACCTTTTCCATTTTCATAGGCCTATATCACTGACTATAATTTCAGTTTCAAAATGTTTTATTCATCACACAACACTAAGGCAACGTTAAAGTATTTAAAGGTGTATTATTTATAATGAAAAAAACCACTGTAATATTATGTGAGTTACTCTGCAAAAACTAGCTTATTTAAAATATAAACTGTGGAAAAAATTATATGCCAAAAAAAAATGCTGCCTACCAAAATACATTAAATGTGCATTAACTTCCCACACTGATAATAGAGTAGTGATTAGAAGGTTGCCAACACCAAGTTGGGCCCCTGAGCAAGACCTTTAACCTTACATTGCATTTTGTTTGGTCACAATAGTCACCTTGATAAGTGTCCTAATTGTTCTGAGTTCCCTTCTAAGACAATTTTGCTGCTTATTTGACTTAAGCTAGCTTGATGTGTTCAAGGGCAAGAGTGGAAAATAGGCCCACAAAAAACAGGCCCCAAACTGTTCCAAATGACAATACATTAAAAGACTTGTGACAATGAACTGAGAAGTTACAAGCTATCTTTCTGTTCAATCACTGCTCCTTTGTTTTTGGTGGTAAAAGGCTGATGATATGCCTCTGAATTCATGTCAATCAGCTGCCTCTTTCAGAAGCCATGAAGATCATGCATGTTTCATTAGAACCTTGGCAAGCAAGCTGCTGAAATTATTTGCTGTTCACTCCATGAAGGAAATTCGAGCTGCTACCAGTGCAGATGGTTGTTCGTCTTCCCTCGTCCATTGAAGTCTTAACCATGCTGCAAATTAGCTTTCCTTTTTTCCTCATATTTAGTTACCACACTGCTCCTGTTCAATTTTTAAGTACTGACATGTGTTACTTATTTAGTTAGGGTTTTAACACAACTGCCAATCACCAAATGTTTTTAAAAAAACACTATTTGTGAAATTCAGTTTGTTTCTGACAAACCAGCCCACCTGCACAGACGACTACACAGCTATCAAAGTCACTAATGTGTTGATGTGGACATGAACTGAAACTCTTAATGACTGTGTCATTTTATGCACTGTGCAGCTGCCACATACTGACTGCTGAGTATTACATAAATAAGCTTGTGAATATGTGTTTTTAAAGTATCTGGTAGGTGGGGAGGAAAGGAGGACATCTTGACTTTTAGTTCTGGATCACCTGTGGTACAGAAGAGTAGCATTGTTGAAACAATTGCTAATGGACCAGCAAAAATGTGTAGATAGTAAAGATAAAGACTGGTTTCAACCCTGAAGTATGCTCTGACCTTTTCAAGTTAAAGGTAAACTGTTTAGCATCTAGACTTGGGTGTTTATTAATGGACAATAATGGACAATTAAATGCACTATATTTTTTCTGGCACTGTAGCATCAAATTATTACTTTAGCATTCATGCATGCAGTGTTGGGCAACACTGGTGTCCCTACTGATCCCAGCTTGCACACTTTGTTTATGCATGTCCACACAGACTACGCATGAATACCCTGGACCGAGTGCTTATCTCAGGGTTTTGGCCATCCTCCCTCAGACGTCAGACCAATCATGTCTGTGTGGCCACTCACCATGATGGGCAAGCGTAATAGGCCGCTGCGCCAACTGAGCTAATACTAACATGCTTCATCATAACAATTCATAATCTTTAGATGTTTCTAAGTGCTCTTTAATTAATTAATTAATAATAATAATAATAATAGTACACAGTTGTTATTGAAACTAATAATGATAATAAAACACAAAAAAAAACTTTTATTAACATGTTTTATCATAACAATTTATAATCTTTAGATGTTTGTAATTGCTCTTTAATAAATAATAATAATAATAATAATAGCACACCGTTATTGATACTAATAATGATAATAATTATAATATAATGATAATTAAAATTTATATTATTATTGTTATTATTATTATTATTATTAGTAGTAGTAGTATTACTATTATTATTAATTGCTTTTTAAATGCTTAGTTAGGCTTTGTACGTTTTTATTTAATATAAAATATTACAATTTCCCTAAGGATCTAAACGACAATAATTAACACAATAATAATTTACCAGTTGTTGTGCATTTTCATGTTATGCTTTTGCTGCCTTAGCCAACTGCTATTTATTTTTAATAGTATACGAAAACTAAATCAATTAATAAAATCAATTAATAAAAGTTATAAATAAAGGTGATCTGTTTGGGCTGTTTTACCTTTGTAAAGAACTATGTTATATTTTTCACCATAGTAATTAATATGACACTCCAGTGTGTCTGTACACTGTATTTTGATCTTGTTCTAGCTGAATAATTTATGTACCATCAATGGATGAGGAATGGTTTCAGACAGTATAAAAACTTGGAACAACACTTCATAATCCTTAAAAGCTTCGAGCACTCAAATGTGCCCAAATAAAAACTTTCAAAGTGCTCAGAAAATTCAGACAAATAATTTAAAGTCCTCATAAAGTCGGGCGAGAACAAAAGAAACCAAGTGTTGCAGTATCCTTGCATTATTAATCATATGATAATTAATAAAGCTGTGTCATTTTGTATATTAATGGGCCTCTATCTATTCTGTCTTGAAGGAAAAAACTCCTGAAAGAAACCAGCAGATCAATTTATTCAGTCCCTCTCCAGCTCAGAAAAAGTTCAATCAGAGGCCTATCAGATGACCAAAGGTAATTTGTTCACGTCTGCATACATTCTCTCACCTTACAGCGGGCGAGGACTCATATTGGGTTACTTGAATGACTTACTCAGTATCACAATCTTTCTGTCACGGGACGCCTCTGGCTTTGTTGTGTTTCAGTGTTTCAGTGTGTTCTCAGTGTTCCCCCGGTGACGCTAGCCCTGCGAGTCGACTCACACCATGTTCAGGAAGCACTGGCTGCACCACAGGCTTCTCCACCGAACACAGCTCCATCTACTCATGGAGATACGATGTAAGAAACATGAAGGCATTATTATTTTATATATCATTATAATTAAAAGTTGGCCTAATGATTTGATCATTAATTAGGCTTTATTACATAAATAAATACTTTTCTATGAAGCTGAAAGGGGGTTTATCTGTTCTACAGTTGGCACATTTTCATATTAATAGACTGAGATGAATATTATAATATTATTTAAGATTTAAGTAGAGAAACAGAGGAAGAGATTATAAAACTGCTAGAATGAGCAGCGCCCTCTATTGGCCAAAGTAGGAATAACACGATTGGTGTTCAGAAGTAAAAACCTCCGCTGTTCTTACTTCTCACTAAAAAAAGGTCACATTGTGGGCAGTGTTAAATGCTCAGTATAGCAAACAGGGGCGTCTGGTCACCTAATTAAGAGTAGTAGTATACAATAACAAATGGCAGTGAAATAATTGTTATTAGTGAATAATAGATAATGCTTAAGTGGAGCTTTAGTAAGTTATGGTTGTAGTGTAGCTTGTAAAAAGTATCCACTTTATCTCTGTCAAGGTCAAAGTGAGTCCAGGACAGGATACCAATCTATCTTATATTTACATTTGCAGCATTTAGCAGACCCTTTTACCCAAAGTGACCTCCCATTATGACTAAACAATCTAAGCAATAGAGGGTTAAGGGCCTTGATCAGACGTCCAACAGTAGCAACTTGGCAGTGATGTGGCTTGAAACAGAAACCTTCTGTTTACTAATCCAATACTTTAACTACTGAGCTGCCACTGCACTGTCTATCTTGGGCCTTGGCCACCCCTCCCCGACACAGAAAATTACATCTGTATGTAAATGCTCGACAGGTTGATAGCAATGCTTGGGATTCAAACCCTGGATCCCAGAGGTAGTACAGTGCTAGTGTAAGTGCCACCCAAGTGCCTGATGGTACAACTGAAAGAGAATACAATCTAAGCTATTAAAATTTGAGGGTCTACCTGAAAACTCCAACAGTGGCTCTCTGAAGGTGTTTGCAGTACTGGACCTGATAATGAGCACATTTCTGGTTGACAGCGCTCTCTGTGTGTAGGCCAATGATGTTAGATGTGCTGTATACTTTGTACACAGGAGTTTGACAGAGAGAACACTCAACATGTACGGAAGCTCTTTAGTGCTCTAGATGAACTGCTGTATGAAGGGAAGATGAGCAGTAAATCAGAGACCCTGCATAAGGAATGTGAGGAGTGGAACAATCACTCACCCCACCTCAGGTACACATCAACTTTGTATACTTCAGGCCTGTTATCATCAGACTCTAAGGCATGCACGCAACCTTTTTGAATAAGCTGAATAAAAGGTGAACAAAGCTGTGTTTGTTAATGTTTCAGGATTTTAGGGAATCAGCTGGAGCCTCCAAAGCAGGAGGGCATTCAGTATGTGCACAGGAGACCTACTAGTGAAAGGACTGTTTTACCTTATTCTTTTCTGGAGACAAAAGACAACAACCATAGCAAGTAGGTCCTACTCACCCACCTGCTTACACACACCAGGTCTGTGTCTATTTTTTAAGATATTTTGATTATTTTGCAGAATGCAATTTGCCTGCATATCTTATCTAGATTTGATGGGTGAGAGGCCAGCAACAGAAATGTAAGACAGATAGCTAAGAGAAGCACATGCTGCAAAGTGGGCAATGAATGGATTAAAAAACATAAACCATTCATAACCACTCCGCCTGGCATTTTAATTGCAAGGAGTTTACACAAGTCTTGTTGTGTGCTGGTCATCTGTACATCAGTCAGTTTTAAGGTCACGCATGTCTGCAATGTCTGGTGTGGTGAATATTAATTCATTCATTGTCTGTTTTACCACCACTTTATTCATTAAAAATCACGATGGGTCCAGTTAACTGGGTGAAAGGCAGAAAACATTACAGACAGGTTGCCAGTCCATTACAACATGCATACCCACATTTATACACACACTCATACCGAAAGAGAATTTTAGAATCTCCAATTAACCTAAATGCATGTCGTTGGACTGTGTCTTTGGAAATCCATGCAGACACAGGGAGAACATGCAAACTCCACACAGACAGGACCCAGATCCCTCCACATAGGAATCAAACCCAGGGCCTTCTTGCTGTGAGGTGACAGTGCTACCCACTGAGCCACCCATGGTGAAAATTTTACAAGAAATAAGAACACTACTTGAGCTTAAATGTACAAAATCATATAGGCAGATACGTGAGTTTTTGAGAGCAAATACATAATTTATTCATATAATGAAAGACAAATGATACAGCAAATGATTGGTTACAAATTAACACAGAAACACCTATTATCCTTTACCAGATTTGGTTTGATTCTTGTATTATTAAAGCTCTTTCGTTACACCATTCTGGCCTTGATTACCAGGTGCATTTTTTACATATATATATACATGTATATATATATATATATTTTGTTTATGCATTTTCTACTATTTTTCTCCCTTTTTAGCGCGTCCAATTGCCTATTGGTTCATGCTTCCTCTCCACCAATGCTGATCCCTGCTCTGATTGAGGAGAACGAAGCTAACCCACACGCCCCGAAGCTAACCCACATGTGGGCAGCATGCCGTATGCATCTTATCACCTATACTTTGACGAGTGCAGTGCAGCTCAGCGTTGTGTACGGAGAGACGCACCTCATCTCTGTGCAGGCGCCATCAATCAGCCAGCAGAGGTCGTATTTGCACCAGTCATGAGAGAGAGACCCCATCCGGCTTAGTCCCGCCCATATCTGAAAAACAGGCCAATTGTTGTTCATGTGGCCGTTCAGCCTTAGCCGGCAGGCAGAGCTGAGATTCGATACGATGTATTCGAGATCCCAGCTCTGGTTCCAGCGTGTGTTTTTACCGCTGCGCCACCTGAGCGGCCCTACCAGGTGCAGTCTTAACTACTCAACTGTAATCATGACCTTGGCCACATACTGTCCTCACTAGGTAGGAGTGAGGACTGAAACTTCTGCAAACCTTAAATCCTCAATACGTTAATTGCTTTGGTAATTGTGCATCAGTTGTGAGTTCAAATAGAGTTTTCTGAAAATGTAGGTAAAAGGTTACTAATATAAAATATGTACTATGAGTATATGTAGTAAAATACTAAAATTAATTATGTGAGAAAATATGTGATAAATTAAAAAAGGTGTGATAAAAATAAATCAACAACCACACTGTCTGATTAGCATGTGGCAAGAGATGTTATCTGTTATTCCTCCTTTGAAATTAGAATACAAACAATAATTAAATCATGGGCCCTAAAGAAATCACAGATGGTTTATTGCAGGCCAAAAATGAGAAAAAGCATAAATAAAATAACAAAAAATGTCAGTTTCAGAATGTCAATTATGCATACCTGTAGTTTTTAGGTTGTTATTGTACTCAAGTGTTTTTCTAAACTTTTAGTATAATATCTAATGCCTTTCAACACAACCTTTTTAATGGCTTAAGGCTTGATAAATAGATTTATGCTGTTGGTTGGTTTCAGGGATCTGTTTTTCTTCCTCTCTGCTAGACTGCGATCATCAACTGGCTTACAATGTGCACTGCAAATCATCTTTTCATTTCACCTGTATAGTCACGAATCAGCCCTTTGGCGCGATGCACCAAAACAGTATAAAATTTCAATTGTTATTTGGAGCAATTGCGTACTCTAGTGCCATTAGTGCTGCATTTATCAGTCTGCCCTAGATATGACCAGATGATACTTATTTTCTTTCGTAGTGCTTCTATTGTCTTTTATCTCTTTCCAGGCTGTGTGTGGAGGGCCACAGATTGGCCCCGGGTCCCTGCTCTTTCCCGTCGGTTGACTCCCGGCTGTCTGTTTCCGAGTTTCCATTCTCTACAATTATACAAGCTGAGGAGATCTATAAGGCTGAGGGCAAGATAGAAGAGTTCCTAGCTTATGATGGGAAAGAAACGTGAGTCACAAACTTTAAAACAAAGTGTTTTACTGAGCTTTTTTTAAAACATTCTTCTACTTTATGCTTTTACTGAGCGATTTTTGTAACTTGTACTGAACCGTAGACCTTAAGTGCAAATTGGGCAACCAAGGTCAAATTCAGAATTTGAAAATTTGTTGTAGGCGAATCAGTTTAATGCAATAATAATACTAAAAGCTTGATAGAAAATCATTCTTAGAAATGCTGCAAACAATTTACATCAATATTGCCAGAAAACATAAAGCACAAATACCAACAACTTACACAACAATTTATGTTTTATATATTTTTATACATTTTTTTTAATTTAAACAAATAGATCATTTCAAAAAATGAATGAAGGCAGATTACTACACTGTATTTTCATTCTTGAAACTGAATACAGTTATGGTAGAAATGTTTGAATACCTTTGAAAAAGACATAGCCCTCAGGTGGAGCAATGGTAAATTGCACTAGCTCACTGCTACTGTGATACAGGGTTCGAATCTCCAGCGGTGTTATCAGTGATGTCAGGCATCTGCCTACAGATATGATTGGCTATGTGTGAGGTGGCAGAGGTTCTGAGATAAATTGGTGTCCTGTCCAGGGTGTGTTACTGCATTGTGCTCATTTCGGGGAAAAATGGACTGTGTAGTCTTCCAAACAGCTGATAGCATAGTTGAGATTTGAACCCCAGATTTACATTTACATATTCAGCAATTAGCAGACACTTTTATCCATAAGTTACTTACAGTACTGTGACAGTATACTGTCTAAGCAATTATGTGTTAAGGGCCTTGCTCAGGGGCCCAACAGTGGCAACGTGACAGTGGTAGGGCTTGAACCAGTGACCTTTCGATTACTAGTCCAGTACCTTAATCACTAGCCTACAACTGCCCCACCTGTGTCCCCAGATCTCAGCAGTAGTAGTAGGCTAGTATATTCTACTGCTGCTCCATCCTAATGCCATTGGCACCTTTTATATGTTACTTCACTGTGCCCATTGATTTTGGGAATACTGGACTCGCTTGTAAAAATGAAATGTAAGGGACATGTATGTTATGGCAGTCTGAATATTTCAATGATTTCTTTAACTGTTCTGTTTCTGTGACTGATTATAAACATAAACTATATGGCAAACATCGGCTTGACCTTACATCAGTTTGTCAACTTTAATGTTAGTGCCTGAGCTGGGTACAATCATCCACAGGCACACTCCAAAATCTCCAAAAAGGCCTGTCTAGAAAAGGAGGCTGTTATAGCCTAAATGTCAGGTTCTTTTTGGGGGGGTCCCATATGCCCTATAGTGCTTTTTCAGGTTTTTATACAAGCTTGTGCTTGTCTGTGTTGTCTTAGAGATGCTGAGGTGACGGATCAGGGGAAAACGTCAATCACAGTCTCCTTGGATGGTGTCCCACCTGTGTCCCCTTACGCCTGCATTCGTGATACTGTTTCCGATGAGCTGTTTGATGACATATGGCAGGAAGTAGTGGGTCAACTGCAAGAGCTGTTGAGAAAGCACTGGGAGAAGCAGCACTCAGGTTGGTCTTGGTCTTAACTAGCATACATGTATTTTATTTATTTCTGTCTTGGATAACACAATGAGAACAAACATCCATGGCACAACACATGGTACAAAATTAAAACAAAACATACAGATTATTATAAACGATTGAGTGAAAATGATTTCTTATTGCTATCATGCCAGAGTATAAAGAGGCTACTAGATTTCTTATGTTACCATGGCTTACTCTTTCCTGCTTTGCTCCTGGTACAGTTTGGCAACCATTGTCTGCTAAACAACACCCTTACCGGTCAACACTTGTAAAGCCGGCCTCATCTTTACCACCGGAGCAGTTGTAGCACTCAATGATAAGATTCAAACAAAACAATAATCCGTTCATCTAACATCTGACAATCGTACAGTGGATTCAGAAAAAATTCAGACCCCTTGACTTAGATGTACCTTGTGCATTTTTTGTCTATTAAACTTTTAATTCTTAATTAAAAGTAACACAAATTTGAATCCTTTTCAAACATGATACAGTTCATTATTATTATTATATTATTATTATTATCTTTTCATTCATACACTATATGGAAAAAAGTGTTTGGACATGTGACCATGAGCATTCAAAGATTTTATTAAAATAAAGTGACCTCTATGTGAGTCTTCTAAAAAGGCTTCTCACAAGACTTTGAAGTATGTCTGTAGGAATTAAGTCAAAAGAGCATTTGTATAGCTGGGCACTGATGTTGGTTAAAAAAGCGTTAATTGAATTTACAGTTCATTCCAAAGCTGCTCAGTGGGACTGAGGTCAGGGCTCTGTGCAGGTCACTGAGTTTCTTTAAACCAAACCTTTCTTTATGTATTTATAGAGCTTGCTTTATGCACAGGGGTGCAGTCAGGCTGGAAAATGAAAGGGACTTTCGTAAAAGGTTGCTGCAAGAAGCATATTATTTCCATTATATTGTATTTGTATTTGTATTTATTGTATTTATTACACCTGTTGGGCGGTACGGTGGCTCGGTGGGTGGCACCGTTGCCTCACAGTAAGAAGGGCCTGGGTTTGATTCCCAGGTAGAGCAGTCTGGGTCCTTTCTGTGTGGGGTTTGCATGTTCTTCTCATGTTTGCGTAGGTTTCCTCCAGGAGCTCAGGTTTTCTCCCACAGTACAAAGACGTGCAAGTGAGGTAAATTGGACATACAAAAATTGTCCGTGACTGTGTTTGACATTAAAGGCTTGAACTGATGAACCTTGTGTAACCAGTGATTATTTGTCCTGCCATAAATGTAACCAAAGTGTGTAAAACATGATGTTAAAATCCTAATAAATCAATAAATAAATAATATTACACCTGTTAGCAAAGGTTTTGGCACATTAATTTGAAAATAAGTAGGAGTGTCCCAATACTTTTGTCCATATAGTGTATTTTTGAGCATGCTTGTACCTGTACTTATTAGCAATAAGGTCATTTTTGATGACATTACTTTGATGATTTGGCATCAGTTGGAGCGACACAGAGATGGACGCTTGAGAGCTCAACTCAAGTCCTGTGTGAGCCTTTATCTTGCATCGCTTCAAAAGGCAATCAGGTCTTCACTAGCAGAGGTCCTAATACCAGAAGTGTCTTCCTATGGCCAAACATCAATAACGGACAGGTACCAAGCTACACTAAAACATAGTAAATGTCATTTAAAAATTATGTTGTGTCTGCTGTTGCTTTCACTTTCTCATTCTGTGTGTGCTTAGGACTTGAACGTCTTGAAGATTAATTTAAAAGGTGTTATGACAATCCAAACAAAGCCTCTGCAGCAGAGACAGCAGGGATTCACTGAAAGGTCTTTATGAGTCTATTAGATTTAAAAAAAAAGCTTAGACTGACAAACAAATCAATATAGCATTTTTCTGTCACAACTGTTGAATTTGTCATATCGTAATACCCTTGACATTTGTTAATGAACTGCCACCAATGCTTTGTGTTGTGGTAATGCACACTATGTGGTTGAAAGTTTGTGGACACCTGACCCAAATCATAGTCATAGTCATTTTCTCTATTACAGCCTCCGCTCTGCTGCAAACACTTTCTATTAGATTTTGGAATATAACTGCACATACATTCTTTCATTTAGCCCCCAGAGTATTAGTAAGGTTTAAAACCAGCAACAAAAACGCTTGGCAGACAGTCAACATTCCAAATCATCTCAAAGTTGTTGGATCGGGTTGAAGGCTGGACTTTGTGCAGACCTTTCGGACCTTACTTTGCATGTGTAGACAACATGTGTAGACAATATATTTCCGCTAGCACACCAGCGCTGAGATTCTGAACACCCCGGATCTGGACTCATAAAGTGGGTGGGGTCTTCAAACGCTATGCAAGGATGCTGGTTAGCAGACTGAGGCGCCTGTGCAGAAGTGGAGGAGCCTCATGTGCGAATCCACAGAGGCACGGCGAAAAAGAAGGGGTCAACAGAGGGGCCGTGGAGCAGGCAAATAAACCTTTCTGTAATGCAGCGGGATCCCCAGCAGCGGAAGACTAATTGGCAACACTACATTACGATAAAAAGTGAGAAAATGCATAAATAAATAGAAAAAATTTATTTTTTCACCTGTTAACAACTGGTGTGGCTGAAATAGGGAATTGTGTACTTTTATTAGTGGTAAGTAGATATTTTGGATATACATCTTATTTATTTTAGACTTCTAATACCGAAAACATAATTGTAAAGTGCATTTTAATTCCAGTTTAGTTTTACTAATACATGTTTTCTTTTTGATTTGCCTCGGTGGAAGGTGTGACTCAGATGATGGGAGCAGCACATTGACTTGTTTAAGGGCCCCTCAAGGGATGAGTGTGCCATTACACAAACCTGCAGGCCAGCGGATTCTCCCCAGGCTCAGTAGCAGAGCTTGGCCACGTCACAGCTTTCCAGCTCAGAATACTCTGCGTGGAACCAAACTGTTAGTGATACTAGCAAATACAGCTACTGATATATTCTTCCATAAAACTAAATATTAAATGAGTTAAATGATTGATAATATTTGCTAGTAAACAGCTCTGCATGCTTAATTTACCCAACAACATCCTTTTACTGTAGATTCAAGATTCAGGATGAACTTTATTGTCATTTCACTGTACACCAGGGTGCATGGAAAAATGAAATTATGTACATTGGGTTCATCCTAAAAACACCACAGATTTAAAACAGAGAATATACACTGATCAGCCATAACATTAAAACCACCTTCTTGTTTCTACACTCACTGTACATTTTATCAGCTCCACTTACTATATAGAAGCACTTTGTAGTTGTACAATTACTGACTGTAGTTCATCTGTTTCATAGTTCATCTGTAGTTTCATACTGTTTTAGCCTGCTTTCACCCTGTTCTTCAATGGTCAGGACCCCCACAGGACCACCACAGAGCAGGTATTGTTTAGGTGGTGGATTATTCTCAGTACTGCAGTGACACTGACATGGTGGTGGTGTGTTAGTGTGTGTTGTGCTGGTATGAGTGGATCAGACACAGCAGCGCTGCTGCACTTTTTTAGACACTCCTACCTAGTTGGTCCACCTTGTAAATGTAAAGTCAGAGACGATCGCTCATCTATTGCTGCTGTTTGAGTTGGTCATCTTCTAGACCTTCATTAGTGGTCACAGGACGCTGCCCACGGGGTGCTTTTCGCTGGATATATTTTTGAACAGCAGTGACAGTGAGGTATTTAAAAACTCCAGCAGCACTGCTGTGTCTGATCCACTCATACCAGCACAACACACACTAACACACCACCACCATGTCAGTGTCATTGCAGTGCTGAGAATCATCTACTATCAAAATAATACCTACTCTGTAGTGATCCTGGGAGAGTCCTGACCATTGAAGAACAGCATGAAAGGAGGCTAATAAAGCATGCAGAGAAACAGATGGACTACAGTCAGTAACTGTAGAACTACAAAGTGCTTCTATATGGTAAGTGGAGCTGATAAAATGGACAGTGAGTGTAGAAACAAGGAGGTGGTTTTAATATTATGGCTGATCGGTGTATATTAATATTCACATGCTGAAAAAGTTGCACATAGTGGTTATTACAGCTATGAGTATTGCACATGATGAAAATTTCACATAGTGATTATTGCACATCAGAATGTGGTTATTTTGTTTTGTTCAGGAGTCTAATGGCGGTCAAGTAGAAGCTATTTCTAAATCGGTCCATATTGCAGCCTAGACTCATGTACCCTTTACATGAGGGTAAACAGGCTGTGACAGGGGTGAGTGGAGTCACTGATGATGCTCCTGACTTTTGACAGGAGGCATTATTGAGCCAGATCCTCGATAGGTAGGAGTCTGGCCCCAATGGTCTTTTCAATGTAGCTTGTTTTTTTGGCATTAAGCATTTTTCCCTGGCTGATAGTGGCACCTTGCACCACACAAGCATCTTGCACAGCAGCAATTAAACTCATTCAACCTTCCTTCCCTCAGACACTTGGTCATGTTCATGGCTAGTGCATTAGACAGCCGCATCACTCGAGCATCCGACAGTAGCATTTATGAGTAGAAATATAACTTTAATTTTTTGTGTCTTTACAAGAGAAGTGAATTCAGGCAACACTTACAGATGATGCAACCGTTACAGAACAATGTCGTGACAGCGGGGTTTTAGCTGTAGACATCCTTTTGGGAGACGTGTTAGCCAAATGGAAAAGACATCCTTTGAAGCAGCTTGTAAAATCAGTCCCTTAAGCAGCAATTCCACCCTATTAATCGTGACATTTTATTTCTTGTCATCACTCAACCTATCACAAGGCTAGCCCAGAGCATCTCAAGGCATATCGGGCTTACTTTGTTTGTGTGTGTTGGCTTCTGTAGATCCACCGTGGCTGAGGATCTGTTTTCCAAAACAGTGAGTGCAGTTCCGAACCACAGACTTCCTGTTATCCATACAGAATCTGCAGAACAGTACTCTAGCACTCCTGCGTCCAGACATACACAGGTAACACGCTCAGACATAGTAGCTTAATTCAACCCTCTAAACTATATACTAATATTTTACTGACTCATGTTGTACATTTCAAATATAAGACTCCTCTCTCAGTTATTCTTGGCAATGCAGTTTATAATTTGTTAATACGTTTGCACAATTAATAAATTGCATTTAGCTGACGCCTTTATCTAAAGCGATTACCATTACAGTTACAATATACAGTCTGAGCAATTGAGGGTTAAGGGCCCAACAGCAGTAGCCTGGCAGTGGTGGGGCTTAAACCACTGACCTTGTGATTACTAGTCCAATACCTTAACCACTAGCATATTACTTGCTCTTAAATGTATAGTGATGTTTGTGAAACTGTACAGAAGGCAGTAAGTTCAGATGCTCACTTCCAGCTAATGTTTACCAGTCCAGAGGAAGGATCATAAGAGGTGGAGTGGCTGGGGCTGCAAATATAGTGTCCAGTCTTTCACCCCTGAGAGAACCCACTCTTCTGCTGGAGTCGCTGTCTCGCCCGAACACCAACCACACCTACAGAGTAAGAGTTCCACAATATGTCTATACTTAAAATGCACAGCTTATAGGCTTTCATGGTAAATAATTAAATTAGTTTGTAAAGTATTTTGAGAGGGTACTTAGGTGGCACAGCGGTAAACTATTTTAGCCTACTACTGCTTTGATCTGAGGTTGGAATCCCAAGTGGGGCCGTCTACATACAGACATAATTGGCTATGTCTGGGGGGTATGGTTGAGACACCGCAATCCCTGTTGCCCGGACGTGATTACACATACGCAATATGGCCAATTGTATGAAGACACCACTCCTAGTTAGTTAGTCCCATTGCAACCAACATGTAAAATAACATCAGTTATGTAAATTAATTATATGCCACTGACTTTGTGGCAACAGCTTGGGAAATGCCCATTTTCTGTTGTTCCAGTTTGAGCGTGCCCAAAGGGAAATCATTAAAACATGGTTCAATGAGAACAGAGATCAAGAACGTCCTCAAAGCTTCTCATCCATTAATTCCTGACCTTACAAATACTTTTTAGACCAAATTAGTGCAAATTTTAAAAGCCCTTCCAGAGAAATTGAGGCTGTTTGCCACAAAGGATGAGAACTCCATATAAAGGATCATGGTTTTGACAGTAATCTCCAGCAAGCTCATGATCAGGTATCTACATACTGTTGGCTACATAATGTAGCAGTAAACAGTCAGTGCAGAAACTATGAAGAGTTCATTAATTTAGGATATAAGCATGTTTAATCTGTGGTTATGTAATGAGTGAGCCATTTTACTAAATGATAGTAATTATTAAGCTGTGATTATACATTTCCAACCACACACAGGCACAACTTGTGATTGCTTAACTGTGCTTTTACAACTTAATATAAAAAAGTGATAGCAGTTGTCACAGCAGATAACAAAATGTTTTTGGAGTGAAGTGTTCTAAAGTGTTGTTTCTTCAGTGAATTGAATGCATGAAATATTACTGAGATGATAGATGATTTTGTAGTAGTAGTTTTTTTATAGTTGCTGCTGCTGTGAATAAAAAAAGTATTTGTATGGAGGGTAAAAACACCAGAGCTTTTATTGATGTCGTGTTTTGTTCTGCAGTCTGACACTCCTATGAAGAGTTCCTTCACGCCTGTGGATTTTGCCCTCAGTATGAGAAATGGAAGAAATGTGCTTGCTGGCAACCTTACCAGAACAGGTGGCTGAGTGGATGCTGGGCTATGTGTGTGTTCTTCTTGCTTACATCTGGCCGTTTTAAGCTTTGAGATGAATTGCATTTACATTCACAACCAACATTCATAAAAAGTTGCTTTTTAATAATCGACATGACATAATTTAGGTCTGAGATCTGGTAATGAGTGAAGTGAGTTTAGTAGTTGTGTGTTTGGTTTGTATTTCAGGTGATGGCGCACCTATGGGGGTAACAGGCTACAGCATGGCCATCACATCTTCTGCATCGAATGGCTGTTCCGATAGTGCTACACTACCAAAGAAATGCACAAACCTCCTGACCTCCACTAATAAAGAAGGAGGAAATTCAGCTCTACTTGCGTCAATTGGTAAATATCCAGGAAAGCCTTTTTCTTACACTACACCACAGAAAAGTCTGTTACACTAGCAATCATACGGCAATTCAGGTAGCACCATCGCTGGATGTTCTAGGTTTACATTCAACTGTCAAGATCAGCTGTGCTGTGTATTGTAGCTTCCATTTATTCTATCATTCAATTTATGAGTTAAATTTGTTGTGAAATGTGGCACTTGAAAAATTAAGCACATTTTCTCGTGAATTTACTAGGGCTCTAGTTATACGGTAAAATGTTTGAATTGCATTGGGTTTGCTTTGCTATTCCACCGCCCCCACCACCCCCTCAAAACCCCTCTGCACGGCGGATAAGCTATATAAGCTAAATAATAAAATAACCTAATAAACAATAAAAATTTAAATTAAATTAGTTTGTTGTCTGTAGAATGAACAATGCTATTAAAAAAGTATCTTAGCCTTGAATTTAGAGCCTGCCATCTAGTGATCTAGCATTGATTATTTCCAACAAAGCAATCTCAATCTTTTTTTCTTGCATTTACCTTTTAACCTGATCTAGTCAGTTGTTCAAACCAATAGGATACCTTTTCTGACGCAACCTTTCAATTTTTTCTGGTCTTGGGACCGGCACTTGGAGCACATAGACAAGTGCACCTCCCAATGGTTCAACTGGTACATTGGCCAATCATGTCCATCCAGACGCCAGACTTGTAGACAGCAGCTGCACAGATCTCAGCAGAATCTGGCTAGCATAATCATTCAGGCCTTATTAAGATCTTCACAGAACTAATTTATACAGTACATTAGTTCAAAGTGAATTTTAACAAATCAGAGATGCAAGAGTGGGTTTGGATTATGAGAAACAGATTTTGAATTATGTATGAGGTGAAACAATGTTTTAATGAAATACTGGGATTAATTAACATGCCACACGGGGAAGTATGAGAGAGAAACATGAAAAAGTCAAACATTTATTTATATATATCTCAGAAAACAATCCCAAGTCTATTTTTATTTTTTCAGGTGCTCGAAGGACATTAAGTCGGTTTCCAATACACGGGAGAAGGAAGTTCCAAGTGGTGATGCCACAGCATACCTGAATTGTTTACAAATTGTTTATACAGTAATACTGTATAAGCATGAGACTATAATAGTGGCTGTCTGTATTTATTTGTACTAAGTTACAAGGCTTTGCCAATTGTTAAAACATGCTGAAAATGATTTAAACAATGATTCAAATGTCTTAATGTTAGTAAATATTTTGTATTGGCAGTTACATGTCTGTATTAAATGCCAAGCCATTATGTACAGTGTATCACAAAAGTGAGTACACCCCTCACATTTCTGCAAATATTTTATTATATCTTTTCATGGGACAACACTATAGAAATAAAACTTGGATATAACTTAGAGTAGTCAGTGTACAACTTGTATAGCAGTGTAGATTTACTGTCTTCTGAAAATAACTCAACACACAGCCATTAATGTCTAAATGGCTGGCAACATAAGTGAGTACACCCCACAGTGAACATGTCCAAATTGTGCCCAAAGTGTCAATATTTTGTGTGACCACCATTATTATCCAGCACTGCCTTAACCCTCCTGGGCATGGAATTCACCAGAGCTGCACAGGTTGCTACTGGAATCCTCTTCCACTCCTCCATGATGACATCACGGAGCTGGTGGATGTTAGACACCTTGAACTCCTCCACCTTCCACTTGAGGATGCGCCACAGGTGCTCAATTGGGTTTAGTCCATCACCTTTACCTTCAGCTTCCTCAGCAAGGCAGTTGTCATCTTGGAGGTGTGTTTGGGGTCGTTATCCTGTTGGAAAACTGCCATGAGGCCCAGTTTTCGAAGGGAGGGGATCATGCTCTGTTTCAGAATGTCACAGTACATGTTGGAATTCATGTTTCCCTCAATGAACTGCAGCTCCCCATTGCCGGCAACACTCATGCAGCCCAAGACCATGATGCTACCACCACCATGCTTGACTGTAGGCAAGATACAGTTGTCTTGGTACTTCTCACCAGGGCGCCGCCACACATGCTGGACACCATCTGAGCCAAACAAGTTTATCTTGGTCTCGTCAGACCACAGGGCATTCCAGTAATCCATGTTCTTGGACTGCTTGTCTTCAGCAAACTGTTTGCGGGCTTTCTTGTGCGTCAGCTTCCTTCTGGGATGACGACCATGCAGACCGAGTTGATGCAGTGTGCGGCGTATGGTCTGAGCACTGACAGGCTGACCTCCCACGTCTTCAACCTCTGCAGCAATGCTGGCAGCACTCATGTGTCTATTTTTTAAAGCCAACCTCTGGATATGACGCCGAACACGTGGACTCAACTTCTTTGGTCGACCCTGGCGAAGCCTGTTCCGAGTGGAACCTGTCCTGGAAAACCGCTGTATGACCTTGGCCACCATGCTGTAGCTCAGTTTCAGGGTGTTAGCAATCTTCTTATAGCCCAGGCCATCTTTGTGGAGAGCAACAATTCTATTTCTCACATCCTCAGAGAGTTCTTTGCCATGAGGTGCCATGTTGAATATCCAGTGGCCAGTATGAGAGAATTGTACCCAAAACACCAAATTTAACAGCCCTGCTCCCCATTTACACCTGGGACCTTGACACATGACACCAGGGAGGGACAACGACACATTTGGGCACAATTTGGACATGTTCACTGTGGGGTGTACTCACTTATGTTGCCAGCTATTTAGACATTAATGGCTGTGTGTTGAGTTATTTTCAGAAGACAGTAAATCTACACTGCTATACAAGCTGTACACTGACTACTCTAAGTTATATCCAAGTTTCATGTCTATAGTGTTGTCCCATGAAAAGATATAATGAAATATTTGCAGAAATGTGAGGGGTGTACTCATTTTTGTGATACACTGTATATTAGCATTTACGTACCAATTAAAATACAATTTAAAAAGGAATTCCAAACCATTTCTGTCTGATTGTATTTACATTTTTCCTCACTGTCAAATGTTTTAAAATTGAGCTTATATTTTATTTATGTTGACATGATGTACTCATGTAATTTAAGTAAAATAGGTTAACAAATTTTTTCTGTCTAGATTCATCTATTGATTGTTCTTATTATGTTTAAGTAGTACTTCTATTTTCATTGACACTAATCAATGAGGCGCTCGGGTGGCGCAGTGGTTTATTACATTATCCCTTTACTGCTAAGATCCGGATGTCTATACAGACATGAGTGGCTGTGTCTGGGAGGTTGATTAAAGCCCTGTGACAGATTGCTACCCTGTCCTGCTGACCGCCTGATAAGAATAAAGCGGTTGATAAAAATACATACTTTTTTTTTGTATGTATGAGTGATGTTCATTTGCATTTAACATACTTTAATTGCAATATATATATATTAGACATAACATTATGACCACCTTCCTAATATTGTGTGGGTCCCCTGTTTGCTGCCAAAACAAACTGTGATGCACTGTGATGTATTCTGACACCTTTCTATCAGAACCAGCATTAACTTCTTCAGCAGTTTGAGCTACAGTAGCTCGTCTGTTGAATCGGACCACACGAGCCAGCCTTCGCTCCCCACGTGCATCAATGAACTTTGGCCGCCCATGACCCTGTCGCCAGTTTACCACTGTTCCTTCCTTGGACCACTTTTGATAGATACTGACCACTGCAGACCGGGAACACTCCACAAGAGCTGCAGTTTTGGAAATGCTCTGACGTCTAGCCATCACAATTTGACCCTTGTCAAACTCACTCAAATCCTTACGCTCGCATTTTTCCTGCTTCTAACACATCAACTTTGAGGATAAAATGTTCACTTGCTGCCTAATATATCCCACCCACTAACAGGTGCCGTGATGAAGAGATAATCAGTGTTATTCACTTCACCTGTCAGTGGTCATAATGTTATGCCTAGTTGGTGTATTATATTTATAATTGGGATATGAAAAACCTTCCATTTTAGTAACCCCACGATGGGTGATGGCTGTGTTTAAAAACTGCTTAACATTAGCCCAAATAAACAAAAATTTAAACAGCATAAATCTTTATGGTAAAACACAGTGTTTAATATATAAACAGTATAGACCAAGGCGGAACAGCTAGTGGAGTGCTGCAAAACAGCATGGGTCCTGGTAACCTCACCTTGATCCTCACATTCAGTCTCTGTAAAGACTGTAAAGGCTGTTATTATTATTGTTATATATTGTATTTTTAGGCTATTGTATTTTAGGCAATTCCAGGCATCTAGATAAATCCTACTCGTACAGATTCTTGTACCCCTGGCTTGGCACAAGTCTCTTTACTAGGTACCAAAGCATCACCACTTGTTCACAATGAGGTGAAATGTAGTGAAAGTGCTCCTACATTTATCAGAACAACAAAGTTATTTTAATACTTCTTGTTTTTCTTGTAAATAATAAAATTGAGTTTAAAATGTAAAGACTCGCTGGTAATTAAAAATTAAATAATGAATTGTTGCAGTCTCTTGAAACTTCAAGTACAACTTTTGTTTACTATTTAACACCTCCTATAAAAACTGAAGTCAGAATAATCACTGTCCTCATAAAACATTTTATGAAGGATCGAATACATTCTACAAATGCGTTGGTGTAGAAGCTTGTATTTTAAATTAGTATTCTCCAGGTTGCTGCACTGTCATTCTTCTCCTCTAAAAACAGGACTGAAAAACTTAGCAGGGCAGCAAAATGCAGAAAAATATTGAACATATAAATAAACACCACTTCAGCAAAATCACTGGAACTGAACAGTGTACACATCATTACATCACATTCTATATGGACAGTATGGAGACAACATTTCTAATTTTTTAGTTCATGTGTTTCAACCACAAGAATTGCTAACAGGTTTAATAAATCCATTATATAAAGAAATTGTATGCTTCAAACTTTGCAGCAACAGTTTCAGGAAGGTTCTTTCCTGGTCCAGTATCAAAGCAAAGTCTTTTAAAACATGAAGAAAAGCTTAGTGGTCTGCACAGAGCCCTGACCTCAGCCCAAACATCAATTGAGGAATGCCCAGCTATACAAATGCACCTTTGATTGAATGGGCACAAACTTACATAGACATACTTTGAAGACTTGTAAGATGCCTTTCAGAAGAGTAGCTGTTGTTTTAGCTAATAAGATCACATAGATGTCACTCAATTTAAATACCATTTGTTTTTAAAATGGGCTGTCCAACAAGCTCATGTTGGCATGGAGGTGTCCAAATACTTTTGTCCATATAGTGTTTGATTTGCTATTGCTCCTTTTCTGTCTGTCAATGATTTAACAGTCAATAGTAAATAAGCCAGCATGACCCAATAATTCTTTGCTGTGTTTGTGAGCAAGTGAAAGTCTGAAGTTCATGTAACTGAGTCTGCAGGACATTCACTGATGCCAGTTTAATTTGAGCAAAATGGCTTTACATTTCGGATTATACATTTTGGGGAGCATAGCTTTAATAATACTGCTTATTCTGCTGGCGTATGTAGCATTTCCTCCAGTTCAAAGCTACTTGCACAAATGGAGGCAGATGAGGCCCATTCCAGGAATGGAAGGTGCCTTTCCTCTCATTGGCAATGCACTGCAGTTTAAAACCAATGCAGCAGGTAAGTGTGTGTCCATCTGTTTAGCTTGTCAAGTAAAGAAATGGATTCAAATCACAAAGAAGTGGCATTTCATATGTGTTACTCTTATTTAAAGATTTTTTCAACCAGCTGGTCGAGGGCACCAGTCAAAACAGACACAGACCTCTAGTGAAAGTTTGGGTGGGACCCATCCCCTTCCTCATCTTATACCATGCAGAGAACATTGAGGTGAGTAATACTGAAGCAATAGCAATGATACAGGCCCTGTATGTCTTGGCAACATTCTGTGATGAATCATTTTCATATGGTGTGTACATATGATACTGGAAACATGCCAGGTATATTTAATCCACACTGAAACAGAAACAATATTTTATTATTTTATTCTATAATTTTTATTATTAATATTATTATTATTATTTCTAATATTGTATTTTTCAGGCTGTTCTTAGCAATTCCAGGCATCTAGATAAATCCTACTCGTACAGATTCTTGCACCCCTGGCTTGGCACAGGTCTGCTTACTAGGTACAAAACCATCACCACTTGTTTACAATGAAATAGGATTATTGGTAAATTATTATCATAGTATCTGATACTAAAAGCATTGATTATTTAAATCATTATTTAATTAATGTACATTCAGATACTAAAATATTACTGATTTTTAACTGTAACTGGTGTCATTTCAACTGCTTAGCCACTAGAACACCAACCTGCTATCTCTAAACCTGTCAGGCTTGTGCTAACTCGAAAAAAATGTTTTATCAAAAACTGTGGGTATTGTGGAGTATGTTGGCTTGTTTTTCTTAAGTTTATTGACAGTGGTAGCTTAGCGGGTACGGTACTGGGCTCATACTCAGATTGATGGTTCATGCCCAACCAATGCCAGGTTGCCTTTAAGCAAGGCCCTTAATAGCTTGGGTTGTATACAGTTACACAATTGTCAGTTGCTTTGAAAAAAAGCTGTAAATGTAAATATTTGGCAATTATTAATCAAACTATTGAATTATTATTATTGCCCTATATCTTGGAAATCTTCTGTTTTGCATATCCACCCGCTCTCTTGGTAAAGTCATTTCCTTCCATGGCATCTCTTACTATTTCTATTGATGAAACTCTGCTCATCCTGTCATTTCCTCTCTCAGACACCCACGTCTCAGTTCGCCTTTCGGCATGTCTGGCAGATATCTCATTATGGATGTCAGCACATCATCTGAAACATAACCCTAGTAAAAACAAGCTGGTTTATATTTCCAGAGATCTGTCACCATGCCAGGACTTAGCCATTTCTCTCAATGACTTTAAGATCAAACCATGGTGTTGCTTTGGATAGTAAACTGTTCTTCTGGACACATAGGCAAACCTGAAAGATCAGGCTGGTTCCTTCTCTACAACATCAGAAAGATTTGATTAATTATTTCTATGGAATCCACTTAGATTCTTGTGCAGTCTCTTGACATTTTGAAGCTGCACCACTGCAACTCCCTCCTGACAGGTGCTCCAGTGTCCACGATCAGACCCCTGTCATTTATTTTAAATGCTGCTACCTGCCTGGTTTTCAATCAACCTCCAAATGCTACCACATCACCCCACTGCTGCACTTTCTTCTACTTATATGTAGTTCCTTTTAAAACAATGATGCTTGCCTCAAAGCCACAATTGAACCAGTCCTGACCTACATTTGAGAACTTATCAAACGCCCGTTCTGTACCGTGTACCCTTTAAGCCACAAGTTGAGTCTTTTCCACCAGTTTGAACTTAAAGAGGACAGACATCAGAGCTCTTCTCTGTTCTAGTACCCAGGTGGTGGAATGAACTTCCCTTGTCTGTTCAAACCGCTGAGTCTCTTTCTGTCTTCAAAAGACGATTAAAGACCCACATCTACAAAGCACTTAAATCTAAACTAACCTTGCACTTACTTATCTTATCTTGTCTGTCTATGCTAAAGTAAGGAAATATTTACTGAGGAGGCACTTCTGTAAGTCACTCTGGGTGAGAACTGCTAAATGCTGTAAATTTAAATCAAAATACTTATTATAGCAGTATGTGGTTTGGGACAAAACTGGCATTTACATTTATTTGATAAAATTATGGCTCTTGCTCAGGGGCCAAACACTGGCAACTTAATGGTGGTTGGTGGTGGTAGAGGGGTTTAATGTTATTAACCTTCTGATCACTAAGTCCAGTACCAAAGCTTTTCACTTTTGCTTTGAATTAGTTTGCCAAATACCATAAATGTATTGATGCATGATGCATTTTATAAGCTAATATATGTTAATTTACTAATAATGCTGGCCGCTTAGGTGGCGCAGCGGTAAAATATGCTAGCACACCAGAGCTGGGATTTCAAATACATCGTATCGAATCTCAGCTCTGCCATCCGGGTGGGCTGGGCGGCTATATGAACAACGTTTGGCTGTTGTTAATCCAGGTAGGGAGCCGGATAGGGACCTCATAACTGATGCAATTACGACCTCTGCTGGCTGGTTGATGGCATCTGCACAGAGTAAAGGAATAATGCTGATCAGGGTGTGGCTCTCTGTGCACAGTGCTGATTGGCATGATAACTTGTGCAGGTGAAAAGATGCAGTCGGGTACTGCTCATGTGTCGGAGGGGGCCTGTGTCAGTTTGCTCTCCTCAATCAGAGTAAGACAGGAAGCAAAACACAATCAGGTAAAAAATTGGAAGCGCTAAAAAAAATGGGGAGAAAAAGGGAGAAAATGCATAAAAAACATTACTGATGATGTTTTAATTTAAATAAAGACTAATGCTGAAATTTTATTTACAGATAGAGGGTTGGCCTGCTATCAAGTAATGACAGAAACACATGGGGGCATTTTACCCTTACATACTTACGAATATTTATAGATTCTGGTGGGTTTCTAGACCAATTCTATTTACTTTCTCAAGCACAAATCAATAAATTAAGCAAATTAAAATATTTCTGTATGTAGCTGTATCTACTGTGTAGTTTTAAGGGCAACATTGTGAACTTTTTGCCCGAGTAGACTGGAGGAGTCTGGAATGCAATAATCACTATAAATTGACAAAAAGTTTGTTCTTTCTTGTTTAACTTGCTAATCATGACCAAAAGGCCGAAACTGGTCTGCACAATCATCCAAACAAACAAAAGTTGGTCAGGCAGATCAGGTACTGGGTCACTGTGCCACTGTTGTTGATAAAAGCCCTGATCTAGCCTTTGAACTTCTAATCAGACCATAAAAATAAAAAAGCCATAAACAGTTTGGAGTAATTTCAAAGCTTTGCTATAAACAGAAGGTATAATTTCATAATTTACTTCCACCTGTTTTACAGTACAGGAGACAAGTGGAGGAGCAGACGCAAAATGCTCACCCCAACGTTCCACTTCTCAATCCTTATGGACTTCCTTGAGGTGATGAATGAACAGAGTGATATTTTAGTCCAGAAGATGCAGAAACATGTGGATGGAGAACCATTCAACTGCTTCAGCTATATAACACAGTGTGCTTTGGACATCATTTGTGGTTTGTAACATTTTTCATTACCCCAGTACTGGAATATTCCTGAATTGGCAGTCGTTTTGTCATATAATAATAAAGTTCTTGATATTATGTTTACTAAATATAATATTGTGTACATGCATTGTCTGCTCAACACAGAAACTGCAATGGGTAGACGGATTTATGCACAGAGTAATTCTGACTCAGAGTATGTCCAGAGTGTGTATAAGTAAGTGTTTCATTCTATAAAATTATAACGTATTGGCTTTTAAACCATGATCTAGGTAAAGGCTAAAAACTCAAACATTTGACCATATACACCAATCAGCCATAACATTAAAACTACCTCCTCACTGTCCATTTTATTAGACACTCCTACCTGGTTGGTTCATTTTGTAGATGTAAAGTCAGAGACGATCACTCATCTATTTCTGCTGTTTCTGCTGTCACCTTCTAGACCTTCATCAGTGGTCACAGGACGCTGCCCACGGGGCGCTGTTGGCTGGATATATTTTTGGTTGGTGGACTATTCTCAGTCCGGCAGTGACAGTGAGGTGTTTAAAAACTCCATCAGCATTGCTGTGTCATATCCACTCATACCAGCACAACACACACTAACACACCACCACCATGTCAGTGTCACTGCAGTGCTGAGAATGATCCACCACCTAAATAATACCTGCTCTGTAGTGGTCCTGGGAGAATCCTGACCATTGAAGAATGTGCTTCTATATGGTCAGTAGAGCTGATAAAATGGACAGTGAGTGTAGAAACAAGGTGGTTTTAATGTTATGGCTGATCAGTGTATTTTTGATAGAAGAGGCTTTGCTTCAAGTGCAGCAGTGCTTCTAGAGTATTAAAATCTGGACCATATATTTGATACCCCCATGCCACTGTTAGTTAATCTCTTTCAATTTTTTCTCTATTAATTAATGTATTTATTTATATTGTGCAACCCGCCATAAACAGTAAGGATTAAAAAACAAATAAAGCATCACACAGTACCACATGACCACAAAACCACTCAGAAAGAACTCTTTCTGGAAATGGCGCTACCCACTGCGCCCACAGAAAAATCATATACGACAATTTCATATTCAGAATGTTCATACTTCCAACAATTTTCCTTTTTCTCTTTCCGGCTCACACGTCCCTAAATAAAAGAGCAACATTTCAATGAATTATCTTGGACATGAATGTAAAGTAGGAGACGCTTGACATTTCTGCACAAAACAATATTTGCTTTTTAAGACGTTATCTAAACTGCAATTTATCTTTTGCAGGATGAGTGACATTATCACTCGGAGACAGAGGGCACCCTGGTGGTGGTCTGACTGGATTTATAATGCATTAGGAGAGGGTAGAGAACAAGCAAAAAGACTCAAAATCTTGCACACCTTCACAGCTGGTGTAAGTGACACTTCTTGACCTCAAATATAAGTTTTAAGTGGTAGGTTAATTTATTTAAATATATGCAGCCAGGCTTGAGTTCAGCCATCCCTGTAGAATAAAGAAGGACTCTTTTATCTTAAACCTTATTGTCAAATGCTACTAAAAAGATGCAAGTCTGTCTGTGTCTGTGAGTATATACACTGATCAGCCATAACATTAAAACCACCTCCTTGTTTTTACACTCACTGTCCATTTTATCAGCTTCACTTACTGTCCACTCGATTAGACACTCCTACCTAGTTGGTCCACCTTGTAGATGTGAAGTCAGAGATGATCACTCATCTTTTGTTACTGTTTGAGTTGGTCATCTTTGAGATCTTCATCAGTGGTCACAGGACCCTGCCCATGGGGCGCGCTTGGGTGCATGTTTTTGGTTGGTGGACTATTCTCAGTCCAGCAGTGACACTGAGGTGTTTCAAAACTCCAGCAGCACTGCTGTGTCTTATCCACTCATACCAGCACAACACACACTAACACACCACCACCATGTCAGTGTCACTGCAGTGCTGAGAATGACCCACCACCCAAATAATACCTGCTCTGTAGTGGTCCTGGGAGAGTTTTAATGTTATGGCTGATCGGTGTATATTCTGGTCTGCTGGAAAGGCTATATACAAGATTTTGGAGGGTGTCATCAAACATCAGCATTAGTTGGCATTAGAGGCCTGGCCTTCCATTTAATTTATACCATCCTTTGTCATATTAGGTCTCTATAGAGCTTACTTTGTGCACAGGGACTGTTGCCCCAAAGTTAAAAGTATAAAATGTATTATTTATAATTGACACTATACACTTGTTAGCTACAGGTATGCATGTGGCTAAATCACCTGAAGTCACTGATTAAAAGAGGTGTCCACATCCATATACTTTTGGCTGTATAGTGTATGATGTCATCATACCAACAACAGTGGGGTGACGCAGAACGACAATAAACCCACCATCATTCATTTATAAATCCACCTCTTTTCATTGTCATTTTTTTCAATGACATTCTGGATTTAATAAACCAGAGGTGTCAAACTCAATCACAGAGAGGGCCAAAATTAAAAACCGGGACTATGTTGAGGTCTAAAGTGGGTCAACATTTATTAAATAGGATATTGTATAAAGTACAAAAGAAAATATATTTTTTGATTTTTAAAAGCCCCTGTTCTCATAGTCCACTTTCGTTTTGCCATTGCTTTTGTAAGCCTTGTTTAAATGTAATTAAAAGTGATGAGCGTAATTGACTTCTGACCTTAAATTTAAATTTTACATTTTAGCAGACGCTTTTATTCAAAGCGACTTACAATTATGACTCAACACGATTTTTAAGCAATTGAGAGTTAAGGGCCTTGCTCAAGGACCCAACAGTGGCAACTTGATGGTGGTGGGACTTGAACCGGCAATCTTCTGATTACTAGTCCAGTATCTTAACCACTGAGCTATCACTGCTCTTAAATGACTGTGCTACAGAGTGGGGGTCTTGGCATGCTCTCTGTTGCAGTGCATTCTGGTACTTGTAGTGTCAACGGTGTGCGTCCTATATACTGACGGGCCAGATATAATTGTACCTTGGGTTGGATGTGGCCTGCGGGCCTTGAGTTTGACATGTCTGTCATAAACGATTAAATAATTGTATGGTTGAATTTCTGAACAATAAATACTAACTAAAAATTGTTCCTAAAATGTAATATAGTTCTTGTTAGTACACTCATGCTTTTAAACTAAATATTTCAAAATACTTTTAGTTGTATTGTGTTTTTGCAGATGCAAAACAACAGTTAATGATTTAAGCAAACACTGAACCTGGTAGAATTTGAGAATTTAAAAGATGATCATGACTTTCATGTTTTTAAGGTGATAAAAGAGAGAGCAGAGTGTGCAAGTGAAGAATCTGACAGTGAATCAGACCATGGCCCCAAAAAGAGAAGGGCATTTTTGGACATGCTGTTAAAAACCACAAATGATGAGGGTGCTGTGCTGAGCCACGAGGACATTCAAGAAGAAGTGGATACCTTCATGTTTGAGGTAGGACATAATACGAGGGTTCTTCAAAAAGTGTCTGCACTTTCAAAACTGACCTCGGTTCAAAACTCGGCGTTGCCACAGGTCAGCTGGGCACTATCTAGTGGGCATAATTGGCAGTGCCTGCAGCGGACTCTAATTGGCTACCATGTCTGCAGGGGCGGGATGACTGGACTATGTGGGTGGGTCTTCTAATGCCGTGCAAGGACCCTGATTAGCAGATAGAGGCACCTGTGTAGAGTGCATGGGTGAAAAAGAAAGGGTCCACTAAGAACTGCACACGGGTCGGAGGATGTGTGAGCAGGAAGTAAATTGGGGAAAAAATGGGAGCACCGCTGCTTTCACATCATCATCACACACATCATCTTCTACCCCTTTAAGCTTCTTTGAGCATCCAAAAAGGTGGAAATCAGATGGAGCTAATTCCAGACTATAAGCTCTCAATCAGTCTCTCAGACTTGACTAATTACTACTCCTCCCACCCTCACCATTTCCAACGGAAATATAAATGTGTGGAAACTTTTTGAAGATCCCTCACATAAACATACAACACAGTTTTACTACAGATTGGCAGATCTCCATCCTAGCAGAAGTGAGCCAGCTTTTACTTTGTTCATTGTTTTTTTTTTCTTTAATAGGGGCATGATACTACAGCAGCTTCTATAAACTGGGCGCTGCATCTGATAGGCGCTCATCCTGAAGTCCAGAGGAAAGTGCAGGCGGAGCTACAGGATGTGTTTGGTAACAAAGATTCTACCTTAAATGCTTCTTTTTGTTTTCTGGTTAATTACTAACAATACACTCAGTATGTGAATCCTCCTAATGACTCCTGTCTCTCTCGTTCCACTGACGAACAGGTTCAAGTAAGCGCCATGTGAGGGTGGAAGACCTCAAAAGGCTGCGCTACCTGGAGTGTGTCATCAAGGAGAGCCTGCGAATCTTTCCTGTCGTGCCTCTGTTTGCGCGCAGCATCTGTGAAGACTGTCATATAAGTAAGCAATAGCAGCACATCATGATTGTGTCAAGTGGAGCGCCAAATGCTGGGAGAACACAAGCAGACGTGGCATTTGAAGTCATTGCTGACATTTGCATCTCAGTGAAACACCAGCTACTATTTATAGCTTTCAGTGTCTGAGTCTAAGCAGCTTGAACCCTTTCACCTGGCACAGGGAAATCATTTGACTGCTGTAGTTAGACCTGACTAAGCTGTTCTAAGCTAAGCCGAAACACA
The DNA here is from genome assembly GCF_030014385.1 of Trichomycterus rosablanca. Taxonomy (NCBI): domain Eukaryota; kingdom Metazoa; phylum Chordata; class Actinopteri; order Siluriformes; family Trichomycteridae; genus Trichomycterus; species Trichomycterus rosablanca. Next base: position 7,374,143 of record NC_085995.1, read on the forward strand.
GCTGAATGAGAACAGTTTCAGTTAGTGCTTTTATTGATTTTATTAACATTTTACAACCCCAAATCAGAAAAAGTTGGGATGGTATGGAAAATGCAAATACAAAAAAAATTGCAGTGTTCCTTATATTTACTTTGACTTTTATTTGATTGCAGACAGTAAAAACCAAAGCTATTTGATGCTTCTTTTTCTGGTCACTTTCTTTTTATTTCTTTTCCATACGGTCCAATCTTTTTCTGATTTTGGGTTATATTATTATTATTATTATTGTTATTGTTATTATTATACTCTGTTTTGGAGATAAACCACTGTATAAACATAAAAATACACATTTGTGGGTGCGCTCTGGTGGTGCAGCGGTCTAGCACACCACTGCAAAGAGTTCGACCTGATGAGTTTGAATCTTAACAGAGATACCAACCTAGTCAGGCAACCAGACAAACACAATTGGCCTTGTTTGAGGGTGGAAAGGTTGAATGTGATCTATTTCCACTTAGATTTCTTTGACTGGTCTGGGTGCCTGCACAAGTTGGGGGAGGGGCAGCACATGGAGCTTAGCATGTCTCTCTGTACACATTACTCATTAAGGCTTTATTTGGGAACCCAAAACTGGCAGGTGATAAAAAGCGATCATAGATTGGACATGTGTTGGGGGGGTGCATGGTGATTCGGGTCTCTTTGGACAGATCAAGGGTTGTGCAAGCGGCGGTGGGTTGGCAATCAGGAATTGGACATTACTAAAGGGGAAATTAACAGAAAAAGTCATGTTACTGCCCCTAAACAAGAATTTTAATGTAACCAATTATGCATAGGATTTAATCCGTTGGCTGTAAGACTCACTATAGCCAAACCACTTAGGTGATTTGACATGGAACCAGGCACAATGAGTCCAGTATCTACAGCTCTTTGTCCTTCAGTGTTTTTTCTCCTGGCTTGTATTAATGCATGGTTAGTGGGATTTACCCTAAGCTAACATAGCAGCTCTCCAAACACTGTATGAAAACATTTCTCTAAAGGTTATGATGTCTGTTGCAATTTTCAATACAACAGTTGTCTTTTAAAACATACTTTCTGATTATGATTTTACTCCTACTGTTTCTTTTATCTTCTCTTTAAAGCACTCACTTAGCAAGCTCCAACAGTTTCTTGTACATTAGGCAGTAAAAATCAGTGACATCTTTTTGACCAAAAGGCACTATTAACTTATTACTATAAATTTATTTTCCATTTTACAGATGGGTTTAAAGTTCCAGCAGGTGTGAATGCCGTGATCATTCCATATGCTCTTCATCGTGATCCCCGTTTTTTCCCGGATCCTGAGGAGTTTAGACCTGAGCGCTTCCTACCAGAAAACAGCACAGGAAGACACCCATATGCATACATCCCATTCTCCGCTGGCCCTAGAAACTGCATCGGTAAGAGATTATAACCAAAGGAGAAAAAATCAACTATCTGTGTGCTCTCATATTTATTGACTGGTAGAGACACATTAAGTAACTATAAAGAAATAATTATGTTGTTACTGATGAGAAGTTTAACATTTATTAAGTAATATTAACAGAAATCAAGTTAATTCCAAAGGGTTCACAAACTTTTTCCTGCAGCTGTAAGTCTGAGACCTGAAACTTTGCTGCAACTAACAAGCTCAGAGAAAAAGGAAAAAAATCATATGTGGCCAAATTTCCAGGGCAAGGTTATTTAATTTTTATCAGACAGGCCACATTATATTAGTGGCACCACTTGTTATGATATGACGTCCCAAGACCATTACAGTCCAGTTCCTCCACTCACAACTAAACTGCCCCTGAAATCAATCACCCACTTAGCACAGTCAGCTCAAGAGAGATCAGCGCTAACTTTTCTCCTATATTTATCTCCCGAGCATGGACCTGTCGTCCACTGCTGAATGAGACAGATTGTCTCTGACCGAGTGGTACGAGCAGCTTCAGCCCACTGGACTCACTACTGGGTCAAACAATAAACGTTGGAGAAAGAAAGTGCTTTCTCAGTAAATAAATCAACTCAACACACTGCAGTCATGTACTTCCTCTTATCTTTGAACTGCATTTCAGGCTACAAACACTTCAGAAGTACACTATGTGGCCAAAAGTATGTGGACACCTGACCACGAGCTTGCTGGACACCCTATTCTGAAAGCTACATCTCCCACAGAATTGTAGAGTGTCTTTGGGTGTTATGTCTGTTCAGTCAAAAGAGTCTTTGTCAAATCCTTCAAATTATTCTCCAGGTTACCTAAGGAGGATGGAGGTCCCTGCTGAATCTGGTTCCTCTCAGTGTTTCTTCCTGTAATATTAAGGGACAGTCACCCTTTGCTCACTCAACAGGAGTTTTTGCTCTGTTGGTCCTGGATGCTGTAAAATTGCTTTGAGACAAAGTCTATTGTAAAAAGTGCTATACAAATACATTTGACTTGAATTTTTTACTTGACTTGAAGTTGAATTAGAAGGCCTAACCTGCAATTGAAATTTTATTTAAGAATGTTCAGGGAGTTTGTACACCTGTTAGCAGTTGGTGTGGTTAGAAGACATGTCCACATACTTTTGGCAAAACAATGTATATACTGTGGGATATATATTAAGCACATGAATAACTTGTTCTCTCTCTCTCTCTGTGTGTGTGTGTGTGTGATTTAGGTCAGCGGTTTGCTCTGATGGAGGAGAAGGTAGTTCTTTCCTCATTGTTGCGTCACTTTGACGTCCAGGCATGTCAGAGTCGTGAAGAGCTGAGACCCCTAGGTGAGCTCGTCCTCCGACCAGAAAAGGGCATCTGGATCCGATTACACAAGAGGACCAACTAAGCTAAAGCCATATATAAATGGATGACACATTAAAGGGAAAAAAAAACTAACAAAGTGTCTTTGGAAGATGTTGAAGCCTCCAGAAGAGTTTTCATGAACCTTGGTGGAGATTCTGCAAATTTCTGGACATCCTTACAACTGTACAGGAAAAACAAAAATCATTCTAGCGAAGATATTCACTTTACTACTAATTTGATGATATTTGGTTTAGAGTGTTGTCTAGCATATCAGTTGATACATTTACCCTAGGTGTTCAATCAAACTGTTTAGTGACCTCTTGTGTCTTGTGCATGAGGGGCAATACAGTGTCTATCAGAATAAAAATGTTTAATTATAATAATGACTTAGAATATCTTTGTTTTGATTTTCAATGGCCCCTGATTATAGAGATCACACTTTCTAACATGTTCTGTTCTCTTGGTGTACTCCACACATGCACTTGCCCCATACAGTAAAACCTAGTCAACAAACTAGTCTAAACATTAAGCATCATAGCTAAGTTTCATGCAGAAACCTACAACAGTTATGAGTGTATTTAATTTACGTTAATGTCTGTATATTTTTAGAAAAACTACATGAAGTCTCTTTAAAGTGTCAACATTGTACAATGTTTAATGGTCTCACTGAACTGAAATGGGCATTCTAAATTGGTTCTAACACTTATTTAATATTATTCAGACTACTAACATATCAAATTCCTCTTCACTTCTAATGTTGGACTAACTCTGGATTATCCAAAAAGTACAGCCCCGCCTAGAGGCAGCACAGTCCTCCGAGCTCTTTATTACTGATCCAGAATTGACTTCTGTCGATGAAAATAAACCTTAGGCAGAAAAAAATGCCTGACCAAACTGGCTGTGCATATTAGCTTACATATTGATTTATATCTCGAGTATCTGTAGCATTTTCATTTACTTACAGTTTATTGTAACAGTAAATTCATTGTGTATTGTTTCATACCATTCTCAGAGGATCACATCCTGCACTGGGTCAGACATACACTTCTTTTTTGATTAACTGAGAGATAAAGTTTAAGCAATTTAAACTATGTAACGCATGCTTTAATTTTAGCAAAAAAAAGCCCATGTCTGTTTGTTAGCAGTAATGAAAAGAGGTTCAGTGCAGGCGTGCCTTTGTTTTTAATATGAGCCATAATAATCATGCAAGCACTGTTACTGACTCAAGGTTAATGCCTAGCCATTAGATTAAGCCTGCCCAGAAAAAACTACACTGCAATATGCAAAGTCAAACAGATCCCTCTCAAGTGAGGATGAACTTTTGTTATGGCTAAAGATTTTAAATATTTCAGCAACTGTTTATTTTCTGTGACTGAATAAAAGAAACCCATTGGTTCTGCTTTTCCTCTGTCAACGGGATCAGCAACGAACTTCAACTGAACTGTAAGGTGCCCATTTCATCAAAACCTTTATTCTAGTGAGGCAGTCACTAAGCATTAAGTCCAGGTCAATGTAAAGCTTACTTGACTGTGAACAATGTAACCCGTGTTCCACCAGAGCTACACCTGTTGCTAAGAGGTTTATAAATTCATATTTGTAAAATCAATTTCATGGATCAATCAGGTTGGGGAATGCCCTTTCTGTTCCAGCATAACACCCTGTTCTTAAGGAAAGATCTATGAAGTCATGGTTTGAAAAACCTTGCACAAATTCCCACAGACACTTAGAATTATGACGCAGTTCAAGCAATTAAATCTGTGTGTGATTAGTTTTAGCAAATTGTGTGTTTGTATTTTATTATAACTTGGATGAAGAAATACAGAAATCTAGGTCCTTCCTTCCTTCCTTTCTTCCTTCCTCTCCATGCTTGCTTCCTTTCTTCCTTCCTTCCTTCTTTCCTTCCTTCATTAATTACTTCTGTTCTTCCATCTTTCATTAATTCCTTCCTTTCTTACTTCCTTCCTTTCTTTATTAATTCCTTTTTTTCCATCCCTCCCTTCCTTTCCTCCCTTCCTTCCGTCTTTCCTTCCGTCCTTTGTTCCGTCCTTCCTTCCGTCCTTCCTCCCTTTCTTGCTTTATTAATCCCTTTCTTCTTTCTTTATTAATTCCTTCCTTCCATCCATCCCTCCCTTCTGTTCTTCCTTCCCTTCTTCCTTCCGTCCTTTCTTCCTTTCATTCTCCTCTTTATTAATCCCTTTCTTCCTTCTTTTCTTTCTTCCTTTCTTTATTAATTCCTTCTTTCCATCCCTCCCTTCCTTCCCTCCTTCTTCCCTCCTTCCTTTCTGTCCTTCCTTCCGTCCTTCTTTCCTTCCCTACTCCCTTCCTTCCTTCCTTCCTTCCTTCCTTCCTTCCTTCCTTCCTCCCTCCCTCCCTCCTTGGAAACTGGAGCATCAGGAGAAAACCCACACAGACAAAGGAAGAACATGCAAACTCCACACAGAAAGGACCCGGACCTTCACCTTGAAATCAAACACAGGACCTTCCTACTATGAGATGACAGTGCTACCCACCGAGCCCTGAACAATATTATATTTTAGTACTATTTATGGCATAAGACTTTCTTCAAACAGAAAAAAACTAGGGCTGTCAAACGATTAAAATTTTTAATCGCGATTAATCTCAGAATTTCATATAGTTAATCGCGATTAATCGCATAAAAAAAAAAAATCTGTGTAAATGTTATAGAAAACAAGGATTTTTAAGTGAAATGTTACAATTAAAATGGTGAACACATTTTATGCTAAATGTACTTATGTTAAAAACTGCTGGGACAAGAGAAAACTGTAAGGGAGTTTATTCACTCACATACTAGGCAGTAAATGTCAGATTGTAGGTTAGAATTTCTCCATCAGCAAACATTGTAGATCAGCGGTGCTTTAGGTGGGATAAGGCGTAGTTATTGTATCAGACTTGTCTGTGGTTGTATCGTGACGATGGTTTGATGGACGTTTCTACACGAAGTGAGTGTGTTTTGACCCTTTGGGGCTTCCATAGTTCATGAACTAACGTGCTCGACTCAGCTTTCCGGTATTCGGTACAGAAGAAGAAGTTAATTAAGTGTAATAAAGTGTTCTGCTCCCGACAACTTGTGAATATAGCGTGTATTTATTTCTTTATTATGCAAGTGCATCACTACCACGATCGGTTACATTATGTTAACAAACCGCAAATGAAAAACGGTGGCAAGTCCGACATTAAAACGTTTGTTCTACCAGTCAAGTGTCAACATGAACTAGAATTTGCGTTAATGGCACTATTTTTTTTAATCGCGTTAAATTGAGGTCGCGTTAATGCGTTATTATCGCGTTAACTTCGACAGCCCTAAAAAAAACTAAATAAATACTTCCTCATGTTAAAATCAGAGATCTTTTATAAAGCTTGGTGCTTGGTTGTTTTCGTGTTCAAACCATCACAACACATTCTCTCGTACTGTCATGTTCCAGGAACTGAAAAAGGCTGTCATATATAGAAATGTATTCTAGACAAATATGCACACATTAACACCCTCCCACACACACACACACACATATATACACATACATATACACACATACTAACACAAACGAAAATGTCAGCTGTCTGTAATGTGACTTGTTAAGCTGATCATGTGTTGTTATTTAATTAAGGTGACAGTTATAGAAAGAAAAGATAGCAAGAGATAACACCAGGTCTTTAGTGTGCCATTCTTTAAAAAGCATGCCTTGTTAAAAAGACGTACCTACATCTCCATCTGCAAACAAACTCTGTGCTACTCAATACATAAAGGAGAAATGTGAAACCCCTTTTATCCTGAAATAATTTACCAAAGTTACCATGCTATGTAGAAAGTCTTTAAACAATAGAGTTCACAGGTCTGTGAGAGAGTTTTAACAGTCATTCATTTTACTTTTATATGCTGGGCTGTTTATTTAAAAGACAAAGATTGTTTAGGGAACAAAAGTGTTTTAAAGATTTGTAGTTGCTCACAAACTATTTAGTGTGGGTGCTGCACAGTTCCAGATGCAATCTTATAGGTTCACTGTTTCCTTCTGTCTCCCTCTAGCTTAAATGTTCAGTTACCATTTTATTTTGCCAGATTGTAATATTTATATATGCCATGTCCTCACAAATGCTTTTGACTAAATAAACACAAGTTAATTAATTCATTCATTGTCTGGTTTACTGTTTTATCCCATTCAGGGTCAAGGTGGGTGTGATTCACTGGGTGAAAGGTAGGAAACACCCTGCACCGATTACCAGTCAATCACAGGGTAAACACACTCACACAAACACACACACAAACACACGCACACACACTCACTCACACATCTAGGACAATTTAGTATTTCCAATTAGCATGCATGTTCTTTGACTGTAGGAGGAAACCGGAGCACCCAAGGGAAACCCATGCAGACACGGGGAAACTTGAAAAAGAAAGGACCCAAACTGCTCCACCTGGGAATTGAGCCCAACATCTTCTTGCTGTGAGGCGTCAGCTTCCTACCAAGCCACCGTGACACCCTAAATGGGCACAAATATATTTAAAAATGTTAATGCTGTAAAGCATTTCAAGAATAGTGTGTGTGTGTGTGTGTGTGTGTGTTTGGGAAAGGGGGGACTTTTAATGCCCATCAATTCAGACAGATTTATAACTGGACACATTTTCGGCATTTGGCAGACGCTTTTATTCAAAGCGACTTACAATTATGACTGAACACGATCCTTAAGCAATTGAGGGTTAAGGGCCTTGCTCAGGGGCCCAACAGTGGCAATTTGGTGGTGGTGGGGCTTGAACCGGCAACCTTCAGATTACTGGTCCAATACCTTAACCACTGAGCTACCACTGCCCTGCCTGTAGCCTGGACACTTTCGCAGGTTGTGTATTTTTTGAAAACCTGTTTTCTGTCATTTCAGTAACTCCCACCAACTTAGACATGGACCACCAGCTGCTTCTTTTATTCATTTCTGTTTTATGCAAATTAGATTATATATTATTTTATTTATGATTAGAGGAGGGCAAACTTTCCTCACATATGAGCTCACAAATGTATGATTATATAAATAATAGAAAATGTAAGTGTATTTTAATCTATTGTTTCCTTGTGCCTGTAAATTATGACACTTTTTCTCAGTGATTTCATTACATATAGATAATTAACTACCACAGTAACAATGATCTATGATTGCAACTCATTTTTTCTCCTCCTAGAGCTGATAAGCTTCAGGTTCAGGATCTTTTCACTAAATTCAAAGCTTATTGCTTTTAAAAGTGGGCTCATATCACTAATCAAGCTGTTAATTATAACGTTTAATTTTCCAGCACAGGTACACTACATATAGTCATTTACAGTACATACTGATTATAATTACTATGTCATTTGCCCTCATCAAAATTGTCCATATTAGGAAAATGCATTCTGGTAATGCTAATAAAGTCAGCTTTTAATTTATTCACAACTTTTCCCAGTTTGGTACAAAACCTCATGTATCTGTTTCATTTTTTTAGTTTAAAACACTGTGCTGTAAAAATGTCACTGCCACCCTAATATGTCCCTAGATAACTTCAGTTAAGGATTACATGTCCGTTTTTGTCTTGTAGGCAATTGTAGGCAGAAGTACACGATGATCGAAATATCAAGTACTTTCTGTTCTTGTCTGATTCACGAACAGTATAGGTAAACATGAGTGAAACCTGAACATCACATCCAGACAAACTTCATAATGTATAAATGCATTTTATCCAAGGTGGACTATTTCCCTAATGATTAAGTTTGGGTGTATTAGCCACAGTCGCTGCTAATGCCTAGTTCACACTCAGGCACATGCACAGACATTTTTGGGGGCAGGTGCTCAAGCCAAAAAAAGGGCACCCATTGCCAAAATTAGTAATAAAATAATTAAAAAAAAAACACAGTAGGATATTTGTATTTTTGTTAACACAATCACTACACATCTAATCAAATAACTCAAATGATCAAATTGCATAAATAAATGAAAAACAGGCAAAAACAAGGCCATACTGTGCACGCTTTTTAATAACCAAACAATATATTAAATAATCATCAAAAAATAGCTCAACTTAAGATCTACCTTTGATTTCAAATCAGAAACCCACTTTGGGTAGTTAATGTTAACAATGGGCCTATTATTCTGCCAATAAAATCAAATAGACAGCTAAATAACATTTTCCTATTTATTCATAATTTTTTGTATGCTGTTCTATATTATAGAGCATTATATTTAGCCTTCTACATATATTGGTCTAGGCCAGTGATAGCTCAGTGGTTAAGGTACTGACTAGTAAACACAAAGTTGCCAGTTCAAGCCCTGCCACCACCAAGCTGCCACTGTTGGGTCCCTGAGCAAGGTCATTAACCCTCACTTGCTCATCATGTTCTGCTCATTGTGGATAAAAGTGTCTGCTAAATGCTAAAAATGTAAATGTTAGTATAAATGCTTGCATGAAAACAACTCCTTGACTAAAGGTGACTTTTCCTACACAGCGTTTTTGCCAGGATGCTGTAATTATAAAATATTGTATGTTTGTATTTATTTTCAACACTTTACTGTGAGAGCTACTTGACATTTTCCTGCAAAATATTTGTGCTCATGCTTTTTTTTCTTCAGGCTTTTACATCAAAATAAGTAAGAATTTAAATTAAACAAAACTAGTGACTTTGTCTAATTTGTAAAACAGTAAAACACTTTTGGGGGAATTGATGACAGAAAAAATTGGGTTCCAACAGAAAGGGCACTTTTCTCATCCAGGGCAAAAGGGCAGGTGCTTGAGCACCACTAGGGGTCTATCTGTGCACGTGCCTGTTCACACTACACGATTTCTAGGTCGCTGCTAGATCGCAATGTGTGAACTATTCAACAACTCGATTTGAGCACTCGCAGACTCAAGAAAAATATCTAGCATGCTAAATATCTGGACCTGTCGACAACTCATCGACAAAATCATGTAGTGTGAAAGGTGTTGCGAGCAGGATGTGATTGTTATGAATGTAAGATATAGAAGGAAAACCTGGGGAAGGAGTTGTAAATGTTTGGGACAGGTGCATAAGAACAGAACAGACAATCCCTGCTGGTCGTGTAGCTCAGTCTACTCCTTCACCCAGACTTATTTATTTTTCGTCTTTGCTTTTACGCTGCATATCGGCACACAAACAACTCACTTCTTGTTGACGTGCATTTTTGGACATGGTATCATTAAACCCCTTGTCACATCTCATGTGTGTTTTCATGACAAAATGTAGTTTGCGAGACCAGATAGACTCGTCTGAGATTTCTCCTGGTGATAGATGGTGTAGTGTGTGACCCCTATCATCGATCAGTCGTGTAGTGTGAAAACCACAAAGACTTAAAAGACTCCTGATTACAAGAGATCAAGTTATGTAGTGTGAACTGTACAGTGATCTGAACACCTTGAAAGTCATGTAGTGTGAACTTAGCATAACAGTTGAATAAAAATCAGTTGTGCTTACAACTTTCAGGCAACAGTTTAGGGACTAATTTCTGTAACATCATGACTGTGCCTCTGTGCACAAAATAAGGTCTGTGGTCTGTACAGTGCCCTGACCTTAATATCAATGAAAATGTATTGAATTATTTTAATATTGAGTTTTTCAGAGCAACCCTTATAACTGAGAATGAGTCAGCAAATTGTCATTTAACATAAAATGCTTTAGAGCTGAGACTGCTGCTGTCAGCTTTGCTACAAAGTACTAATTTTATTTATTTCATTTTTTTAAAATAGCCACTGAAACCCTGTGCTGAAAACTATTATCCATCTCACATTTTCAACCATATTTCCACCAACTGGAGCTAATGGTTTCATGTCGAGGTGCTTGGAAAGTAGCAGCTGTTCTGACAGTGTGAGTGTTTATAGCATCACAGGGGCTCAGCAGAAGGACGATATTTTTGTTTGGTGACTCTGTTGGTGCAGCAAGCTGTCAGTGCAGGACAGTAGGAAGGCTGCCAGTCTCCGACAGGATGCCAGCGTGATGTGTTGTTCAGAATTGTGTTTTTATTTACACCATGTTTTGGTAGCTTTCATGCAGGAACCAGGGAGAAGTTTCCATTTTGTTACCAAATAACTAAAATTGTGCTTTTCACAGTTCATCATTTGATGCAGAAATGGTTTGATGAGATTTGTTCTCTTTATTCGTGTTTAGAAAATTCCACTGTCAAATACAGAATCTATAGGTACTAAGCGTTCTTCATACACTTTTTAAAAATGGCAGTGTGTTTAGCCCACACAGACTTGTTCTTTATTTTATTTGTTCTACACTGGTGTGAGCATGTCTACATGTCGCATTGTCTTGCTGGAAGATTCCCATCCGCCTCAGGGAAGACATTTTTACCCATGGTACTTTCACCTTGTGTTTCAAAAAAAGATCTAAAAGTGAAATAAACAAATCCAATAACCAAAGAGACTAGAAGTTTCATTTATTAACAAAACTTTCACAGCTGATGTGAACTACTATGGCATCTTAAAATGTATTAGGCTTTTAATATGTTTGAGTGTTTTTAAAGGTTGTGCTGTCTAGAAAAAAATGTCAGGTTAAAAACAGACAGGACCTAGAGCAAGGTTAGTAAAAAATAGCTATAGGAGGTCAAGAAGGAAGACTGAAGGTGAGAGATAAACCCCTGCCCAGGACAGTGGATTTAAAGGGAATGGACACTGAAGATAAGAGATGGTTGATAGGACATACTCTGTGAACATTCGACTCAGCAGTACAGTAAATACATACCACAAAGCCCTAATATACTTACATATCAAATGTGGTCAATGCTTCACTGCAGACTTTATGTCCATGATTTACTAAGCTTTAAAGTAAACAAACAGTATGGGCAAAATAAATGCAAATATTTATGTGAAGAAATGCCATAATAAATACGTATGAAGTACGTATGATCTTAAGTACTTGTACGGCATTGGCAGAAAAGAAAGTATAAATATGCAACAAATACTCTTGAATTATTAATGAATAAAGATTTTTAAAAGCCTTCTCTGTTCACAATACAATCTTAAATTATAAAGTAATGTAGTTATAATAAATATGCATTATGTTACACTGGCATCATTGATAATTGTATATGTAGAAGTGACAACATTTTTGTTAGACATTTTACAATATGTACAGCTTTAAGAAGAATTAATCATACTAAATACATGCAGAGGTTAAAACCACTAAAAATGACATTATATATATAATATATATACCAGTCAAGTCTCAACATTAACTAGAATTTGCGTTAACGGCACTATTATTTTTAATCGCGTTAAATTGAAATCGCGTTAATGCGTTATTATCGCGTTAACTTCGACAGCCCTAATATATATATATTATTAGGGCTGTCGAAGTTAACGCGATAATAACGCATTAACGCGATTTCAATTTAACGCGATTAAAAATAATAGTGCCGTTAACGCAAATTCTAGTTAATGTTGAGACTTGACTGGTAGAACTACAACGCTCGGTTACATTATGTTAACATTATGTTAAAACAAACGTTTTAATGTCGGACTTGCCACCGTTTTTCATTTGCGGTTTGTTAGCATAATGTAACCGAGCGTTGTAGTGATGCACTTATAAAGAAATAAATACACGCTATATTCACAAGTTGTCGGGAGCAGAACACTTTTATTAACTTATTCTGTTAAGGTACCAAATACCGGAAAGCTGAGTCAAGCACGTTAGTCCATGAACTATGGAAGCCCCAAAGGGTCAAAACACACTCACTTCGTGTAGAAACGGCCATCAAACCATTGTCACAATACAACCACAGAAAAGTCTGTTACAATAACTACGCCTTATCCCACCTAAAGCACCGCTGATCTACAATGTTTGCTGATGGAGAAATTCTAACCTACAATCTGACATTTACTGCCTAGTATGTGAGTGAATAAAACTCCCTTACAGTTTTCTCTTGTCCCAGCAGTTTTTAACATCAGTACATTTAGCATAAAATGTGTTCACCATTTTAATTGTAACATTTCACATAAAAATCCTTGTTTTCTATAACATTTACACATATTTTTTTTAATGCGATTAATCGCGATTAACTATATGAAATTCTGAGATTAATCGCGATTAAAAATTTTAATCGTTTGACAGCCCTAATATATATATATATATATATATATATATATATTATTGCGCATTGTTTTGGAATGGAATGTCCACAAGCTCATGATCAGTTCTCTATACTTTCACACCGTGTATAAAATAGCAGAGCATGTTGAAAATTCAGAAATGGCAGTATTTATAATGTAGATGCTCAAACACATTACTATATACTTACTTACTATACTTACATTACTAAATATAAAATATCACACTGGTATGTGTGAGATAGCTGAGCATGGAGAACAGTATTAATAATATAGATGCTCAAATAAATCATCAATAACCAACTGCACAAGGTATTAATTTTACAGTGAATTCATCAATACTCTGGGCCATATTAAACCACCATGACTGGTAACAAAAGATAGACTAAAATGACTAAACTAGAAGTAACGCTAACCAAAATGTACACTGAAGCTAAATGCTAAGCTAACTGAAAGAAAACACTGTGCTAATGCTATGCTAAACACCAAGACAAAAATAACACAGCAGTCAGTAGGAGATACATGGAGCTACTTAGAACAAAGAAATACTTTAAACTAAAAGTGACAGGGCAGCACCCGAGCACACAGGAATGTACACTGATGGGCCAAGAGTCTATGAAATTGGAAGCTATTTGTAGGGTAATGATCAGAGATGAGATGAGACTCAGGTGTGTGTAATCAGGTAATGATAAGGGCTGAGAATGATGGGACTTGGAGTTTATATTTAGTAAACAAGTCCATCAGAAGTCAGGGTTTATGTTCATCTCATATTTTTATGTTATAAAGCTTTAAATTCTGAATTTATTTCCAAATAAAATTTAAAGCGATGTATACTTAAGAGCACATCTACAGCAGCTCCAGGAAAGGACAAAATTATATATTACATGTAAACGTAGTGGCATTCTTCCACAAGACTTTTAGTTTAATCTTATCATGTGCTAGAGAGAAAGCCAAGTTATGTTTGAAGAAATGCATACTAGATAGATTAATCATTGGAATTACCTAGCATTTGACAATGGTAATGAAAACCGTGCAAAACTGTAGTAAAGTAAAAATAAAATAACAAAGAGCTCTAAATATGCTGATAGGTTCAATTGTTTACATTTACATTTTCAGCATTTAGCAGACGCCTTTATCCAAAACAACTTACATTACAGTCTGAGCAATTTAGGGTTAAGGGCCTTGCTCAAGGGCCCCACAGCAGCAATCTAGCAGTGGTGGGGTTTAAACCAGCAACCTTCTGATTACTAGTCCAGTACCTTAACCACTAGGATATGGCTTGGCCTTACACTTAACTTCATAAAAACATTAAAGGCCTCATCATTCAATCTTTAGGGCTTCTGACGACACTCTGAGGGTCCTGATTTCATATGTCTGATACAGAAGGCTTAATTCTATTATATGGTAATACATTCAGGCATTGTTTCCCGATTAATCTGCTCTACATCTATTCAAACAAAGACAAACATAAAACTGCATCAGCGATGTCTGGGTATTTGATATTTGCACACACTAATGAAGTGTCAGGAGATATAACAAACCACAACTTCACTGATCGCTTGAGGAAGAATGAGGGGGGAAGAGAGAGACCCACAGGGAGTTTTAAAACGGCAAAATGAGGTAAAAAAAAATATAAAAAAAATAACAGTAGGATTGAGGGAGCCAAGTTTGGTAAAATTCTGTACGTGATCCCTCAGGCAACCATAGAGGAGGTCACAGGGCACAATATAATTGAAAGAGCTCCACATATGTAGCAGTTTCTTTTTTGCTTTCCTCTTCAATCTGCTCCAATCTATTTTCATGCACGAGTGCCTTCAGCTTTTGCATTACATAATCATGTCAGACTAATAGTGTAGCTTCATCCACAGAGGAATCTGGACCCCACAAGTGTTCACTTTTCATCCTGATGCAAATCAGTCATTAATGAACCTTCTTATAAATAATTAACGAGTACGACATCCTTTAGAGCCCTACTTTTCTCACTGGCAAAGCTGCAAGGCACTCTCACGGCAATTTAAACACCAGAAATAGTGAATGAATAATGAATACATACATACATATATATATATACAGTGTATCACAAAAGTGAGTACACCCCTCACATTTCTGCAGATATTTAAGTATATCTTTTCATGGGACAACACTGACAAAATGACACTTTAACACAATGAAAAGTAGTCTGTGTGCAGCTTATATAACAGTGTAAATTTATTCTTCCCTCAAAATAACTCAATATACAGCCATTAATGTCTAAACCACCGGCAACAAAAGTGAGTACACCCCTTAGTGAAAGTTCCTGAAGTGTCAATATTTTGTGTGGCCACCATTATTTCCCAGAACTGCCTTAACTCTCCTGGGCATGGAGTTTACCAGAGCTTCACAGGTTGCCACTGGAATGCTTTTCCACTCTTCCATGACGACATCACGGAGCTGGCGGATATTCGAGACGTTGCGCTCCTCCACCTTCCGCTTGAGGATGCCCCAAAGATGTTCTATTGGGTTTAGGTCTGGAGACATGCTTGGCCAGTCCATCACCTTTACCCTCAGCCTCTTCAATAAAGCAGTGGTCGTCTTAGAGGTGTGTTTGGGGTCATTATCATGCTGGAACACTGCCCTGCGACCCAGTTCACCCAGGGAGGGGATCATGTTCTGCTTCAGTATTTCACAGTACATATTGGAGTTCATGTGTCCCTCAATGAAATGTAACTCCCCAACACCTGCTGCACTCATGCAGCCCCAGACCATGGCATTCCCACCACCATGCTTGACTGTAGGCATGACACACTTATCTTTGTACTCCTCACCTGATTGCCGCCACACATGCTTGAGACCATCTGAACCAAACAAATTAATCTTGGTCTCATCAGACCATAGG
Source organism: Trichomycterus rosablanca (assembly GCF_030014385.1). Taxonomy (NCBI): domain Eukaryota; kingdom Metazoa; phylum Chordata; class Actinopteri; order Siluriformes; family Trichomycteridae; genus Trichomycterus; species Trichomycterus rosablanca. The sequence continues at coordinate 7,389,889 of NC_085995.1, forward strand.
ACATGGTTCCAGTAATCCATGTCCTTTGTTGACATGTCTTCAGCAAACTGTTTGCGGGCTTTCTTGTGTAGAGACTTCAGAAGAGGCTTCCTTCTGGGGTGACAGCCATGCAGACCAATTTGATGTAGTGTGCGGCGTATGGTCTGAGCACTGACAGGCTGACCCCCCACCTTTTCAATCTCTGCAGCAATGCTGACAGCACTCCTGCGCCTATCTTTCAAAGACAGCAGTTGGATGTGACGCTGAGCACATGCACTCAGCTTCTTTGGACGACCAACGCGAGGTCTTTTCTGAGTGGAACCTGCTCTTTAAAAACGCTGGATGATCTTGGCCACTGTGCTGCAGCTCAGTTTCAGGGTGTTGGCAATCTTCTTGTAGCCTTGGCCATCTTCATGTAGCGCAACAATTCGTCTTTTAAGATCCTCAGAGAGTTCTTTGCCATGAGGTGCCATGTTGGAACTTTCAGTGACCAGTATGAGAGAGTGTGAGAGCTGTACTACTAAATTGAACACACCTGCTCCCTATGCACACCTGAGACCTAGTAACACTAACAAATCACATGACATTTTGGAGGGAAAATGACAAGCAGTGCTCAATTTGGACATTTAGGGGTGTAGTCTCTTAGGGGTGTACTCACTTTTGTTGCCGGTGGTTTAGACATTAATGGCTGTATATTGAGTTATTTTGAGGGAAGAATAAATTTACACTGTTATATAAGCTGCACACAGACTACTTTTCATTGTGTCAAAGTGTCATTTTGTCAGTGTTGTCCCATGAAAAGATATACTTAAATATCTGCAGAAATGTGAGGGGTGTACTCACTTTTGTGATACACTGTATATATATATATATATATATATATATATATATATATATATATATATATATATATATATATATATGTATATATATATGTATATATATATATATATATGTGTGTGTGTGTATTGTGACTTCCATTTATACCATCATTCAATTTATGAGTGTTATTTAATTACTGCTATGAAATGTGGCACTTTTCTCTAAAAATCTGTGAAATCTGTGATTTTCAAAAACGAGGTCTGTAAAATTAAGCAGTTTAGAGGTACAGCTCTATTACTACTACGTTCTAGACTTTCTTGTGTTGTCTTGTTCACATATCTCGTCATAACACATCATAACAGTGATGACTGCAGACGTTTACTTCACATCCTGTGTGATGTTCTACCTTCTCATGCCAATCATTAATCCACTAATCACGAATTCTTAATACCTTAGTAAGAAGCTGCAAAGCTACTGTATGTTTTCTGATAAGAACCAAACATCAGTCAGTAAGCCAACTAAGCAATGTCAAGTTTAAAGATAACACAGAGGAACATTTTTATGCATTTAAATGATTTCTCTGAAGAATTTAGGCGGGTTTGAAGTTTGTCTGGGCACAAATTCTGAATTCTTAAAAGTGCCACTCTAAAAGCCCTGAGGTAACCCCGGGGGTGGGTGTGTATGATGGATTGGCACTCTGTCCACAGTACCTATGCTACTTTGTACCTAGTGTTTCTGGGTGGAACCAGACTTAACCAGAATAAATCGTTTCGTGGTAATTGAATGAAATTAAATAAATTGTCAGCTACCTGGTTAACAGCTTTTAGCTATGGATATTAAATATTACTACTAATATTTCCCACAAAACAAGCTAAAATTTCTCAGGACTCATCATTCTCACAGATACCGCCTTATTTGATCTTTAAGCTTTCTTTGCATGAGCATGGTCCCACCCAGTAGTCCCACCCAGTAGACAATTACTCCACAAGACCTCTAGAGTATTATAGGTCAATACACTTGGGTGAGGATGAGAGAATCCAGGTCACTTCATCCAAAAATAACAGCACTCAGTATAGAAAATACAAATGGCAGGTTCATGTCACATAAAGCAATACCTTTTTAGTTTAGTTTTTTTAAGCCAAATTAACATTCAACCTGAGTAAATGTATCAGTGTTTTACATTTACATTTACATTTTCAGCATTTAGCAGACGCTCTTATCCAGAGCGACTTACAGAAGTGCTTCCATAGTGAACATTTCATTCCTTAAGTTTAGATAGACAACAGTCGAAGAACACAACTCTGCTAAAACCTGTTAGAACCAAAGTGCCTTTTTTTTTTTTTTTTTAAATGGAAAAGATTGGAATAAAGTGTTAGTAAATAAGTACAAATCAGCCTAAGTGTTTAGTAAAAAGGTGTGTTTTTAATCGTTTTAGCTGAGGCGCAGGAATATTTACAGCAGAAAATGTAAAATGAATTCAGAATGTCACTGAGCACTGTTTTTGTTTGTCAGTTTCTATGTATGTCATAACTTGTTACAAATATGCAAATATGTCTCATATTCTCACTTTTTAAATATCTGCAGTGCTTGTCAGATGAAGCGTATTCAGCATTTCTAAAGTACAAGAAAAACAAAACATGACCTTGCATTAAGTGATTTTTGTTCCAAATATAGTTGATTCTATTGAGAGGCATACTGCTGTGGTTTTGTTGTGGTGTTTGTACACGATTTTAACTCTCTCGAAAACAATCCTAGCTGACAGGAGTCTCATATGTAATTATCATCAGATGTTTCCAAATGAATGCAAACACACACTGTCATAACAGGGAAATACATTTCAGCTTATAGGAATGTATGAGGACAAACAAACAAAACAGTAAATTGTAACCTAAAAAAGGAAGGGTTCAAACATATCCAGCTCTGGAAGAAATAAGACACTCCATCCAATTTTTCTTAAATCAGCGTCTGTACATACATGGCATCCATTTCATTAAGGCTGGTTAAATTCCAATGCAGACACATCTCATTCCAACACAGACACATCTCAATCCAACACAGACACATCTCATTCCAACACAGGCACATCTCAGGGTGTCCAGCCGACCGGTAGCACAGATGAGACTAAAACCTGGGAGCTCAGAACGTCGGTGCTGCGGTGCTAGCGACTTATCACGCCGCACCACCTGAGTGCCCTACTTAATAAAGTATTGATTAAATAATCACTTGAACCAAATCTAATTTAATAAGGAAAGGTATAAAACCACCGGTGTGGTCATCACTATCTTCTTGCAGTTGGACAATCTGAGTGGCAAAAACAGCTTTAGTAGTAACTGGAATCAAATACTGACCCAAAACTATTGACCCTGCCAAAAGGGGTCTTAGACTTTTGGCCCAAAATGTTAAAATCATACTGTATGCATTCTAATCATGGTACTATTTTTATATGTTTAAAAATAGCCTATTAATAACATTTGGGACAGTGTATTTAGTACTTCACAGAGTATTTTCGAAGCATTTTGCCCAACCCTGACTGTGGAGGATTTTTTTATATACAAATATTCCTGGAATAAAGTATCTAAGATAAATTGGTTATGCAAGAACTTCTATTTTAGTGCTTTTACATTCATGTTTATATATTGTAAGTGAATGGGTTTGCCTTTTGCTTAAGGCGCTACTGCATTTCCTAGCTTTTGTGCAGAGGTTGACTGAATGGCAATGCATGCTTTCTCTTATGAAGCACAATCAGATGTGGCAGGTTAAGGACACACATGCACTGAGAGGAAGCCAGCAAAGCACACTTAACACTGCAGGGCTTTTCCAGCTGATCAGGACAAACGTGTCAGGCAGTAGATTCTCTGCTCTGAATGGATCTCAGTGGTGAAAAGGCTTTTCATTCAGAATAAAGCCAGTAAACTTCAGTGAGAATATTTCTGCACATGTTAGTAGGGTTGATTTTCCCAATTTTTCTCCCAATCTAGTCGTATCCAATTACCCGATTGCATTATGCTTCCTCACCACTGATGCTGATTGAGGAGAGCGAGACTGACTCATGCCCCCTCCGACACGTGTGCAGTAGCCGACTGCATCTTTTCACCTGTACGAGGCGAGTTCACATGCAGATCAGCTTTGTGTCCGGAGAGCCACACCCTGATTCTCAACTCTGTGCAGGCGCCATCAGTCAGCCAGCAGAGGTCGTAATTGCATCAGTTATGAGGTCCCTATATATCCGGCTTCCCACCCTGTATGAACAACAAGCCAATTGTTGTTCATGTAGCTGCCCAGCCCAGCCCAGCCGGATGGTAGAGCTGAGTTTCAAGCTGACGACTTTGCTCTGGTGTGCTAGCATGTTTTACCGCTGCACCACCTGAGCGGCTAATGTAAATTGTTTAAAATCTTTTAAAATGTACGTGCTAGTTACACCAATCCTTGCATTTTTTTGCCAGGTCTAGAAAATGTGTCCAATCACGTTATTTAAGTTGGCAGGTGCTTTTTTTTTTTTATATTAATGTGTGCAGTTAATGCAAACAAAAATCAATTTGCAACAAATAAAGGTGGACAAAATAAGATTGCGTGTTCTTGGTTCTTTGGTGAGCATTTAAGTATCTTTTTGTTTTAGCCTTTTTATCAGAAACTAAGTGGCCTGTTATTAAAAGCATTACAGTTCAAACTTAGATTTGTACATTGTCACATTCCTAGTAAAAAGCAATATAACTTTTTTTATAGCATTATAAAAAAGAGGGATAAATAATTATTCAAAGCTTTGGTCTAAGGTGTTTCACATCAGCAAGCATCTAATCCAATCAAAACCAACCATATTGTTGCTATGTATAAGAAAACACAGCAGGCATTTAAATGGATACGCTTTAACAGCTGCATAAAAATCAATAAATCAATAAATCTTACTGTGGAGGTTTTTTTTTACAGCCTGGCACACTGATTGGTCCACTGATAGGAGTGCATCTTTTTTATTCTACTGCAGCTTTTATATTGTGAGTAGCAGAAGGGGTCAGGTAAGCTTTGTCAGTGTGCATGAGTGAACATGACTGGATTTAAGCCCTGATTCACTGAACATCCAGTGAACCTGCAGCAGTCGCACTTTACACTGAGAGCTTTCAACATGGTGCCTAATACAAAACACAAAATTAAAATCAGACAGATTTTATTCTAGGTTTAAATTGTGTTAATGTTTATTATAATTTTATATACTGTACATTCAAATACTTAACATTTGTTTGTAAGTATTTTGTTTGTCTGGCTGGCTGATGGTCAGACTTGACTACCTGAAATCACCCCGAAATGTAAAAGTAAAACAGTGAGGAAAATCCAGATAATCCAGATACATGTGGAGCTTTCAGAGTGGATTTGACGGTTATTCCACACAAATGCAGATTCGTCTAATATTCGCACTTTGATGATGTTTTACTGCACTGCTCAAGCCGAGTGCTGAACAAAGCAGCTGTTCATTGTTAAATTGTTATTTAAATAAATACATTTTTATTGTAAAAAAAAAAAAAAAAAAGCTAAACGTCAAGATTAAGAGAAACATTGATTTTAAGGGTACACGAAATGAGCCAAGTTTCAAAGATTTCGAGTTTAGGGGACGTCGAGTTACAAGGTACCACTGTACTCCAAAAACCCCATGCAGACATAAAAAAGAACATGTTATATTCCTATAGACACTGAGTAAGGTGTCATTCTGTCCCAGGAACAATTACATCTAAACCTGAAGCTGAAATATATAAATAATTCATAACAACGACACACTATAAAATTAAAACTAAACTGAGATAATAAAAATCTAAAACGAAAAACTAACAATAATGCAGCTAAAAATAATGACACTAATTGTAACATGATAAAAAAAATGAATGAACCCCACTGAAAGTAAAGTATAGGTACTTAATTTTATTAACTGTCCATGGCAGATCTACAGGTAAAGGGTGTCAGAATTCAGCTTAGGCTAATCTTTTTAATGTTCTAGACACCCACTGTGGCACAGCTGTCCTGATGTTTAGTGAGGTTAATGCTTTCTGACTTTATGTAGACCTAAATGTCTCTTTTCCAGCAGGGAATATGTCAGCCAGTCAGCAGCGTCACATTTTATTCTTAGCCGCTTGCCTCTGGTGTCTTTTCTTTTTGCTTTTACTCCCCCTGTTTCTATCTCCTTTCTCTCCCCTCTGTCATCTCTTGGTGATTTCCACAGCTCAGATGTTTTGCAGAAGCCCTGAATGAAATAATCTTTAAAGGCTCCAGTTCACGGAAATGTCTCCAATAACAGATAGGACTTCTAAAGCTTTGAAAATCGGAAACACGCAGAAAATGAAATAATTTTTTGGCTGTTTCTTCTGTGTGCTATTTGTGCCACCTTATATCCGTCTCCCACTCACTGTCAACAAGGTGTTCTCTCCTGAGATTGTGGATTCTGAAGAATGTGCTTTTCTTCACTGAAGAAACTCATCTAAGACACAGCTACAGTGGATTCGGAAAGTATTTCAAAAAGACTTTTTGCACACTTTATTGTATTGAAAATGTAATTTTGATTAGATAACATTACCAGTTTCATCCATCAATCTTCTCTTTATCAGCCATAATGACAAAAACAGGTGCTGCACTTCACCTGGCTAATTCCATCCAAATGGCAAAACAGGTTTGTGGTGGCATCAAGCTATGAAGGATGAATGCAGCCAAATACAAGAACATCCTTACGGAAAACCTCCTTCAGACCACACGCAAACACAAACTGGGGCGACAGTTCACCTTTCAAACCAACAATGACCCACAGCATTCAGCCAAAACAACACTAGTGGTTTCAGGGTAAGTCTTTGAATGTCCTTGAGTGGCAAAGCCTTGACTTTAACTTTATCAGACATCTGTGAAGATACCTGAAGATTCACAGAAGCTTGCCATCCAATCTGCCATGAAGACTGGGATAAACTGCTTAAATCCAGGTCAAGGTATAGCTGTAATTTATTGCCAAATGGGAGTCTTCAAAGTCAGTCAGGCATTTATATCCAATCCAAATCCAAGTGGTCTGAATATTTTTTGAATCTACTGTAAAGCCCTTCTATTAGTGAAGTAAAAGATTTTTATCGAGAACTGTTTATTTCAGTGGAAAAGTTCAGGCTGTTGCGACCGTTAATCATATTACATTACATGATACCATTGTAAGGTCAGAAGGGTGCTTTTGCAAGATAAGTTGACCCAGAGAGAACACACCCTACCAACTAGTATTGGGGAAGCTTGAAAGAAGCAAACTGTTAAGCTACATATTCTTGTTCTGAATTGAATCAATGAATAAAGCAAAGTCATGAGACCTGAGCATATCATAAAACATCTTTATGGACCTTGCTTTGTACACAGGGGCACAGTCATGCTGGAACAGGAATGAGTCTTTCCCACACTGTCATGAACATTAAAAATTATATGAATATAATTAATTTTACTCACCTCTTAGCAGTGGGTTTGGCTGAAACATCTGAATTCAATAATTACAAGCAGTGTCCACATACATATGGGCATAATGTCATTTAATTTAAATATACATACAAGCTGCATGTTTCATAATCTTTGCATACACACTTGTTTAAGACAAATTTGCCTAGAAACCAGGTCATTCCACACTGAATACTCAAACTGCAGTTGTTTTGTTCAGTCACACAAACAAACCCTCTTTCTAATAATTTGTTTTCAGGAAGACACCCCCCCCCCCCCCCCCCACACACACACACACACAAGAGCTGCAGTTTTTTTGACCCAGTCTAACCATCTCAATTTGACCCTTGTCAAACTCGCTCAAATCTTTACGCTTGCCCATTTTTCCTGCTTCTAACACATCAACTTTGAGGATGAAATGTTCTCTTGCTGTCTAATATATCCCACCCACTAACAGATAATCAGAGGTTATTCACTTCACCTGTCAGTGGTCATAATGTTACGCCTCGTTGGTGTATATATATACAGTGTATCACAAAAGTGAGTACACCCCTCACATTTCTGCAAATATTTCATTATATCTTTTCATGGGACAACACTATAGAAATAAAACTTGGATATAACTTAGAGTAGTCAGTGTACAACTTGTATAGCAGTGTAGATTTACTGTCTTCTGAAAATAACTCAACACACAGCCATTAATGTCTAAATGGCTGGCAACATAAGTGAGTACACCCCACAGTGAACATGTCCAAATTGTGCCCAAAGTGTCAATATTTTGTGTGACCACCATTATTATCCAGCACTGCCTTAACCCTCCTGGGCATGGAATTCACCAGAGCTGCACAGGTTGCTACTGGAATCCTCTTCCACTCCTCCATGATGACATCACGGAGCTGGTGGTTGTTAGACACCTTGAACTCCTCCACCTTCCACTTGAGGATGCGCCACAGGTGCTCAATTGGGTTTAGTCCATCACCTTTACCTTCAGCTTCCTCAGCAAGGCAGTTGTCATCTTGGAGGTTGTGTTTGGGGTCGTTATCCTGTTGGAAAACTGCCATGAGGCCCAGTTTTCGAAGGGAGGGGATCATGCTCTGTTTCAGAATGTCACAGTACATGTTGGAATTCATGTTTCCCTCAATGAACTGCAGCTCCCCAGTGCCAGCAACACTCATGCAGCCCAAGACCATGATGCTACCACCACCATGCTTGACTGTAGGCAAGATACAGTTGTCTTGGTACTTCTCACCAGGGCGCCGCCACACATGCTGGACACCATCTGAGCCAAACAAGTTTATCTTGGTCTCGTCAGACCACAGGGCATTCCAGTAATCCATGTTCTTGGACTGCTTGTCTTCAGCAAACTGTTTGCGGGCTTTCTTGTGCGTCAGCTTCCTTCTGGGATGACGACCATGCAGACCGAGTTGATGCAGTGTGCGGCGTATGGTCTGAGCACTGACAGGCTGACCTCCCACGTCTTCAACCTCTGCAGCAATGCTGGCAGCACTCATGTGTCTATTTTTTAAAGCCAACCTCTGGATATGACGCCGAACACGTGGACTCAACTTCTTTGGTCGACCCTGGCGAAGCCTGTTCCGAGTGGAACCTGTCCTGAAAAACCGCTGTATGACCTTGGCCACCATGCTGTAGCTCAGTTTCAGGGTGTTAGCAATCTTCTTATAGCCCAGGCCATCTTTGTGGAGAGCAACAATTCTATTTCTCACATCCTCAGAGAGTTCTTTGCCATGAGGTGCCATGTTGAATATCCAGTGGCCAGTATGAGAGAATTGTACCCAAAACACCAGATTTAACAGCCCTGCTCCCCATTTACATCTGGGACCTTGACACATGACACCAGGGAGGGACAACGACACATTTGGGCACAATTTGGACATGTTCACTGTGGGGTGTACTCACTTATGTTGCCAGCCATTTAGACATTAATGGCTGTGTGTTGAGTTATTTTCAGAAGACAGTAAATCTACACTGCTATACAAGCTGTACACTGACTACTCTAAGTTATATCCAAGTTTCATGTCTATAGTGTTGTCCCATGAAAAGATATAATGAAATATTTGCAGAAATGTGAGGGGTGTACTCACTTTTGTGATACACTGTATATATATATACAGTGTATCACAAAAGTGAGTACACCCCTCACATTTCTGCAAATATTTCATTATATCTTTTCATGGGACAATACTATAGACATGAAACTTGGATATAACTTAGAGTAGTCAGTGTACAGCTTGTATAGCAGTGTAGATTTACTGTCTTCTCAAAATAACTCAACACACAGCCATTAATGTCTAAATGGCTGGCAACATAAGTGAGTACACCCCACAGTGAACATGTCCAAATTGTGCCCAAATGTGTCGTTGTCCCTCCCTGGTGTCATGTGTCAAGGTCCCAGGTGTAAATGGGGAGCAGGGCTGTTAAATTTGGTGTTTTGGGTACAATTCTCTCATACTGGCCACTGGATATTCAACATGGCACCTCATGGCAAAGAACTCTCTGAGGATGTGAGAAATAGAATTGTTGCTCTCCACAAAAATGGCCTGGGCTATAAGAAGATTGCTAACACCCTGAAACTGAGCTACAGCATGGTGGCCAAGGTCATACAGCGGTTTTCCAGGACAGGTTCCACTCGGAACAGGCTTCGCCAGGGTCGACCAAAGAAGTTGAGTCCACGTGTTCGGCGTCATATCCAGAGGTTGGCTTTAAAAAATAGACACATGAGTGCTGCCAGCATTGCTGCAGAGGTTGAAGACGTGGGAGGTCAGCCTGTCAGTGCTCAGACCATACGCCGCACACTGCATCAACTCGGTCTGCATGGTCGTCATCCCAGAAGGAAGCTGACGCACAAGAAAGCCCGCAAACAGTTTGCTGAAGACAAGCAGTCCAAGAACATGGATTACTGGAATGCCCTGTGGTCTGACGAGACCAAGATAAACTTGTTTGGCTCAGATGGTGTCCAGCATGTGTGGCGGTGCCCTGGTGAGAAGTACCAAGACAACTGTATCTTGCCTACAGTCAAGCATGGTGGTGGTAGCATCATGGTCTTGGGCTGCATGAGTGTTGCTGGCACTGGGGAGCTGCAGTTCATTGAGGGAAACATGAATTCCAACATGTACTGTGACATTCTGAAACAGAGCATGATCCCCTCCCTTCGAAAACTGGGCCTCAAGGCAGTTTTCCAACAGGATAACGACCCCAAACACAACCTCCAAGATGACAACTGCCTTGCTGAGGAAGCTGAAGGTAAAGGTGATGGACTAAACCCAATTGAGCACCTGTGGCGCATCCTCAAGTGGAAGGTGGAGGAGTTCAAGGTGTCTAACATCCACCAGCTCCGTGATGTCATCATGGAGGAGTGGAAGAGGATTCCAGTAGCAACCTGTGCAGCTCTGGTGAATTCCATGCCCAGGAGGGTTAAAGCAGTGCTGGATAATAATGGTGGTCACACAAAATATTGACACTTTGGGCACAATTTGGACATGTTCACTGTGGGGTATACTCACTTATGTTGCCAGCCATTTGGACATTAATGGCTGTGTGTTGAGTTATTTTCAGAAGACAGTAAATCTACACTGCTATACAAGTTGTACACTGACTACTCTAAGTTATATCCAAGTTCCATGTCTATAGTGTTTTCCCATGAAAAGATATAATAAAATATTTGCAGAAATGTGAGGGGTGTACTCACTTTTGTGATACACTGTATATACAGGGGTTGGACAAAATAACTGAAACACCTGTCATTTTAGTGTGGGAGGTTTCATGGCTAAATTGGACCAGTATGGTGGCCAATCTTCATTAATTGCACATTGCACCAGTAAGAGCAGAGTGTGAAGGTTCAATTAGCAGGGTAAGAGCACAGTTTTGCTCAAAATATTGCAATGCACACAACATTATGAGTGACATACCATTTTGAGTTCAAAAGAGGACAAATTGTTGGTGCACGTCTTGCTGGCGCATCTGTGACCAAGACAGCAAGTCTTTGTGATGTATCAAGAGCCACGGTATCCAGGGTAATGTCAGCATACCACCAAGAAGGACAAACCACATCCAACAGGATTAACTGTGGACGCAAGAGGAAGCTGTCTGAAAGGGATGTTCGGGTGCTAACCCGGATTGTATCCAAAAAACATAAAACCACGGCTGCCCAAATCACGGCAGAATTAAATGTGCACCTCAACTCTCCTGTTTCCACCAGAACTGTCCGTCGGGAGCTCCACAGGGTCAATATACACGCCCGGGCTGCTATAGCCAAACCTTTGGTCACTCGTGCCAATGCCAAACGTCGGTTTCAATGGTGCAAGGAGTGCAAATCTTGGGCTGTGGACAATGTGAAACATGTATTGTTCTCTGATGAGTCCACCTTTACTGTTTTCCCCACATCCGGGAGAGTTACGGTGTGGAGAAGCCCCAAAGAAGCGTACCACCCAGACTGTTGCATGCCCAGAGTGAAGCATGGGGGTGGATCAGTGATGGTTTGGGCTGCCATATCATGGCATTCCCTTGGCCCAATACTTGTGCTAGATGGGCGCGTCACTGCCAAGGACTACCGAACCATTCTGGAGGACCATGTGCATCCAATGGCGGTGCCGTGTATCAGGATGACAATGCACCAATACACACAGCAAGACTGGTGAAAGATTGGTTTGATGAACATGAAAGTGAAGTTGAACATCTCCCATGGCCTGCACAGTCACCAGATCTAAATATTATTGAGCCACTTTGGGGTGTTTTGGAGAAGCGAGTCAGGAAACGTTTTCCTCCACCAGCATCACGTAGTGACCTGGCCACTATCCTGCAAGAAGAATGGCTTAAAATCCCTCTGACCACTGTGCAGGACTTGTATATGTCATTTCCAAGACTAATTGACGCTGTATTGGCCGCAAAAGGAGGCCCTACACCATACTAATAAATTATTGTGGTCTAAAACCAGGTGTTTCAGTTATTTTGTCCAACCCCTGTATATATATATATATATATATATATATATATACAGTGTATCACAAAAGTGAGTACACCCCTCACATTTCTGCAAATATTTCATTATATCTTTTCATGGGACAACACCATAGACATGACACTTGGCTATAACTTAGAGTAGTCAGTGTACAGCTTGTATAGCAGTGTAGATTTACTGTCTTCTGAAAATAACTCAACACACAGCCATTAATGTCTAAATAGCTGGCAACATAAGTGAGTACACCCCACAGTAAACATGTCCAAATTGTGCCCAAATGTGTCGTTGTCCCTCCCTGGTGTCATGTGTCAAGGTCCCAGGTGTAAATGGGGAGCAGGGCTGTTAAATTTGGTGTTTTGGGTACAATTCTCTCATACTGGCCACTGGATATTCAACATGGCACCTCATGGCAAAAAACTCTCTGAGGATGTGAGAAATAGAATTGTTGCTCTCCACAAAGATGGCCTGGGCTATAAGAAGATTGCTAACACCCTGAAACTGAGCTACAGCATGGTGGCCAAGGTCATACAGCGGTTTTCCAGGACAGGTTCCACTCGGAACAGGCTTCGCCAGGGTCGACCAAAGAAGTTGAGTCCACGTGTTCAGCGTCATATCCAGAGGTTGGCTTTAAAAAATAGACACATGAGTGCTGCTAGCATTGCTGCAGAGGTTGAAGACGTGGGAGGTCAGCCTGTCAGTGCTCAGACCATACGCCGCACACTGCATCAACTCGGTCTGCATGGTCGTCATCCCAGAAGGAAGCTGACGCACAAGAAAGCCAGCAAACAGTTTGCTGAAGACAAGCAGTCCAAGAACATGGATTACTGGAATGCCCTGTGGTCTGACGAGACCAAGATAAACTTGTTTGGCTCAGATGGTGTCCAGCATGTGTGGCGGCGCCCTGGTGAGAAGTACCAAGACAACTGTATCTTGCCTACAGTCAAGCATGGTGGTGGTAGCATCATGGTCTTGGGCTGCATGAGTGTTGCTGGCACTGGGGAGCTGCAGTTCATTGAGGGAAACATGAATTCCAACATGTACTGTGACATTCTGAAACAGAGCATGATCCCCTCCCTTCGAAAACTGGGCCTCATGGCAGTTTTCCAACAGGATAACGACCCCAAACACAACCTCCAAGATGACAACTGCCTTGCTGAGGAAGCTGAAGGTAAAGGTGATGGACTAAACCCAATTGAGCACCTGTGGCGCATCCTCAAGTGGAAGGTGGAGGAGTTCAAGGTGTCTAACATCCACCAGCTCCGTGATGTCATCATGGAGGAGTGGAAGAGGATTCCAGTAGCAACCTGTGCAGCTCTGGTGAATTCCATGCCCAGGAGGGTTAAGGCAGTGCTGGATAATAATGGTGGTCACACAAAATATTGACACTTTGGGCACAATTTGGACATGTTCACTGTGGGGTGTACTCACTTATGTTGCCAGCCATTTAGACATTAATGGCTGTGTGTTGAGTTATTTTCAGAAGACAGTAAATCTACACTGCTATACAAGTTGTACACTGACTACTCTAAGTTATATCCAAGTTTCATGTCTATAGTGTTGTCCCATGAAAAGATATAATGAAATATTTGCAGAAATGTGAGGGGTGTACTCACTTTTGTGATACACTGTATATATATATATATATATATATATATATATATATATATATATATATATATATATATATATATATATATAATAAAATGTGATGTATAATAAAAATATGATCATTCTTTAATGTGTGTTTTGTTAAAGTTGGTGAAAACGCCAAATGTTAAATGTTGTTAAAACAGTACTGACAGTGCCATGTATAGATGAGCATGATACATAGTTTTATGTCTTTAATGTTCAATTCTTTCCAAACTAATTCAAACAAGTACCATTTTAACAACTTTTAAAGAACTGAACTGAATGGTTTTAACTGGTTTTTTTTCCCTATTTTATTTATGCATTTTCTCCCAATTTAGCATAGACAGTTTGTCTTCTGCTGCTGGGGAATCCCTTTTTGCAGTCAAGGTGGGTATATTGCTGCTCACGCCCCCTCCGACCCGTGTGCAGCCCTTAGCGGAACCCTTTTTCACCCATGCATTCTGCACAGGTGCCTCTCTATTTGCTAATCAGGGTCCTTACACAGCGTTTAAAGACCCCACCCACATAGTCCAGTCATCCCGCCCTAGCAGAGACGTGTCTGCTGCAGGCACTGCCAATTATGCCCGCTAGATGGCGCCCAGCCGACCAGTGGCAGTTCAGACCAGAGGAGTTCAGAATCTCAGCGCTAGTGTGCTAGCGGAATATTCCGCTGCGCCACCTGGGTGCCTTTAACTGTTTTTATAAGGTTTAAAATTCTACTGGGCTGACTAAAATCCATCCTGTGCCATTGGCTAACCACTTAAATAGGATCATTGATCATTAACTGAAATATTCCCATAGGTTTATTAATTCAGTATATATGCAATAACAGAGGCAATAAAAAATAAAAGCAATTACTTTTTATAACACTATATTGTCATCTTCCTTTTTACAATAAACATCTGACAATAAAAATCTAACAGCATCATAACAGTATTAATGTTAAGCACACAAAAGTTATTGCATGCAAACCCATGGACAGATAATTACCTTCATGTTTATCTGGATCATAGTAATTCTCCTCAGTCAAAAAATATTGCTTTACAGTTTTATTCCCTCATAATAAATATTCCCAGCATTTTTCATGCTCACCTTGTGAAGGCGAGACAGGTTTCACTGAAGTTATAATAAATCTTCTTGCTGTAGTACACAATACATCAAATATCATCACTGGCCATTTTATTTATATATAAAACTACCACACATATTGTACAAGGTTATGCAAATGTACATGTCAGCCATCAAAAATATAAAACATATCGTGTGCGCAATGTATTCAACAGTCTGACAGCAAAGTCAAAAGATATTTGCATTCAAAAAAGCAGCATATTCCTGCTGACTGCTAAGTGTTGGCACAAAGTTAAGTTGGCGAGCTTTGTAACTCCGTCCCTTAAGGAGCCTCTGTCTAGAATAACAACTTATTACAAAGGATTTGGCATGTGCTAAAGACAACCTATTAAAACTGAGGGCTGAGAAAGAAAAGGGTTAAATTCAGAGTCATCACCCAATGCATTTTAAGGTTACAGGTAAAGTGAAAAGTTGAAATACGCTTGTAAGGAACATGTCGTTCTTTAACTGTTTTTTGTGACTGGAACCGAGCACCTCAGTCTCAGTTTAAATACTGAATAATGACTGTGTTCCACTTATTTAAAAATACAGCTTAATTAATACTCTTATAGAATGGATCAGTGGGTAGCACTGTGGCCTTCCAGCAAGAAGGTCCTGGGTTTAATTCCCAGGTGGAGTGGTCGAGGTCTTTTCTTGCATGTTCTTCCTGTGTTTGTGTGGGTTTCCACCAGGTGCTCTGGTTTCCTCCTGCAGTTCGAAGACATGCAGTCAGATTAGCTGGCACTACTAAAATTGCTCTGAGTGTAAGTGAATGTGTGATGGCAACCTGTCCAGGTGTTTTCCAGTAAAACAGACAATAGATGAATGAATGAACTAAATTGTTGACTTTTGACTTCTACTGTATGTGAAAATTTCTTTTTCATTTATTAGTGATTCTTCTTAGCATTAACGTATTTTTAGTGTATTAATTTTTAGCGTATGTATTTATTTATGTATTTACATTTTTTCTAACAGAAGTGCTTTCTCTAGTGCCTAACTCTCTAACTTATTAAATGGTTGTTGAGCTGCACAATATGCCCAGAAAAGAATGTATGTCTATATTAACCACATACACTGGAAGATGGTTCCTCAGTGGAAACTCAGTGGGGCCATGTTCTAGAATCAGATAAGTCAGAAATAGAGATGGAAAAGTACCTCATACCCACTGTGATGCATTGTGGTGGATCTGTCATATTGTGGATCTGGACAGCTTGTTCAGTAGCATGGGTATCACAGACTCCATCAAACACCCCCACATATTAAATTTATACCTGACTGCCTGAGCCAAAAATATTAAACTGTGTCATGGTTAGATCAATTAACGTATCAACAATCAATCTTAAGTTCCAAATTAATTATTCAGTGAGCTCAGAGTTACAGTTTGCTGGAGCTCAGGAAATGAAGCATTTGATGATATTCTGTATAGATGAAAAGTCTTCCTTCTTATGTGTTTTCAAGTCCCATACAAAGCATCATGGGAAGCTTCATACAGTAATAAATAAACTGTCCACATATGGATTTCAGAAAATTATTTAAAAAAATTTAAAAAAAAGAAAAAAAAAAGAAATAACATTTTAAATGAACAATTAAAGGATAAGCAAAACATTTATATAGCCCATTTTGCTCATGTTTTTATGGGTGCCATAATTTTTGAAGGAAAATGTATATAAATAAATATTATACATCACCCTTAAATAAATACATTTTATAAACTGTAAACATTAATGCAGGTTATTTGTTATATTAAAACTAAATAGAAAGTGTATATACCCTGTATGTTCAAATGGCCCTCATTTATCAAATATCAAGTATGATCTATGAAAATAATTTGGGTATTCATAAGTCTATAAATACTTTAGGTAATGGTTACCAGGGTCTGGCCCCAATCTGTGAGGGGTTTCGAATGTTCTGTTAAAAGCAATGTGTCTCTGGATACTATGGCTTTCTTCCACCTTGTAAAAACATAAGCAGAAGGTGGACTGGCTACTGTAAATTACCCCTAGATCTGAGTAAGTAGACGTATTCCTGGCTTGTGTCTAGTATTTCCAGATGAGTTGGATCCTGAGTTGGATCCACTGCAATCCCGACCAGGATAAAGTGGTTAAAATGCATTAAATAAATGATTGTAAACAATTAGAATCATTGAATTATTACAAGAAATGAACAGAGTTGTTAGCATTAGTCATAATCGATTACTGATTTTAATAATTTGTATTACTCATTGTATTTAATATTGCTGATATAAAATATTCAAATTATCCTCCAGGCCACCCAAGGAATCAGGGTTCCTGCTGAGTCTGGTTCCTCTCAAGGTTTCTTCCTGTAATTTTAAGGAAATTTTTTCTTGCCACTGTCGCCCTCGGGTTGCTCAGGGGTCTTTGTCTGTCGGTCCTGGATTCTAAAAAGCTGCTTTAAGGCAAAGTCTATTGTAAAAAGCGCAATACAAATACATTTAACTTTACTTG
Organism: Trichomycterus rosablanca; assembly: GCF_030014385.1. NCBI lineage: Eukaryota > Metazoa > Chordata > Actinopteri > Siluriformes > Trichomycteridae > Trichomycterus > Trichomycterus rosablanca. The sequence continues at coordinate 7,407,298 of NC_085995.1, forward strand.
ACTTGATACTGGGAATGATTTGGATTTGTTACTTTACTTTTACCTTTAACTGGGCATTTATCAGTTGGTTAGATTATTGTGCTTAAAATTCACACACATGCCAACCAGTTTCAAGTACAGACACAGCAAATAATGACTCAGCAAACTCCTAAACAAATGTGTGTCCATATAGTATAGAATCAGATTTCATCATATAGAACTTTGATAAACAAGGGCCATTTTTATTACTTTAGAATACCATTTACTGTTAGTTGATAAATATTTGGTATATGTTTTTCCATTCACAGTGTTCCAAGCATTAAAGTTCACACTGAGTCGACTTTCACTTGGTTGTTGTTTGACAATATAGCAGACGGTTTGCTTTTAATCTTGTCTGCTGCTTCATTAGAACTGTCTGGATAAAACATCCGAGCAGTACAAAGCGAGACAATGATTTTTTTGTACTCTTGTCTGAAGTTCTGATTGAGCAGCCCATAGACAACAGCATTAAGGCAGCTGTTAAAGTAGGCCAGGAAGTAACTGAATACAAACAGCCACTCCGGGATGAGAGGTGCCATCTTCTTTGGGTCCATAGCTACAGCCAGGCCAATGAAGTTGAGCGGTGCCCAACAGATAGCGAACAGCACGAAAACCACAAACATGGTGACGAAGTTCCTCACAGTATGTGGCGTCAGCTTGGGCCGGAAATCAGGTTTGACACGCCTCCGCACTTGAATAACCAGGATCCAGATTCTTAAATAGCAATAAGTGACAACCAAAATAGGCAGGATGAAGTGGAAGAAGACCACAGCGATGGTGTAGGCCGAACTGGCAGACTGTGCAAAAGTGCACGAGTACACCCTGTGGTCGTACTGCAACGAGCCCACGAAGAAATTCGGCACTATAGCGATCACAGTCAGGATCCAGATCAGGATTACATAGCATAGTGAGTTTTTGTCACTGTACACGTGGTCGTACTTGAGGCTGTGACAAATGTAACAGTAGCGGTTTATGGCAATTCCAGTGATGTTAAATATGGATCCGATGACGCTTAGTCCCATCACGAACCCGCTGATTTGGCAATGTATAAAACCTAAGTTCCATCCATTGTGAAAAATAGACATCAGCACCAAAGGGTAGGGGTAAACCACCACCACTAGGTCAGCTACTGCCAGGCTCACCACAAACACGTTTCCTGAAACACAGATACAGTACATTTACAGGTCTGCTTTATTACAGTTATTTCTCATAACAAAAATGTCCTGTTCCTAATCCAAGTACATTTCCAAATCACTACTAAAGTAAGTAAGTACACAGTGTGAGACATCAGCTGTGATACAAAGAAGCTGTAAATTATTGTAATGAATTATAATGTATGAATTTTAATGTAAATGAAATCTTTAGCAATTATCAGTGAATATCTTAAAAGTAAAAAAGGGAATAATATATTTAATTAAAAATGTAATGCATCTGACTATTCACAAAAATCTAGCTTTAAATGGTATAGGCTGAAGGAACGTGAACAGTAGCACTATCCTATAATCTCTGCAAAAAACACAGAAGGTGAACTGCACTACTTACGTAATAAAAGTAGATCAAATATAGACAAAAATCATAATTTTGCAATAAACCTCAATATTCTAGACTGATGTCATGTATTAACCCATCATAATCTGCTATCAACACATCTCTATTTATTTATTTTTGAGAAGAAAACAGCAAAATCCCAAATCCTCATCATTAAATATGCACCCTGTATAGAGTGTATTTTGAAGACCTACACTATATTTTGGCATTATATTGTCATGATTTTGCATACTCTCTTATCCAGTGTGACTATGCAGATAGCTAAAGGTATAACAAGATCTCAAACTATATGTAACTGTATGTACATATTGTACTGGAGTCTAGTCAATTTTGTATCTATTTTTTTTTAACAATTAAGCAATATATACATAAATATATACAAAGTTTTTTGAAAAATAGGGTGACAAAACAGAGTGACAAATAGGTTGATAAAGTACAAAGCTCGTGCTTAAAAACATGTTTCCATCACAGACTTTGTATTTAAATACAGTTACATTTACATATTTGTATTTAATACTTTGCATTACCATGATGTGAACACCTGACCATGAGCTGGTTGGACATACTACTAACACCTGACCATGAGCTGCTTGGACATACTATTCTAAAACCATGCATTTGGGCATTATTATCCTCCTTACCCCTGCCATTTTTGGGGCTATGACAGATTCAACTCCTCTGGAAAGGCTTTAACAACATTTTGTAGTGTGTCTGTGTCCATTGGATTTTTTGTCCAAGTCAAGTCTATCCCACACCAAACTCCAAACTCATTAAACCAAGTCTTTGTGGACCTAGCTTTGTGCAAACAGAGGAAGTCTGCTTAAAGAGTGTTCAAAAACAGTTCCAACAAATTCAAAACTATATTGTATGATTTCTTTTGTGTAACTGACTTTATACTCTGGCTAGCAAAGAAAAAAGCTGTCTGGTAGTGCTGCTAATGAAAAATGTGACAATAATAAAATGTTACTTTAATATTCAGCCTGTTATTCACTGCATTTTAATACAGTCACAAATACAAAAGATAAAAAATATATATAAAAAAAGAAAAATTATTGGCAACATTTAAAACTACATTTTAAGACAGCCAATGTTAAGACCGTGTTAATGTCTCGTCCTTTTAATTGATGATGTATTTTAATAGCATGACCTTCTGTGCTTCCAATTAAGAAATACCTTCCCTAAGACTGTCATCTGCTTTCTCTATTTAAAGGATTTAGGTTGCACCTGCTATTGTCCCATGATGTTTTGCTCTCCTTGGAGGAACTTCAGGGCCCTGCCTCAGGGAACAGTTGTGCAATAGTTCATTTCGCAATACAGCACAGCACTTTGTTCTAGGACTGGACTTTCTCTCTCACCATGCTAAATATAATCTTTATTTCTTTATAATGCTTGTAATCTTTTTAAGCTGACAAATAATATTCTTTTTTTTTCTAACCAGACATCTAGTATTTAAATGTGGTCAGATCGGGTTAGATCACTGAGGCAGATGTGCCACTTGAAAGACTGAGGCATGTACTGGTACGACCTCAGCAATAGTGACATGCAACTCTTTCTCCCATCTGTCTTCCCTTATTAGTGCTAAGCCAGTGTGACTATGTTCATTCAGAGTGGCACTCTATTGCCAGGGGCACTGAGAAACACAGGATTAAAAAATAAAAAATAAAAAATCAATGTCTTGCATAATTGCTCATTAGTTTTAAGGCACTCTTGTTGCTTTCTTGAGAAAAAAGAAAAAGGCTTTTCTTGCTTTTTAAGCATGAAGCTGCCGTGTTGAAACAATGACTTAATAAACTAAGGCTTGTTGCTTTAAAGAGCACATTTCTTTTTTTTCCTCACCCCTTATTTTATTACTGTCATCACACTAACTATTCCAGAAATACTAGAGAAATAAACCAGAAATTGTTATGTCTCTCCAGGTATCAGCATTAGCGTTTTAGTGGTATTAATTTGATGCTGCAGGCAATTATCAGCGCAGAAGAGCTTTCTAATACAGTGGCGTAAATGTGTTCTCATAATAACATGCTGCATCTCTTCTGCTTTCTACTCTTCCAGTTACTAGAGATAAAAATGATGAGTGGAAAATGTTAAAGCAGAGGTTTAAAAAGCCCAACAAGGTTTACTTAGGGTGTTAGGACTAAATTAAGGTTTTTTTTTTAACTGTAGGCAAAGTGAGCATGAAGCAGTGATAAATCATACAAGCTAATTACAAAATGCTGTCAAGTTCAGTAAGCAATTCTATGATAAAATGCAATTCATAAGAGAAAAATACAAACCATCTCTGAAAAGGGTGAGTCAGTTTGTACAATGTAATATAAACCAGAAACAATATTAGTTAATTGTATTAAACCTTTATTAAACTGACAAACGTTTAGCAAAGAAATTATATTCACAATATTTCCATGACCAACTTGTCTTGCCAAACTGCCTTTTGTAAATATAATTTGATTTTGAATTTTATGTCTACAACGCACTCAAAAAATTGGGATGGGGTAAAATAAGAATAAAAGGTTTATAGAATATTTAAGTTACACCCATTTGAAACTTTCCACAATAAGCAGTTGAGGCTATAAATCACCACCAGAAGTCTTTACAAGCAAAGTTGAATAGTGGGTCACCACTTCATGTCAAGCTTCGTATAAGAACTGTTAAATATGTTTTACCATCTAATGTACAAAATATTCTAAAAACAATCAGGAAATGTGGCGAAATCTTAAAGCGAAGCTGTAAATAACACTGAATATGCTTGACCTTTTAAAGGACGCATATACAGTATATATATGTACTTTATATATACCTGGGTTAGTTCTCTGGGCACCAAGCACATCTCAGATGGACAAAAATACACTAGAAACATTCTGTGGTCTTGTAAGCCCATGTTTTTATTTGTTTTGAAGAAATGATGGGTGTTGAGTTCTCTATGTTCGGGTCCAAAGTTACAAAATGTCCAAACTTACTGGAAATGTGGTCTGTATATACAGTATAAACAAGAAAGTGTTTAAAACATTAAAATCTTGTTTTTGATTAAATACTGGTCAAAAGGTCATTTTCAATAATAAATGTACAGTGTATCACAAAAGTGAGTACACCCCTCACATTTCTGCAAATATTTCATTATATCTTTTCATGGGACAACACTATAGACATGAAACTTGGATATAACTTAGAGTAGTCAGTGTACAACTTGTATAGCAGTGTAGATTTACTGTCTTCTGAAAATAACTCAACACACAGCCATTAATGTCTAAATAGCTGGCAACATAAGTGAGTACACCCCACAGTGAACATGTCCAAATTGTGCCCAAATGTGTCGTTGTCCCTCCCTGGTGTCATGTGTCAAGGTCCCAGGTGTAAATGTGGAGCAGGGCTGTTAAATTTGGTGTTTTGGGTACAATTCTCTCATACTGGCCACTGGATATTCAACATGGCTCAAAGAACTCTCTGAGGATGTGAGAAATAGAATTGTTGCTCTCCACAAAGATGGCCTGGGCTATAAGAAGATTGCTAACACCCTGAAACTGAGCTACAGCATGGTGGCCAAGGTCATACAGCGGTTTTCCAGGACAGGTTCCACTCGGAACAGGCTTCGCCAGGGTCGACCAAAGAAGTCGAGTCCACGTGTTCGGCGTCATATCCAGAGGTTGGCTTTAAAAAATAGACACATGAGTGCTGCCAGCATTGCTGCAGAGGTTGAAGACGTGGGAGGTCAGCCTGTCAGTGCTCAGACCATACGCCGCACACTGCATCAACTCGGTCTGCATGGTCGTCATCCCAGAAGGAAGCTGACGCACAAGAAAGCCCGCAAACAGTTTGCTGAAGACAAGCAGTCCAAGAACATGGATTACTGGAATGCCCTGTGGTCTGACGAGACCAAGATAAACTTGTTTGGCTCAGATGGTGTCCAGCATGTGTGGCGGCGCCCTGGTGAGAAGTACCAAGACAACTGTATCTTGCCTACAGTCAAGCATGGTGGTGGTAGCATCATGGTCTTGGGCTGCATGAGTGTTGCTGGCACTGGGGAGCTGCAGTTCATTGAGGGAAACATGAATTCCAACATGTACTGTGACATTCTGAAACAGAGCATGATCCCCTCCCTTCGAAAACTGGGCCTCATGGCAGTTTTCCAACAGGATAACGACCCCAAACACAACCTCCAAGATGACAACTGCCTTGCTGAGGAAGCTGAAGGTAAAGGTGATGGACTAAACCCAATTGAGCACCTGTGGCGCATCCTCAAGTGGAAGGTGGAGGAGTTCAAGGTGTCTAACATCCACCAGCTCCGTGATGTCATCATGGAGGAGTGGAAGAGGATTCCAGTAGTAACCTGTGCAGCTCTGGTGAATTCCATGCCCAGGAGGGTTAAGGCAGTGCTGGATAATAATGGTGGTCACACAAAATATTGACACTTTGGGCACAATTTGGACATGTTCACTGTGGGGTGTACTCACTTATGTTGCAGCTATTTAGACATTAATGGCTGTGTGTTGATTTATTTTCAGAAGACAGTAAATCTACACTGCTATACAAGTTGTACACTGACTACTTTAAGTTATATCCAAGTTTTATTTCTATAGTGTTGTCCCATGAAAAGATATAATAAAATATTTGCAGAAATGTGAGGGGTGTACTCACTTTTGTGATACACTGTATGTTTTATTAATATTTTTGTTTACTGTTATCACTTTTAAATGGGTTTGTATTGGTTTCATATTATAAGCCACAGTGTGATTTCAGATACAGAACCTTGCGATCCATCACACATCATACAGTTGCTTTAAAAATGGCCTGTCATAGTGTAAACATGACGATCAGACAAGGCCCGAGCTCTTCTGCTCTTTAAGCAGAAATAGCTTGTGTATTGAATGGGTTTATTGGACTGTTCAAGGTGACCTGAATGAGTTGAAGCATAGCCTCAGTTAAAACCATTCATGTGCTACACTGATTCAATCGCTCACAAATTGCCACCAGCTAAAACCCAACTCATTTCTTGGCATGTGAACTTCTAAGTGACGCACAGTTGAGGCCCATCCAGCATCATATGCTTGTGGGTAAATTCACTTGATTTACAGTGATGTCAGCTTTGTCTGTGTCACATGCACTGGAGCTTTAATAGCTGGCTTATCCTAGGACTGCATTTTAGTACAAAAGATAACACTTCTCAGTGATAATGCTGCTATTATATTACTCATGGTTAGGATGGAGGCAATCAATATGTCCTTGACCCCTCAGTGATGTCTTCAATACCTAACAAATACACCATTACTGCTGAAATGTCTTATTTTTGTCATTATAACAGAATGCACTGTTAAACATTTTCTGTATTGATTTTGCCGTATTTCACTTAGTTTTATTCTTAACTGAGAATCCAGGTATCTGAACAGATGAATAAACAATGAAGAGCTACAGTATCTGGCCATGAAGTGTAAAAAGAAAACTGTATTATCAACATTATGTAAACAAATGACCATCACCTTATTGGACACCCCATGGCACATTAATGTAGAGTTGCCTACTTACATCTCCAACTCTGAATGTACACATGCACTTTAATATCGACAGTTATCTACATAAAACAGTAATTCTTTCCTAATGTTTAAAAAAGTTTAAACTATCACCTTATTCTGAGGGGAAATTCGTCCGGATGGCCAGATGTAATCCAAAAAAACAGTGTCACTGGACAGTGTTACCAAAGTTTTGCTATGAATTCAATTTCATAGCAGACCTGCATTATTTGATTATCCCAACAAATGTGTTTTTAGCATACAGTGACAGTTTGGGTAAAAAAGAAACTCTTTCAGGTACTTTTAATGGTCAAACTAGCCTTATTTATACTGATTTTTGGGACCAGCATTGCGAGTGGCTAGGCTATTCCAGAAATAGTGGTTGCAAAGTGTGAACATAACTGGACAGGTCACCAGTCTATCACCTGGCATAATACTCATTTATTTACACACATACATATGAGCAGGGTGGGTATGCAAAAATGCTACACAGGCACTAAATAGAGGTGAGAGCAAACCTCTGGGTCCCTGGAGCTGTGCTGCAGTAACATTACCTCCATCGCCAAAGCACAATAAGACCACTTATTCATTAATTATTGATTTTTTTATTATTGATTATTAAAGCTTCATCCTGATCAGGGTTGTGGTGGCAACCTGTGCGGATACTGTACACCCTGGATGCCATGCTAGTCCACCAAAGGACATTAAACATTCACTCATTGCGCAATCACAGTTAAAGCTAGGGAAAATTTAGAGTAAACCAAGTACCTTAACATGAAATGTATGGTTAGTGGTTGGTCCTAATCATGGTTGGTTGAGAGCCTATTCTTGAAATTTAGGCAAATGGGAAAAACACACATAAATAAATAAATGTAAACAAATTTACTAAAGCTTATTTTTATAGCCAATCCATCCACCAATAAATTAAAAAGCAGCCTCAGGAAAATGTTCCATGCAGGCTCAGAGGACTATTTGTCCTGTCTTCATAAAGACAAAGACTCTTAGTCCCTATTGTTGTATATTCTAGAGTCAGGAGGTTTTTCTTCAGAATACAGTTCAACCTGCAAACAAGCACTTATCTAACCGAACAGAAAAGCTACAGCAAACTTGCTGTTATGAAAAGCAAGCAAGCGGCTGAGTCACGATGAAATGAGGGTATTAATAAGATGTTCACAAAAACGATGGTGACACCAAAGTTGACATCTCAAACTCAAACCCAGCTCTGCTATATGGACAATGATGTATTGTATGCTTCAACTGCTCCAACGCACAATTTTCTACTTGAAGTTTGTTAGTTTGTTAGTTTACTGGTATATTTCCATTCTATTGCTTTTTTATTACTCAAAGTTTGTTAGTGTACTGTCTATTTATGTTTAGATAAATGTATATGTTTATATAATATACTTTTTCCTATATTATTTTACTACATATAAATATGTTAACACCTGCACCAAGAGAAATTCTTTAAACACCTGCTAATTGGCAAATAAATAAAGATTTTGATGATGGGCTTGTTCGGGTAAGGATTGCTGCAATCACGATCTCCGCTGTCTCCACTGAACTTTAGGACCACTGTCAAATATGCTGTAAAAACAGCCCTGACCTGATTGAAACATGGACTCCACAAAACATCTAAAGGATTTCTGTGGTATTGAATACCAGGACATTACCAGTATGTTTTTACCAGGCAGGTATTTGGGTGGTTGTCCTAATGTAAAGGATTTCCTGTTATTGTTGTGGCAACAATGATTCTGACTTATACAAATGTCTGGTCGAAGAGTCGGCAGGTGCAGTGTGCATGTGTAAAGTAAGACCTATTATTATTTGTTAGGTCTCTGTAAAAATCCACCAGCTGCTGGAATAAACTAATGGACAGCAGATGGTAGTCTGTGGCCCTCCTCTGCCAGCATGTGTGGTGCAGGAATTTAAATCATTATAAACTGAAAATGACTAAACTGAGAGAAAATTGAGTAAAACATTTTTAGAATGTAGACAACAGAATGAGGAATAATTAATTACTTCCATCTAAAGTTAATAAATAAATAAGCAAACTGGTAGCAACTACGTCTCTTTTTAATTAAGTGTGCACAATGGAAAAGCTCTGCCACATCCACCCCAACTGTGCTGTGTTTGGTGAGACCCACTAAAGAAACACTAATGAAGTTTTATTTCTCGGACATATTCTGTGTGTATAAAATGTGAGCTTTAAGACTGCACCAGGCTTCAAAGCCATGTCAGGCCTACTAAGAGATAGTGAGGAAGAATTACAAAGAAATACAGCAAGCCAGAGAGCTGTAAAATAATTACTTTCAAATAAGCATTTAACTTTTTGTCAATGCTAGCACATTTTGATTTAAAGTTCCCTCACACAAAGCCACATTATGCAACATTATGTTTAGCTGCACCAGCATCGTAGGCTATAGGGTGTTTAAGGTAATGCTGAGTATGTTGAAATCAGTGCTAAGGGCCAGAAGGGAGTACTTGCTCTGTATAATCCGAAAAGACAGTGATGTCAGAGAGGATCTGTTTTATTCCTTTTGGTTCAATTGTTTGTTGGTTTTTGTTTTAGCTTAGAGCAAAAAGTAAAGTTAATTTGTTTAAACTGAACAACTATTTGCAAACATGTTTAGGTATGCACATGATAGATTAGCTAAAATGAGAAAGGGACCAAAGCTACTACACTCACATAGGATCCAGAATTTCCTCATAGTGGAAAAAAAAGGTCGGGCCAGCAGGATCAACATCAGGTCTATAAAACCCTGTATGATTTTAGTCACTCATCCAACATCTTCACCACTTGAATTTCATGGAGCTTTTAGATTTCATCTTTTTTCAAACAGAATCCCCACATCAGGCACTGGCCAACCTGTCACAGACATATGGCCATCTTTTTGATGAGGTGAAATTGTAAGTGGAACAGCAGCATTATAGTGATGCAGAGATCCATTCATTCTGAAAATGATGTGATGCAATTAACTTCATGAAATGAGGCAATGCCTGAGCTGTACAGACTAATGTGTCTTATAGCCACTGTTGGTGTCACCTTTATAAGGGTTGAGAGAAGTCTGTCATGCCTGACATGAATAAAACGTTAGTCCAGAAAAACCATGAGACAGGACAGGCTGAAGAAATTAGCCATTATTTCAACTGAGAAGATGATTCTTAAGATCTTTGATAGGAGCACCACTGCCCATGAACCCTCAGTAATTAAATTAAACCTAGCACAGCATATTTACTCAATTTCAATCAGTATAACAATCTGCTTAAAAATTCTATTGATTTGGCTTTAAAACAAAAGTATTCAGATTCAAACTTCAACCCCCTTTTAGATATGTTTTTATTGGCAGATACTTTGGGTGTCATTTACAGATTAATGTACATAGTATACAGTCATTTGAAGGACAGAACACAACTGCCATTCCCACTCAGGCTACACACTATGTGGTACAGCCCCTTGAAAATGTAAGAACAGCTTCCAGAGCACAGCAGCGCCAACTATATTCCCAAATGTCACCAATTACAGTGCTAGCAAGCTTTTATCAGTGATTGCTTACTGTGCTGCTGTTGTATTTTGTATGTATTTAGGTTGATAGCTCACTAGTTGTAGACCAACTAACTGCTGCTTTTTAATCTCCTAACTGCTGCTTTTAAATTAATCTTGGTTTATATGCTTGCATATGCCTTTGCTAACACCTCTTCACGTTACTGGGGGTTTGCTTTTGTGCTTTGTGTGTTAATAACACATTCATGTGTAAAATTTCAATAACTTCAGGTAAAAACCATTCAAAAATTTGGCTGTAAAATTAAATTGGAGGGGTGTTTGGATTGAGCAGCAGTGTAACATGCTAGCCTGACACTGCAAAGGGTTTGAGCTCTCGTGGTTGAGTCTTAAGAGCTGCTACCAACCTGACCAGGCACTCAACAGACTGACCAGAGGAGGGAAAGGTCAGATAGGGCTTCTCATTTCTGCTTTAACAGTGATTTCTGCTGTGTGGTTGAGGCGCCGGCACAAATAATAGACGAACATATAGGTCAAAGTGTGACTCTCCTTATGCAGGATGGCTCTGGTGTAAAAGAAGCATCTGCAACTTTTTGTCCAGCATGAATGTGGTGTAAGCAGCACAGACACTGTGTAGCAAAACATGATGTGTTACAATGCCATGTATTTCAATGCAGTTGCTCAGTTTGTATTGAAGAAGCATTCTAGTTTGTTGAGATGTGACAAAAGTCCCAAAAAGCAGACACAGAAGAATATAGTGACACAGGACTTACCCTTTATCGTTACTAAATGTATTCTGAATATGTCAAACAATGTTAAAATACAAAAGTTATTTTTTCTATTAATTTAGTAACTTTTTTAGTTCCCTGTTTGGGACTTTGGGGGATTTTTACAGCCTTTTGTTAAACATGTGGCATGGTTTCTTTGAATTGTGCAACTCATTACAAACTCCCAGCGGGCTTGACGACTCTACATTAGGCCATGGAGCATCTACTCACTAGAGAGAAGTATAATGAAGAAAATTATTCGAGGGTAATAGAACAATTACTGGGTTAACCGTGACCCACTAATCAAAGCAAGCATTGCACCATAACCAGTGGGAGGTCACACCACCAAATCCATTCATTTTGTGCAGTTGCATCAACACAACAATGCAGCTCTTCTGTTTTTATCAGATGCATAATAGATAAACATTTTGCATTATTGTAAACAGTGAACTATTAGGGTGCATTCATGCATTAAATTGATGTCCACTGGAAAACAATTCCTTCTAACTGTCCCACTTATTCACACACTTAGCCAAACTAATTATGTAATAACAATTACCAAAACTGAATGGCAAAGTTATGACTCCTTTATTATAATTTTTCTGAATATATTATATCTCTAGAGATGAATGGTGTGTCTACAATGCCTAAAAAAGGTATTTTCTCTACTGGCAGGAGAGAATGGCATATGGGAAAGTGGGAGCGTCTGTCACTAGTGATAAGCACTTGTGGAAGAATAACTGGCTATTTCAGTTTTGTTTGATTCTGAGCCAAATACCTGAAGCTGTTAAGCCATGCGGACTAAGCCAACATGAAATTTGACTTATCGGACTAACCAGCAACAAAACCAAAACCTATTTTTTATATGGAGAAAAAGTTATTAATTTACATTTAATGACCACTTCCTCCTATTCACTCTCATTGTGGGTCCAGATCTACCTGTAAACACTGAGTGAAAGGCACAAATTCACTGTGGATGAGGTGCAAGTTCATTACGAGCAGGCCCACACACATTCCTTTACCTATTTACACCTAGGAGCAATCTAAAGCGATCACTTTACTTTCTGTATGTTTTTGTAAAGTGGGAGAAGCCGAGAAGAAACTGGAGTACCAAGAGAAGTACCAAACCAATACAGCTAACACATGCCAGACTTCTTACAAACAGTGACCTGATGCAAAGATTGAAGTACCCAGGATTGCTTTTGTTTAGCAGCACCTGGACATCCTCCTCTCCGTCACACTAACTTGAATGTCTTACCTCACCACATCCATAGACCCACTGTTCTACCCAGCAGCTTTATCCTCAAAACAAGTGTTTTCTATACTGCAGTTCTTAATTTAATACATTTTTATTAATTGACATAAATTGCATAATAATTTAGTATTTGCAATGACCATGTTTATAATAGGTAAAAACGACTCAAGAGAATCTGAACTTATACTTTTGAACAAGTGTACTTAATTGATTCCTAGTAGTGCAACATACTAGAAAAATCTTAAATCTATGTATTTTTAAATGTTAACTTTTCATTGTTTTGAAAAACATTGTGTTCATATTACATTTAAAAAAATTTAAGCATGTTCACTAGTGAGCTCAGACTTTTGGTCCCCACTGTAATGTATTTTAGACATATTGTGATGAACATTACCATTATTTAAATACAAATCACTTGTCCAGTATAGCCTTAACCATACAACTTAACAACTTTTTATTTATTTATTTATTAGGACACACTTTGGTTGCATTTATGACAGAAACAGTAGTTATTCATTACACAAGGTTCATCAGTTCAAGTTTAATCTCAAACACAGTCATGGACAATTTTGTATCTCCAGTTCACCTCACTTGCACGTCTTTAGACTGTGGGAGAAAACCGGAGCTCCCGGAGAAAACCCACACAGATACAGGGAGAACATGCAAACTCCACACAAGATGGACCCAGACCGCCCCACCTGAGGATGGAACCCAGGACCTTCTTGCTGTGAGGCAACAGTGCTACCCACTGAGCCACCGTGCTGCCCTGTCAACTTTTTTAGTTTTTATTTTTAAACTAAACTTTTAGCATTTACTGTTTTACTGATGTTTTCTCATGTCTGGTTTGATATGTGACACAATGTGTAAAGTAGTACCAATTACTTGATCACTGACACAGTTTGACCATTTACCTTAATGGTGAATTTATAAGATCAAGTTGATTCCTTTCGACCCTGCTAATAAGCTCTGTCTGCGGTGCAATACTTAAAATAATTCATCTAATAACCAAACAAAAGATCAAGATTCATATGTCCTATTGTTGCTCATTCAACCACGTTTAAATTTTCTATTTTTTCTACACTTTTTACATTTTAAAACATTTCTATTTTTAGTATATATATTTTGTCTATTTTGTAATTACTAATGTGGACAAGCACTGCCAGTTGTACTGTGTATGACTATGTATGTGACAAATAAACCTTGATTTGATTTGAGCGCAACTATTCGGCGCATTAAACCTGAATCCCTGGAGCGCACAAACCGCAACAAACCTCCTGTTGCTCTAACGTTTATAAAACGACTCACCTGCGTTTCTGAGCTTCTTATTTCTGTAGACAGAGAAAATAACCAACAGGTTGCCCAGTATATCGACCACGATGGTGAAAATAAGAACGCTGCCAAGAGTGCTTGAGACCCAAGGAGGACGGCTGAGGGCGAGTTCGTGGGGGGCAAGAGAAGAACCGTTCTCCAATCGGCTGTCATTTATGTTCATCTTAAACCTTCACTTTTCAGTCGTCAGCATCCCGCTGAGGTGTGTTTAGTCCATCGCAAAACTTCAGCGGAGCGCGTTAGTGTAAAACGCGCGTGCATTCACTCCGCACGGGTCGGGATCCAGCACGTGCGCGTGCACTTTTATAGCTTTGGAGGGAGTCGCTGTGTGTGCTGTGGGAGAACAATTTAGCGGTGAGTTACATTCTTCTGAAACGCGGAGGCTCATTCATGTGCAGAAACGCTGCCCCGCCGTGGAGAGAATAAACCAAACTCCACATCAGGTTTGTTTAACCTCTCAGCCTCGTTCATGCGTGCACGTGCGGTGTGGCTCATCTCCGCACGCGCTCTTTCATTCCTCACGAGCTCATTCAGGATTTACATGACAAAACGGGCAGCACGGTGGCTCATTGGGTAGCATTGTTGCCTCACAGCAAGAAGGTCCTGGCCTTTGGCAGTTCATTCAGTGGTTTAGGGACAGACACCCATTCATACACACATACAGTGTATCACAAAAGTGAGTACACCCCTCACATTTCTGCAAATATTTTATTATATCTTTTCATGGGACAACACTATAGACATGAAACTTGGATATAAGTTAGAGTAGTCAGTGTACAACTTGTATAGCAGTGTAGATTTACGGTCTTCTGAAAATAACTCAACACACAGCCATTAATGTCTAAATGGCTGGCAACATAAGTGAGTACACCCCACAGTGAACATGTCCAAATTGTGCCCAAAGTGTCAATATTTTGTGTGACCACCATTATTATCCAGCACTGCCTTAACCCTCCTGGGCATGGAATTCACCAGAGCTGCAAAGGTTGCTACTGGAATCCTCTTCCACTCCTCCATGATGACATCACGGAGCTGGTGGATGTTAGACACCTTGAACTCCTCCACCTTCCACTTGAGGATGCGCCACAGGTGCTCAATTGGGTTTAGTCCATCACCTTTACCTTCAGCTTCCTCAGCAAGGCAGTTGTCATCTTGGAGGTTGTGTTTGGGGTCGTTATCCTGTTGGAAAACTGCCATGAGGCCCAGTTTTCGAAGGGAGGGGATCATGCTCTGTTTCAGAATGTCACAGTACATGTTGGAATTCATGTTTCCCTCAATGAACTGCAGCTCCCCAGTGCCAGCAACACTCATGCAGCCCAGGACCATGATGCTACCACCACCATGCTTGACTGTAGGCAAGATACAGTTGTCTTGGTACTTCTCACCAGGGCGCCGCCACACATGCTGGACACCATCTGAGCCAAACAAGTTCATCTTGGTCTCGTCAGACCACAAGGCATTCCAGTAATCCATGTTCTTGGACTGCTTGTCTTCAGCAAACTGTTTGCTGGCTTTCTTGTGCGTCAGCTTCCTTCTGGGATGACGACCATGCAGACCGAGTTGATGCAGTGTGCGGCGTATGGTCTGAGCACTGACAGGCTGACCTCCCACGTCTTCAACCTCTGCAGCAATGCTGTCAGCACTCATGTGTCTATTTTTTAAAGCCAACCTCTGGATATGACACCGAACACGTGGACTCAACTTCTTTGGTCGACCCTGGCGAAGCCTGTTCCGAGTGAAACCTGTCCTGCAAAACCGCTGTATGACCTTGGCCACCATGCTGTAGCTCAGTTTCAGGGTGTTAGCAATCTTCTTATAGCCCAGGCCATCTTTGTGGAGAGCAACAATTCTATTTCTCACATCCTCAGAGAGTTCTTTGCCATGAGGTGCCATGTTGAATATCCAGTGGCCAGTATAAGAGAATTGTACCCAAAACACCAAATTTAACAGCCCTGCTCCCCATTTACACCTGGGACCTTGACACATGACACCAGGGAGGGACAACGACACATTTGAGCACAATTTGGACATGTTCACTGTGGGGTGTACTCACTTATGTTGCCAGCTATTTAGACATTAATGGCTGTGTGTTGAGTTATTTTCAGAAGACAGTAAATCTACACTGCTATACAAGCTGTACACTGACTACTCTAAGTTATATCCAAGTTTCATGTCTATAGTGTTGTCCCATGAAAAGATATAATGAAATATTTGCAGAAATGTGAGGGGTGTACTCACTTTTGTGATACACTGTACATTCATACAACAGACAAACATTTAAGCTACTTACCCAACCCTCACCGCAGCCACCCCACTCCCAACAACGGGATACACGGCTACGGTGAGCTTAGACACCACTGCCGCAAGGCTTTCTGGGCAAAGCCCGGCCCCCAGTGGCGACGCCACAGTATGTTCTCCCCGTGTCTGCGTGGGTTTCCTTTGGGAGCTCCAGTTTCCTCTCACAGTGCAAAAACATGCAAGTGAGGTGAACTGGAGATACAAAATTGTCCATGACTGTTTCACGTTTAAACTTGTGAACTGATTAATCTTGAGTAATGAGTAACTACTGTTTCTGTCATGAATGTAACCAAAGTGTAAAACATGACGTTAAAACCCTAATAAACAAACAAACATGACAAAACACGAACAACACACATGAAAGTCATTCACAATTCTTACCTACCATGCTAAAATAAGATGTTTGTGCTTCTTTAAAAGACAGACAAAATACAATTTTACCACTACTGATGAAACCCATCAAATATTATTTATTTATTAGGATTTTAAAGTCACGTTTTATACTTTTGGTTACATTCATGAAAGGACAGGTAGTTACTGGTTACACAAGATTCATCAGTTCAAGTTTAATGTTAAACACATTCGTAGACAATTTTGCATGTCCACTTAGACTCATTTGCATGTCTTTGGACAAAACCCACGCAGACACGGGGAGTGCAAACTCCACACAGAAAGGACCTGGACCGCCCCACCTGGGGATCAAACCTTCTTGCTGTGAGGCAACAGTGCTACCCACTGAGCCACCCCCATAGAATATAAACCCTACGCTGCTAACTGTATATCAGAAAATGTTTTTCACCTCACCTATCATTTACTCAATACCATGTACTGCCCATCACTACACTGTCTTGTCTCCCATTACTTTTAGATTAGAAATGTCTCGTGTATTTATTGTAGGTATTTATATTTATTGTACTGTTTTTTTATTTGCACTGTGTATATTGTATTGTCTTGCACTTTTTGTTCTGTGTTGCACCCTGGTCCTGGAGGGTATGTACTTATATATAGCTGAAATGACAATAAAGACTCTCTTGAACTAGAATGTTTTACTGATGTTTCTTTTGTCCATCTACCAACACAGTCAAGGTCAAATACGATGTAGAAAGTGTACATATATTTGTAAGGAACATGTACAGTGCACGGTGGCTAGGTGGGCAGCACTGTCGCCTTACAGCAAGAAGGTCCTGTTCTCCTCGCGTCTGTGTGGGTTTCCTTATACTATCCAAAGACATGCAGGCAGGATATCTGAAGCTACTAAAATTGCCCCAGGTGTGAATGTGTGTGTGTTTTTGCCCTGTGATGGACTGGCGACCTGTCCAGGGTGTTCTTTGCCTTTCACATAGTGAATCGTACCCACCGCAAACCTGATTAGGATAAAGCGATGATAATAACAGACAAATGTCTTTTATTCTTTTCAAATTAATAATGCAGCAAAATGCACAATAGGCCATATCTTGCCATGTAATACACTCCACTTTTCTACTTCTTTCTTCTGCAATAATTACCACTTTACTAACCTTTGGTAGTACGACCCAAGATTTTCCTATTGATTCTGAAACAGTTAAGGACATCTTGACAGCGTGCAGGAATAAAATCTTATCTGGGTTAAAACAGATTAATGAGGTAGTGTTTAGGCAGACAATATAATAAAGAAGGAGTCGATACATTTTTGCATCAGTTAATTAATCAAGAATACAATCTTAAACAGCTATTGACATCATGTCTCACCCTGCTATCAGCACGCATTACACTGCAGTTCATTATATTGTACACACACCAGAACTAACTTCAAGAGACAGACTACAAAAGAAAGTGTCTCATTAGCTTTGATCTATCCAATTATTAGTATCAGCTTCCAGAAGAAAACAACAAAGTCAATGCATTATATATAAATCCCTGCTCAGTAATGACTTAGTAAACGCTGTAAGGATATAAGAAATAGCGGCATGCTTCAGAATAAAACAGTAGGCACTGGGTTTCAAACAAGTGTTACTTTTGGCAAAACCAAACACGGTCAGTGACATATTTTGGCATCCTTGGTAAACATGGATAAAAGGTCTTAGAAATGTGGTTAATACGCTGAATCTTGAACTAAAATATGCATAACTTTGCATTTACTTGTGCAACCTCTTTTTGCCAAAATAAGAGCACAGTCTTCACTGTGGCAAATACAATGCAAGCAAAATAATAATACGAACTTGTGTCATATGATTGAAGAAAGACCCATCCATCCATCAGTTACATGCCAGATTTTACATACAAAATATCACTAGTATAAGTATTATAATCAGACATTTTTTCTTTTAAATAAGAGCGTACACCAAAATACCCACTACTGTTTGCCACCCAGTATGCAGAGAAAGAATATTTATTGATGCACACAAGCAATTTTAATAACACACACAAATCTAGTTCTCTTGACTATTAACCCAGCAACAAAGAAAAAACAAACACATTCAGCTTTAGTTCTTTCTGTACCAAAGCTCCACCCAGCATCCACACACATTTATACAGACAAGCATGACTGTTGTAGACACTGGAGTGAGAGATCGTCATTACCTTCTGTTTGTTTTAGTTAAGCTTGTTCAGTTGTGCCATAAAACACAGGAAATTTGTATAATGGAAGTTTGCTTTTAAAATATAGATACATAATGTACTCCCTGCCCTTCTTGTTATCAGAATAATTGCAATAAAATTATGGATGAACTCATGGCTATACCTCCCTAAAACAAAAAAATAATTAACTATAAACCAAACAAAATTTGTGCCATAACCTTCTTCTCCTTGACTGACAAGCAAGTAAAATGGCTTCATTTGGTGATTGGTTTTTGCTTTCCACTTCATTTTATTATTTGTTTTTCATGTTTCACATGTGAAATCCATTTGAACATTTCCATTGAAATTTTGTGTGACTTTTTGTAAGGGGTGGAAATGGAAATATCATGTTCTGTGCAGAGCAGCAAACCAGAAAGGATAATGCCCAAGGTGCCTCTGAAAGGGGTTATTTGGGTTTATGGTGCTAGCCACGGCAAACCTGCCTTTCTAAATGATCAACATCCGTTTGTGGGGAAGTCTGGAGTTTAGGACATGGCTAAGCCAAGCTCAGCAGGCTGTGAGAGCAAAAAGAGAGAAAACAGAAAGCAAGCAGGCAAGACATTTCAGTCCCAGGACACCAGACTGTAGAAGGAGAGGAGAGTGAGGGTCATCACGCGATGGGGACTCAGTTAATGAATGTGGATGAATCCATCTGGAAAGATAGATGGGACTGGTCTCTTAGAGGGTAGAGGAAAGGAAGGAAGAATCAAATTAGGAAAAGCTATACTAATTGAACCTTGATGAATCCCATTTTTAACTGCCTGTTTTAATATAGAGTTAAAATGTCTGGATGGATTTAATCACTCTTGTCACGCTACAGCATTGATTGATATAAAAAGGAAATACAGTGCAATGAAAAAGTCTTTAGCCCTTATTTAGCCCCTATTTAGCCTATATAACAACAATGTTTTTATATGACTGTCTATAGTGGAAACAAAATATATAACCCATACAAGAAAGCATTTTAGTTCACTTTAAGCAAACTATTTACACTAACTGGATTGCATTTACATTAAAAAGGGAATTTAAACCATAATGTCAGCCGAGCCATAAGGATTACCCCTAAAATTCTTTAGAAACCTTCTTTTATTCATGTATTCACATGATCTTACAATTTTGTATCCCATGCACGCAATATGCCACTTTACATCATTCTGCACATTTTACAGAGTAAATGATTGTGTTTAAATTATGACCCTGTGCAGAGACCTTGATTTTTCTTTAAGGGTCTCTAAAGTACTGAGGTGTGCACTGAGAAAAAAAAATCGGTGTTAAAGGACTGTTACCAGCTTTGACAGTTGTGAAGATAGCATACATGTCAGGCAGAGACAGCACTCACATTTTAACATTTTACAAGCCTTTATTTCAGAAAAGTTTGGACAAGACATAAATTGCGAAATAACAATTAAGAAGTATTGATTTGTAAATGCACCTTTCTCGTATTTGAACAAAACAGAACAAGGACAAGATTTACTATTTTACTTCACCAAACAGATTTTTTAAAACATTAATGCTAAAACTGATGTCTGAAACACATCCCAAAAATGAAGAGATTCATTCAAGACAAGGTAAAATGTTTAATAATAATAATAATAATAATAAATCCAATAAAGCAAGGAATGGTCAAGGCCCACCATTTTGTTGTAAAAACAATGAAAACTGTGTTATATGTGCTTGTATTCTACAAGTTAACACATAATAGCTGCATAATCAATAAGAGTAGGTGCTTGACTGTCTTCTACTGAAAATGTATGACAGATGAACTGCAACATACCACAACAAAGGCTGCATACAGTTCTGCAACTAAATACTTGCATAGCCAAAAAATAGGGAAACAAATCTTTAGAAACTGGATTAAATGGTGCATTTACTTACCAGATTTAGATAAACTGTGGTTTAAGTAAAAGGTAATGTAACCACTTTTTTTAAACATGTTGCAGCCAGTCAAATCAAAATAACTATCATAGCATTTTAAATCATGTAATGCGGTCACCACTTTACTTCACTATCTGTAAGACTCATCTAACCAATGGTAAGTTTTGACCTTGCACTCTGGTTTGCTGATATGTAACAAATCACAGGGTTAAGTGATTTATGGAAATGTAGAAATTTGAAATAGAAAATTGTCTTTGTTATTTCTATATTTATATTTTCTATATTATGTGACTAGTACAATTTCTGTTCAATCTTGTAATATTGAAATATAAAAATAAATGTTAAATTTTTTTAAATATCAATTTGCTTTTCTTGACTAAGTAAAATATATTTAATAATTCATTTTTACATATTATTTTACTATATTAGGAAATGGCGCTTGGGTGGCACAGCACTAAAGTACACTAGCCCACTGCTCCTGAGATCCGGGGATCCGGGGTTCAGACCTCACTGAGGCTATCGGTCGGTCAGGCATCTGCAGGGACATGATTGACTAATGTCTGGGGATGGGTGGGGGTGGCTGAGAAACAGGCCTAGACAAAAATAGGAGGCTTGCATTAGGTCCCAGTACCCAACTTACTAACTGGGCCAGCATGAAACTAAAACAAACAAACAAGTTCATTGATATTTAATATTTAAATATCTCACTATATAGACACAAATATAAGCTAAAAAAGTATATTTTTATTTATTAATTTGCATATTTATCATTGTTAGGAATTCGTGTAATTTCAAGGGGGGTAAGTTCGTTGCACTTTGTATTATAAAATGAGTACATACTGCCCTCTTCTGCCCAACATTATTTGGTTGAAGCTTTGCATGGTGTCATGTATTAACATTTAGTTTTACAGTGTTTGTTGGACACGTTATAGACCCTGCACTGGGCGGCACAGGTCAACACACACATTCACTCACTAACACATAAACATTCATTCATTTATTCATCCTCAGTAACCTTAAACTTAGTTCATTATAGTAATAAAAGTACTTTTTAAGCCTAAAAGCTTTGCTGTCCTGGTTTTAACATGCTCATGATTAACTAATTAACAGTAAAAAGTAAAAATCACAAAATTATTTAGTGGGCATAGCATACTGATGATACATTTACTACATAAATCATGACACACTGCCCTGCCCTACATGAAAGTAAGTAAACTTCAGCCATACTGACCCTGTATTTACTTGGTATCGACCTGTGACGTCACCGATGCGCCACAGTGGGTGTGTTGTTTTTGTCAGCGATACAGCCAAAGTTTGGCAGAAGAGTGTACGTTTTTGAATACTTTGCACTGCACATACAAAAATAGGGGCAATTTTAATTGAAATAGTTTAAATTATATGTACGTAAAGTACAAACGCAACTTACGCACTTTGCAAATTCACGAACCACACTAGGTACGTAAGTCAGCTTCGTGAATCGGAGCATGCGCAGTGAGGAGGCTACCATGCCGTGTTTGACTTTGTGCTTATACACAAATTTTTTTATTTTAAATTAACAAGGACAAATATATTCGGTCACTATTAGAAATGTACATATTTATTCACCTGACAAGCACAACTAGGTGGTATGAGTTAGCTGCTTGGTGGTGATACGGCATAATGGTAGTTTCACCTCAAACGTGACGAGAAAGCAAAGCATCAGAAACAAGAAATCTGACCGCTTTAAACACCCGAATGTATCTACAACCCTACTGAGAGCAGCTACTTACAAAAATGTAAGTATTACAATATTAATATGATAGAGTTGTAAATAGAGTGCAGAAACAGAAATCACTGCAAGTAGCTTAGCAGCTAACACTAGCGACTAAGATAACAAGTACCGGAGTTGTTGGTCTTTCGCATAGTTAATGTACTTTATTTTATATCTTTCATAATAATAGTTATGGTGTGTGAGTTATTTGCGTTTTAGTCAGTATCTCAGCTGTGAACTAGTTGGCTAAGCTAGGTTTTGACACCTTCACACGGCTATTCTAACCTTATTAGTAGGGATGGGCGGATGGATCCAAATATCGGTAGTATCGATACTTCAGTTTTACTTTTTCTCCGCTACATTCGGTACGTTTCTCCTGTTTTATAAGAAAGTAAAGACCATGTCCTCTCACATCTTACATGCTCGCCTCCTGCTTTTCTGTTTTGTTGTGCTACCGTCACGTGACTGAGCGGCGCTGAGAAACCGAACACATGTAGCAGTGTGGGTAGAGGTGGGTTATGAAAACAGGTGGGTTGTAAATTGAGACGAATAGCTGTGGTTTACATGAAAACTGAAAACAGGTGTGTTTTATAAATGTACACTTTTACTTTTCAACAAGACAGACAGACAGACGTACGGTTCATTGATCTGCAGAATTTGTGATGGTTTGTGGTGTGAAATGTATAAACTCCTAAAAAGACCAAAAATCAAAGGTAAAATCAATGCAAGAAAATAAATACAGAAAATCCCTGCCGAACGCATTTTTTAGGTCCCAAAAAGAGGACAAGCCGGGAAAAAGAGGACCTATGGTCACTCTAGTTTTGTGGCATGAATTCCACAAAGGAAAATTCTGTTGAGGTTTCTGGTTCATATTGATATCACATAATTGCTGCAGAATAGTTGACTGCACATTTATGCTGTGCATCTTCTAATCCTCTCCTACGCCTCTCATTTTCTTTTGCACACTTCTCTTTAGCTCACCCCACAGGCTTTTCATGGGGTTTAGATCAGGGGACTGAGATAGCCATGACAGATGTTTGATTTTGTGTTCAGTAAACCATTTTTTGTGTAGGTCTGGACATATGTTTCGGATTGTTGTCTTGTTGAAAGTTCCAGTCAACCCATTTTATTTTCTTTGCAGAGGCAGACAGATTTTGTTTGTTATTTTGTCTTTCCCATGTTGAAGAGTGATTAAGAGAACTTGACCTTTGTGTCACCTCACATATAAGAAGCATAAAGGCCAGAACAACAAGACTGACCAACAGTTTTTACCCACAGGCAGTCAGGCTTGTGAACAAACATGGACTGTCACATACACAACTTACCTCATGAACATTGAACCTCCTCTACAATGCACTATTGCACATTAATATGACTGCTGCTACTTGCACATAATGTTGCATAATTTGCACCCTAAAATAACTGCTGCTATATTTTCAAACACTGCATAATTTCTGCACCTTATATGACTGCTGCTGCTATGCTGCTATGTGCCCCTTTTTTACTGCTGTAGTTTTTTTAATTCTTATTCCTTTGTATATAAAAAGTTTTATAGTTTAAATGTATATATTTTAAAGTTTTTATACTAAGTTTTTATTCTGTTAGTTTTATTTTGTTTTATGTATAATACTTATTGGCGTTTGGAGAACGAACAAAGTAAGAATTTCATTGTACAGTGTAACTGTTGGTTCTTCTGTGCACATGACAATAAAACTCTGGAATCTTGAATATACCCCAGTAATACATTGATTACTGCCTAAAAGTTTCTAGACACGCCAACTAAGCTAATTTACCACCCATATCTTTACTAGGGGTGCCAATACATTGTGAAAGGAACTGTATATGGTCAGTAACAATATAAAATAATAGTTTTCATGTTACTTCTGCTGTGTTTTTTAACGTGGCTGTTATTTTTAAGATCTTCTTGTACCTTACGCAACACTAGATTCACGTCTATTGTTTTTAACATGTTCCAACGAAGTTAAATAAATCCGAGTATGCTAATAACAATAGCTTGTATAATACAGCGTGCTAAAACTTGTCCGATAGAAATGAATGTGCACTTCCTCGTTTAAGACTGGGCGAAACCATCGCACTGGAGTTTAGGGGTGATATACGACTTTTAAACATTGTGTTTTTAAATTACGACTAATATAGTTGACTGGAATGACAAATGAGATGTTGATTTAAAGACAGAACTTGTTAATAGAATACAGTGAATCTTAAGTGAATCTATTTTTTTTCCTCATTTATTTACCTTTATACTGCGTACATCCCTATTTTGTGTTGAATAGTTCAGGACGTAATGAATGTACTGGATGTGGAACTGGTTTGAGCTTCAAAATAAACGCCTGAAGTTTGAGAAACGAGCAAAAATGAGGTTTTTAAATATCTGTTATATTTTGCTGCTATTATTTAGTTTTTTGTCGCAGTTTGCTTTCGAGGTAAGACTGTTAAGTATTTTTTATAGTGTATTATTATTTAAAAGTATATTATATAGACGAGCTGAGGGATGTAGAGATGTAATGCAGTGTTCTTGCTGTTTTTACAGTATGTGGAAGAATGCAGGAGTGGGATGTATCCTCCTAAAGGACCAACGTAGGAACTCTTTCATTTATGTGTAGAAATAACTCATATGTGTTTTTGCATTCTTTTTATTGTCATTAGCACATTGACAGTATGACCATTGCATTTGTGTCAGCTGAGTAGAGATGCTTTCATTATCATTTTATCACACAATCACTCACACACTACACTGTGCATTGTTTAATCTTCTGGAGTTTTTCTACAGATTTATAAACAAAGTTACCTGGTACACACTGAACCTTGACTTGCCCCCCACTGAGAGGTGGACTCATGTAATAAAAGAGAAAAAAGCTGAAGTAAGTCCCTAGCAAACTGCTATGATACTTTTGACTGGTTACTTATCTACATATGTAAACAGACATAAGTCAAAGTAGATAAAGTATAAGTTCCACAAAACGTCAGTGCAACCACTAATCAGAGGTATTTCATTGTCCCTATAGTCCGCTATGAAACATCCATTTCTTTAAATCGATAACCAGCACCACCCCAAGCACAATCACCATCACAATAATTCAAATGGTTTAATATCTGCACTAATTTTAGGTAAACCTGAACAATGTGCAATACATTTTTTAAATCTGTGCAATACCTGTTATACTTTGTGCAATACATTTTATAAAACAGTGCAATATTTGTTTAGCTTTTTCAAAGACTTATTCTTTTGTAATTTTTTGTAATTTGTAAAAAATTTTAAATCTTTTGATGTATCATATATGCTTACATTTCTATTTTTTAATATATGTACAAACACTTTTTATATCTTTATACTCTTGTAAGCTGCTGTAACATTACAATTTCCCCCCTGTGGGATAATAAAAGGCTTTCTTATCTTATCTTAAAATGTAATTGAATTTATCTTAATTTGCTACTGTTGGGTAAATAAAAGGTTCTTAATTTTAAATAGACTACCTTAATTTCTACATGAATTGTTTTATATTGTACACAACCTTTAGAAGTCCTTTCCATTTAAATGTATTACCATGCTATGTGCCCTCTTGATTATTCCTATTATTATTGTCAAACCTGTGTAAATTTTGTTTTAAAAAATCACTGAAAACACCTTGTTTTTCCTGTCTGTTCACTGAAACAGGAAACAAAAATCTGTGAGGAAAAAATAACAAGAAAAAAAACATTTTTTTGCTAAAAACTTGTAATTAACATGTAATTAACATAATGTAAACTTAATGTAGAGTGGGCGTCGCACAGCAGCCACAGGGTTCTGGAGACTTGGGTTCAATTTAACCTTCAATCAAAAAAGTTTGTGTAACTGTCAGATTAAGAACTTTAATTTAGAGCTTCTCTCTTTAAAATATTTCAATCTGCCAAGCACCTGGATTACAACTTATGTTTAGCAGACAGAAGTTTCTCCAAAAAAGAGGAAGCTGTTGTGCTTTACACTAATACCACGGTGACTACTTGTGTCTGGTTTATTTTTTAACACATCTGGGTTTTTTTTTGTCCAATCATTATTCTATTTTAGATAGTTATTAGTGTGGTTTTATTTCTTTACTTTTTTATTTATAAATCAAGTTTTAGCAATCCATACATGTTCTCCTTAACTGGGTTAAGCATTATAAACATTACGATAATAGCACTAACTGTTACTGTTGGTGTTTTTTCCCCCTGTAAAATAGAGAAGAAAGTACTTTAGAAAGATAAACGAAACAGAAAAAGGTGAACTTAAAGGTCAATTTATAGTTACACCAATGTGCTTTTTTTTTTAGCTGGCAAAAATGATACAGGCAATACGGGATTTGGCCAACAGCTTTTTTCATGGAAAACTTATTCATTTAGTGGACAAGGAATTGGTGAGTATAATAGATTATAGTAGATTTATATGTCAGTTATTTAGATGTGTCATTATTTATTCATAATTTAATTTCCTGCTCATTTTACAGCCTTTAATTGTTGATACACTGCCTTATCCATTTAATGAGGAAATTAAAGGAATTGCAGCTGCCTCTGGAGTTCCTTTAGGTAAGATCCATAACATAACATTGGTACCTGTTCAATAATACAACAAAAGTATATTTGCTGAAAGGAAACTACACAATAGAAATATTGCATCACAACTTTTCAATCACTAGGGTGTTATAAAACATCAGCTTTTAAATGTTTATGCATTGATAGATATTTTAACAGCTCATTCATTTTAAGTTCTCGTTTCTTTTTTTATGCTTAGGTCAAATACTTATGTCCATAATCTTTTAATTCTGGGTTTGTTTTTAGGAAAGGGTGTCGTCACTGTTGTACAGAAAATTCCATATGTATTCACAGGTTGTCCACATTTGTAATGTGACCCTTTTACACACAATTCTAAATCTGGATTGCACCATATCCCCACCTAGACCACAATTCAGGTGGACCAGAGATTGGTACCCAGCTGGAAATAACAACTACTTTCACACTAACCCAATAAACTATTAAACTTGCTGTCCAAATACACTTGGTTCATAGAAGAGAAGTTCAAGTGAGAAAACTCTACAATGTATTTCTAATAACAATCTTTCTGTTTACCCCTTTAGGAGAAATAGTGCTGTTTAATATCTTTTATGAAGTTTTTACTGTGTGCACATCAGTGGTTGCAGAGGATGTAAATGGTGAGTTATGTAACACTAGGCATTTTTGTTTTGTCTGCGTAGGCTTTATAGTGTGTTTTAATATTTTCTATGTTCTATATCATATTTTTTCTCTTTTAGGTAAATTATACCATGCTAGGAATTTGGACTTTGGGTTGTTCATGGGGTAATGATATGACATACATATTTGTAATATTTCATCTGTGTTTTTTTGAACCATCCTGAATTTACTTTTGCATTTTGCCTGTCAGTTGGGATCGGAAAAACCAAACCTGGACCATAACTGAGAAGCTGAAACCACTTGTGGTAAATATTGACTTTAAGCGGAACAACAGAACGGTCTTCAGATCTACCAGCTTTGCAGGATATGTGGGAATGCTCACTGGCATTAGACCTGTAAGTGTTTCAAGGCTTGCAAAACATTGATCTTTTTTTAAGTGAAAGTTAAAGTAAAATATATCTTCTGTGGTTGATTGTAGAGAGAATTTACCCTAACAATGAATGAACGTTTTAACGTAGATGGAGGATACATAGGTAAGAAATATTTGCATATAATCATAAACCTATATAATAAGCATCCTAAATTGTTTGTTTTTTGAACTGTGAACAAATTGTACTCAAATGCCAAAACGGAATCAGTTATTTAAGACATCATAGGAGTTTGACATTGTATAAAAGTGATCCTCAGAATGGTACAGAAAACAAGCAAATCTCTGATCGGGTGCTCTGTCCTGGCTTGTTGATAACATTATATAATTCAGGAATCCTGGAATGGATACTTGGCAAGAGAGATGGCATGTGGATGAGCTTCCTCACTCGCAGAGTCCTGGAAAATGCAACCAGGTTAAGTCAAGTTTTAAATCTTTATGTTACTTGTTTCAACCCCATGTTAATAGTCTGGTACTGGACCTTGGTATTTTGCATTTCTTTTTTAGAACTGAAAGTATTTGTTATAATTTAATAGCAGATTTACCACCTGGTTTACAATCTCTGTAAATAATTCATGGTTGAAATGATTATAATGTGAACAAAGCCTGTTATATTTTAATCAGTTATGAAGATGCCAAACACCAGCTTATTAAAACCAAGTTACTTGCACCAGCCTACTTTATCCTGGGTGGAAACCAGACCAACCAGGGCTGTGTGATAACCAGAGGAAGAATTAATACACTGGACGTCTGGGAGTAAGTGTGTATTATTACACTAATAAATTAACATTTAATTTATTTACACCGAGCACAATAACAAAGCTAATATAATGTTTGTGGTATTGAAGGATTAATCTGAAGCTTGGCAGATGGTACGTGCTTGAAACAAACTATGATCACTGGGAAGAGCCATTCATTTTGGATGATCGTCGGACACCAGCTATGAAATGCATGAATAAAACCACACAAGAAGTAAGTGGTTAAATTAAAGAATAGTCAGAACCAAATAAATGTTTTTGGTTTTTGTTATTATGACTGAAAATATTTAGAACAATCATCTTGTTTTTTTTCCAGAACATTAATTTCCAAACTCTGTATGATGTTCTTTCAACTAAACCAGTTCTAAACAAGGTATGAAGCTTATTGAGTAGTTTGTCAAGAACTAATCAAAATCATCCCAATCATGCATCTTTTATTTATTTATATATCTTTTAATAGTCCTGATTTACTAAGATTCCAAATAAACTAAACAAATTTTTAAATAAAAGTATATTTTTATAATACATAAACCCATGATTAGGCATATTTCTAATTGGGGAGGAACACATTTATTGAGCTCTTGTAGGGGTATTTAATGGTTTTTTAATAAATCGTCATATTTAAAGTCATACACATATAATTAAATAAATTCAAATTAATAATGGGGAAAAATGTAGTATGTAATGGTCAAAATGAGTCAAGTTCTAGATTTTAATTCTGTGAATAAAAATGTTCTTGTATTTTTTGATCATGAATAACTATGTGGCATTGCCAGAGAAGCAATGTGTATCTGCCATTGCAATAAATTGTTGACACTTGTTACTTGTACATCAGGTTCCACGTTTTCATACTTGATGTTTTTTCCTTATTTTCATTAACTGTTAGCTTACAGCATATACGTCCCTAATGGAAGTCTCAAGTGGTAAACTGGAGTCTTACACCCGAGCCTGTCCAAGTCCGTGTACACCCTGGTGATCATCTGAAGCACTGAAAAACATAAAGCTGGAGCCATTTTAAATCAGGTTTTAAAAGCAGTATTAAGATAACTTAGCAAAGACTTATATGCTTTTATTATAAATGCTTTAATTTGTTAAGTATTTCTGATCTATTTAAACTGATAGTTTTGATAATAGTTTAAATTCTTTGATTTCTTTTTTAATGGAAAATGTTACTTGAGTAGAATTTTACTCTTTCCTGTAAATAAAATTGATTGTATTATTGTAAAATATTTTTAAATAATTTATATGATCATTTTATAATGTCTATTTTGTTCTTTTGTAATGTACAGTGAAATA
The DNA here is from genome assembly GCF_030014385.1 of Trichomycterus rosablanca. NCBI lineage: Eukaryota > Metazoa > Chordata > Actinopteri > Siluriformes > Trichomycteridae > Trichomycterus > Trichomycterus rosablanca. The sequence goes on from NC_085995.1 coordinate 7,437,377, forward strand.
AATGTGGTAATTTTAGCAAATTGCTCCTCTGTTTTGTTTGTCTCTGTTTTGTGAATTTAGGTTAAATAAGTTAAATCTTATAATTTTGCTGATAAATAAAATACACTATCATGGCCTTTACACCAGAATTCCAAACAGGGAAAACTCAATAACCAAATAGCATGGAAAGCATCATCTAAACGTCATTAATGGTTCAGAGTTCATGTTAGTGTCAGTAAGTGTGTGGAAGCACGAACTGAAAATGTGAACACGAGTTTTCAGGATGCAGAGAGAAGATGTTTTTTTTTTTCCTGATCAAAATGGAGCAATGCTATTAGCATCACGATTTTGGCAAGCTGGACATTTGTAGGGGTCACAGTTCTCACATTTATATGGGTCATTTATGTAGTTTTTTTATGATTAATGTTTTTATTATATTTTTATTAGGGCTTTTCTCTTTTTAATTTTAAACACCGATTCTCCTGTGGTTGACAGATATTTGTGTGCAATGGCTGCCAGCCTTGCTTTTTCTCTTTGACCACCACTGTGGTGGACACCCCTCCATATCCATTTTGGGCTCTGCTTTATAGTGGTTCAGACATTGTTCTATAGACTCTTTCACTATCAGTATCTGTATCAGAAGAACCCAGCAAGAAGACAGACATCCTCCTCTTCTTTCAAGGCTGTTTCTTTGTTGTCTCTGCAGGTGGTTGTTGTGCAGGCATCTCTCCCATCATGAGTTGTGTAATAAAGCCCAGGCTTCACTCCTTTCTTATTTGGGAAGACACTTCAAATCCTTAAACCTGGGATCAAGTGCAGTAGCAATCTTTATCCATGTGAGGTTGGCCATGTCCTTCCGTTGAGCTAGGTCTTGTGGTGTAAAAAGGTCTGTAATATTATTTACCTTTGTGGTCTCCTAATTTCTTATTAGTGATTGACTATAGCTGGTGAGAGAATTAGAGCTAGTTTAACTGCACGAAATACAAAGTACATGACGTGTATCAGCAGCCTCGGATTAATGATAGGCCTTCTTCTGCTGGTTTGAATTTTCTGTAAGCAAAGGGTGACAACTTGGGTTTTCTTGTAAAATCATGTAAAAATTTCTAAATGGCCATGACATGCATGTTCCTCACAAGTGAAATGTTGGCTCGACTTGGTTGGCTGTACCTTGTGCTTTACTGTGTGTCCATCTGCTTTACACATCAAATGTCTGTTTTATGACCAAATCAAATCAGGTATTTTCTCTTTAAAAGTAAGGTATTTAGTTTTAGTTTGTTGAAGCACTGTTTTGTCCTATTATTAAGAAATGCGTTACCATTTTAATGCTGAAAGATGCATGTTTAGTGTTTAAGGTTTGTTCTTGTGCCCCTCTTATTGCCGTTTATCTGTGTATCTGCATTGCTGCTCAGTGAGTCACTCAGGAAAAACACAATACCAGTTTCTGAGTTTAACAGATGCACAACAGACCAGTGGGTGAAACATCTTTGGTACATGAGTTGGAACAAAAGATTTTAAACCACTGGACTTATTATCCTAAACGATTGTTGTAATTATTTGTCAGACTCTACATCTGTTTTCAGTTTGATTAAACATTATTATGGGAACATCTCATCTTTTCTGGATATGGATTGTTTTGTGTTTTGACCTTACTGGCTCTGTAAGTAATTACAGTTTATTTATTTATTTTATTTAAGTATTTTACTATTACACTGTTGAGTTTTTATCAGACTCTTTTTGTATTTTTCTGCATTGATTTCTTATAAAATGTAAGCAAATCTTTATTCCCAACATAACAATAGACACACTTTTAAAGTAATATCAAACAAATTATTGTAGTTTTCTGTGTTTTATTCAACACAATTCATATTCACAGTCCAGACTAAAATACTTGTGATCCTTGGTATTGCATAACTGTTTAAAACACACTTGAGAATTAGAATATATTTGCGTAGCTGCTGATCTATTTTAAGACTTATATACACGTATACTGTATATTGTATTGTGCAGATGATACCACAGCATCCTAACCTCTGATATTTTATACTCTTGGTGATAAACTTGAATTATTGTCTTTTATTAAGATTTAATTGACAAAGACACAACCCTGTGAGACAGGCTTCACAGTTGGGATTTTGGTTTTGGTATGTTGGTTTAGTAAAATAAGTGCAATTTCTGGCAAACTGTTTATCTCTTCTTTTTATCTTCAGTTCGACAGTCCTTTGTCCTTAAGACATTTACTTTTGTAAAATTCATACATTATTTTTCTCTGTGGTGTTTCTAATCAACCACAATTTTCATTCTGTGTTTTTGTTCTTCTGATGGCTATTTGATGTGTTCTTTTTCGGTTGTTATGATTTTGCATGTTGTACTCATGGTGTTTTGCACTTCAAGTAGCCACAGATTGTTTTCCATTTGTGGAACAGATCTGTAGACCTAAACACCTACCCATATTTTGAAATGCATTTGTAGCTTTTACAAGTTTACATGAACAAGTATCTCATGACAAGAGTAGAACCAGATATTATGCCTTTTTGTACGACAGAGCACCTCCACAATCTACACCTCTACTTCCAGTTTGGAACAACTGACATTTGGAGACATTTTTTCAATTATTTATTCATTTATTTTCAACAAACACTTCATCTTGAGCAAAAAATAGAGTGCCACACAAAACACAACCTGGACTTTAAATAAATTATAAAAAGGTTTAATAAAGACATGGAAACTACAGTTGTCTGTATGAATACGTTTAGACATTTGTTGGTCTGTTGCGTTTTGAAGAATATCAGACCACATTCTACATAATCTTTAAAGTATATGTACGTATATGTTATGTATGTATTCATTATACAAGTAATCAATGAAGAAGTCTTTTTTTAATGGGATCACAAACTTTTTCCTGTAACTGTGTATTACTGTGTATGTAGTCACCTGATGAATGCCAGCAGGAGAGAGACAGACTTCGAGCACAGTTAAGGCGTATGGAAGCTCGTGCTCAGAAGCAACAGGAGATGATCCAGCACTTGTTGAACCTCAATCAGCAGGCTCAGCATTCTGTAAATGAGACCATCTTTTTTGATCTAGGCGAGAAACACTACACAGGTGAAAAGGTTCTTCTAAAATGGAATGTAATTTGATGGCAGTGTGTTTCAGTAATTTTGGGGGTGGGGTGGGGGGGAGCTTATGCAGAATGAATTCATTAAACTAGAAAATTAGATTAGATTTTATAGCAGGACTGTGGTTGCTATGATGAATAACAACAGCACTGTGAATATGCTCAGTGAAATGTTTTTTTGTCTTTCCCTGCCCTCTTTTGCAAAAATAAAAGTACAAGTATAAATGTTTATGCATTTGGTGAATGGTTTAATTGTACATGACTTTGTTGACTTTGTATTTCGTTGTTGGTTACTGTATTCATTGTAAAACACATTGTTTTTTTTCAAACCATTGTTTTGCTCAGATTCGCCCCACCGGGTAGTAAAAACATGCAGTGCCAGTAATGGGTGGTGCATATCAGGTTCCCCAAATTTGGCATAATCCTGGCCCTTACCATTCGCAGACCCTGTTACAGCTACACTGGCTGTGCTGTGATATTTCTGGCCCTGATGTTTAAATTATTTTTACCTAAATTGTTCTTCTGATTTCTAGACTGTGCTCAGATTTTCAATGATGGTAACAGTAGGAGTGGATTCTACATGATTAAACCTGTGAATAGTCCAGACCAGATCAGAGTGTACTGTGATATGACGGAAGGAGGAGGGTGGACAGTTTTTCAAAGACGTTCAGATGGCAGCCAGTCGTTCGACAGGTAAGCAAAGTTCAGACTAAATTACTCTTGAAACAGTGCACCACAGTGGTACTGCAGTGGGAACAGCACGATTAATAGCACATCCAAGTGGGTTTGATCTAGCAAAACTTCACTAGGTAAAATATGGGTGAAAGTGCCAAACCATATAATGGACTGGCATCTTGTCCAGGTTGTATTCAGTTGTGTTCAGTGCTATTGGGCTAGACTCCGGTCTAGTCTTTAACAGTGACCCTAATAAGGATAACACAAAGGCCAAATTGCCTACCACTAAAAAAACTGCCTGTTCTGAACGTGTTACATCTTATAAGTAAGATTATGTTTTTAAATAATCAAGTGTTTTGCTTATACTGTATATAAATCTCAGTAATAGCTTACACATCATATGCAGTGGTTTTTTCACTCCAAATGGCCATTTGCTTCCAATATCGGCATGTATTATGTATAGTTGCTAGGAAGGAATTGTGAGCCATTTGGACTTCTGGATTTCTGCATGAATTATTCATACAATGTAGTCAGGTTTGATTGACAGAGTGACACTGTCAGTGCACAAAGGTTTTTTTCAAGGATACAGCATTTTAACAGACTGATTGGACAAACACAGCTTTATACTTTAAAATACACTTGCACTAAACAATCTTGGTGGGGGCATTATGGTATCATATCATTTATTTACAAATGGGGAGAGATGTCTGAAACCGTGGTCATATAGTGTCTCATACATCCAGTGCTTTTTGTTGCAGAGATTGGAATGATTACAAGACTGGGTTTGGTGATATGGAATCTGCAAATGGAGAATTCTGGTTAGGAAATGACAACCTGCATTACCTGACATCTCAAGGTTGGCTGTTTATATTTAAACAAAGATTCCATGATAAATAAAGATAAAAATGATATATTAATATCTGAGTTTTTATGTTGTCGTTTTATGATGTAATGTAGGTGAGTACAATTTAAGAATCAACTTGGAGGACTTTGAAGGCCGCCATCGTTTTGCCACGTACAAAAAGTTCAAGGTTGACAGTGAAGAGGTAGCATTTTACACCACTGTATATTATTTGAATATGTGTATTATCTGACCTAATAATCAATACAAAATTTGTTCTCATGTTTTTAGAATCGTTATCAGTTGCAGTTTGGAGAATACACAGGAAATGCAGGAGACTCGCTCTCTGGCAGCTACCATCCAGAGGTTCAGTACTGGGCAAGCCACAGGGGAATGAAATTCAGCACAAAGGATAAGGATAATGACCGCTATGAACGCAGTTGTGCTCTGGAAGATAAGGCTGGCTGGTGGTTTAACAGGTCTGTAGACCACATATAAATTTAGGCATTCTAAATGGTTTTTATCCTACATTCCCAAAACATGTACAATATGTTCTGTTTACTTTGAATTGCTATAGTTGTGAGTAAAAGTGTGTATTTCTTTCTTGCAACAAGGGTTAATGGCTTGGGGGGAGGGGTTATGGTCGTTACAGAGTGTGGTAAAAAAAAAATAGGCAACTGATCCGCCACATCCCCTGACCTAATGTTCTTCCACTGTTCCTCCTCTAGGTGTCACTCTGCCAATTTGAACGGATTGTACTACAAGGGCCCGTACAGTGCAGTGACTGATGACGGGATAGTGTGGTACACCTGGCATGGTTGGTGGTACTCCCTCAAATCTGTGCAGATGAAGATCAGACCCAGTGAATTTGAACCAAATGAAGTCTAACGTCCAACTTCTACTTAGTTAATCTATCTACATACAGTAAAAAAGAAAATAAATGCAAAAATAAATGCTGTATATTTGTGTTTGCAGTAAGACAGCAATGTGTGAAGGATTTCAGAAATGTAGCATCCTGTTGAATCAAATATTGGCATATTTACAAAGTATTACATGTGATCTACATGTTAGTGTCTACATGTTATACTGATATACAGTATATCTATTTTAAACTGTATGTGTATAATACAATAATAAATAAAAATGCTGATGTAACTTCAAACTTCAAACTCATCTTCAGCCATTTACCTCTTAAAATTGTTATTGCACAGACACCCCACACTCCAGGAGGTGTTGAAGAGAGGAGGGTGATTACATAAAAAAACTAAAACATTTTATTGCATTCTATGACCTACATACATACACATCCTGAGTATTATTATTATTATTATTATTATAGCATCAACACAATCTATAATAACACAATAATAGTATGTATGATGAATCTTAGGATTTAGGCTATTCTTGTTGTTAAACATAATAAAGGTACAGAAGGGTACCTTTAACTTTTCTGGGGTGGTATCACCCAAATGAAACTGTCTTTAAAAATATGCTGTTAACATTAGAAGCTGGATGAAGATTCTTGCAGAAAAAAGAAAATGAATCAGTATTAGTAGTATTTGAGTAAAGTAGTGTTACAAAACATGTGATTGTAAGATAAGGGCAGTTGTAGCCTAGTGGTTAAAGTACTGGACTGGTAACCCAAAGGTTATTGGTTCAAACCCCACCACTGCCAGGTTGCCACTAATGGGCCCTTGAGCAAGGCCCTTAAGCTTCAATTGCTTAGACAATATACTGTCACAGTGCTGTAAGTCGCTTTGGATAAAAGCATCTGCTAAATGTCGTAAATGTAATGTAAAATGGTGTTCTCATAGTTCTTACACGATATACATTAAATTAGACATTTTACACCATTTTGTATTTGTTCTCTTTTATTGCAACCGAACATTTTGTTATTCTTAATGAATAGAAAGTTGTATCTTTTAATAACTATTGTGGTTTGTGTTTTATTTTATTATTAAATCCAGCTTGGGTAGAAAATGTAGCAATTTGGACTGAAGCATCAACCAAGCAGACATGGTAAACAACCAAATCTAACATTACCAAATTAACCATTTTAGGCAACTTTCTAAAATAGTTAGTGGGACCAGTTGCTGACTGTATATTTGAATTAGTATACTCATCATGTATAATATGTAGCCATCTAGCAGCCTATTTTAAAATTATTTTACACATGGTAATTGTCTTTAGGCAGTGTAAAACCACTTTGCTGTATTTCCCCCCCCCAAGACATACTAAAGTTTAACAGAAAGTTACTCACAACGATTTTTATGACTGAGCTGTGATTTCACACTGATAACACTTGTAAAGCAGTTTCTATTTAGTATAAAGTAAATTTATTTTACTATATATTTAATATATTTGGGAATTCGTAGTTTAGGCTATAAATAGCCCACCTGAGACGGCCGGTAGTGACGTCATCGTGCTGCTGTGGCGTGGAGCGCGAGGTTGGAATTACCTGCAGGGCGCGCGGCTGTTTGCTCAGGTGAGTCTGAGGTAATTTCAGTAAAAACACTTAACATTAAAAATTTTGTTTGTTGTTAAAGTTTATGCGTGTTTATTGCGAAACAGTCGTACTTTACATCTTCTTTTATTAAACACTTGCTTTTATGTTCGAAGAAAGCGTCGCAGCGTCGATATTAAATCTCAGTTCACCTAAATATTCTGGTCAGATTTTTTTCTGATTTGCCATTTCTCTGCCTGAATATTTAACAGCTCATATATTCTTTTTTTTTTTTTTTTTTTTTTATAATTTAAGCAGTCTTTTTGCAAACTTTTGTAATTTACAATGTTTTTTATAACCACTGATACGTCTTGCACAGAATTGCCTATTGGCATATTGCCAAAATATAAATGACCTCTCATTTAGATAAATTAAGGCCACTATGTGCTATACATCTGCCTTTAATTACCAAATTTCATTTTGACTCTAAAAGTGTCTCTTTAAAGAGGATATGACACAATCTGCTGTGGTGTTTGTTAAAATAAGACTCCTTACTGGAAATCACTAACCTTTACTCTAACTTTTCTACTGTCAATATTTGTCTTTTAAGATGGCATGATTGTGTGGTTTATTTAATTTATGCATTAGCAACACAAGGGGTGTAGACATGTTTCAGCCATGTAGTTTATATCTGCTCAATCCTGTGTACGATTTACAGCCTACCATAGCTTAACAACTGTGTTTACATGCACTATTTCTGGACAGCAGTCCAAGACATGCAAGTTGTCCTTCTGATGTGTGTGGGTCAGGTGCAAAAAACCTGTTTTACTGGCAGCATTTAACCAATAGACTTCGCCTATGAGGGGGATGTGACATCATGGGAAAGAGGATCTGGGCAGCATTGAGTTACCAGACATAAATTAGTCGTTTCATTTTTGTATTACCAGTGCTACAAATAGTAGCTTGATGTCCTTCTGAATTTAATAGCGTGTAATTTAGCAGAAATGATGAATTGCTTGTCCGAGATCATTAACCAGGTCGAGGAGGCATAGGTTGCTGGTGCAGGTCTTCAATATGTAGTTTCTGCTCTGTTGTAACATGGTTTTTCACTCTTAATCCATTACTGAGACGTGTATCCTGGGTTAGGTCTTGCGTGCTATGGCCCAACCCACTGCTCTGCTGTCTGTGGCAGCTATGTATGGCATTTACAAGGAATTTAACGGATTTTTAAAATAAGATACCAAAACAAGTGTTGAAGCAGGTTTCCTTAGTATTTTAAGAGGGTGTTTATACACTATAAGAATAAGTCTTATAGTGAACCCATTGCTCTCTAATGAAATTGAAAAAGGTCATTGCAAAAGTTCGCTATGGACTGTACTGAAAAATGCACCAAGCCCATAGACCTCCTAAAACCTGCATGTAACCTAATCATTAAAATCATGTTTTCAGCAATCAGGGATTCAAATAGCGAAGAGCACCAAGACATACTGAAACTGAGTAGGTCAATGCAAATATGCAAAATGGTAAATGAAAATCAGCTGCTTTTATTAAACCACAAACACAACTACCTGTACAGATGCTTGGCCCCACTCATGTATGCCATACCATACTCATGTATGCCATACCCCCAAATGTGTGCCTTATGTGCCTTTCCTCTAAAACACCAAACACCTTCAAGTGTATGAAGTGTATGGGAATTAAATGTCCTCCTTTTTTATTATTATTAAAATGAGCTTAACCTGACTTCCTGTTCATGAGTAGACACCAGTTTTATTTAATAATGCTGTCTTGTTTAAGAAATACCTCATACCATTAAAGCTTTTTTATATTTTTTCTTCCAATAATTGAACGTTTGGTATGGAGGGTGATATGCATTGTTAAATAATTTCTTGATTCTGTTGACTTTCTGCTGTTTTCAAAGCAAACATACATTTCCTATTCAGTGTTACCTTATTAAATATTTGGCCTTGGGCTTTACCTTTTTGATAATTCAGTCACTTGATAATGCAGATGTTTATTTTGCCTGACCTTAAAGTTAGCTGCCAATCACTTAACATTATACTGATATCAGCTAACTCTTGCTTTATGGCTTGAAAACATTGATGGCATGGTTATGTAAAAAATCAACCAGTGGACCCTGAACATTACAGTTCATTCCTTTTAACTCCAGAAATAACTTAGCCAAGTGTGATCTGTGCAAGTGTGTGCATGCACCTTTAATGTTTTGAATAATTTACTGGCAGAGTTAGCTCAGTTACTGTCTGTATTGTTATGGGCTTATACACAGAACTTTGCAATTTGGAGAGTAATTAAAAATGGGGGGAAAAATTACCAAATTGGAATTTCTTTCTACGTACATATTGTAATTGCTAAAAATTTTTATAAACACTTAAGTTTACATGCGATTAAATGTGTTGCGTTCTTTAGATTTGTTATATTGGTTACATAACTTTTAGAGGGTAAAATCCATTCAGAATCATCCCTATTTAAACTGACTGAATATTGTGAATTAAACTACATTGATTTGTGGGTGCATGTGTGTAGTTGTTCGCAGTCTTAGTCTTGCACAAAAACTTGCCTGGACTGAATTCTCTCCTAATAGGAGGCCTTCAGTCACATGGCAACTGCAAATGGTGTTTTTGTCCTGCCATGTAAGCCCCTCCCTCCTTCCAAAGGCCCTGCATGGGATAAGGTAACCAAATGCTGTTCCCAGTAAACTTAGCCCTGTAACATTACCAGAGGTCTGTGCTGGACCTTGAACTGTGCATTGCCATATACAGAGGCGTGTTAGGAGCAGTGGAGTGTGAGCGCTCAAAGGTGATGGAACGCAGTGTTGGAAATCATTGCTAGGTAAGGAAGTTTTCTGCTCTATCAGAGTTCCAGACAGCCGGGTATTAATGATGCTCCGCTGAGTTTGACTTTTAAGTTGGGGGTGGAAGATGAATGTGAGAGAGGAGTCTGCCAGTCTGTGAATACATCTAGTTTGTTTAAATCAAAAGGAGTGTTTACCATAGCAGTGGACTATTCCGTGAGACTCTGGGAAAACAACTGAGAAGAAAATGCAGGACAGAACTAAGATTTATTAGGTGTGATATTTATATTTTTACATTTTACCTGCATTGCATGGCTTTTTGTGACCTTTTTGATACTTAACTATCTAGGTAACTAGTTAGTTTGTTCTAGGTTTATAAGAATTTGTGGTCATCATAAAATTTGTTGTCTTATTAAACTTTGCATTTTACAGTTTTGCATGTAGATGTTCAAATCAAGTCAAATGTATTTATGCTTTTTACAAGACATTGACATTGTTTTACCCAATGAATGAGACCCACTGCAACCCTGACCAGAATAAAGAGGTGGTAAATAAACAATGAATGAATGAATGAATGAATTAATTAATTAATTAACGATGTCTCAAAGCATCTTTATATGGTGGCAGAGGGAAACTCTTTAAATAGTATAAAAAAAGATACATTGAGAGGAACCGAACTCAGCGTGAACCCCTCCTTGGGTGGCCTACAGGATAATATGGATACATTATAATTACATTCAATTAATAGATACTAGACAGGTTAAATAAAATTATTATATAAAAAGTTATAACACATTTGAGCAAAGTACATAGAGCTCTTCATCCTTCAGTCTGTGGTAGAACAAATTGTAATAATGAGGACATGACATTGTGAGTGCAGTCAGTGCAGATTCTCATCACATCCAGCAGGAACGACTCTGTTGTCATATTAACAGCCCAGCAGTATATTTCATACTATTAGGGATGTTATAAGCATCAGCATTGCATAAAAATATTTATATAAAATTTTTTAAAAATGATCAGTAAAGAACGGCCACCGTTGAGTTTAAAGTTAGTCGATTTCATCTCCAAGTCTCTGCATAAACATTAAGGCTTGATTAATAGTGCCTACGGGTGACTCAGCAGGTTATTGACGTGATGGTCATCAGGGTTTGTTCTCTTGTTAATCAGTAAAAGCAAATTGCTTCATGCCTTACCCTGCTAAAACATTTTTTCCAAAAGTTTACATACTTTGTTTAACGTTTCTATATCACACAAATAGTTACTTACACACTGTTTAATTATTGCTGGCATGGATAAATTAGAAATTCCCAATTAACGGCCAGTTTCTCAAAGATTTTTAGCTAAAATGAGCAGGCTTGACGTCTCTGGCCCCTCTGGTTGGGTTAAATCTGTTCCTAAACCCATGTAGTGAGTGTGTGAACATGATTGACAGGTAACTAGAATTCCTCCACATTGCCTGGTGGGCTGTATGAATTATTTGATGATAACCAATGACTATGTTGGTTTTAATTATTTTGCGACCCTTTCATTTGGTAGTGAACATTCAATGTTTAATTAAATAAACTTACAATTTTAGCTGTTTTATTATCTTCCCAAAGAGTGTAACTTAACACAATTTCAACAAATGTACCTATATTTAGATACCTAAAAAGGCAAACCCTGCCCTACAGCTAGTCATTATATATAATAGCCATGTGTAATTTAAAGCAACTGGCTCACACGACAGACATTGCCTGGTGGATAATTATTGTTTCCTCCTGTTGGTACCTGTTACATGTTAAACACCTCCCTTTTTTTTTTTTGCATGGAATAAAACGTATAGATTTTTTTTTTTGGTTATGTTGGATAAAATCCTAAACTCTAGGATACTAACCTCCTCATATCATTTAAACAAATTGGCTGATATTTTATTATAGTTTAAAGTAAAAACTTTTTTTACTCTGCTTTTGGCCTTAAGACGCTTGGCACAAAGAACTCATTTATTCCTTCTCTTTTTTTATTGTACTTGACAGGAGTGCAGTGAAGCATGAAGGGCTTTTTCTTCCAGCGTTTCAAAAATTTGGCCAAGCCGTCTCTACTTTTGTACTGTCTGACTACACACGGGCAGGCATAATGAGACACAAAGTCCTAACAAATTTTTGCTGTTCTTCTAGCCCTAAACATGTAATGAAAAATTAGTAATTCTCTTGAACCATATTTCATCTGACAAAAGTCAAAAATTATGTTTTAAAATGTGTTATTGATGTTACACTGTTTTGAAACATTCCACTGTAATCAGGTGAATTGGTGATTCACAAAAGTCCTTGCAGGTAAAACTGGGTTATGACCCACCACTTTGTGCCAAACTTTGTTGGAGAATTTTGTTTATTTTATAACAATCATTACTTAGGATTGCATATAATTTAGGTTTTTTACCATCTACTGTACAAACGATTGAAAAAGATTCAAAAAGTCAAAGAAATCTCAAAAAAGTCTGTGTAGAGCAAGGATGGAAATCAATGTTGAATGTGTATGAAAGGTCACCCTGATGCCATTGCGTCATGCTACTGTGATGAATATATCCACAAACACTCGGGAGTCATGTGTCTTAACACAGTCTAGCACTACATTAAGAAATGTAAGAAACTTGCTATAATTTTATAATTTTGTAGTAATTGTCTAAAAAAAGTCTTGTTGAGTCTGTTTCAAACAAACATGTATTGCTTCTGTGATGACCGACCCCCCCTGTAAACAGTAATAGCAATTAACCATCAGAGAAGTAGTTTTTTGAGTTTTGGGAACTTTTAAACACATGATTTTAAAGGTACATCAATAATAAGAGCAACAGTTTTAATCACTTATTCAGTTTGTAGTGGTAAATTGTTGGTGGTAACAGCGATGATCAGTCTTTACTAATCAGGGCCAGTGATAGCTCAGTGGTTAAGGTACTGGACTAGTAAACAGAAGGTTGCCGGTTCAAGCCCCGCCACCACCAAGTTGCCACTGTTGGGTCCCTGAGCAAGGCCCTTAACCCTCAATTGCTCATCGTGTTCCGCTCATTGTGTAAGTCGCTTTGGATAAAAGCGTCTGCTAAATGCTGAAAATGAAATGGATGAATGATTAATATATTTTTTTTTATACCCAACTATAATTTCCTCAACTGTTACCAATTCACCTGATTAATGGTGTAATATAAATATTCTGTTAACCTTTTACTTATATTTTGTTCCTGACCTAACTTTTTTGAGTGTGTAGAAGGCTGATTAAGTGCAAAATGCACTTTGCACAAACACAATTCTTCTTTACATTACATTGTCTTTAGAAATGTAAGAAATGTCAAAGGTGGGTGTAGTTAGACTAAAAAAACTCAATTAATTATGCAACTGTTTTGTTTCTGGAGGCATTAAAAATAAATAAGGTATTAAATTCTCATTACTTGAAGGTAATTTCATGACCGGATAGGATCATAAAACTTTGATACTGTATTTCTTTACTGGACCTTAGCAATGTTTCCAGTACCCTATTAACCCAATGTTGTTAATGCATTTGGATTATTGTGTAATATGTAAATATATTTACATTTTGCTTCTACATTTTTTTTCTTTTTAGGTGGCGTTGACACCAGATGAACAGTCTTAAGTGATCCCTTTGGGGTTAAAAGTACTTGAGCAGCCAAGGCTATGGAGGCTCCTCGCAGAGCCGTGTATCTCTCACTGTCTGTGGAGGACCAGAATGGAAAGGAGTTGAATTACAGTAGTGACTCGTCTGATTCACCAAGGGCCAGTACACACAGTTCAGAGGACTGCAGCGTCATGACTTCAGCTGAGAACCTAAATAGAAAAGTGATTGTGCAATCAGAGAACATGGATATGGTGGACTGTGTAGCAACTTTGAATAACAACTCTAACCAGAATGTGACTTTCATGATCTCAGGCCTTCAAAATGGCAGTGTTTATTCTGGAAGTTCTATGTCTTGTGTTCGTAGTGTCGTTGTTCAGAAAAGTGACAGAGTTGTAGAGAAATGCCTCGACTTTGAAGCAGACAAAGTCTTCAATATGGGATCTGTTAACCCATCCAGCCATGGCTTGTGTGAGATCTGCAGCTCAGTGAGCTCTGATGAGATGGTAATCAGAGGCAGCAGTTTCATTATTCATGAGCCTGATGATATACTCAGTGCTTCTGTTCTAGAACAATCCCCAGATAAGCTTTCTGATGTTGGTCTGATGCCTGGCTTGCTACCTGATGTTTGTGAGGGTCTTGTTAATAATATAATCAACATTTCAGAAGAAGGCAGTAAACATCATGAATTTGGGGTCACCTTTATACAGCCAAACAATCAGACTTTTATCATGGAGGAGGAGGTCTTTCAGACAGTTTCTGGTTCTGTAGGTTCCCATAAAGGGTCTGGAGAAAGCAGGTATTTGGACTTCCTCACTGTGGTTGATTGCTCTGATTGTATCACACCAGTTTGTCAGAAAAAGTTCCATACAGAAGCGCAAAAGTCCACTAACTCCACACCAGGTGAAGCAAAGACTTTTCATATCCCAGCAGAGGAGCTAGACATTAGTGGTAATGTCCAAACCTCTACTCCTGTACAGTCTTTGACTGGTAAAACTTGCCTTCTATCTCTTTCTGACTCTTTAATTAACAAGGGAAAGAGTGATTTAGGCAGTCCAATAACTGAAGTCATGAAGGAACCTCAATCTTCTGCCAGTCAAAAACCTAAAACACCTTTGACTGCACCAGCTAAAAGTAATAAAATACAAACAAAAAGGTTTGTGAAGCCTGACTTTAGTAACATGAAATCAAAGATTCTGCCAAGACCCGTGAGCACATTTAAGCCTTCAACTGTGGCAGTTGTAAAGGCCTCAACAAACCTGGTCAAAAGACCTTCTCAGTCCATGGAGCACAAGGCATCTCTTACCAGTTCAACCAAACCTGAAGTGTCTTCCAACCTTAAGAAGGATCAAAATGGTTTAATTAAAAGAAAGCCGTCCACTTCTCAAGATGGCACACATATTGCAAAGTCCCGACATCACACTTGGTCTGAAGCTTCTAATACTAATGGAGAAGAGTCATGTGTGAAGGATCAACAGGTCAGTAAGACCTCTGACAACTGTACTACTGCAAAAACCTCATCTGTCGGTTTAAAAAGTCGATTCGGCCTGACTAAACAGGGTAAAGAAGAAAAACATGGGAGCGGTTGGAACATGTGGAAGAAACCACAGAAATCTGCTTCAAAGGTGAGTAAAATGTCTTCAAGCCTAAAGTGTCTAAAGTATTATTCTTAAATTCTGAAGATTTAGATTTAGAATTTGGATTCCAAATGCTAAATGAAATCTGCTCTTGCTGTATGTTGCTGTTCTACATTACTGCCAGGACTATTATGTTAAGCTCTTTTTAATCGAAATAGCATGTATTTTATATTTTGATAAACTGTTAAAAGAAATTGGCAACATTTGCATTCTTATTATGAAGCAATACCTAAAGCTGTGAGTGTTCTCAGGAACACTATAACCTCAGTAATTTTAAAATGCATACGAATGGCACAACCTTTGGTCAAACTGGGCATACGGGCAATAAGGATCAAGGAGGTAAGAGAGAACCCAAAGGCCACTCTAAAAGAGCTCCAAAAGTCCTTTGCAAAGACTGAGAACCTGTTGAATTGGGTCATCACTGCAGCACTCGGGCCCATAAATCAGGCCTTTATGTCAAAGTGGCAAGTGTAAAGTCAGTGTTGAGTTAAAAGCTGATAACAGCCTGGTTTTAATAAATGTGTTTGATAAACACCATGTATAGGATTCAATGGGCTGATAAGATGATGGGCAGGACAACAAGTACTGTGTCTGTCTAAAAAATAGGCAGTTCTACAAATTATTGAATGAAGGGTCTGAATGCATTTGTATTTACAAGGGATGTTCAAAAAGTTTCCACACCTTTATATTTTCATTGGAAATGGTGAGGGTGGGAGGAGAAGTAATTGGTCATGTCTGAGAGACTGGGGGAGCTTATAGCCCGGATTTAGCGCCATCTGATTTCCACCTTTTTGGACGCCCAAAGAAGCTTAAAGGGGAACAAGATTTACATGTGATTATGTGAAAGCAGCTGTGCATCAGTGGCTACTCGCTCAACCAAAAACATTTTTTGGTCATCAGAAGGTGATTATGTAGAAAAGTGATGTAAATTTGTTTTTAAAATTCTTAATAAATAGAGTTTTAAAAGTGTGGAAACTTTTATAGAAATGATTTCAGACCTTTCATTCAATAATTTGTAAAACTGCCTATTTTTTTTTTTTTAGACATAGTACTTGTTGTCCTGCCCATCATATCAGCCCATTGAATCCTATACAGAAGATGAAGTGTAATGGACTTCTTGAAATGTTAATAAACAAACAGTTTATTGAGATATTTGAGGAGATTCATGCTGAAACCACTGTTATAAATATTTGTTTAAAAGATTTTCATTCCTAACCAGTACCACTTAAAGTGCTTTTGCTTTAGAACATGTGTTCTCAAATGGACTAAGTATGGGTAACAGGAAAAAACATGTCCAGCCCATTAAAGTATTGCTTTAATTGCTGTGCTGAAAAAGAGCTTGCTGCTCAGAATCTGGAAAATGTATTCCATGTGTACACACTCGCTGTGTTTATAGAGTTGGTGGGGGAGACTTGGCAGAGATCTTTTAAATTCCCCGGAGGACCGTATTACAATAGCAAGTTGAGCGTGTACGTAAGCTTGAGCGCTGCTCGCACTCTTCAGCTCTGTTATGGCCAGCATGATAGTGAGCGTGGGGCACACAGACATTGGTTACTTTTCATGGCAGTGTGGAAGTAAAAAGAAGTGTTTTTTGCAGACGGACTCGTCACGTCCAGCAGAAGTGGGATCGTGTGACTGGAGCAAAAACAGTGCTGCAGCCCAGCCATCGTCATCCAGGACTGGTGGCGCTCCGGCTGGTCAGACTCCAGCTGCAAGCCCTCAACCACTAACTCTGTCTGCGTCAAAGCTTAAGTCTGGCACGGCAGGAAAAAATGGCTGCATCGCCACTGACATGCCTTCACAGAGAAGAGGAGGTAAGAAATGGCAGATCTGTCGAGTATTTTTGATTTTGCTTTTAGGTGCTTTGGTCGTTTAGTGTTTCCGTGATTATAAGAGTGCTAACTGATGCTGCATCTGATTTTATGACTGGAACTCCAATAATGGAAAATATATAGTCATTTGGATATTATTTTTTCACTATTAAATCTCTTAGATACTAAAGGTATGATGTGGTAAGTCAGATAACACTTGACCTCAAACTTTGTCATAGTTTTTCTTAAGTTATTAACTTGAAAGTGTTGTTAAAAAAGAAATTGCTCGCTCTTTGCTTCTGTTCTTGAACATTTATCAGACTAAATTTTAAGTCAATAAGCAAAACAAAAACATTATACTGTACAAATGGCAATTCTTTGTCACATTACCTTTGTAATAATAACAACCTTAAGTAGAAATTAGGTTTTTTTAAATACATTTATATTATTCTTCTAGTTTCTGTAAATAGATTTATTTTGGGTAGTGGGCAGCACTGTTGCCTTACAGCAAGAAGGCCCTGTGTTCAATCCCCAGGTGGGGCAGCCCAGGTTCTTTCTGAGTGAAGTTTGCATGTTCTCCACGTGTCTGTGTGGGTTTCCTCTGGGAGCTCTGGTTTTCTCCCACTGACCAAAGACACGCAAGTGAGGTGAATGAAAGATACAAAATTGTCCATGACTCTGTCTGACGTTTAAAATACATGAGCTGATGACTCTTGTGTAATGAGTAACTGGTTCTGTCATGTCAATTAATCTGAAGTTAAATTCCTAATTAATAAATAACTGCCAGGCTTACATCTTGCCAGGGCTTCACAGTGGCTCAAGGGGTAGCTCTGTTACTTTACAGCAAGAAGATCCTGGATTCAATTTCCAGGTAAAGCAGTCCAGGTTCTTTCTGTGTAAAAGTTGCATATTCCTCCCACAGTCCAAAAACATGTAAGTTAAGAGAACTGGGGGTCCAAAATTTCCTGTGACTGTTTGACGCTGAATTTAAACTGATGTAACCTGTAACGTAACCAAACCTGTCATGAACGTAACCAAAGTGGAAAATGTAATAAAATCCTAATAAATAAATAATACATCTTGCCACAGCTTGTGTCCAGCTATAAGTTGTGGCTGTAATTGCCTGGTGTGGCCTTTTGTCTTTAAGTCTTAGTAATATTAAAATGGGAAATGAATAAATAAATGCATCTGTCTTTCCAATATTGGCAAAATCTATGTGGCTTACCACATCATATCATCTGTATCCAAATGTAATTCTTATTCTTAGGCTGTATAACATGACACATTATACATGTGTTTATTAGGCCATAATTTTATTCACTGGTTTAGATAAACAAACGGATGTTTTCATTCAGGCTGCACTTCTCATTGTTAGTACAAGGAGCCAAATGCTCCACAGAGGGCAGCCTTTCCTGTTTCTACTGCTCAAATCTTACATCATTGTCCCAGGGGAATGGCAAAGGATACAGATGTGCCTTTTTGTACCTTTACAGTCTCTACAGGTACTAGATTTATACACACCTCTTTCTGTCCTCTCTGGTCCATCTTGTAGTAACAGGAGAAATTAGAATCCCAGTGAGAAGTTATTTGTATTTGGAAAGTAACAGTTCTAATAGAAAAAGAGTGAATGGAACAGGCTGTTAAATTGTTTCCTGGTGTGTATTACTAACAAAAGAGGATAATTCAGCATTATGACAGTGTAAAAGAGCATGGACAGAAATGTGTGGTCATTCTGTGTTGTAAAGTCAGTAAATATTACAGAGATACAGTGTTATCTTATTGTGGACTTAAACCTTACAATGGTTTATTGAATAGCTTTGATTTAAGTCAGACGTTTGCAGGACGTCTAGATGGTGTCATTGATCCTGAATATCAGTTATCTTCCTGGTGTCTTTAGACTCAAACCCCCTTTGATGGAGGTGAGACAAAGGCCAAGTCCTCATTCTTCAACAGTCAGGGAATGCTTTATGAAAATAGTGATTCACCTGAAAATGTACAGTTTGTACAGTTTTTATACAGTTGGAGCAAAAATGTAAAAAAATGTTTTATCAACTTGTACTGTGACAAACTTGTCTGAATGAGGACCCATGTTTGTTTTGCCCTCAAGGTAGTGATGTGGGGCTGTTTTGCCCCCATGGAATCATGGACTTCATAAATACTAGGACATTTGAAATCAAAGTGTGTCTGCATCTGCCAGGGAATACACAAAAAGGTTCTGCCAAATGTTTAATGGCCATCTCAGTACCCTGATCTAAACCCCATAGAAAACCTGTGCGGTAAGCTAGAGAGAAAAGTGCACAAGAAAGTATCTGGGACCTTGAATGTTTTGGAGAGATTCTGTAAGGTGAAATGGTTCTGTAAAGTAAGTTTTTATAAGAGAAGAGAAGTGCTGTTTTTTATTTTGCATTTTTCCTCCAATTTTCCTTCCAATCTAGTCGAATTCAGTGACCCGATTGCATTACGCTTCTTCTCTACTGATGTTGACCTCCACTCCTGACTGAGGAGAGCCGTGACTAACACACGCTTCTTTGACACGAGTACAGTAGCCGACTGCATCTTTTCACCTGCATGAGGCGAGTTCGTATGTGTAGGTGCCATCAATCAGCCAGCAGAGGTCGCAATTGCATCATTTTTAAGGAATCCCTCTGGCACCTCAATGAACAACAAGCCAATCGTTTTTCGTGTAGGCACCCAGCCTGCCGGTAGCAGAGCTGAGATTCAAACTGATGAGTTTGAGTATTCTGGTGTACTAGCGTGTTTTACCGCTGCACTACCCGAGTGCCGCCATACACATAAACACACACATCTCCCCAACAAATTGCCACTTGTGGTGGAATGAGACTGAAGTGTGACTTTTCAGTTAAGTGGTGCAAATCCAACAGCACCAATCGGCCACATAGTACTATTTCTAATGCAAAATATAGTGGTGATAAACTTGATAAACTTAAAATTGGCTGAATAGTTTTCAATGCAATTTATGTTAATTAAATAATTTGCTTTGCATGCCTGATCATTGTTTAATTCGTTTCACTGTGTAGGTAATTCAAACATGCATGTGACAGAGGCTGCAAGAACTGAGGGTTCAGGGGGAACCCATTCCAGGTCCTCACTTTCTGCTGCTCACCCACATGCTTCCAAACTGCCTGTGAAACCAAGAGCCCAAATTAAAAGCTTTAATGCCTCCAGTGGACTCTCAAAACCTGGTAAGAATTTGTATGATTTGTATAATTCTGTTTGGTTTTAAAATTCATTAACCACTAGTTATTGTTTTTTTTTTTTTTACTACATAGTGAAAATGCTGCTACGTCCTCCTGTTATTTTTAGTAGCAGACAGGCTTATTGCTAGTAACTATGTTAGCTTACACATGGAATTTTGTATGACAGTCTTGATTTGCGTTCTCATTTGCTTTTTGATTTATTTGTAGGAAACTAAATCTGTCAACTTACATTTATGACATTTGTCAGACTACTTAGAGCAACAACACAGCTTAAAATAAACCAGAGAGTCCATGTTGGCTGCTTCCCAAACTGCAAACAACTAAATGTGATGTCACATGTCTTTAGTATTCTAACACACTATCAGTTATGCATTATGCATATTAAGCTGCATGAGTAAGTTTATCTTGGCTAGGTTAGCAAAACAATTTAAAGTTCTTTCATTTTTTGTAACTGTAACCTTAGTTTTTAGCTTCAGGCCAGAAGGTAGAAGACCAGTTAAGTAATTGCTTAGACAAGACAGCTACACAGCAAATTCAGTCAAATATTTAACTACCCTTCTAAATAAATGCACTTAAATGAAAGTATCCATGATTTCTGTGCAGTATTACTGTATACTGTGGATGGACAATCTGCTATTTAAGGTTGATCTTGATGTATGCTATTGATTTAGCTATTTGCTGTTACACATTGAGGTTTTTTTTATTTAGATAATAATCACGACAAAACCAAACAGAAATGTAATTATATTTCTCAGATATTTTTGTTAAATACAAAGAAACTACATTGTATAAAATTACACTGTAACTACATTTAGCATCAGTTGCTAACGAAAACTCTTGGGTCTTGCCAACTTGTGGAACTAAGGTTACATGCCCTAAATTAACCTTTGAACAAAATTAGTCAAGAAGATATATTAAATATGAGTACTGTGCATTTCCTATAGAATACTGGGTAAACATGACCTAATGTATGGTACATGAAGTTCCAGACTGTTAATCAGTTCATTCAGATTTGTTGTGGTAAAAAAACATGTAATGGTTCCAGATACAAAAGGGGTTAAAAGTAATGTTAGTAAACAGTTTATGGGCATAAATGTGGTGCTTTTCATGCCTGCCAAATGTAGTTGTTTTTTTAGTTAAAATAATCTTATCTGTAGAGGGTTTTGCAGCATTTATGGCCAGAACAAGATTATGGATAATATGTATAAGTATAGCAATAACATGGGGTGACTTATGCTAAAGTAGAACAGGTTGTGGTGTACACGCTTGGAATGGCAGAGATTGTATCTATACCAGAATGTTGTGAATATTATCATAGTAAAACAATGATGCTTAGCTCTTGAATTATTGTCTCCTTTCAGATTTGGAGCCACCTTCAGGAGGAAAAGCTCCATCCACCAGGACTACTGTAATAAAATCCAGGGTCCAAAGTCTGCCTCCTAAAACCCCTTCATCGGGTAAAAACACGCAATTTCACAAAACGTGTTTAATATTTAACATTTGGTATGTCTACTTAAAAAATTGCTTGTCAGTGACTGGGTCACACTTTCATCTCCTAAAAAACTCACATTGTAGTTTTGTCTAAGATTTATTGTGTTTTCTGAAACATTTGCTGGGTAGAACATGATCGTATATAGACAAATTATATTAATAATTTACCGGTGTAGAAAGTTATTTAATGACTAACATGGCATGTAATTTTTATTTTTTATTTTTATTTTTTTTATTGTTTGTGATTGATTGACACCAGTAACTTTCCAACTATCATCTGTGACCTCACCCATTAGAAAATACAAACTCCATTTCCAGTTGGAACATTTTGTAAAATGCTATAAAATCTTGAACTACATAGAATTAACTTTCATTTTTAGCTGAACTACTTTTATTTTTGTAAACTTTGAAGACTTTGAATTTCATGCTCTCAAAAGAATTGGGACAAGGGCAAAATAATGTTTTAAAAATGAAGTATTTAGAATATTGAGTTATACAGAAACATTCCTCAATGAATGAATTGGGTATAAAAGTAGGATCCATCTATAGTTATCATGGACTTAAACTTTTGGCTTTCCGCCCAGTATAATGTATGCATGATTGTTTTTTCTAAAAATGCAAATTTTCCCATTACAACAGGGTACAAGAACACGTCATCATTGTCTCAAACATCTGTGAGGACTTCATCAAGCATCTCGAAAACTCCTAATTCATCACGACCTGTTCGAGTTTCTGGTGCTTTATCAGGTAGGTAACATTTTATTTTTAATACTTAGGAAATAAAATTGCTGGTATAACTTTTTTTAAATGGTTTATTTTATTTGATGTGTAATTCTAATTGTAAAAAAGGGATTTGTCTTATTCTGCCACACAGCTTTTTCTGACTGGTTTAAATTTTGACTGGTGTGATTATCTAGCTAGCTTTCAGCTTGTCATGAGTGCAGTCGGGTGTGAATATAAACCAGCATATTAATGCTCACAGTGCTGTACGTCACTTTGTTAAGGAGAACATATGTACCGTTTTAGTGCTTAATACAGCTTGAAAACTCCAGTCTGGAGATCACAGAGTGTAGACCATCTGTGTTCTCTGCAAACAGACCTGTGTGCCAGGATCAGTACAAACCTTCCAACATAAACACAACTACAGCTGCTGTAGGATTCTGTGTGTGAGACCTTTTAACATGTACTCGAGTTGAAAAATTGCAGATGTTATTATTATTTTGTGCTTGTGTCTTTTGGCATGAAATTAAAAGTACAGGAATGAGTGATTCACTGCTGCTATTGAATTTAAAATGTTACATTAGGGATAATATTGTTTTGTGGCCTTGCACACCTTTGAATGCAACTATAAGGAGTTTATTAAAGTACAGTGTGGGATTTTTGGCATAGTAGCATTTTTGGCTGTAATTAATTAACTATAATGCAGTGCCTCCTCTTGCTGAGAACCTATTCACTGTAGCTTTAGAGCCTTTTAATCAAGTTCTTATTATATAACCCAAAGCCATCCACTATTCATCTTTACAAAACTGAAATTAATTTGCCCACATAAAATCCATTTACTGTCATCATTCCACTCAGCACAGTCATTAATCTTTGTCCAGGAATTGCAGCAGCAAGAGGTGGATGTGCTATGGGAATAGTGGTGTGCAGTGTGTGCAGTAAATCACTGTAGTCATGGTTTTACATGCGTTATGTAGTAGCAGTTGGATCTGGCTGTGTGAGCTTCACTGAATTGCTGTATCAGCAATGTGAGGATAATGTGCTGCAGCCAAGTCTGTATGATCTCGCCGAGACTGTGTGGCAGCCATAGCCAGTAGGGGTTTGTCCTCTTATTTATCAGTAGTGCTTGAATCTGTCATTAGGGTGAAGTTAATTTATTACTGATTGTTAGCGAGTAGATGTTGGGGTTGAATAGCTTTTAGGAATGTGTCTGACAAGCTGGCTTTGCAAAATTCTTAGATTGTGTGTTGCACATATATAAACTTTAAAGACTAAATCTGTTTTCCGAAGGGTTTCCTTTTCAAATAGTTTTTCCGTAAACTAGCGCTTGTCACACTAGTCACTGTCCTATAATTCATTCTTCCTTGTTTTGCCCATAATGAGAGTTTACAGTGTTGTAAAAGAATGTACTGTACATGAATGCCAGCATTCCAGTCTTTAGAATTACTGAAATTGCACAGTTCAGAGAGCCAGGGTTTGGATTTAGATGCATTATTGGGCTTGCAGGGTTTGTGCTAACAGCAACTTGACCGCATGTTCTGCCTATAAACAAAATCACACTAACAGCACCAGCATGTGGCTGCAGTAAACTTTTTTTCTCCAGTCCTGTTTGGCACTATGCAGTGTAATTGATATGAACCATTGGTTAAGGTGGATTTATTTGCCCTTTTTGCTCACACGATATTATTAATATGGTTGTTGTGGTTTATTGTTTATGCTTTGATTTCTAATCATGTAGTAAATATATTCTAGGTATGTTTATTTGAATCTGATTGCTTAGGAAAAAAAAAAAGCAATGTAGATTCAGTAGTAAATTGTATCTCCATCGTTTGGCTAATTTGTGCCTTAACATATCTATTTTTTAATTAACAAAGCCACATTTTGCTCTTATGACAATGTCTCATTAATGTTTGAATAGCACAAAGTAATATTTTTGGTGTTATTTGTTTTGCTCCTTCTTAAACTTTTTTGTTGGCTGTCGTTGGTTGCAGCAGCAGTGAATCAGCTGCTGGTGAGCAGGTCACAAAATTACTCATCATACCAGATTTTCTTTGGTCATGAGTGAGAACTGGGTGTCATGCATTGCACAATCAGGCCGATTATTATTGCACAATCTAACACTTATTGCACAATCTAACAACATTCTGAATCAAATCAAAATTTGTCACATACATAGCCCCCTGTCTGTGTGGGTTTCCTCTGGGAGCTCCAGTTTCCTCCCACAGTCCAAAGACATGCAAGTGAGGTGAACTGCAGATACAAAATTGTCCATG
The DNA here is from genome assembly GCF_030014385.1 of Trichomycterus rosablanca. Taxonomy (NCBI): domain Eukaryota; kingdom Metazoa; phylum Chordata; class Actinopteri; order Siluriformes; family Trichomycteridae; genus Trichomycterus; species Trichomycterus rosablanca. Next base: position 7,461,992 of record NC_085995.1, read on the forward strand.
ACCGTGTTTGGTTACATTCACAACAGGACAGGTAATTACTGATTACACAAGATTCATCAGTTCAAGTCTTCAATGTCAAAGAGTGTAAAATGTGACATTAAATAATAAGATATATAAGATAAATAAAATTGTTACATACGTAGTCATACACAGTACAACTGGCAGTGAAATGCTTTTGTGACTGCCTGGCCAGTAATTAAAGAACTAGACAAAAATTACTACACAATAGAAATGTTTTTAAAAATGTAAAATTAAAATAGAAAATAGAAGCAATTTCAAAAGAAAAAGGGAAACAAATGTGCAAAATGACAGATGTGCAATAACTAAACATAATAATGTGCAGCTGTGAAAGTTGTGTTATAAATATAGACAGCTATCTTGGTTGAGGGCCCAAATAGCTTGCGGGAAGCACTAATTTAAATGTAACAAAAATAAAATTAACAAAAGCTAAATTGCAAACATTCCGTAGATTTAAAAAGGTTGATGCATTCATACAAGCATTCTTCATATTAAATACAAGTGTTCTTGCATTGTAGGGTAGCACACATTCATGTATGACCTGAGTGGTAAACAGCACAACTGATTTCAGATCTACAGCAGGCACAATCTTGCCGAAAGCTGTTGCCTTGACTCCCGCCATTTTCATCTCCTCACTCCCCCTCATGTGTGAAGATGGGTGAGCGAGATTGCGTATGAGTAAGAGTGAGGATAGGGTGGCCCTGTGTCAGAGCACGAGGGTGTGCTTTTCTCCCCACCCACTTCCCTTCACTCCTCTCTCCTCCAGCATCCTCACAGTGCCAGTGCCATGGAGAGATGCAGCTACAGCTTTGTGCAGATGAAAGCCATCACTGATCTGACAGGATTAAGCTTGTTTTCATTTCTGTGAAGCTACTGGATTCATTCTTTGTGTGTATCTGATCTTTTTTGAATTGGAACATACTGACACTTATAAAGAGGGCTTTTAAACCTTTTATTTTTTTACCCATTGTGGGTGCCACCGACACATTTTCAGTGTTAAATGGCTTGATAAATAATTTGATTTATTAAGCCCAGTGCTCATGACTTGACTCTGAAGTTCATTTTTTTCTTTTACTAAGAATCTTCAGGACTTTTTTTGGCTGAAAATGTTTTTCTCAACCAAATTTTCTCTAAGTAACATCCACGTGAAACTGACCGCTAAAGGTTTACTCCGAAGCCTTCAGTTGCTCTCTGGTTGCAAGAAGAACACTGTGGTGTTTCAATCAGGTCTGTAGGTCATGTTCTTTATCAGTGTGTATTTACACCAACAATTGTTTATACATCATTTGATGTAAAAAATTTTTGTAGTCTTTTACTAGGCACCACTCACTACCTGTGTTTTTAGGCTGCTTATTTGTTTAGTGTATCTACTGTAATATTATACACATGAAGTGAATATCCAGTAAATGCGAGAGTGAGGACAATGCAAATTTTTTTATATACATACAATCTAGTCTATTGAAGCTAAATTAAAACACATGATAACAGGGGTAGTCTCTAATCAGCTGTGCTTGGTTGTATGTAGACAGGTGACTAAATAAAGGAAAAACAACAAACGTAGGTGTTGCCTGATTGAGTTCACTTGTTCCATTAGCAAGAGGGGTCACTGCTAATTAACAGTTATGGTGGAAATTAATGGGTGAAAGTGTGCGTTTGTGTGCGTTTGTGTGCGTTTGTGTGCGTTTGTGTGGAAATTACATGCCCTTACCCTTGGGACTGGGATTTGAGATGTCTGTTGGTATGTGGACATATTCAGAAGAGCAAATGAGCATTTGAGAGGTTAAATAAGCATGTTTAGCTTGGGACTCTGTGCAAGTCACTGTATTTTCTCTACACCAAACTCTTTGATTTTGTGCACAGGGACCCTATCAGGCTTAAGTGATTTTATACACCTGACATCAATATTTAGAAGAGGTGTCCATTTAAAAAAAAAAAAAAAAAAAAAAAAAAAAAAAAAAAAAACTTTTATTTGTATTTCTCTCTCGAGAGCTCTTGGTTAAGTAGTTCTGAATGAGCACCCCAGCTTATGTAGACTGGTAGAGCTATCCCTACGTGACACAGGGAAAGTGTTATGTCCCTCTAAAGCCTCCCTGGCACAATGAAAAAGCCATTCACAATTCATGCCTCGCAGTTTTATTCTAAATACAGTATGTCTGTTAAAAATGTGTGTGTTAAGGGCAACATGGGCAGATGTTTTATTTATTTATAAAGTTTCCAGTGGTTTATTAAAAGTGGAAATATATAAAAATTTAATACATAAAAATTTAACATTTTGCTAAATCTGCTAAACAAAAATTTGCTAAATGCTTATAAAAATAATTAAATGCTTATAAAATATTGTACATACTAATGTTTAAAAACCAAACAAAGAGAAATATTAGCAACTGGGAATTTTTTTTCTGTTGGTTTGAATTTTGTAAATGAACAATTAAACAATGCAGAGGTACTGATGATTGGCCTAATATACTTAATACATCATAGCTATCAATCAACACTATGCCATTCATTTTGCCTAAATGTTTGTGTGTACCAAGTCTGTAGAAAACCACTTTTTCTGGAAGCCTTCACTGCACTTAGTCAGCAGTGCTGTCTGCTACATGTTCGATTTGCTTTTTGGGTCTGTGTAAATTATTCAGACTGGTGAGATGAGTACATTTTTAGACCAACATGCAGTTGTCTTCAATAATACAGTCGGTTTTACTGTGGTGAATACAGATCATACTGGAGTGGTCCAGTTCCTTTCTGTGTGAAGTTTGCCTGTTTTCCCTGAGAATAATCAATGCTATTATTGAATGTCGTATAAACATGCATGGTCAGTACAATCAAATAGTTTTTCCACATGCTTGTTTGGAAGCTGCGGTCAGAGCCTGTGTACAGTGCTCCTGGAGCCAAGAGGTTTAAGGGCCTTGCTCAGGAGACCAACAATGAATGCTTGGCAGAAATTAAAACCCACAAACCTTCAACTGATAGTCCAGAATTCTTCCCTCTGAGCTACCACTGTCCCTGTTTAAAAATACCAAGCTTGAAAATACTTTTTTTTCCCTGTCCATTTTAGTTTCCTTTTGGTAGTAGTTGTGTTTGTAGAGTTTTTCTATTATATGTATTTTTCAATAGATCATTTATTAAGACAGACCAGGTTTTATATTAAGCCGCATGGCTGTCACTTTAGTAGAGCCTGTGCACAGAACTAACAAAAAGTGAGGGACTACATCCAAGAGAAGCACCATGAACCACACTTTCTGGCTACAATACTAATGATTAACTCCACTAACTCCAATATAAATAGGCTAATGCTAACCTCCCTTTTACTTGTTGTTCCGCCAAAGCTGACACACGCTCAGAGAGGATTTTGACTTCTCTTTCAAAATAGCAATTCCTTTTATTTTATTACTGGTTCTTGTCCACTAGAGGGAGCCCAGAATTAGCTTTGCTCTCTCCACATGTGTTTACCAGAACCTCAGGTCTGAATTATGAAACCTCAGTGGATCAGTTCCTTGCTTTTGCGAGGAATGTTCGCAAGACTTCCATGTGGGCAGAATCCTCCTCCACTGTACTTTCAGGGTATTTAAAAGACATCACCAGATCTTTATTTAACTAAACTCTGTAAATCAATAAGCATGAGCATTTAGAAAAAGTACTAGCTTGAATCTGAACATGCTGTGTTGCCACATTATTGTACACTTATTGGACATGTCATGTCTTGGGATTTCTCCAGCTGTTCCTTTTTGCAAATTAGATCATTAATTTGATAGTCTGTAACGTTCCAAAATGTCATTTAAAAGTGGATTTTCTTTTTGACCTTGGCAAAAGACAAAGTTAGGAGGCCATGTTGCGAAGTTAAAATTCATTTTAGAACTTTTTATACCAGCAAATTAAATTTCTAAGTTGCTTTGTGTTTATTTTAAACCCAGCATCTGTTCTTAGGAAATAAATAATATGTAAATTTTTTTTTTTTTTTTTTTTTTTTTTTTTTTTTTTTTATAAATAAACCAATGATTAACTAACTGTTAAATGTAATTAAATTACCAGCATGCTAGAATTTGTTACCTCTGTGTTTACCGTGTATTTTGTTCCCACACTACACATGATAAGAACATTTAATATTTGTTTTATGGGTGGGGTGCATGGAAAGTTCTTCACTGTTTGCTTAGAAAGTGAACTGTGCATTTTGCAAATACAAATATTTCAGGAAAAGTCTGTGGTGAATGTGCACATGTGGGCAAAGTGGGTTTTATTTGGTGGGGTTGAATTACATAAGATTGTGTTAAGTGACTTTATAAATTGCCTTTTTTAACTGACTTGGAACTCTTATGTTTAGCAGGTAAAAGTTTTTTTCACAAGGGGTCACTGTTGGCACTAGAGTAGTTTTCCTTTTGGGTTGGGACCAGTCAAAATGGTAATCTACATCAATGGCACCTTGTTTTGTTTTGGCATTACCCTTTAAATTACCCTTTTTATTGGTTTTGTAATTGCTTAAAAGTGCACAGAAAAATTTAAAGGTTACAAGGTGAACTACAAAAACTTGACCCCACTTTCAGGCTATTTAGCACAGGAGTCAATCATTTGTGTGTTTATGAAACACACATGGTTCTTTAGATGTTTTCTATGATATCATTTCAGATTTGTCAATGTATTGTTTTTCCAGGCATATTGAATTCATTTGTATGATAGATAGAACAAAAATATTGACCGATGTGCCTTAAAATTAGGTTTTATTTTAAATATATTGAGATTTTGTTTGTGTTCCAATGTTTAATATTAACAGCATTTAAATATGTAAACATATGCAAGAGAACTGGTGTTTTCTTCCAGCGAAAGAGTGCAGCTTATTTAAAGATAGATGTTGTACCTTGTCTGTGAAAAGGGGCTTGTTAGAGATTTAAGGTTACTGTCCCTTATTAAGTGACACTTTTAAAATGTCCTATTGAGCCAGTCTTCATAGAGCAGTTATGTAATAGTTGACTTGTGGTGTTAGGTTTCAGAGGGAAAAAAACTGTTAATGCAACTATAAAATCATTTAGCTTTAAAAAAGGATACAGAACAAACAGCAAACACATTGAGGGCTTAATATTTATAGCTTTTAGAATGATAATGCCTTCTGCAGGGGGATTGTGTTGGTGATTATACCCTGGTGTTGTATTTATAAGGCTGCTGTAAATCAAAACTAGTGTGACCCGTCCATGCTAAAATAAGTATGCTCTGATGTTTGTCCACAGAGAGGAAATAGATCAGGAGATGGGCATCTAATTCAGGGCTTCATTTGGTGGTGGGGCACCTTTAAATCTATTTAAATCTTTGATGTTCCTGTCAGAGCTTGGTGTATAATCGGTGCCTTTCCACGATTCCAGCATAGGTGCATGAACTGGAAAATTAATTTGCAGAAAAGCATGCTGACCGATGAATCCACAATAAATGGATGTTTTTTTACAGTTGACAAGAACAGAACGAAGGCGAGCACACAGAGCCAGCAGCAGAGCCAGATCAACGGCCAGCCGGACCTTGTGCCGCCGGAGACCAAGCCACGAGGGCTGGATTATTACAAGACTCTGTGTGAGAAAAAGAACCAGACCATCCAGCAGCTGAGAAGCAGTTTACTAGCCAACAACCACAAATTCGAAGCCATCACTATAGTTGTGCAAAATCTTTACACACAGGTAAGCAGAAATTTTTTTTAATTATGCTGTGTGGGGTTGCCAAGTCAGTGTCACCATATTTTCAGAGTTTATGTTGGGCCAAAATTTAGGTGTCTTTCATAATAGAGGAATAGAGGAGTAGCCTCCCTATAGACATAGTCACTAAACTACTAACACATATCCAAGCAATAACAATTTGCGTGTGTGTTTATTATTAAGTATAAATGTGGCAGTTTTTATAAAAAAAAAAAGTTCAGTTATTTCTCTCAGTTTACAGTCAACTTTCCCAAATACTTTCTCCAAAGGCATGTATTTGTTACAAGATCATGTCTAGCTTGGCTGGAATGTAGTAAGTACATGTGTGTGGGCAAGTCCAGGGGTGAAAGGGCTCTCCGTTGCTCTGTTTGTTGTAGTGATATCCCTCCATCACTCTGTTATTAACACTCGGGTTTCTAGGAAGGTAAGATTTAGTACACTACTCGCTTTGTTTGCCTTGGACTAGCTTACTCATTTACTTCTTTCGTATGCATTTTATTTTTTAACATATGAAAAGTCATCACAGTTTGGTTTTTTTGCTGTAGCTTTTCTTCTTTGCAATTTCCTAATGTTGCAAACCATTGCCAAAAAATTAACAGTATGTGTACTGAACTTGTATATAGATGTTGGGGAAATAAATTACAAAAGAATTCATTTAAGTTTAAAGATTAAATAATACATCTAATGCAATCTTTTTTTTTTTTTACCTTAAGTGGCCACTTTATCATGGTCAGAGTCACTGGGCCTATGGGAAGATTATAAACTGAACAAGTGTTCAATCCCTGATGGAGCATCACGCATCATAATAAGTAATACAGTCAAATATTAGCAGTTTAGAGACACTGCATTACCTTCTGCATGTTTTGGGAGGAACCCCATATGGACATGCAAAATTGCTCACAGATAGTGACCAGTGTTGAGGTTCTAATTCAGGTCCCCAGCACATTATCAGCTGTACCACCTGCTAACAACCTGTAGAACAGTTGTGCTTCTTACTGGCAAGTGTGTTCTAAATCTCAGATTTATTGGGCAGTGTTTGCTGGTTTTCTACATATTTGTTAAATTTGGTAAAATAATTTCTAATGTCCCTTAGATGTTTTGTGGAGTCATGTTAGTGGATTAGAGCTGTTTTGACAGCATATTAGTCTGGTGGTCTTAATGTTTTGGCTCATCTGTGTATTATGCTGCACTGACACTTTTTGTCTGTGAGCAGAGGGGGGTCTGGTAATCAGATCCAGGAGCTCTGATACTACAGTATGCATTAGTGGAGATGGTTTTGTCTCGGGATTAGGTTCTTTATCATAAAAAGTAAAGTATTTTTAGAATAATTATGAGAGAGGGTAATGGGGGGGGGAATAAATAAAGTAAACCAGTTTACTGTTTTTACTTTATCTTTTTAAATACTGTATCTGAATGTCTGATTAGTTATGTTTTTACTGTAGCATGTATGAATGGTGCACTAGTGAATAGTTTATTGCTATTTCAAATATGGTAGAAATCTCATGATAAACCCAAACAATTGGAGCAAAGCAATAATCTTAAAACTAAAGAAGAAAGCTTTTGGGGGGCATCAGAGCTAACTTGTTTGCATTCTTTCTGCAATTCACTTTATTAACATGCCCACCCCTCTTTATCTACTGGTCACAAATGACTACAGAGTGGACTTCCAGGTTATATACGATTTGAAAATGTAATAACCATGCATTACATTTACATATTCATAAAAAGTTCATTTATTTAATCTGATGAGTTTTTAGTAGAGATGCATGAGTACCGATACCGGTATCGGGTATTTGCTAGATTTGCCGGCTCGGGAGCAACTCGGCGTTCGCTCGGCCATTAAAACTCGGCTCTCGATTGCTAAGTGTGAACTATCCAACAACTCGATCGGACCGGCTCGCCGACTGCTCGGCGACCGGATCGAGTTTTCTAGCACGTCAGATATCTGATCTGAGATGTGCGACTGGGAATGAGTGACATGTCGAACAGCCAATAAGAACGCAGGATACGGTGTGAGGGGAAACGCAGGAGCGGAGTGTAAACAGGTGGGACAGGGGGATAATATAGTTTATATCAGAATACACCAGCACACACGTTTTACAGTATTTCTGACCTCGTTCTCTACAAAACAAAACAACAAAACACCAACATTGCAAAAATATTTATTAACCTCCAACTCACTACAGAACAATCCATGCTATTCGTGTTGCCAAATCCACTCAGATTCATTTATTTTTCCTCCTTGATTTCATCACATCAGCGCACAAACACTGATCACTCGCTACTTGTTAACGTGCATTTTTGGACGTGGTATCATTAAACTTCTCGTCACTTCTCACGTGTGTTTTTGTTTAAAAAAAAAAAAAAAAGGTATTCTAAATAGGTATTGGTATCGGCAAGTAAAAAAATACTTGTACTCGTACTCGGTTGGGGAAAAAATGGTATTGATGCATCCCTAGTTTTTAGTCATATGCTATGTTAACTATATGGGCAATTATATGTTGTTATGACAGTGAAAAGTCCTAGCGTGGAATGTCTTAAACAATCATTTCCCCAAGATTAGCGGGCTGAGCCTTGTCGAGTCTGTGTGAGAATGTTCAGCTGCTGACTTGATTACAGACACAGCCAGGCATTCAGATAGGTGGAGTAACCTGGTTTCTATCATGCTTGCAGAGCTCTCAAGACAGTCAGCAAAAGTTCACTATAAGAGGGTGCATATTTTGATATTTTGATGTACCATTTCATTATTCTCCTTATTAATTGGAACAGAAAGGGCATTGCTGGACTTTCACTCTGAAAGATTAAGTGCTGTTGAAGTCTGATACAGAAAATTGTATTAGTCCATTAGTATTGATTTGATCTCCTTTGGATATTTAATCCATTTGCATGAGTCACCTTGTGCCAGTGAGGGTTCAGAAACATACATGGTTCAAAGAAGTGTTTAATACTGTACTAAATACATTCATTCATTGCCATATGTTAATAATAAACAAATGCTATAATTAAGCTAAAGATCTCCATCCTAAACTATGATGCAGGTTCTAAAGTTTTAAGTATTGACTTGTGCTGCTAATCCTGCACGAATAAAATGTCACAGGCACTGGACCATTTGTTTTTGTTTGTGAAAGACCTGTGAATCCACACATGATATAAAGTTCTTCAGTATACTGATACTTGGTATACCCTGTATCAGATTGGTGCATTCTTTAAGAAAGACCATACAGAACATTGGCTTTGGTCAAATGCAAAAATAGCTGGTGAAAATATCTCTACTGTACAGTAACATTTAACTTAAGGGCTCAAAATAGGATTAATAATTTTATAATAAAATAATTAGCCTCTTATTCACAAACACTTCCTATATTTCATGTATCTGGTGACGCTTTAGTTAAATGAACACTTCAGGCATCTAGCAGATGCTTTAAACCAAACTGACCTACAGTTATATCAAATACTGTGCAAGCTATGTTATTGGAGGTTCAGCATTTTGCTTAGGGGCCCATTAGGGGCAACTTGCTGTTAACAGGGATTGAACCAGCAGCCTTCTGATTACTAGTCCAGTACCTTAACCACTGAGTTACCATTGCCCTTTGGGTAGTAAGATTCAGTTAAGGACTATATTAAATTAGCAATGGCATATTTGTAAGGTAGTAAAACAATTTACATAGATTTTTTTTATAGCAATAGTTCTAATACTCCAAATGCCCCCCAACCCCCAGTCGCAATAAAATATGCAAGCCGTAACTGGTAAATAGAGGTCGCTGGTTTAATTTGCAAAGATGATATATAATATCTAGCTTGTACATAGTGTTTTACATGCATCCATAAACTGAAAACAAAAGCTAGTCCAGTGATATTTCCCTAATTTAAGGTTCACTAAGTTGCTGAGGTATTACATTTTTGTTGATTTGTAATTTATACATTTAGTACTCAGAAATGCTACTGCATCAATTTTTCTGAAAAAGACTGGTGGCTCCTCTCTTCAATAAGATCATTACACACTCGTCTTTCATAGCCTGCTGTATTTTAGTAAGTGCCACTCGATCAGCCTGCTGTCAGAATGTGCACCCCCTGCCCCCCTCCTCCTTTGCTTTGCCGGTGGCTGCTGTCTTAAAGCACAGTGACACACACCAGGTCTGTGTGTACAGTGCAGCCAGTTTCTCTGCTGCAACCGTATTAGAGACTTTACGGTAACTGCCTGCCACTGTGAGGCGAGTGGTTGGTTGGAGCCAGACCCAATAAAACGTCTCCATCCAGCCATCCCTCTGATGTTAAAAAAAAAAAAAAAAAGAGGAGAGAGAGAGCAGTGGTGTGTGGAGAAGGAGGTACTGGTGGTTCCTCCACCTGGGTTGTTGTCTCCTCTGATTCTGAATTGAGGACTGCTGCACCATGGGCTGCTCAGGCAGCAAAGTGTGCCTTAATGCTCCCTGTGCTGCACTCAGGGTAAAGACATTTAGATTCTCCTCTGGAACAAGTTAGAATGAGAAATGCCTACACGTATCTCTTGCTTGCTTTTAATTATTAATGGTGTGTGACGTTTGGAAGTTGTAAGTGACTCACCCTTTAATTACCGTCTTCTTATGCCAGTGTTGTTGTTATTGCTGTGCATGTCTGCTCCAGATGCATGTCTCTGTTTGGGTTTTATTGATCAGTGGGGGAAGGCACACGTTTAGAAGCTTGCTTATAGCTTTGGGATCTCTGCTGCGTCTTTTTGGGAGGCTGACAGGAGCACTGCAGCTGTGGGGTTGGCTAAACTTCACTGGAACATGGAAAGCAAAAGGAGGAGGGAGAATACATGAATGATTACATTCTGCATCATTCATTAACCAGTTCTGTAAAGGAACGAATGAGTGTTAAGAGTTCTCTTATTCTTTATGTTTTTATAGCCTAAACTCGCCAGAATGCAACATAAACAATGTGTAGTAGTGGAAAGCTGTCTGTTACATGTGTATTACTGTAATGGGTTAGTCAGTTTACTTTCTTATTTCTTGGGATTTTTTAAAACTTTGTCATAGCAGTTATATCCTGCACTAATTTTATATGACAAGCATGTTTTGGAGGAGGAGTTTCTCTACGGAATATGGTATAATTTACCATAATATGGTTACATTTTAACCCTATGTGTACCAGTCAATGTCAGAAGAGCAGCTGTTTGACTTTATTGACCATATGAACTGTGATGCAGGGAACATATATTTACACTTTAGCCAAGTTTACTGTCTGACTAATCCTGCTCATTTCTGATTCTAATTTCCTGCTTATTTTTGGTTTTGTTAATGTTCAGTCTTTTTATTGTGCTGTCAGATGCGTATAAGAACATTGCATTTAAGATGAATTCACTGATGCTATCTGAACCATGTCATCCTTACATATTCAAAGACAAAGATGTACAAATGTTTGTACCTAATGTTTTACAAATTAAACGCTGTTAACATGGCTAAGCTAAATCTCTCAGCTCATATATGTAAAATGTGCTTAAGGAAACAAACATTTAATTCAACTTATCTTATGTATTTAGTTCTAATTTAAAGGACTTTTCAGGAGCATCTTTTCATTTTGGACAATCTTAAATGTTACTGTTGAACATTTTGTTCTGAGCATTTCTTGAACTATTGTGTTTGAGATGCACAGTGCAGCACTTAATGTTTGTTGATATTATGGTAGTAAAATCTGATATTATTTAACATCGGATTGCTTTAAAAAAAATGTCTTTATCCAAAAGCTATTTTGATGTTATCACCATAATTCTCAACAGTGCAGAATAATACCATGTCAAGTTGGATTGTGGATTGTCTAAAATACTGTCTAATATAACCCCCAGGGTTTTTTTGTAGTATGTGATATGAAATATCAAGAGTATGATATTTTACCTTTTATGTGATTGTAGCCAGTGAGTTTCTAATGCGAGTACCTTCTGTTTGCAGCACGAAGATGCAGTGAAGCAGCGCAGGGAACTATCTGTAGAACTTCTGAACCTGCGTCAAGAACTTGGTAAGTAGTGACTGTAAATTCTCCTAAACATGAGACTGTATCGTTAAAGACATGTAGCTATAAAATTACAAAGCAATAAATGTACTACCTTTAACATCTGGCTTGTATAAAAGAAGTGCTTATGAGAAGTGGAAGTAATCAATCACAGGAGTGGGTGAGCTGTATTCCACAATAACACCGGTTTAGCTTTGCTGACCTGTAATTATGTTTCTGTGCCCCTCTGTTTAATTTTATGCACCCACCAGTATACATGGAGCCAGTGAACCATCAGTGATGTTGGAGCAGTGAGGGAGGAGGGTGCACTATTTGTTTTAATGCCATGTGAAAGATTGGTTCACAAATCACTAATGTTGTTTTAACTTAAGATTTAAGACTTCAAAGGCAGTTTTGTCTCTGTCCTGGCGTTTACTTGTATGTTAGCCAGAGTCCTGCTAATACCTGTAGGAAGATATGTCACTATATAGTCTGTATGATTACAGTGAGTCATATATAGGAGGAGAGCAGATGGTGGTGCTCCCATAAGCTCATCATGCACTTTTTCATGGTAATTATCAGTAACAGAAACAATCATTTCTTACAGTCAGGTCTTTCTCACTGCTGCATACAGTAATACAGTAAAGTTAACTGTCTGTACAATAACCTAGTTTAGCATTATTTATTCCTAACATCTGCTTTATTTATCCATCCAACACATTCTGTTTAAAATAATTTAACAGACTGTTTTGTAATGGATGAATTAATTACAATAATTAAACTTTGTACATTGCAAGTTGTTTTTGTTTGTTTATTAGGATTTTAACATCATGTTTTACACTTTGGTTACATTCATGACAGGAAACGGTAGTTTATCTTCACACAAGGTTAATCAGTTCACAAGGTTATATCGAACACAGTCATGGACAATTTAGCATCTCCAATTCACCTCACTTGCATTTCTTTGGACTGTGGGAGGAAACCGGAGCACCCGGAGTAAACCCACGCAGACACTGGGAGAACATGCAAACTCCACACAGAAAGGACCCGGACCGCCCCACCTGGGGATCGAACCCAGGACCTTCTTGCTGTGAGGTGACCGTGCTACCCACATTGCAAGTACATTACATTACTTATCTCCTATTAACACCTAAAAAGTTATGGTGATCTTTAATCCAGGTCGGTCAAAGTACATTTTAGATGACCATAGAAGACAAATAGGGCAAACTATACTTTGTTTGCATGGATATACTGCAAAGACTTTACCAAGAACCCAGGGCTACCATCAAAAGACCTGCAGACAACTGCTGAACTTAAGGATGAAACAAACAGATTCACTATGGGTGTCCATCCCCTCCCATCACCCAATGCACCCAATCTAGTTGTCCTTAATTCTCTTCCACTGGATCACCATCCCCCAGGGCCAAGCAGGGCTGGGACCAGCACTTACCTCCCCCGACATATGCGTAGTTTTATCTGTGCCAGTCTTATGAGTTTCAGAGCAGTATCATGTTCAAAGAGACATGCTAAGCTCCACTTTTTCCCTCCTATATTGGCACAGCCAGTCCTGCATATGTGTGGGTGCCCGGGTAGTCGAAGGCACAGCTGAGCTTCGAACATAGTAAGAGATTAGACCATTAGTTTTATGTTATTTTGCCACTGTATCAGACCTTAATGTTATACATTTTCCTTTAACATCATAACATGGCTTTCTTAGCTTATTAGCAAATCTCATCAATAAAGCTAATCACCCAATATGACTCCCATATGACTCCTATATCCAGCTTAACCCCAGCTTAAACAGAAGCCTTGATCTCCCCTGCTACATAAAATGTTTTAATGTCAGTGAAGACACAGTTGGCCTGTAGAAGCAGGCATTGTTTTATGTTGGCCTCTTTCCAGACTAGCCATCTCAAATAACTAGTGTTATAAATGGTACTTACGTTGATTGCTCTCAGAGGCTTCTGTGAAATCATGGCCCTGCTTACATCATCAGCTTTAGGGTGCCTCCTAAAAATCAGGAAAATAATCATTATGGCTGGTTTGTTGTCCTCAATCCACTCTTTAAGATCATGATTATATATAATGAACTCACACTTGGCTGACTAAGCATGCATTTATCCATTAGGCAGAAAGAAATGTGGTTAATGGGGTTTGGTTGTAATTAAATGGTTTAGGTACATTCTCAAGTCTAGTTCTGAAACTTTATTCTTCTACAGAGGTTTAAGTTTGGCCGACTGCAACACACAGTAAATTTTCAATTCATTTACTAAATGCTTGATAATTAGCTCATTAGTTCGACTAAGGTTTTGATAGCTGCCACATGTGGTCCCATTTTTTTTATTTTAAAATGACTCACTTAAGAAAAAAACATGGTTATTTGGGGTTTAAATTTGAACAGGTGGTTTTGACAGACTTCCAGTAAGATATTTAACCTAAATCGGACCTTAAATATTACACAAAGATGCCCCGGTAATTTTCATCCCTTTTCTATTTTAAAATAGCAGGCCTGCCTATGCTAAACAAAATGCTTGGGGAAGGCTATATGGCATCAAGGGTTCAACAAGATATGCTGTTTTTCTTTTCTTTGGACTTTTTTGATCTTTAGAAAGCTGTAGCATTCTAAACTGTAAACAGCAGGGTGGCCAGCTAGCTAGATATGTCCAACCAAAAAACATTAAATAAAAAAAAAAAAAACAAGACAGACTGTCCTTACATTATAAAATATTAATACATGTTTTATGTTGCAAAAATGATATGCAACTTGGAGTAAAATATGGAGGTTTGTAGCATGCTATAATAGCTATTGGTCTTACAAAGAAGTCTACTAGTTCAAGGGTGCAGTTCTGACTTGTTACCAGACATTAGTACTACTTTTGGTTATACAGATGATAAGCACTGTATTGACAGCATCTGAATGAAATCCCATAAGCTGCCTAAACAGTGTAAAATAAACACTCTTCCAAATTGGTGTTAAATGCTGTGCTCTAACTATGCACCAATAATCCAACCAGGAATTTATCATTCTTGTTATTCCTGCTAAAATTTTAGGCAGCAGCATTTCTCCAAATCATAGACAGATCTGTGAAGTGGTGATTTCATTCAAAAACGTTAAAAGGCCAAAACGGCTAGCATTAAAGACCTATGGATTAATAGCAGGCCTTCCAAGGCTGAACAAAGTGTTTGGCATTTTACACTGACTTTAGCATTATGGCCATGCTCTAATTTTCATCCCTTTTCTAATAATGCCATGGATGTCATGCAACACAGATCTGTATAAAAGATCTGGGATGTTTCCCTGTTCCTTCCCCCTAGTAACAAAGGCACTTCTGATACCTATCAGTTTTTTAAATGTTCACTTGGATTATGTATGGACTCTACAGCCAAGGTCTGTGGCATAAATTTAGCCTGTAATAGAATTACGCTGCAGATTTATAAAACACATCAGGCCATTAGTGATTGTTGGCTCAGGCTTGTTTGCTGTCTCTGGAACTGCAGATGTCCTGTTTTTCTCTACACTGGGAAAAGGTAACAGAGCATATTGGGTTTATTGTTTAGCTGAAGTGTACAGTTTGTCACATCAGTGATCATTTTTTCCAGATCATTCTCATAGATCCTTGTTGACAGTGTTTTGTATAAACCTGATTCAAATTAAATATTTGTACAGGGTGTGACTCTCTCAAGCAATGTTTTACAGGCTGTTGTGTTACTGCCAGAAATTTACTGACTCAAAAACCTCATTCTAACTTTTTATTAAAAGAAGATGAGGGTCAGTAATGAAAGTCAAATGTGACAATAGTGACCATAAAATAAAAGCTGTGATCTTCAAAACCAGTGTATGTAGTTGATTATAATTTCAAATGAAAGTTCTTGGTTTTTAAACACTATTATTAACAGCAATAATAATGTTTATTTAATTGGACCAATCTTAAATTTACATTACATTTACAAACACATCAAGTAGAACTACAAATTGAAGTAGAACTAAAGTCTACACTAACTATTGGTCTATAAATAATACTTGATTTAATATGAATTAATAACAAGTACTATAAATCATTGGTATTGCAAAGTTCACTAGTTGAAGTTGCAGTTCTGACTTGTTACCAGACTTTAGTACTACTTTTGGCTATACTGATAAGAAGCACTACTATTGACAGCATCCAATAAACTGCCTAAAACAGAACAGTGTACAACAAAACTCTGTTTTTCATTGGTGTTAAAAGTTCAGCTTTAGTTTAATGGAATTTAGATCTAGATTTAATTATGCACCAAGAATTCAACCAGGAATTTAGCATGCTTGTTATACCTACTGAAATTTTAGGCTGCAGCTTTCCTCAAAATCTTTGACATAGATCTACAGGTTCAAGCGTTTATTTCATTAGAAAATCTTAAGAGGCAAAAAAAGCTAGCATAAAAGACCTGTGGATGATTAGTAGGCCTGTCCAGACTGAACAAAGTGTTTGGCATTTCATTCTGACCTCCTTAAGCATTATAGCCCATGCTGGAGTTAAACAGTTTGACATGAATTATGATACCTTTCACATTGACTAGCAAATTTTTGCTCAAAATGCAGCAAGAAGAATCTGCAGCATTTAACTTAAACTACAAACAGCAGTTCTAGCATCTACTAACACTACTTCTAAGGTTACTGCTAGTTGGGAACAGCAAAGAACAGCTAACTTAAAAATTGGACATGGCTCAAGTTGATTGATTAGTCAAGATTTTTACAGTTTAGCACACAGCTGCCTATAATCCTTGCCAAACTTATGCCATTGTAGTGGCTACAAACAACACTTCTACATTGACAACTGCTAAAGGAAACTGCATCTGAATTGCAAGTTGTTTCTCAAGACCAGCCTTTTGCTTTAAGTGATTGTTAAAGTGTGACCTTACGTACTCTATAGAACAGAAAACATAGCCAGCCAAGCAACTGCTGGAATCACAACTACAGCTGCTATCTACCTCCTGGGAGCGAGTTATTAGATACCCACAATAAAAGAAGCTATTTAGATCTTATGGAATATTGCCAGCCAAACTGATTATGGAAGTAGACTTTGACACATGAGCAATTTTCCCCCCTTTCATTTACTTGTAGTCACATGAAGCAGGTGTAGCTTTATTTGTAACACTGTCAGAGAATCTACAGTATAAGTACGGTAACAACTGTGTGTCTGAAGGAATGCTTTTTTTTAATGAATCACACCATGGGGTGTTGGCAGGACCTTCCTTAAAGGCTCTTCACAAGATTTTTAAAATGTGTGCACTATTACTTTAAAGAGCATCTGTAATGCACCTGAATGTAATAATTAGGAGGGGTATCCACAAACGTTTGGCCAAAAAGTGTATGTAGTGGATTTGTAACTGTATTCAATGAATGTTTTTTAAAACGTAATATACTATTGACATGGAATAAAGGACTTAATGTTTTCCACAGTGAGCTCGGCCCAGTCATGCGATCTTTTGGAGAAGGAGAAGGACGAGCTGAATGCTGCCTTCGATGGAGTGCTGCAGAAGGTGCAGGAGCAGCACCGCTCAGACCTGGTCGACCTGGAGCAGCGGCTAAAGACTTTCTACTCAGCCGAATGGGAGAAAGTCCACCAGACCTACCAGGAGGAAGCGGACAAGTGCAGAGCCCAGATGGAGAAACAGGTAAAGAGGGTTTTTTTTTTTTTTTTTTTTTAAGTTTCTTTTGGATGTCCCAGTGATTAATGTTTTAACTTTAATGTCTTCATGTTGACTTTGGTGATTTATATGACTTATGTTTGGATCTACATGGCACCTACTACTAATTGTGTCAATGTTCTTAAACGTTCAAACACTTGCCAGATACTCAAACTATCTTGTTCTTCCAAAGCTTGAGGAGTTAAGAGCCAACCATGAAGTGCTGAAAAAAGAACTGGAAGCAAGCCATGATGAGAAGGTTAAGAGCCTTAATAAGAACTATGAAGAATCTTTTGAAGGTGACCGTATAAAATTAGTGTTTTTACACTTGTATATGTATAGATCTTTATATTTTCTTTACTTTGTTGATCATTTGACTGTCTGCCTTTTCAGAACTGAAAAAATATCATGAGCAGGAAATTCAAGCTCTTGTTAAAACACAGAAAGATACTGAATTATTGTTGTCTGTAAGTACACCACTTATGTTAATTTAGCCTCACTGGGTCTTACTAACTTGTGTTTGAGTATAGTAGCAAAGTCTATGTACTAGTACATAAATAGTAAAAGTAGTCATCCAAATAAGAGAGTGCATAGTAGTAGGTGTATCAAATTAATTACTAGCTGGGTGTTTAGTAGGACAGAAAACTATCACTAATATTTCACCTCCATCAGAATCAAATTGAGAAGCTGACCACAGTAAACAATTCCCTGTGTATAGTTTATTTTTAGCATCCCAGTATGTGGCTATTAGGGGAAATGCACTATTATAAGAACCCCACTGGCAACATACTTATTAGACAGTGGACAAAGCTATCTTATTAAAACAATATTTTGTAATTATGTGGGTGTTATGGAGTGTAGCAATGTTACAACTAGGGAACAGATGAAGCAGTTTTTGTTTACCAGAGAAATTATACACACAGGCAGCTTGTTATACAGCTGTAACCTGATGTCATGGATAGAATTAGTAAGCCGTCTTTAGTATGAAGTCTGTTTACAGTTAAGACTTTGCATTTCTTATACAGCGAATGGTTTTTATGTGTAAATCAGGAAAAGAAATATGAAAATCTGTGATTTCTTCATTATCTTTGACCTTTATTTGACTTGCAATGGTGCAATGAAATGACTGCAACAGACTAAAAAGAGTTGGGACAGTCATGTCCCAAATTTTTCAGTATTGGGTTTGTAAATAAGTATTTGCTTCTTTTGAAGAAATATTTTACTGTGCGTGTATTGTTTGGTGCATGACATACAGTAGTGTCCTAAACTGCATGCCACCATACAAAATAAAACATCTGTTTGGTTCAACATCAATGTTTCAGTTGCATTTACGCTATTATTTAGCAAGTGTGTGTTTTAGGATGCAGTCTGTAGCATTAATGCAATGATGGAATAGATTTTATCTATATTTGTGCCTTGCTAACGTCAGTTACCACAAACCTACTCAGGGCACTGATATTGTATCTGAAAAATTGAATTGTGATTGTAATTATCAGTACGGTGTATCAAATTGGTAGCTGAGTGTCCAGTAGGACAGAAAACTAACACTGATATTTCACCTCTGTCAGAATCAAATTGAAGAACTGACCACAGTTAACAACTCCCTAAGCGAGAGAATAAAAGCAGAGGAGGACCGGAGGAGAGATTTGGCTGAGAAATGTCAGGTACAATTCCTCCATCTTTCATCTCTTCACAACTGCTGTGTTGTTTTTATGTTATTAGCTGGACAGGAATAGTGGTCACTGATAAAGTTTGAGCTCTCTTCTGGCCTTTTAGGGCATAGTGGGACTCGTGGTGTGACAGGTTAATATTAGACAGTGTTCTCTGATCAGTGTTAAGCGTGCACTTCTAGCTTTTTGACAGGCCTCACTGGGGGGGTTTAGATAACGGCCCTTCAATGAACAATCAAGGATTCTAAATATAGAGAGACTGTTTAAACAAGATAAATCCAGCACCCAGTGCATTCTGTTACTTTATAATGATGTGTTACCTTTTGCCTTTATATAGAAAGAAACTGAAAATCTGTAGATTCCGTCGAGTAAATGTGTTATTCTGTTATAATAATTTTTGATGTTTACAGAAGGACTCCCACACGCTTTATCTGGAGCAAGAGCTTGAAAGTCTGAAATTTGTGCTGGACATTAAGAACAAGCAGATCCATCAACAGGACAAGAAACTCATGCAAATGGACAAACTGGTGAGCTCGACTCTTATTTTAGCCTGATTATTTAAGCCTTCTTTTATTTTGCTATTTCACATAAGTGGTAAGTGATGCTGGTAGCCTAGTGGGTAGAGCTTTGGGCTATCAGTTGGAAGATTTACGGTCCAAATCCAGGTTCTGCTATGCAGCCACTGTTGGGTCCTTGAGCAAGGCTTTTAACCCTGTCTGCTCCAGGGGTGCCATACAATGGCTGACCCTGTGCTCTGACCCTAGCTTGGGCTATCAGTGGTTCACGCTTGAACCTGGTATGTGAACTGAAAGATTCACATTTTAAACTATACTTTGTGTAACCTTATTTATTGTAGATGGAGAGGAATGTACAGCTTGATGAATATCTCAAGAAACTCCAGCAAGAAAATGAGGACCTAAAAGCCAGGATGGACAAACATGCAGCCTTATCAAGGTGTGTTTGACTGCTCCATTTCTGTTATACTGCATGAGTGCTGACTGAGGTTTAATCTGCTCGTTAACACTAAGCCGGTCACAGTTGTTACATAATTGGCTATTTACAATTTCATTTCATGTTAATGTTTTACCCCCACTGTATACTTGTCAGGGTCACGGTGGGTCCAATGTTCTTGTAATCACTGGGCACAATTCAGTAACATGCTCAGGACAGGATGCCAGTCCATCGTGAGGCTTCATCCACCCCCCTCAGACATAGCCAATCATGTCTGCATGTAGCTGGCTGGGGCTTTCGGCCACCCTTCTCAGACAAAGCTGATCGTGTCTGTAGGTAGACGGCTGGGGCTTCGGCCACCCTCCTTAGACATAGCCAATCGTGTCTGTATGTAGACGACTGATACAATTATTCAAGCTAATCCTGATTACTTGGGATGACCACGTTTAATTATAAAGTTCTACAATTGTTCCAGGCCTAACTTTACCACAGAAAGGGCACATGGTGGCTAAGTGGGTAGCACTGTCGCCTCACAGCAAGAAGATCATGGGTTCGATCCCCAGGTGGGGCGGTCCGGGTCCTTTCTGTGTGGAGTTTGCATGTTCTCCTTCTGTCTGCGTGGGTTTACTCCGAGGGCTCCGGTTTCCTCCCACAGTCCAAAGACATGCAAGTGAGGTGTATTGGAGATACAAAATTGTCCATGACTGTGTTTAATATAACCTTGTGTGAACTGATGAACCTTGTGTAATGAGTATCTACCGTTCCTGTCATGAATAAGTGTAAAACATGATGTTAAAATCCTAATAAAACAAACTTTATACCACAGAAAACATATAAGGAATCTGTTTAACTTAATACTAGCAGTCTGTTTAAATATGTTCACCCTCTGTTCACCCTTGATAGCTATATGTGCTTTTCTTATTGTTATTCCAGACAACTTTCCACAGAGCAGGCCGTCCTGCAGGAATCTCTACAGAAGGAGACCAAAGTCAACAAGCGTCTGTCCATGGAAAATGAGGAGCTGTTGTGGAAACTCCATAACGGAGACCTGAGCAGTCCACGCAAGATCTCCCCCTCATCCCCCTCCATGACTCTGCAGTCCCCTTGCCACTCAGGCATTTTCTCCAGCCCCCCAGTTTCCCCCAGATAACACTGGCATTCAGCTTCCAGGAAGCAGTTTCTCAAACTCTCTGCCCAAGACAGAGTTCTTCTACTGAAAGCTATATTAGCTGTGTTGGTCCAGATACGGTCACCTGAAAGACTGTATACAGAACGGATCTCAGGTGAACCTTGTTCAGTGAAAAGACTTAAATATTATAACTATATAAAATATTGCACAGAAGCACTTGATCAATGAGGCCACCTTTTGTACTTTTGCCTTTTATGTTTCATTTGGAATGAAAAATATCTCAGGGTTTCATCATCTTGACTACGTTGTTGTTGTTAGTTCAGACTGTTTTCCATTTCATTGAATTTTATTTCTTTTGTTATTTGGAAACGAACAAGTGAAATGGCTTTTCTTTGTCTTTCGTTTGTCTTGAGTTCTGTGTAGTTGACCGCTGTGTGGCATCAATCAGTATGAAGGCCTTTAAATAATTTAAAAAGCTTTATCGCTTACAGCCTTTGGATTTAAATGGAATCTTTCTATTTTGTTTTACACTATTAGTTGATCATGGTTAAATTTATTTTTGCAGTATTTGTTCCTGTCCCCTATATTTAAAAAAAGGAAATGTATATGTAAGAAAAATAATATAAAAGATAAAGAAACCCACACTGTACAACATAAATCATATCTTATATATGAAGACATTTGATTGACCAGACTGAATACAACAAAATGCTTGTGGTAGAAAAGTAGTTTTCTATAGATTAGAAACTTTATCACAGCTTTATGAATCGAATCATGTGAATCATTTTTACTCAGTTCATTTCTACCCTGTAGTTTAGGCTCTTTCACTGCTGCTGAGCCTTAACAAGATCGTGGTAGACTTTCTGTTTTGTCTCTTTTCCCTAACTAGCAATTGACCTTGGAACCTAAACACAAGTTGTGCATGTTCCATTGCCTTCAACATTGCCCCCTGCTGCTCAAAACCTCCTCTGCAGCTTTAAGGTCTAACTATTTCAAGTGTTTCAAGAGTCTTCAAGTGTCTTTTCTATTAATTATAAGTGCACCTGAGGTTGATAGGTTCACTGTTTGTGTTGATTTATGTGTGCGTATTAAATTTATTGGTGCAAAGATTTTTTTTTTTTGAAGTCTGCAATTAATAAAGTAATTAAAAACATTTGTTCATTACAAATAAAGTGCTTTGTTTTCAATAGTTTTTTTGATCTGTAGGAAGCTTTGTGTGTATGTGGACAAAAAGCCACAAGGATTGTAATTCCAGCACTAATGTTACAACACAGAAAGCTTAGGTAAGACTGACTCCGAAGAAACCAAAGTGTTGGGCTGAACCAAAACAAGCACAGCGCCCACATTCCACATACGGAGTCCATTAGAGGCGCAACACACTTTCCACTCTGGGATGAACAAGTACCAGAGATCATTTTAGGTCTTTCAAGACTTTTGCTGGTTGTTTAGAGCATCTGCTAAATGCCGAAAATGTAAATGTTGTATTTTTGTTTGAGTGCAAATGTGGGTTCCCCCCCCCCCTTCCCCCTTAAAACTTAGATATTGCTTTTGGCTTAATCTCTGCAGCAGTACTGAATCTCCTTGGTTTGTAGACAGTTTGTATTATTGTCAAATAATAATAATAGGCTCTTAGGCCTACACAAGCTTCTTATAGCAGCTCTACAATTATTCCTTAAATTGTTCAAAGATTTTAAGTTTTAAATATGGTTTGTTTACATAAATTTTCACTTTTGTATAAGGTAGGGCACCTATACAACCCGCAACTCCAATTCTATCTTTTTAATTGAAACGCTTGAGTCCTAAAACCTTTCACCTAGACTGTTTTCATTGTGTGTTTAGTATTGACAGGAAAACCAACTGTTTAGCATTACATTTAAGCAGATTGTAGTTTTGATGCTGATGTTCATACATCATATTAGTGATTAATGTACAATCCCATGTCATTCCAAAGGTTTTTTACTGTATGTGGATCACTGCTTTTAGACCAGTTATCATAATGTGCAATATGTCAGATAATATAACAAAAGCATAAAAACTTGACACAGCCTTAATGTTTCTTTTACTGCTGTACAAATGTTGTTTCCTATTTTCTTTTTTAGTAGCATCACCAGTACAAACAAGCATTAAGATGCCTATGGTGTAAATGGAATCCAGTTAAAATGCTTTTCTTGGAAACCATGCAGGATGACCTAGTAATCTGAGTTCACACGCGTGGCCACAGATGTCTCTCCATGGGCGTTTTTGGCTGTGCAAATGTAGTTCCCGAAATCAATCGTTTCTACATCGTCCACAGTGATGACGCTCTGTGATAGGCGAGTGATGTGTCCTACACCTCTGTTTATCAACCTTGATGAGTCTTGAATATGCACTGGTCTTTGCTCCGGCTATGAAAACACAAAGATAATTAAAAGTAAATAAAGGTTGGATCAAAAAAAAAATTAAAGCTGTATAAAAATACAGTATTACACTTTACAGTATTATTTATATTCCTTATTAAATAAAATAGCAGTCATTATATTTGCAAATTGTTACTTACCAGACCTGGATAGGTCCAGCTGAATTTAACATCAACCTCAGGTTCACCCAGAACTGTGCAGGTGACATTAAAGATGTCGCCTCCGCTTACTGTGTTTGAGGAGGCTTGAATAGTTGCATATGGAGGACCACTAGGTACTAGAATACATATAAGCAAGATCCAACCAACCTCATCAATTTGTTTATCATCCGTACCAAGCAAACTTCCATTCAAAAGCTTTGTGATCATCTTTAACAGTAACATCATTCTTACCTTCAACGTAGAGCAGTTGGTACTTGGTGGAGATCTGTGGGGTGGTTTTAGTGGTGCTGTTGGCTTTACAGTAGAAAGCCCCCATGTCTTGAGAGCTTGGACTTTGCAGGATGAATCCTTTAGTTGGGTTGTAGGTGACCAGGCTTCCATCAGCAGGTATCTCTTTCGGGGGCATCTCTCTGTGCAGTGTTACCGTGGTCTTGGGGTTTGTGACTCGGCAGGGCACTGTGGCGGGCTTATCAGGTCGCAGGAACACGATCTCAAAGTGGATGGCCGATGGGACAAACAGCTCGTCTTTATCTTGACGGGGAGACGGAAATGCATGATCTCAAGTTCTAAACAAGGTTGACTAGTCTACTTCTATATAATGTGGTATTTCTTATTATATATTATTATTATTATTTAATCTGGTTCACTGTTTACCTGTGAAGTATATGTATGTGGTGGAGGTTCGATCTGGATCCTTCTCACATTCTTCACCATCACAGAGTATGACCCAGCAGCTATACGCTCCCGTATCAGCTGCAGAGGGTGACGTCAGGGTCAGCTGACCAAACTTTTCATGTTGGTTTATGCTGATACAATCAAAACCAATAGAGTGTCATTAATTGAAACAGACTATCAAGGAGTATTTTAAAAAGCAATAGACTGAGTTTAAAGTTACGTTTGCAGAAAGGAAGATTAACCATTTGGAATTACCTTAATTTTTGCATTAAAATGTTATTAATTGTGGTCTGATCTGATCTTTATTTAAGTTATAATAGACACACACACATACTTTCCGAAATTAAAGCACACAAACTGTTGGAAATTTTATTCCTTTATGTCCAGAAGTCATACTTTACATTTCATAGTAAGATGATCATAGTAGTGTTCCCTGCTAGTCTGTATGTCCTAAAGTTGGGTTATACGATTAAACCATTGGGATCTCAATAACCACCCTTAATTTCCTTGAGGTGTGTTGCAAACATAGTGGAGCTGTTTCAAAAACTGAGAGAAGATAACTGGCATTGTGGATTTACAGAAATACCATGGCATTTTGAGGAATGTTTTGCTCTTTGTGGTGGAGTATTGGTAATAATTGGACTTTCCAGCAAGACAACCAAAGCTTGGTAAATGAATCAGTCCTGAAATATCCTGGGCTGGTCTTCTAAGTGTCCAGATTTGAATCACATTAATATCTTTGGTGGAATTTAAAGAAAACAGCTGCAGCACAAAAGCCACCAAACCTCAATGAGCTGGAAGCTTTTGCACGAAAACAATAGGTAAAGATCTCACAATAGGTAAAGAGAGGTGTCAGAAGCTTGTTAGCACTGAAATAGCTTATTAGAGGTTATGAAGACAAAAAGGATGTTCCATTAAACACTGAAGCTGAGGGTTAAATTATAGTGCACATGGACATTTATCAAGAGAACTAGATGTTTTTTTTATTTAAACTCAAATTGAGTATTTGAGTTTTGGGGGTTTAATATTTTTAATATTGTAACTGTAAATAAAATGTGGTTGTTTCTGGTTTAATTAAGCAATGATTGGGTGTACTTTGTAATATTTTATTCCCTGTCCAACCATTGCAACTCTGATCTGGACGAATTGGTAAAATTCTGAATAATTTAAAAATGATTTTTTCTTTTGGAAAAGCTTTAAAATAATAATTTGAGATGAAATACCTTAGTCTGGAGTCATTAAAGGTGTCCAGGTAAGAGGGGTATGCCCAGCCAATTTTATTCCCTTTACATCGAAGTTCCAGCATTTTCCCAGCATTCAAAATTAAAGTGTCTCCAAGCCGAAAGAAACGGCCTTTATCTAAAACCTGAGTGAGAATGGAATGAGTTTTTCCTCCTCCGTCTTTCTCTTTTACTTTGGGTAAGCGCACCTTGACTTTTTTTCTTCCTGGTTTAAGACGGTTTTCAGCAGCATCTTTTTTACTCTTCATCTGTTGACTTACACCTGGTTCAACAAAATAAATAAGGAATTTGTTTATAATAAGAATAATTTTATCACACAACTTGGCACAAAAAGAAACGAGTTATTATATTGAATGAGAGGATAATTGTAAGAAAAAAATCAAGATTTTTAGATAATGATCATCTGAGACTAAAGTAAAAACCTGGACCACCTACAGTATATGGTGGGTGTTGGACCTGATAAATAAAATACATGCTAAATTGGTGTGAATGTACATAAAATTCAAAGGCCACCACATGCACTAACTATGCTAAACATTGCTGATAACTTCCAACAATGACCAATTACCACTAAGCTTTATGTTCACATTGATGCTCATATTCCCATTTTGCCAGTAAAAGCCTATGAGCCTGGCATTTTCTGAACTTTACCAGTTACAGCTTTGGTCCAGAATCAGAGCCAGCGGTGGAAAAAGGAAAACAGTCCTCACATCTGGAAATCTACTTTATTATGTGCTTCCAAATTCATGGCTGTATAAACAGCAGCAGATGAAAAATGCTTTTCTTTAGACTTCCCTGATCAAACACTGTTACCTTTAAAACTTAACATAAACAAATTAAAATAATAAAAAAGTTGAATCTAATTTGCAGTATATTGTGTTATTTGGACTGCTAAAGCCAAGCTGCAAATCATTTTTGGTGATTACTGAAATTTAATAACACATAATTAGAAAATAATAATAGCCCAATAAAAAAGGAACTGCAGAACGTTCTAGATATAAGTGATAAGTATGTAAGAATCTTTGATCTTTCTTTTAAAAGAAAGATCAAAGAGTTTTATTACAAAATATAACTATTTGTCTCAGTATTTATGTTGTAGATTGTTTCCCTCCCTGAGCTTTTCTCCGTGGCTTAAATCTGGAATCTCCATCACTCCCACCAACACCATGTCACACCGGAAAAACCTACACAAGCCAAGAGTTCAGAACTTCCTTCAGAACTACCTGCAGCCTCAAATGGATATAAAAATACCAAACTGAAAGAGATCTGCTCACCATGTTGGAGCTCCAGTAAAAGCAGAGCTAATGTCAGAAGTACACACAGCTTCATGTTGGACCAGACCAGATGTGCAGATACTTCTGATGGTCGCTGCAAAGAAAACCCAACCAGCAAAGCTGAAAGTGCAAGCACAGACTCAGACTGTCCTTTAAACAATGTGGGTTTCATCCCCTGCTGGATGAAAACAGAAGGTACGAATTTTATCCCTGAAACTCCCCATTAACCCCAAATTTGTCTGCTTCTCCTCTGGTGCCATCTGCTGGGTCAGAGCTGCTTCTGCTAAATATGTAATTCATTAATCATTTATTTATTTTCATTACTTATTTCCTCCAAATTGCAGTCCAGGTGGATCTGGAGCCACTAAGAAACTCTGCGTGGTAAGAAAACATTCTGTTCACATTACACCTCCAGCAGCAGCATGAACTGTTCACATGAATTTATGATGTTTATGCAATATTCTGACCCAAAGATCTGTATGTTTATAACATCTGTGCAGGTGTGCAGTTTCAGTGAACCTGTGCCAACTGTAGTTTTAGAGTTCTGTCCTAATTTCTGTCAGTGCTCCTAATAAAGTGGACGCTAGGGGGTCTGGTAAATGGTATGTGTGGTTGATAAAATAAGCAATGTAGTCCAGCTTAGAGGCTGCTGATTAAAAAGAGAAAAAAACACATTCCAGAATAAACCCCTAATACTAGGTTAAATATCACATGAACAAAGAAATATCAGGCGCACAAATAGGAAGGCCACGTCACAAAGGTTATTGAAATTATTTAACATTAAAATCACTTAATTATTAATCAAGTTGCACAATGTATATTTCTTTACATAAGCATATTTTAATAAACTCATACTAATAAACTCATACTAAACTCTGGAGAAAATAATGTTTTCCAGTCATTACAAAAATAAAACAATCCCACAACACCAAAAGTATGTGAATAACCAGTGACCACGAGCCTGTTTACCAATGTGAATAGTTGCACCCTATTTTGTAAAGTGTTTTTGTGGTTACTTGTGCCCATTCAGTTAAAAGAGTGTTTGTGAGGTGGGTACTGACGCTGGACAAGTACGCATGGCCCTCAATCAATGTGCCAATTCATAAGTGTTCATTGGGGTTAAGTACAGAGCTCTTTTCAACCATGTTTTTATAGACCCCAGGGGGGCACAGCTATTCTGGAACAGGTAAAGGTCTTTTCCAAACTGTTGCCACAAAGTTGGAAGCATATCATTTATTTATGTAATTGCCTGCACAAAACTCTTAGCAATAAGTTCACCTGAAACCAATCAAGTCAATCATTAGAAGGGGTTGTCACACACTTTTGGCCATGTAGTGTACATGTCCCTTACTTTGTGAGGTTTAGAGAGAACATGGGGAATAAACACCATGTAGTAAACAGTCTATAGTAATTAATCAAAACTGACTAGATTTGGCTGTTAAAGGAAGTACTGTATGAAAATTATAATATTTAGAATATTGCAAATAAACGAAAAACTTGTAATGAAGCTGCAGTATGCACGCACATACAGGGGTTGGACAAAATAACTGAAACACCTGGTTTTAGACCACAATAATTTATTAGTATGGTGTAGGGCCTCCTTTTGCGGCCAATACAGCGTCAATTCGTCTTGGAAATGACATATACAAGTCCTGCACAGTGGTCAGAGGGATTTTAAGCCATTCTTCTTGCAGGATAGTGGCCAGGTCACTACGTGATGCTGGTGGAGGAAAACGTTTCCTGACTCGCTTCTCCAAAACACCCCAAAGTGGCTCAATAATATTTAGATCTGGTGACTGTGCAGGCCATGGGAGATGTTCAACTTCACTTTCATGTTCATCAAACCAATCTTTCACCAGTCTTGCTGTGTGTATTGGTGCATTGTCATCCTGATACACGGCACCGCCTTCAGGATACAATGTTTGAACCATTGGATGTACAAGTATTGGGCCAAGGGAATGCCATGATATGGCAGCCCAAACCATCACTGATCCACCCCCATGCTTCACTCTGGGCATGCAACAGTCTGGGTGGTACGCTTCTTTGGGGCTTCTCCACACCGTAACTCTCCCGGATGTGGGGAAAACAGTAAAGGTGGACTCATCAGAGAACAATACATGGTTCACATTGTCCACAGCCCAAGATTTGCGCTCCTTGCACCATTGAAACCGACGTTTGGCATCGGCACGAGTGACCAAAGGTTTGGCTATAGCAGCCCGGCCGTGTATATTGACCCTGTGGAGCTCCCGACGGACAGTTCTGGTGGAAACAGGAGAGTTGAGGTGCACATTTAATTCTGCCGTGGTTTGGGCAGCCGTGGTTTTATGTTTTTTGGATACAATCCGGGTTAGCACCCGAACATCCCTTTCAGACAGCTTCCTCTTGCGTCCACAGTTAATCCTGTTGGATGTGGTTTGTCCTTCTTGGTGGTATGCTGACATTACCCTGGATACCGTGGCTCTTGATACATCACAAAGACTTGCTGTCTTGGTCACAGATGCGCCAGCAAGACGTGCACCAACAATTTGTCCTCTTTTGAACTCTGGTATGTCACCCATAATGTTGTGTGCATTGCAATATTTTGAGCAAAACTGTGCTCTTACCCTGCTAATTGAACCTTCACACTCTGCTCTTACTGGTGCAATGTGCAATTAATGAAGATTGGCCACCAGACTGGTCCAATTTAGCCATGAAACCTACCACACTAAAATGACAGGTGTTTCAGTTATTTTGTCCAACCCCTGTACATGCACACTTTCACTAATCACTCATACCCAAAGTAGCCAATCCACCTTCTGCATGTTTTCCCCAAGCAAAAGAAGTTAAACATATGTTTAATAAACTATTATCTGTGTGTAGAAATTCACATACCAAATTCAACAGAATCACTCTGATACAGTCATATTATTAAGGTCTTTAGTTTTAGATATACTGTACATGGTCTTACAAAAAACACAAATAAATGAATTACAATGTTTATTCTTACAAATGATATAAAACTAGTAATATTTGAGTAGAAAACTTTGTATGACTCAGTTTTAGATACCATAATTTCATTAAGCTCTGAAGATTTGGCCAAGCCACCTAAACACTACAGCAGTAGAATCCACTGTATACTGTTGAATTGGTCATTTATATATACAGTCAGTAGCTATGATACATGTAAATTAGTAGACCACCTTAAGACTAGTAGTACATTTTTACAGTGTACATCAATACTGTTGCTGGTTAGTCAGCCTGTATGAGTAAAATAAATTCAATAAAACACAATACAGGAGATACAGTGTTGGTTAAAGGTTTAGACACACTTAGTAAAATGATTTCTATAAATAGTATATTGTCTTGTTTTAACTTGATTGTTAGTATTTTTAGTGAGGATCACTTGTCTGCTGTTTATTGCTCATACCAATGGATGGTGCTGTTTACTAATGCTATATATGCAGCCCTCATAAAGTCAACTTAACTAATGAGGTAAACAGACAACATAACACTGACGTCCTCATTTAGATGTGTGTTATTAGGTAAAAGAATGATGTTACTGTCCGTGCTCCGTAAAGCTTCACTGTTTATTCACATTAGTGTGGATTATTTAATTAGCTGCACAGTTTACACTTGTGTTAAACTAAAAACAAAATCTAAGTCTTTCTATCAAAAATAGCTTATATAATTCTTAAAACACAACTGTTTATTCAGATCCGTCCAAGCGTACTACTGGTACTCTGTGACTGTGTTATAAACATCCACATCTTGCTTTAATGGCCCTAACACTTAATACTTTGTGTGTTCTAAAAATCTCTGTTTGCAGATTAATATTTTGACTCTTTGACTTGTAATTAGATTTGTGTATACGGTAAACAAGACAAATCAGCCACATAAACCAATATAGAACATGATCACAGTAAGGAATGTGATTTTATATCTGACAAGATTAATACAGGTCCCTTTGCAAGGAGGTAAAAAGATTAGCCATGTATTACATTACTGAACTGGCAGCTGCAATTCTGTCTTGAATACTGATACTATAACTGGCTTATTGCAAATGCTGTGAAGTGATAGTCTATTCTATACTGTAAGATAGGAACATAAAATGCTTTATAAGCAATGCTTAGTGACAAAAAATACATAGGGACTAAAACTATGCAGGGAAAAAGTAAAGAAAATGATAAGCAGTAACTACTATTGTAAGTAACACAATTTATCACAATTTAACCACTCCGGTGGTTGATGCTAACTCAGCTAACTATTCACTATTTATTTAAAATGTCTCATCTTTGATTAAATCTAACTGAAAGTTAGTCAGTTGCAGTAAAAACCCAATTCTCATTTATAGCTGAACTGAAGCACATTTCACTCTCACTGTTCATACTAGACCTTCACAATGCTAATATTAGAGGAATTTCAGCTTTCATACAATGTGCATTCTGATAACATTACCCCCTCACATAATTTACTTAGGTTTGACTCTAAGGAGAGAAAATACTGATAAAACCCAGCATTAATTTGCACCCATGCTTGTCAGCCAGATCAGAGCTGTGCCAGTCTCTCAGATTTTAATGAGTGTGAACAGCGGAACAGCTCGTCATATGTTGATGTAATCAGCAATAATCAGCTTTCCCCCTTTTTTCTTCTTTGTTTTACAGCTGACTGGTCTTTTCTGTATTTATTCCATCTTTTTCGTACATCCTCTGTTTCTCTGGCACACTGTCAGCACCGTGCCGCCGTTTCTGTTGCTCACTGCTGTGCCAAATCCCATAGCCGAAATAAATAAGGAAACCTGCAAAAGAATAAAAAATAAATGTGATTTAGGCTGTAAAAGCAGTTTATAGCATAAGTAAAAGTGTAAAGATTTTTATAATAAATAGCTCTGGTAGCATCACATCGATTGCAAGAGTCCCAATCAACATCATACTGTTCTGTATACAGACATATTTTTACAACACTGTTACTGTAATTACCTTTTAAATACTATTTATTTTCCAGTTTGTTCCTTGGGTTGCAGGTTTTTTAGTGATGTGGAAAAAATAATTACTCACAAATACGCCACTAAGTTACATCAGGGTGCTTTTGACAGATCCCAAGAATGTGAACCAAACCAAGGACCATTCCTATGAGGGATCTTCAAAAAATTTCCTCACTTTCATATTTTGGTTGGAAACGGTGAGGGTGGGAGGAGTAGTAATTGGTCGTGTCTGAGAGATTGAGAGAGATTATAGTCCGAATTTAGCGCCATCTAATTTCCACCTTTTTGGACGCTCAAAGAAGCTTTAAGGGGAAAAAGATTTTCATGTGATGATGATGTGAAAGCAGTGCTGCATCAGTGGCTACGAGCTTAACCAAAACTAATTTGCTGATGGAATTAAAAAGTTGGAATGATAATGGGAAAAAGGCATCAGAAGGTGACTTTTTAAATTTTTAATAAATAGAGTTAATAAAGTGTGGAAACTTTTTGAAGAACTCTTGTATATAATGCTAAACATGTCTATGTAGTTGACAGAAACAACAGTGTTTTCTGAGTTAATTAATATCATTAAAATGAATGAACTCTAAACATATAAAATGTTAAAAAAAAGTAAAACATACAAGATTGTACATTTGCTGTTATGTGCCAGTTGCTGAATGTAACAGGTAAGATGAGTGAGTCATTGTGGGAGAAAATAGTGGACAGACAGAGAAAGATTTAATAAAATAATAATAATAATTTAATAATTATAATTATTGTTGTATAATGGCATTAGTGGTGGGAGTAATAATGTTAATGGGAATATTGCTGTTGTAGTATATTTTATTACTGTTGGCATTACTATCATTAGTAGCATTAGTAGTAGTGTTCTTGTTGTTTTTATTTTATCTTCTGTTTACCTTGTTATTTTTTCATCAGAGCTTTGGCAATACAAGTGTACATGTTTGCCATGCCAGTAAAGCACCATTTAATTGAACTGAATTAAGAGAAAGAGAGAGAGAGAGAGAGAGAGAGAGAGAGAAAGAGAATGTGTGTGTGTGTGTGTGTGTGTGTGTGTGTGTGTGTGTGTGTGTGTGTGTGTGTGTGTGTGTGTGTGTGTGTGTGTGTGTGTGTGTGTGTTTGTGTGTTTGTGTGTGTGTACTTACCCACAGCCATCCAGGCTGAAAAGCGAATCCACGTGTCTCCACTCAGTTGTACCATGAGGTAAACATTGACGAATATACTTACGATGGGCAGAAAGGGTAACAAAGGCACCTGTAAAGCAAACAAACCCTCTGTGATAAACGTCTACAGAGAAGATGTGGACATTAATGCACAACCTCAAACACACTCTGTGTTACACAAACAAATGACAAACCACATTGCTTTTCATACTGACTGAGCTTTAAATAAGAAAACACAAGCTTTTACAGCATGATCATTACACTAACAAATGAGAAATTATTATTTTTATATCACAAAAAAATGTCTAATATTCTTGACAAATGTCCATGTGCATTACTAATGAACCTTTTAGCCTCAGTATTTACTGGAACATCATTTTGTCTTGATAACCTTTAATAAGCTATCTTAGTAAGTGCTAACAAGCTTCTAACACCTCTCATGTGAAATCTTGGCACGTTCTACTCAAGCAAAAGCTTCCAGATTGATGGCTTTCGTGCTGCAGCTGCTTTCTTTAAATCCCACTAAAGATTTTCTATAAGATTTAAATCTGGGCACTCCAGAGTTTTCTAGGACTGATTTCTTACCAAGCTTTGGTTGTACTTGGGATCATTTAGTTCTCAACCCCTTTTTGGCTGTTCTCAAAAAACTTGCACTTCCTGTACTGCCACACTGACTCTCTCTTCATATCTTAATTGATTTATTTGTAATCAATTCATTTATTACAGTTTACTGTTGTAAATAATTATATAATGCATTCATTTTAAGCCATATCTATTTTATATATTTGTTACATATACTTAGACAAAGATTACATACCATGAAGGACACCTTAGTGCTTGTCTGTGGTTGTCTGTAGACCAAGATAACACATGCAACCAAGATAAAAAAGGATGTTGCCAGCACTCCCAGCATGCAGGGCTCCATGGCAAGAATAGCCTGTCCATAATGTGTAGTGAGTGCACTTATCACACACACTACAATTACTGCAAAAAAAGCAAAAACATACATCAGTAAATAAGAGGCAAGAGGTTTTAAATAAAGCAATCTCTAAAACAAAAACTATTTTTAGTCACATTCTATACTGACTGTTCGCATGAGGTTGTGGGTGGTGGCACGATACTTACCAATGACCCCGACAGTCATGTTGACAACAGTGGAGGAATTTTTTGTTGGCTGCTGGGAGGGATTCAAAAGGGTGTACAGTGTCATTTCTTCATCATTTATCCTGTTCAGGTGACTCTCAGATTCGGTCAGCTCAGACTCTCCAACCTCTCCACCCTCTACATTATTTTTGCTCTTCAACACGGAGTCTGGGCGATACCTAAAATAAAAGGCATTAAAAAATATTTTATATCCACATGTCATGTAAATAAAAAAATTTATACATTAGACAACATATACATCATCAGTAAATGCACTGGTTTTAATGGCTATTAATTGCTAATAATTATTACCTCACAGAGTTTCCCCAGTGCACTACATATAATTTTTACCAGATCAGGACACTGAGTATTTGTAAAAGATAAATGTTAAAATCAATGCTTTATATTACATCCACATCCAGCAGTGCACTATTAATACAAATAAAAGCCTCCTTGAAACCATTTGATGCCGGTACATGTAAACATTATTTGCAAACATTGTTGCATCAGTCAGTTTATTTGGGTTTTTGGTGGTTTTCTTCAACTGGAGCAAACTGGTTAGACTTTCAGGATTGTTTTTATTTACGGTCAACCATGGGGCCTATCAGTGTGTATAGTTTTATATGGAAGGCATCATGCTTGCATAACCAACTGCTAAAAGGCCTCTTGGTGCATTTAAACCACAGTTGTGAGTTTTTTGGTCAACACCCTACAATTTTAGATATTTGAGATGCAAAAATAGATGAAGTTTAAGGTGAGTCTGTTTGGGAAAACAAGTCTGAACAAACAGAACTGTGAACCCTGAGCCCCAAGTACTTGTGCAATACTCATAATTAGGTTATTAACCTAAGCTGGTTAACATGTACTGAAAATTACACTGTTAGCCCGGAATTTATATTTAATCAAACATTTTTAGTATAACATACATAAATTATTTAAGTTTTTTTGCTCTACTCTAAAATGCAGAGTACATTGTACTAATTTGAGTACACATTTAAATGTGCTAAAAAAAAATACTTTTCTATCAGATTAACTTTAAAAAGTTAAGTTAAGGTAATAAAACAGAAAAACCATTTACGTGTAAGTCCGCCTTTTTTCAGCTCGCTGTTGGTGAATCAGGCAGCCATTTGTTTTAACTTTTGTAACCTGTTGTTGCAAATTACTTTTTACTTTTCATTTAAGGCTTTTTGCAAAAGTAAACTTGACTTCCTCCAATGTCTTTTGTGAAGTGGAACCTTTGTTAAACTAAGTGGACAAAAATTTTCTTCCTCATTATGCTATTTTTGAGTAGCATATGTACACCAGTCTGATGGGGCTTTTTCATCTTCCGTCTAATTTTGGTAAGTGTTGTACTTAACAATTTTGTTTAAAATAAATGATCTTAATGTTGACACTAAATAAATAATCAAACAGCGCTGCTTTATTTGCCGTATTTAGGCTACATGCTAGCATGTTAGCATGATAGCCTTCATACGAAGCAAAGATTGTGCTGGCTTGCTTTATTTTAATCCTTAAATTAATGCTATTAATGTTGGTTCATGGTTCATGGTTCATGGTTACTGTGAGGAGCTGTTTGTGTTTCATCAGAACTTTATATACAGTTTGTACAGTTGTTAAGATGTTTTCTTGACATGTTGTATTTTAAGTAAATACTTCTGAAGTGAAATAAAGAAAAATAATTGTATAATTGTGTCTGTTTCTCTATAAACATTTGTAATTCATATTTAAAATGTAATTAACATGAAAACTAAGAAGAAATCAATAGTTTTTTCCATTGAGCTCAAGACAATAAGTAGAATTATTGGGAAAAGCAGTTGGTATAACAAAAAAAAGAAAGTTTAATCAACTTGCCTTTCAGGTGTAATAACTTAATGTTTTAAGTTATGCTAACTCAAGTTTTCATTATACATTACTTAACTTTTTTAGGGCAACCGGTTTCCTGAAATGTTTTAAGTAGATTGAACTTATCCGGGCTTACAGTGTAGGAAGTATTTTTGCTACACCCATGTCTTAAACTGCATGGGTTTAGCACACACCCCTGTCTTGGTGGAGTATGTGGTGAATACAGCAATAGTGGAAGAGTGAAAAGTAAGTTCCACTTTTTCCTGTTGACTTTTTGCTATTACAAATTTGTCCCACTAAATGATTGGAATGATAAATGATATTTTGTGATAAATACAAAACATTTTACATATTTACCTTCTACTGAAAAACATATGCCACAGTGTAAAGAAATTGCTTAAAAATGAAGAATAAAAATAATGCTGAAATGTATCAGTCAGGAATTTTTTTTTGTTTTGTTTAATAATTTGAAACCACTTAGTGTAGAAATATTGCAATGACGGGGTAATCAGTTAGAGTAAAATTACTTTTTTACATCTCTGTATAAGCACTTACCTGAGAATAAGAACACAAGCAGCTACCAAGGAGTACGCCAACAAAGTCCCAATAGACATCATGTCCACAAGGGCTTTTAGGTCAAAAATGCAAGCCATAACAGCTGTAAAGTTTAATACATGAAGAATATGCAGATTAGACACCAGTACATTTTAACTGGGTAAAATACATGACACAAATATTAGCAATATATAAGAGCATATAACAACAAATTATTTAATGGCACATTAATAGAGGGCTGGGCAGAACACATTCTGCACTCATTGCTGAATACTCAATACACTGTTCTAAAAGTATCCACTCATGTTTTTAATACAGTTAAAAAATATGAGTAACATACAGAACCAGAAGCATATTCAGAATATATTAGTTATTGTTCTGTTTTACAGGAGTGGGAAGGTGGAATGTTTCTAGGAGGAAGTTTATAGTGGAGTCCATTGTTACTGTATGTGCCCTTTTATATAATTTACAAAGTTGTATTGAAGCACTAAAAGGTTTACTGGTTCTCGAGCCTTTGATTCTAACATGTACTTGTTCATCAGGAACAATAAGTACTTTGTATACGCTTGAGTGTTTGAGCCCCATGACACTGAGTCTCTTATGTCTAATTCTTAGCACCAAAATGGCAAAAATAGTGGATCATTTTAAATAAAGACATTTAAAATAAAAAAATGATGAAAATAATCATTAAAATTAAGCATTTCTTCTGAAAACTATAAAGTTACTGTATTCTAACTACTGTATTGAACTGAGATAAATCCTTCATGTTTGAGTCTGAATATACTTTTATTCTGAATGCTTGTGTTTTGTTACTGCCCAACACTGCATTTATGAGAAAGTATTCGAAAATGCTTGGTATGAAATTATGAATTATATGTTAAAGCAGTGTGATCATTATACAATATAATTGCCGTAGTAAGTGTCACCAAATGTGCAGTGTGACTTTTTAGACAGTAGTAGCCTAGTGGGCAGTGCTTTAAGCTATCACTCAGAAGACTGTGGGTTCAAATCCCGGCTCTGCCATGTTGGGCCTTTGCTCAGACCCCAGCTTTCTGTCTGAGCAAAGGCCCAACATGGCAGGGATATGCAGAAAAAGCATTTCTACTTCTACCATAACATTAGTAATGCATTGCACATTAGAGCAGACTAAATATGTACATTATTATTAGTGAGAATAAGATCCTGCACCAAACAGCTTGATGACAATAAAAGACAAAACACAAAGTTTTTGTACTGTAAAAACAATCAATTCCAGACAAGATCCATGACACCGATACAGATGTTCCAACCGATAGACAGCAGTGTACACTGCATCCATATTGTTTCAGTATGGACAGCTTATAACAATCACAGAGACCCCTCAAACCAACACTTGACCCTGTGTTCTCTTTTTCTAGCACTCACCCTTTATCCAGATGTATGTAGGGTCCCCTACCAACCCCTGAACTTACTCCTGCTAGCATCAAAGCATCATCTTCCGCTGTTCTAGGAATCGACTCTACAGCTGATACTACAGGCAGCTGCACCTGTGCTCAGACCTCAAAGCATGTATACAACAGCAGAACTGGTCTAAATGAAGGATATAAGGGCATAATGGCCTAATCTTTGTATGGTCAGTGTTGTACCGGACTTTTTATGCTTTTACATTTTCCAACATGCGGACAAAAACCTTTTAAAAGTGTATCTTGACTATAATTGGGCAGCAGTATCTCAGCAGTTTAGGTACTGGCGTAGTAATCAGAAGACTGCTGGTTAATGGACAATGATTGTCTCATCCAAGTCAGGGAGGTTGTAGGGATTCCTCATAAATGCTGCAGTTACGACCTCTGCTGGCTAATGCTTAATGAAACAGTAGGAAGTGGATACGATTGGGAGGAAAACTGGGGAAAATCATAAACAGTATAAATGCTGCAAAAATGTAGTCATGCAAAAATGTGACAATTAAGTTGGGATTGATGATAGATTACTGTTCCCATTTTATGAACAATTTACAATGACAGATGTGTTTGTTTTTCCATAATGCAATAAAAGGGCATTAGAATAAACCTAATGAATTATGACAATTGGCCAGGACTACTATGTATTACACAGAGAATTAGTTAATTACATTTGGCTATGAGCTTTTTTTTTTTTTAGGTCTGGAACAGAATAGTAAAGATCATGTAGATTCCCATCACCACTACCACACCAAGAACATGAGCATGCATCCATCACCACGGCAAGCCCCGGCATGCACACAAAACACTTCCACCAGGCTGACACACAATGAGACAGCAGGCCATGCCAGGGCCTCTCTTCTCTAGAGCTTACCCGCTGTCGTGCCTGCTGCCATGGTGGCAGCGACTGGTGACTGACGCTTACTCACTTTGGAAAGAAATCGGAATAGTATGCCATCTCGCGCCATGGCAAACAGAATGCGGGGTAGAGGGAACATGGAGCCCAACAGGCTAGGGACAAAAAAGTGGTCATAGTTCAAGAAAATATTCTTTACAGTTAAAAATACACGATACTTCAGGCAAACGTAAATGTACAAAGGCCAGGTATGGCTAAAAATAGATTTGCATTTCACCTTTGTATGATTTGCAAAATTTCAAATGGGCTAAAGATACCTTAATGTTGGACATTCACCTTTGCCTGGTGGTACATGTTGCCAAATTTTACACAGCAAATTACACCCCCAGCTCTCACCTGCAACTATACCGGAGGTCATTGTGGCAATTAGTGGGGTCTTCGTCTTAGGATTGATTCTGGCTAACACTTTGAAAAGCACCCCATCCTTTGCCATAGCATAGATTACACGTGGCATTGGGAATATGGATCCCAGCAGACTGCATATGGAGACATGCATAGAGCCAACACATTAGTCATGCAACCTTATCACACACCAGCCACACTGCACCACAGCCACAAAGCACAACAATTACATGCTGTAGACCAGATTCCTAAAGCGTTTCTTTTTTTATTACACAGTTCTCCAAGATATCTGTTTGATTTTAAGAATCAATATAAAATAGAATATACAATATAAAAATAACTAGCATTTAGGGATTTGGCCATTTGTTGATGTCTTCATTTTTTCCTGGATCATCTTTAAAACCAATGCTATAGTTATGTTTATTCATTTTATTAAGCATGTTAATACAATGTCACAGGGCTTAAATGTCACAAAGAGCTCTCAAATTAGCAGGGTTTTTTTTATCTAAGTGCACAAACTAAAATTTTTCTATTAAGATGATTCTACTTTGCATTTATTTTGAATTTCATTTAACTTTTTCTATCACAAATGTCAAAACTTAAATTTTTATAACAACTAGTTGAAGACCAAAGGAAATCATGAAGCACTTGCTGTCAGTGACTTTCATCCACATCCACCTGACCCAAACCACGTCAAGCATTTGAAAACAAAGAAAGCCAAACATTCAGCACCATCACAAGTTGCTCTTGGGAACATTGTGATATCATGCTGGGATTCCATGGATTACCAGATTTAGCCAAATCTTATGTCATGTAATTAATTTCACTATCCAGGAAAAAATAAAGACATGATACATGCTGCATATGTTTTGTCTTGAAAGAGTACAAGAACAAAGCTGAGATTTTATGAAGGTGCAAAGCAATGCACATTTGCTTCTCTTTCAAACAAACCACCACCAAGCTTTATAGGAATCAATCCATAATTGACACAATTATACAAAAGCATTATTCCCACTAGGTCCACATCACCTTTAAATTATGTTCAAATAAAAAATCTGTCAATAAAAGCACAGTTTTTCATTAAGATCCTGAAAGAATAAATACCTTGTTGAGAGAGCACATAGTGACCCCACTGCTACCACATACTTAGCAGGACCCCAGCCAACATAATCAAAGGCCACAGGCAGAGGGCTCTTCTCATCCAAAAGATAGTAAGGCATCATGAGGGTGAGGGCAGCAGAGACGCCGAAGTAAGCCAAGAAGCAAATCAGCAGGGAGGCAACTATGCCAATGGGAATAGCTCTCTGTGGATTCTTTACCTCTTCACCTGGTCAACAAAACATTCAAAACACTGTAAATTATGTTTCACCAAAAAGCAGTGTGTTAATCTTCAGGTTCAGCATTCATGTGTGATTAAATACCTGTGGTGGCGATGCAATCAAATCCAACAAAAGCATAAAAGCATGTAGCTGCGCCAGCTAGAGTTCCCCCAAACCCATAAGGCAAAAATCCTCCAGCACCATAATCACTGGTGACATTTTCAGTGTAGGATAGATTTCTGTAATCAATCATAAGAGCAAAGATTGTTTTCTTTATTTGTAATCTGAAAAACATTCTTTGTCTTGTGAATTGAAAAAAAACCCACCAATGTCTTACTTTTTCACTATGGTAATATTTATGAGAGATTCTTCAGATATCTTCCAGTTGAGAAGATCTCCTTTGACAAAGCCAGACACGATGACAAACATGAGCACAAGCACATTTACGGCTGTGAAAATTTTGTTGACCCACGCTGATTCTTTAACTCCAAAAGAAAGAAGTCCTGAGAGAACAAAGAATAAATACAACACTAAATTAAAAACTATGGTGATCCGCAAGGCTCAAATCTAAGTCCACTTGAATTTTTAAAAGTTTAAAAGTTTGTATTCAGTCCACGAGTGTTCGGAATACCGTACAGTTAACCTGTTTTGGCTAAGTGCCTCGTTTCCGTAGATTGCCCACAGTTGCCGAACTTATGCATTCAGTATATTTGTGTTAACAACATTATTTAAGACTGCTTGTTTATAGACTGCTTGTTTATTAGACTGATTTAAATGACTTATATAGATTTTTGGGCAGCTTTTGAAGGGTTGATTAAGTGCCCCACTCTGTTATTTGGGGGTAGATCACCATGGACATTCATATCTGGTTTTTACATTATAAACAATCTAAACATTTACATTTACATTTAAAATTTTTTGACACAGTAACCCTGTCCACTGAGTTTTTTTCCATAAGTTATTTTTAAATGTATTCTGAACATTATAGTCCTTTTATGTATTTTATCAGATTATACCCTTGATTATACATTTGAGTTTATTCAGTATTAATTCATAAATACTTTCTGGCCAACACGTCCCTTACACCACTCTGTGCACTTTGTCAACCCTCTGAACCCCATTTTTCAATCAATAGTGACCCTTAGGACCCCCACTGGCCATTCAGCATGGGTGGTGGTTCATTGCAATGACACTACCAGGATCATATTGCCATGTCATTACCATGTTAGTGTCATTTCAGTGCTGAGAATGGTCCAACACCCAAACACCATCTGGTTATATGTATATTTTAATAGTTCTAATTATTAATGCAGTATTTATTTTAACAGCTTTCTATTGTCTTTCATTTTAAGTATTTTTTATTATGTTATCATGCATTATATTTATGCTGCTGTAACACTTATGTTCCACTATAGATTAATAAAGTTTTCATTGTAACAACTAGAAAACAGTAATTCCTCCTGTACTCTACCTTCAATTATTCTCATGCTATTTGACATCTCTTGTATTTCATAACCACTGCACCAGCGCATCGACCTTGGAAAAACTTGGCCTGAATATAATTAAGTAAACACTGACAGCATGTCCTTTTGAAATAGTGAGCTCAGTCCAGCACTTCGCACATCATTCTACCTGGTATTTTAGAACAGTTGTTCTTAACCTTTTTTTTAAATCCTAGACCCCATTGTGTTAAAAAAAATCTGGGACCCCCTTTGACAAGGGTTTTAATATTATTCTTAAACTTTCAGCAAGGTTGGCAAATGTGTTAGCATATGGATCAAAAACTGAATTGGAATATTTTGTAGTTGCCGTACGCTGACCTTTGCACTTTTGTGGTGGGCAAATGAAATATGTGTTCATTCTTAAATCTTCTTTTCCTTATAATAATACAGCTTTGTCATCTATATGAATTTTCACATTGCTTGCCCAATAAACAAAATAATTACATCTATACTAAAACTTTATTTACCCCCATATCACTGAATCTATCACTGTAAATAAATGCATACCAACAGAATATTAGTAAACAGATAGTATTTTTGTAATTTAAAGAATTAAAGTTGTTATTCTAAGAATAGTTAAATACCTGACAGTAGTAATATAAGGCAAACTGCAAAGAAGTCTGGATATTCTGCTAAGCCAGGCAAGTTCATTCTGAAGTAGGTTTTGCAGAACGTCTCTATTTGGCCCCCTATGAGCTCATCAAATGTCCCACTCCAAGCTCTGGCAACACTTGATGTTCCTGCATCAAAAAAAATAAAAAGTTAATTTAAAGAACAAAAGCTAAAATGCAGCAATGAATTGTAATATTTGTTCTCCAATATGTGCTAATATTTTTATATAGTCATGAGAACCAAATACAATCTTTCACATTTTCTGGAGACGTAATATTTTGTTATTAAAAAATTAATAAACAAGGTGAAAATGTGTGTGTGTGTGTGTGTGTGTGTGTGTATGTGTGTATGTGTGTATGTGTGTATGTGTGTATGTGTATGTGTGTATGTGTGTATGTGTGTCTGCCCTGCGATGGCGGCCCATCCAGGGACTTACTTTGTGCCTTGCACCCACTGAAAAGCTGGGATAAGCTCCAGCAGCTATCCCATGTGTGCCCCTAAGTGGATAAGCAGTGAGTGAGTGAGTATTTCAAAAGCACAAAAATGCACTATATGGACAAATGTATTGGGTCACCTGTTCTAATTTTTTAATTCTTTACTTTTACTGAACTTCCAACTTTGTAGCAACAATTTAGGGACGGCTCTTTCCTGTTCCATCAATACTGTGCCCCTGTGAATAAAGCAAGGTCTATAAAAGCTTGGTTTAAAGAAACTCCAGTGGCCTGAACAGAGTCCTGACTCTAGCCCCACTGAACAGCTTTGGAATTAACTGGAACATCAATTGAGGCTGTCTTGACCAACATCAGTGCATACAAGTGCTCTTTTGACTGAATAGGCACAAGTTCCTACAGATTTACTTCAATCTGATCAACAGAGTAACTTGTAGTTCAAGTCTTCCCACCTACCTATAACATAGGAGAGGATGAGGTTCCATCCTGTGATGAAGGCCAACAGTTCCCCAACAGTTACATAGCTGTACAGATATGCTGAGCCAGTCTTGGGTACCCGAGCTCCAAACTCAGCGTAGCACAAGCCTGCCATGACAGAGGCCAGAGCCGCAATAAGGAAGGATAGCACAATGCTGGGGCCAGAGTTACTCATCGCAACTTCACCAGCAAGGACATAGACACCAGCACCCAGTGTGCTACCCACTCCCAGGGCAATAAGGTCTACCGTAGAGAGGCAGCGGCACAACTTGGAATCCTCCAGAAAGTCCACATTTTTTCTTCTTACCAGAGAGCGGCAGAACGACAGCAAGTGTGCCAGCATTTCTTAAAATTCTAGATTAGAAAAAACAAAGGTCATGAAATTATCTTTAACAACTACATATATCTAAGAAATCAACTGTAGAATGTTTGAGCACTTAGAACATAAACACAGATTCATGGATGAAGTCAAAAGTTTAAATACACACTTCAGTGACATGTATGTGATGGCAGTCCTAGACCTAGCCAAAAATGTACATAAAGCAACTTAGATTATTGTGCTGGATTAAAATGTGTATAACAGACAGTGCATTAGGTCAGCTGTTCTTTTCTTTTCTTTTCTTGTTTGTTTGTTTATTAGGATTTCTAACGTCATGTTTTACACTTTGGTTACATTCATGACAGAAACGGTAGTTATTCATTACACAAGGTTATATCAAACACAGTCATGGACAAATTAGTGTCTTCAATTCACCTCACTTGCATGTCTCTGGACTGTGGGAGGAAACTGGAGCACCCGGAGTAAACCCACATGGACACGGGGAGAACATGCAAACTCCACACAGAAAGGACCCGAACCGCCCCACCTGGGGATCGAACAGTGCTACCCACTTAGCCACCGTGCCGCCTATTATGAGATATTATAAGAATTCATAATAAAGGAATCTTAGATCTTGATATTTTCTGACTTTGGTTGATGTAGTGGGTTTACTGCCAGTGCTTACGGAGCTTGTGTAACTGGTGGTGGGAGTCTACTTCAACGCAATCTGCATCAACAGCTGAATCAGAATCATATGTGGTGCCCATTTGTTGACCTTTGAACTTTTGAGGTGGACAAATCAAATATTTGTTCATTATTAAACACTCAATGTAGGCTATAGGTAGTTCAGAATTTATTTATATGACATCACAAGAGATCTGTTTTATGCCAATAGCCTAATGATTTTCCTGTCCTACCACGTGTGATTATTTTTTACTCTTTTCTGGGCTCACGGTTCCCCCAGTTGAAATCCACTGCATTAGATGATGCATTAAAAGATGTATAATTTATTTTATAATGTAAAGTACCATGGTGGCCTTTTAATACCCCATTATCTAAATAGGTAGATAGATTTGATTGAATGATAAGATGTAAT
Source organism: Trichomycterus rosablanca (assembly GCF_030014385.1). Classification (NCBI taxonomy): domain Eukaryota; kingdom Metazoa; phylum Chordata; class Actinopteri; order Siluriformes; family Trichomycteridae; genus Trichomycterus; species Trichomycterus rosablanca. The sequence continues at coordinate 7,506,935 of NC_085995.1, forward strand.
CCATGTACCGACAAAAACCAGGTGGCTATGAAAAAAGAGGATACTGAAACTGTGGATACTGGAAGAGGATACTTTTTTACTGTCACAATCAAGCAAGATTTTGAATGCCTTGGTGGTTTGGAAGCAGACATATAATAAAACATACTGCTTTAAAATCAGCTTAAAGTTACTAAAGATTCTTGCTGATCACATGGAAAGAAAAAAGCTGAAAGTAGTTGGATTTGTGGTTGGAGTGAAAAAGAGTGAGTTATTGAGCCACAATAACCAAAAATGAAGGTACCTGATAAAAGCATGATGCTCTGGGGCTTTTTGCTTACAGTGGAACTGGTCCATTAAAAAGTGGACGTTATAATGAAAATGAGCAACAATAAAATTTTCTTTTAACATATATACAGTGTATCACAAAAGTGAGTACACCCCTCACATTTCTGCAGATATTGAAGTATATCTTTTCATGGGACAACACTGACAAAATGACACTTTGACACAATGAAAAGTAGTCTGTGTGCAGCTTATATAACAGTGTAAATTTATTCTTCCCTCAAAATAACTCAATATACAGCCATTAATGTCTAAACCACCGGCAACAAAAGTGAGTACACCCCTTAGTGAAAGTTCCTGAAGTGTCAATATTTTGTGTGGCCACCATTATTTCCCAGAACTGCCTTAACTCTCCTGGGCATGGAGTTTACCAGAGCTTTACAGGTTGCCACTGGAATGCTTTTCCACTCCTCCATGACGACATCACGGAGCTGGCGGATATTCGAGACTTTGCGCTCCTCCACCTTCCGCTTGAGGATGCCCCAAAGATGTTCTATTGGGTTTAGGTCTGGAGACATGCTTGGCCAGTCCATCACCTTTACCCTCAGCCTCTTCAATAAAGCAGTGGTCGTCTTAGAGGTGTGTTTGGGGTCATTATCATGCTGGAACACTGCCCTGCGACCCAGTTTCCGGAGGGAGGGGATCATGCTCTGCTTCAGTATTTCACAGTACATATTGGAGTTCATGTGTCCCTCAATGAAATGTAACTCCCCAACACCTGCTGCACCCATGCAGCCCCAGACCATGGCATTCCCACCACCATGCTTGACTGTAGGCATGACACACTTATCTTTGTACTCCTCACCTGATTGCCGCCACACATGCTTGAGACCATCTGAACCAAACAAATTAATCTTGGTCTCATCAGACCATAGGACATGGTTCCAGTAATCCATGTCCTTTGTTGACATGTCTTCAGCAAACTGTTTGCGGGCTTTCTTGTGTAGAGACTTCAGAAGAGGCTTCCTTCTGGGGGGACAGCCATGCAGACCAATTTGATGTAGTGTGCGGCGTATGGTCTGAGCACTGACAGGCTGACCCCCCACCTTTTCAATCTCTGCAGCAATGCTGACAGCACTCCTGCGCCTATCTTTCAAAGACAGCAGTTGGATGTGACGCTGAGCACGTGCACTCAGCTTCTTTGGACGACCAACGTGAGGTCTATTCTGAGTGGACCCTGCTCTTTTAAAACGCTGGATGATCTTGGCCACTGTGCTGCAGCTCAGTTTCAGGGTGTTGGCAATCTTCTTGTAGCCTTGGCCATCTTCATGTAGCGCAACAATTCGTCTTTTAAGATCCTCAGAGAGTTCTTTGCCATGAGGTGCCATGTTGGAACTTTCAGTGACCAGTATGAGAGAGTGTGAGAGCTGTACTACTAAATTGAACACACCTGCTCCCTATGCACACCTGAGACCTAGTAACACTAACAAATCACATGACATTTTGGAGGGAAAATGACAAGCAGTGCTCAATTTGGACATTTAGGGGTGTAGTCTCTTAGGGGTGTACTCACTTTTGTTGCCGGTGGTTTAGACATTAATGGCTGTATATTGAGTTATTTTGAGGGAAGAATAAATTTACACTGTTATATAAGCTGCACACAGACTACTTTTCATTGTGTCAAAGTGTCATTTTGTCAGTGTTGTCCCATGAAAAGATATACTTAAATATCTGCAGAAATGTGAGGGGTGTACTCACTTTTGTGATACACTGTATATTTTTTTCATAATGGTAAGTGGTCACGCCAAGCTAGCTCCTGAATTTTGCTGGGTATAGTGTATAAGCTGGTGTAGACTGGCTTTAAAAAACATCCCTAAGATATAATCCTCTGTAACCCAATGTTGTAATGTTAAATAATTTTTGAAGATTTTTACTCATTTATTTATTTATGTTGTTATTATGGTGTGGTTGTTTAAGTTACATTGTAATTGCTGATTGATTATCTGGTTTATAAAAACAAAAACATTGTCCTATATAGGGTGGGGAAATGAGTAGAACACACTGAATCTGTTTGTCAACTTTTCAGATGTGGTTAATGGCACAATTTTCTAAACAGTTTGCTACTATTTTAAAACCACAATTAACACCATGTTAAAGAGCAATGGCACAACTAACTTTGGAGCCATGTCAAAAGACAGAGTCTTAAAAAATGTAATAACTGAGCATTTGAACCAGTTGACAGTGTATTTCGTGTATGTATTTGAAAAATTTTAAAAATCTCCAACATTTTTGTGTACTTGTAGATCCTGTAGATCCTGTCCTGGATTGCATCAATGTCACTTTCCAAAAAAACTAACTCAAACTGAGCTTTGTTAAAGAGATATTACTGAACAAGTATGTTCTTTGTGAATGGATTAGAAATTCCCTGGATAAACATTAGCTTGAGAGTGCAGAGTTATGTACAGATTATGAAAATATTTTGCAGTAGTGTTGCAACAGTTAGTGAAGCTATTAGTTTAATTATACTGTTCAATAATGAGTTGATAGCATCTCTAGCAACTAAACTATTTTTGAGCCTGTAAAGAAGTAGAACTGATGAAAACTGTCTTTTAATACAGTTGATAAATTTGGCTATAACACCATTTATAAATTAGTTTTTGCCCAGCACACATCAACCTAAATCTTTTTACTTTAATGTTCATTTAATTTGGGTTAATTAGAAAGTTACTTTTTTACAATAATGTTTAGTATGGGTTAATTAGGAAACTAATTAGTGATTGGCCATTAGAATGCATGTTAGTGCCATGTTAAGCAATAAGGTTTAAAGTAAAGGTTCTGTAACAATATTGCTGCCTGTTACACAATTAGGGTGTTTTTTAATTAATTGTAGTAAATTAATTTACTTTTACAGTTTATAACAAATATAAGTCAGTAACTGCTAGTGATATTTTGAAAACTGTAAAAATGATGATTAAAGTAAAAGCATTTGATGTAAGCAGGCTACAAATAGTAATAATAATAATAAGTAAAGAAGAAAAATATAAGAACTAATTAAGTAATTTGGCTGTGAATTTTAGAGTAGCCACTACATTTATCAGAAGGATAAAACTGTCATTATCACATTTTTTACAGAGTAACATGCAGCTTACAAAATTTTTAAGTTGCTCACATAAATTTGTTTGCCTTTTCTCACTCATTTTCACCTGATTTACCTGAATTTATTGTGACTTAAAGCCATTTCAGAGATTTGGAGTTAACAGAAAAAGTTAGCACATTGGAGTTTGAACTTTGCAAGTCAAACCTAATACAGCAACAGACTAAAACATGGCTGCGTAAAATAAAGCAAGAACTCACCTGTAGGAAATACAAATCTGGCAGGCAGTTGCAGATCAGATATACCATATACCGTTATAGAACTGTATCAATAATGAGTGTAATAGTGCAAGAGTTGAGTGAGTTGTAAAAGCCACTCTCAAGTTTAACTTCAGGTCTGTTCTTTGCTCCAGCTCAGGCCCTCGCTACTGACATGTGAACCTCTAACTCTTCTATTTTTACTCCTCCCTTCATTCTACCTTGGTGTGTCTAAACTTGCTCTGCTTGGGTGCCTGGATTTCATGGGACTGGTCTAACAGCTACACCAACCCAGAGGAGGGAAGAGCCAGAGGGTGGGTTTTTAGTGTTTCAATGCATTCAGACGCAGGCAATATTGCCCTACAAAGGTTGGGGTGATCTAGTGTTCATGTGTGTGTGCGCACGTGTGTGTGTGTGTGTGTATAAATTGACCTTCATGTGCAAAGCCATTTTTGTGCTTATTTTAGAGAAAAAAGAAGCTTTTTCCAAAGCACACACAGCCCGAACATGACCAGCTGCCAAAGCACTTACTGACCACTGATAAATGGTTAAGCAACAGACATTGACAAACAGTGAGACAGACCTGTCTGTTTGCCTAGCTTGATGTGGACAGGTTACTAAAAGCATGATGTTCATTGGACACGAGTCTGTGGCGGAGTGATCACATGTAAAAGGACTTGAAAAACTGTTTTTCAATCCTGTGAGCATGAATAGGTCTATAGATGTAAATTACTGTCAAATATTAAATTGTTTTTGGCTCATTTACCTCTGTATATTTGGAAGAAATCACATTTTACTACACCACTAGTGGTCAGAATTGAAACTTGAGACCTTTAATATCACAAATGCCATAAATCAAAATCAAATACAGATGTTATTACAGCTAAAAGTAGCTGCTACTAAGTACTAATGAGTACAATAATAAGTACTTATTAACTAAGTATAACACATATTTCAGCCTGTACTGTAAATGTAAATAAATTAATGTGTTATTGTTGTTCATATACTGGGCCATAGAAGATTATACCTTGTTTTCTAAGTATAACCAAGAGTCCTAAGTAACTTTATAAAGTTTACAAAGTTTGCAGCAAGTTATTTAAATGATCTCAAACCCAGCTAATCTAAAACATGCATGTTTACCTAAATGACTTTTGTTATAAAAGTGTGTCTTCAAGTCTAATGCACCAGGCCTAGACCACATTTAGCTACTGTGGTGTCTTCTAGTCCATTATCAGTCTAATTTTATTATGTGGCCTAAATGCCACGCTGAAAGCAAATGCCACATCTAATAGATGGTGAGAGGAGTCAGAGATGCAAACATTCATACACATGGTACCCAGGGAGATAGGAAGACATGATGCTTCTGGGCTTTTGCCAAAGCTTTTCAATCAATTTAGAGAGGCTAGTTAAATGTAATGACTGTAACAAACCAAATCAAATGTATAAATGGTTGAAAATAGTATACATACAAACATACAACGTATTAAGGAACACAAAGAAATAACGGTTTTACTAATGGGACATACCGTGCTTTTTGCTCCAACAGAAATGTGCATTTTACAAAACCTGCTAAAAACTTAAAATGTTTTGTGTGTTCTGTCTTCACTTATGCCAATGCATAAACCCAACAACCGAAGTAATGATCACAGCCATTGAGTACATTGGTCCTTTGACAACAAATTGACCTCTTTACACCAAGCTTCTGACACTGTTTGTTTTGAGGGTGCCTCAGACCACTTAGTCGTACCATCACCAGGAAATGTCCTGGTAAATTATTAGTGACAAGACTGGGAATGCAAACAAATGTTCAAAAAAGCTGGCATACTGAAACGATAAGGGCATTTTAGCTACAGTACAGATAAATGCTTTTGACAAATTACAAAATCAACTTCACATTGTGTGAACAATAAGCTAGCACATCACTGTACACAGTGACCTAATGTGCCCCTGTTTAGGCATATTTTTATTTGTAATGTGGCCCAATAAATGAGGAGATTGACCACTGTTGTACTTCTATTGATTTGTTGAAGTGCTAGAGCTTTAGATATGGCTCTGTTGCCCTTTACAGACTATACATCTAGCTAATTAAACACTAATCACTATGTTTGATTTTATCCAGCCCTGTAAATCTCATTTCGTTGTTTGAACAATGACAATAAAGATCAATCAATCAATCAACCTTTTCCATCAAAGTCTAGAGACATAAGGACACATAACACTCTTTAGGAGAATAGCCCTTTTATTTAGGAAAAAATAGCTCTTGTGTGGATTACAAGGGCATGGAAAAAGAGGCCCTCCCACTCACTGAACAAGTGAAAATGAGCACATAGGTCACTATGTACAACATGCTCAACTAAAGTGGTGACTTTACAAACTCATTACAACTTGAACACAAAATGCAGCCATTAATCTCGTTTTAATCCTTATTACTGTTTAGGCAGAGAACACATTGCATCTTGGGATACAGTGCTCCCACGGCTGGTGGCGAATATATATATATTGCCATAATGTTTCTATAGAGACTTATGATATATGAGACAGACAGACAGACAGACAGACAGACAGACAGATAGATACAGGTAGATATGTGTATATAAATCATATATCATCAATAAGGGTCAAATTTCTGCCCAAGTTAAATGTAAGTGTTACTTCTGTATTTTAAACCAAAAAATCTGCTGCTCACCATATATGTAAGAGCAACAACTACTCAGCATAAAAAATGCCACAAAAACTTCATTCATTCAGTCATTGTCAAGTTAGGGAAATGTTTATAGGCTCCAGTTGTGTTTGGACTGTGTACTGGAATATGCACTTCTTTATGTAGTGTACTGAAATTTTCACTAAATCAAAGTAATGCAGTGGAATATACACTATTTTACTGTAATGTGCTGGAATATTCACTTATCTAAAGTACTGAACTGGAACAATAAACTGATATAGCGAAAGATTCGGGTCCCTTGACGTGGTCTACGGCTTAAAAAAAAACCTGCTCCACACTGCCTGTGATTTAATATTTCGGCGTTAGGACCACGCGGTGGCTTTATACCGCTAACGCTGATTCACTCCTGTTAATCAGGGAATCCTTCGTTTCATCCACTCAGATTCATATTCCTCTTTATATTATAATTATACTTTATATTTAGTTTGTTTCATGATACATATTGTGGTATCGGATTTTATTTGTATGACACTAAGAGTCGCTGTAGAAAGCTTCGGATAAACGTTGACTCGCTCTGAGGTGATTGAGAGTAAATGATGGAGCACATACGGTTGCCAAAGGTAAACATAGCATGTATCATTCTTACAGCGGTGTTTAAAACTTTACGATAATATTTATTTTATTTTCTTTTTTTTTATTATTTCAAAAACAACACGCCGTTATATATTTTACAAACAGCAAAATAATAAATTCAAAAAATGCGTTTAAATTTCAAATCATCCTAGCAAAGCGATGTAGTAGGAATGTTAATAGCGGTTTGTAAAATATTTAGCATATTAACATTTTTCATAATATTTTGTTTTGTTTCATCAGTAATTGTAATTAATATCGGCTGTGTCCTATTACAGGTTGAGAGCGTTCAGCTAGTGGATAGGGGCAGTGTTCAAAGGGCACGAGTTGGCACACTGTACTTGACAGCATTTCATACAGTGTTTGTGGATAGTAAACCAGGACCTCGCAATGAACTGTGGGTAAGCATAAACATGCATTCAAGACTTTAAATATAAAAACATGTGCTGCTTTTTGAGGCCTCTTTCACATTCCAGACAGGTTCTATATATATATATATATATATATATATATATATATACAGTGTATCACAAAAGTGAGTACACCCCTCACATTTCTGCAAATATTTCATTATATCTTTTCATGGGACAACACTATAGACATGAAACTTGGATATAACTTAGAGTAGTCAGTGTACAGCTTGTATAGCAGTGTAGATTTACTGTCTTCTGAAAATAACTCAACACACAGCCATTAATGTCTAAATGGCTGGCAACATAAGTGAGTACACCCCACAGTGAACATGTCCAAATTGTGCCCAAATGTGTCATTGTCCCTCCCTGGTGTCATGTGTCAAGGTCCCAGGTGTAAATGGAGAGCAGGGCTGTTAAATTTGGTGTTTTGGGTACAATTCTCTCATACTGGCCACTGGATATTCAACATGGCACCTCATGGCAAAGAACTCTCTGAGGATGTGAGAAATAGAATTGTTGCTCTCCACAACGATGGCCTGGGCTATAAGAAGATTGCTAACACCCTGAAACTGAGCTACAGCATGGTGGCCAAGGTCATACAGCGGTTTTCCAGGACAGGTTCCACTCGGAACAGGCTTCGCCAGGGTCGACCAAAGAAGTCGAGTCCACGTTTTCGGCGTCATATCCAGAGGTTGGCTTTAAAAAATAGACACATGAGTGCTGCCAGCATTGCTGCAGAGGTTGAAGACGTGGGAGGTCAGCCTGTCAGTGCTCAGACCATACGCCGCACACTGCATCAACTCGGTCTGCATGGTCGTCATCCCAGAAGGAAGCTGACGCACAAGAAAGCCCGCAAACAGTTTGCTGAAGACAAGCAGTCCAAGAACATGGATTACTGGAATGCCCTGTGGTCTGACGAGACCAAGATAAACTTGTTTGGCTCAGATGGTGTCCAGCATGTGTGGCGGCGCCCTGGTGAGAAGTACCAAGACAACTGTATCTTGCCTACAGTCAAGCATGGTGGTGGTAGCATCATGGTCTTGGGCTGCATGAGTGTTGCTGGCACTGGGGAGCTGCAGTTCATTGAGGGAAACATGAATTCCAACATGTACTGTGACATTCTGAAACAGAGCATGATCCCCTCCCTTCGAAAACTGGGCCTCATGGCAGTTTTCCAACAGGATAACGACCCCAAACACAACCTCACAAGATGACAACTGCCTTGCTGAGGAAGCTGAAGGTAAAGGTGATGGACTAAACCCAATTGAGCACCTGTGGCGCATCCTCAAGTGGAAGGTGGAGGAGTTCAAGGTGTCTAACATCCACCAGCTCCGTGATGTCATCATGGAGGAGTGGAAGAGGATTCCAGTAGCAACCTGTGCAGCTCTGGTGAATTCCATGCCCAGGAGGGTTAAGGCAGTGCTGGATAATAATGGTGGTCACACAAAATATTGACACTTTGGGCACAATTTGGACATGTTCACTGTGGGGTGTACTCACTTATGTTGCCAGCCATTTAGACATTAATGGCTGTGTGTTGAGTTATTTTCAGAAGACAGTAAATCTACACTGCTATACAAGTTGTACACTGACTTCTCTAAGTTATATCCAAGTTTTAGTTCTATAGTGTTGTCCCATGAAAAGATATAATAAAATATTTGCAGAAATGTGAGGGGTGTACTCACTTTTGTGATACACTGTATATATATATATATAAGAGATGCTTATATTCAACAGGTCTGGCAGTATCCTGCCTATAAAGAAGTCATCATGTTTTAAATTATAATTACTTACAAACAATCAGGTGGTCACTACAATATAGTTACATTAAATTACAGTTTAAACTTTTTCTACACCACCAATGAAACAATCTGAGTTGTTGTATCAAGGTTTTAGCCAACAAACCTACCTATTTCAATGTTATTTATATTTAATGTGAGCAAATACAGACATAGGAACATATCATATTTGACAAATAGGTGTACAAACATTAACATTAGATTGAAGATAGACAGAAGATAAATTCAGTTTTTTTTTATTTATAGGTGCTGCACAGTTTGGTGTGTAATATCAAGAAGCAAAGTGCTACCGCTTTGGGACACCCACTGCTCATTCAGTGCAAAAATTTCCATGTGTTTCAACTGATAATCCCACAGCAACACGACTGCAACGATGTTTATGCATCGCTCATACGTCTCTCCAGGCCAGGTAAAATGAAACACTTTGATCATATTAATAGTATTTTAGATGTAATACAACACAAATGTTTTAATGTTAACATAAATTACTCACTTGACAAAAGCTAACATTCACTTATGTGTAATTGCAAATTTAGCTATTTTTAAGTGAAAAATCAACTTATCTTTTACAGCAAACAAGCAAAAAAATCTGTAAATGTAAGTGTACATTATATTGGATTAACTTAAAAAACTGTCAAATAAAATAGTAGTTGAGTCATGTGCAAAATAAAGAATAGCCTTACAGCTGTGAAGCTAATGCTGTGGACCAGTTAAGTGAAATAGAACTCTTTGGCTACAGTCACAATGATATGTAAAAAAAATGGGATGGGATAAAAATAACTCCTTGCAAACTGTAAAGCAAAGCGGTGGATTTATTAAAGCTTTGTATTTGGTTCTGTGGCAGTCAGTGATACAGGAAACATTGCAGAGGTAGATGGAAGAGTAGATTTGACTAAATATTAGCACAGTTTAAATGGAAATATGCTTAAACAGCTTTTTAAAGCTTTTGTTTTTAAAGTTTAAAGCTTAGACTTACCACTCCAAAACCATGGGCATTAATAATAAATAAGAACTTAATGCCCCCCCCTTCCGTTTTATTTAATTAATGGGGTTGGGGTCATGTCGAATGATTAAGGGGGGTGCACACATATTTTTGCCCCTATAGTGTATGCATTATAATAGAATCCAGTTAAGTGGTGAAGTCTGGAAATAGCAACTAAGTGAAAATGAGATCTCATTCATTACAGCATTGTGCATGAGCTCATTAGACAATGTGTACAATTTCCCCCTACTGGTGTCCTGTATTGAGCTGCCATCAGCATGGCATTTTTTATATAGTTGTGAGTTTTCACCCTGGCATATAAAATGTTCTTTGCACCATTCTGATGAATAGATTTTTAGAACATAACAAGCAAACCCTGCTATTGTTTTGCTTTTAGTAAAATCAGTGAAACGCAGGGTCATTCTACCTGTTGTTATTTTATCATTACTTTTGCTATTCTAACTTTGGTGTTTTTGATTTTTCTGTCTTTCAGAGCAGTATGAGGAACTTTATTGTTTTTCTTTTAATCCTTACCTGAACAAGACCGAGAGTGACCAGGCCTGGGACTTTATAGACCTGAGGGCTGAGTACAGGCGAATGGGATTGCCAAATAAACTATGGCATGTCACCTCCATCAACCGAGAATACAGGGTCAGTAAAAACCTGAATACTTCTGCAAGCATAAAATAACTCAAGTCCAGTATTTATTTTAGACTGTGGCAACCCAGAATCTGTACAATTTGTTTACGCTAAAATGTAAATGAAGCCTGTAACCTTTTAACTACATTCTGTTTGTCTTTCCATGTGTAACATCTCTTCCAGATGTGTGACACATATCCCGCTAACCTTTTAGTGCCTAAATCGGCCACACTCCCGGTTATTGTAGGGAGTTCTAAGTTTCGCAGCAGGGGCCGATTTCCCACACTGTCCTACTACTGCAAGGAAACCCAGGTAAGTTCTACTGATTTTTTTTTTGTTTAAAATGGGATGCAACCATCAAATCATATTTCCCACCTGTCCTTGCCACAATACGATACACATTTAAGTCCAGAACTATCTGTGCTATATCTATTGAGAGCTTGCATCTAGACAGCTTACCAAATGTAGTTCTCTATAAAAGCTCTGTCAAACTACACAAGTAAATAAAATCTCTGGCAGTTGGGTTTTAAACATGGTGCTTGTGTTGTCTCACACCAGTAGCATTTTTGTGACAACTGCAGTTGGATAATCAGTGGTCTGCACTGTTTTTCTACTCACTTGGCCAAAAGGGTAACCAAATGTAGCCAGATACTTAGGTACAGTACAGGTCACTTGGCAATGGAAAAAAACTACAAAATGTGGGATCGTAGGTTTAAAAAAAGTCCAGATCAGAGGGTATCTGTGATGATAATACTGGAACAGAGATTAATAAACACTAGTAAGAGTGTTTAACAAACTGTCAGAAATCTCCTGAGTGACAGGACTGAACAGGACTCCTGAGTGACAGGACTGAACAGGACTTTTAACAGCAGGCTTGGGGAGCTGGGAAACAAGCATCAGGTATAAGTACTCGGTTGAATGGAAGCACTGTGTTCTGCACAGAGCACAGAACAGAACACAGAACAGAACACTGCTCACTATGTTCGTTTTAGTGCTGTGTAATATAAAAGGGAAATAAGACACACGCCCCTTTTCCTAATTTCATAATCGCTTGTGTGTGCTGCATAAGGTGTGTTTTGTCAGTAACAAACTTACTCAAACTGGTGTGAGCATTCATTCAATCATTTTCTGCCACCAAATTCATATTATCACAGGGCAAACACACAAACACACACTTGTTTACACACACAGCCACACTTGGGGCTATTTTGCGTCCTCCAATTGGCTGGACTTGTGGGAGGAAAACAGAGCCCCCAGAGGAAACCCAAGTGGACACAGGGAGAACATGCATAGTCTACACAGAAAGGACCCTGGCCGTCTGGCTGGGGAATTGAACCCAGGCCCTTCTTGCTGTGAGGCGACAGCACTACCCACTGTGCCGCCAGATTCATATAATGTTTTGCTGTGTTCTAGTGTACATCTCACTCTGTATGAGTCTGCAACTGGGCGGTCTAAAGCAGTTATCAAAAGGAGGCCTTTTTGGCAAGCAGATGTGTTGGGCAGGGGCAGCTACATTTCTTTGACTACATTTTATTGAAGATCTACAGTATGTGTCATGTTTGTCACATTAAATGTATGATTCCATGCCAGGCAGCCATATGTCGTAGCAGTCAGCCACTGTCAGGTTTCAGTGCCCGCTGCCTAGAAGATGAACAGATGCTGGAAGCCATCATGAAGTCCAACCCTGCCAGCCAATTTATGTATGTTGTGGATACCAGACCAAAGGTGAGCTCTCTTACTCTTTCATGATGTACAGAACCTACATGAAAAACTGAAAGAATAAGTTTAAAGTATTGTATACAATCACCTTCAGAATTATTGGCACCCTTGATAAAGATACTCCATCATTTCCCAGTCTTGAATTTGAAGGTGCAGTTGAAGGAGCTCAACACACATTGGCCATGTCTGAGGGTGGGGGGTGTTGGTGGGGGCAGGACTAACCGTGATACGCCTTCTTGTTGTTGCAACAGAGGCCTCCACTGTCTGGTTGAGGCACTGGTATGAGCAGAGGAAGAAATCTGAGGGATGGTGCATGAGGGATCTGCATCCACTGATCATCGTAAAGATATCACAGACAACTTCACATGTGTCAGAAATGATGAATGCTAAAATGTGGCCCCCCCTTGGCCAGCAAGGGTGCCATGCAGCTGGTAGTTCCTAAAGGAATTGAGTATATAAAAACAAACAGAAAAGCAAAAAAAGGTCTTTATGGTAAATTCAACCTTTAATTCATGTACAATGATGATAATACTAATATTAGTAATAATATTTAGTAGTGTCAGATTAAGCTAATTATAGACAAACCAACCTTTTTAAAACCCATATTTACCAAAGGTGCCAATATTCAGCCAACTCTAAATATGCATGTTGTATGAATAATAAAAATAACTACATGTTTTTAGCTCAATGCAATGGCAAACCGGGCTACAGGAAAGGGCTATGAAAATGAGGACAACTACACCAATATCAAATTTCAGTTCCTTGGAATTGAAAATATCCATGTGATGAGGAACAGTCAACAGAAACTGATTGAAGGTACCTATTTTTTCATCTCAGATTTTCATTGCATTTGAACCTGTAATTAACCAAAAGGTACAACATTTACATTTCAGCTTTATCTTGGTCAGGTTTCCGGTGGGTCCAGTTTCCTCAGAATCACTGAGGAAACAGTTCACCCCTGAACAGTTTACCAATCTATCTGGGAGCCTTGCTCACCCCCTGTGTCAGACATAGCTAGTCATGTCTGTGTATAGACCCTGACTGACTGATAACACGGCTGGGTATTTAAACCCTGGATCCCAGCAGTAGCGGGCTGGTGCAACCCATTTACTGGTTTACCACTGTGCAACCCGAGCACCTTGCACTGATGTGATTAACTGAAAAACTAAAAATCTGGATTTTGCACATGAAAAACAATCATAAAACTTGGTTACTGGAGGACTATTTGTGTCCGATCTGATACCGGCCCATGATATGGTGAAATTATTACTGTGTCAGATTTTTTTAAATGCAAGCGATACAGTCCCAGTGATATAATTTCCTTAGGTAAAAATACTGTCTATCTTGTCTTAGAATGTCAGCTGTGCTATCGACGGGTGTCCAAATTGTTATCCTTGTCAGGGTCTGGTTGTATCGCGAAACAGGGTGCCAGTCTATAGCAGGGCCTCAGGTATCCCCCTTTAGACATGTTTTTATACAAGCTTGGGTCAGTATGACCACTTACTATTGTTTCTATACAAGCTCGGGTCAGTATGACCACTTACTATTGCTTCTATACAAGCTCGGGTCAGTATGACCACTTACTATTTTTTCTATACAAGCTCGGGTCAGTATGACCACTTACTATTTTTTCTATACAAGCTCGGGTCAGTATGGCCACTTACTATTGTTTTCTTATGGGTAGATGAACAGTGGGATGCTGCTATACACATGCTGTGATCAGTCATGTAATCCTTCTTATCATGAAGTGGAGAAACTACGAACCAGCAAATATTTTCATTTACTCTAATAAAGTCAGTCTGTACTAGACCGGACCATAGGAGGATTTCGTGGTAAAGCTGAGTGGAATTACTAGGGCATCTTTAAATCCATCTGGCTTTCATTGCTTGGCTATTTCTATTTGTTTTTAGTTGATGGTCAGGGACCCTTTATCCCCCTCCAGTTTGAGAATTGGAGGAGCGTGAGAATAATTTAAATCACCGCTGTAAAAATAATAGTAGTCCTAGCTTTGATAACATTTTAGCCTAAAAAGCACTAGGGAGCCGCCCAGAGGGCATGTACCAGAGAGTAGCTGTCCCACTGAGACAGCATGGCAAATTTAGGTCCTGTTACATTTAAACCGGTTGGGGCCTTTTTCTCAGAATCCTTGAAGGATGAACATTGTTAGGGATCGCTGGTCTACATTAGCCCCATCATCAGGGTATGACTGAACCTATTCACATGCAATTCCACAAGTGAAGCACTTTAATCATTTGAAAGACAGGTTGGAAGCCTTAAAGCAAGTGATATTTGTTTTGGAAGAGCTTACTGCATTAATAACTTTCATAAAAATGCACATGTAGATAAAGCCATTGCAGATTAATGAGCCTTTTAAAGAAACTGTCACCAGCATCTTTTTCGTTCTGTCAGGGGAGACATTTATCATTGTCATATAAAGTAAAATGAAATCCACTGTAACTTTTACTTAGTTTTACATATCCAGACTAGCTTGTGGTGCCTTGCTTTTGATTTATCATAAAAATAAAAGCAAATTCAACAACATACCAGAGGGGCTATTTTCATTATCAAAATAAATGTTGTCATTTATTCCCACAGGAATTATTTAATCAACTTTTATGTACCATAGCTCTAGAAAAAAAAAACAGATTTTTCTCATTTTGCTGTTCCAAAGATCATAAACCCTATGACAGTGAATAATTGGTACTCGGTTTTACCCATGTGGGTTGCCATTTGCCCAACCTGCAAAGCTCTGTTTCATTACAGTCTCATTTTCCAGTGTCTGATCTTTGCTCTCCATCCATGGGGGAATTTATTTCCGGACTGGAAAATTCAGACTGGTTGAAACACATCAGATCAATACTGGCTGCTGGAATCTTTGTTGCCAGGGTAAGGTCCCGAACTACACTTCATCTTTAAATGACTTTTGGTTAATGGTGGGAGAATCACACATCATTGTTTGATTGTGTTCACAGGCAGTGGCAGAAGAAGGCGTTAGTGTGTTGGTTCACTGCTCTGATGGTTGGGATCGGACAGCACAGGTGTGCTCTGTGGCCAGTGTACTTCTTGACCCTTACTACAGAACTCTCAAGGGACTTATGGTAATCAAAAGTTTGTTATAAACATGGTTACGGGCAGCAGTTTAAGCTACTGGGCCATTTCACAAGTTTTACTGATTATATAACAATTGGAACAATTTCTACAAACCCCTATTAAAACTTATTCACACTCAATTTATCAGTTTTGCATAAGAATGTGAAGATCAGTGATAAACTAGTTCATGCACGTCATTTAATGACTGAATCAATGCCTTTATTTGTCATATATACATATACAGGTGTACAGTACAATGAGCATATCCCAGCTCATTTGGAAGCTGGGGTCAGAGTGCAGGGTCAGCCATTGTATGGCACCCCTGGAGCAGATAGGGTTAAGGGCCTTGCTCAAGGGCCCAACAGTGGCTGAATGGCAGAGCTAGTCTTTCGGTTGTTAGCGCAAAGCTCTAACCACTAGGCTACCACTGTCTCAGTGGTAATCTAAAGGCCTTTTTTAAGGTAGAATAACCAGTCTCTAAGTGAGTGTAACCCATGGTATTACTCCTGCATAGCGTGACATGCTCTAGCTTTTACATACTCTAATTATAATGATAATCCTTTTCTTTTCTGGCCTCATCAAATCACAGCATGGTGTCATCTTCATCTTTTTGCTTTTAAAGTAAGTACTTGTTTAAAAGGAGGCAACCATGAAAAAAAAATACTTAAAAGTTTTACTCTGGTTGAGGCTTTTCCAGCTAGGATGTTGGGTGTGAGCCAGGGAAGAGAAAAGCCTAGTTTTATAGAATACACTGTCACATCTAAGAAAAGTAAACCCCAACTGGGTGAACAAGATGAAGATGCCTGGCAGCATAGATTAGCTGTGGCTCAGAATCCCATCTCAAAGGAAAATTTCATTTCCTGTGGAATGAGATTGTAGCTTACATTAAATAGGTTGCCTGAATATGTAGCCAGTTGTAAAAATGTATTCATGAACTTAAATCTGTTGTTTGCAGGTGCTGATTGAAAAAGACTGGGTGTCATTTGGACACAAGTTTTCTCACAGGTAAGATCCCATACATCTGAAATACATACATCTTACAGAATGCTGTCAGAACTTAAGAAATGTCATTTAATTTTTTTCAACCGTTTTATCCTGGTCAAAGCTGCGGCGGGTCCAGTTTCACCAGGAAACACTGGAAACAAGGCAGGAATACCCTGGACAGGGTGCCAATCCATTACAGGGCTTTGACCTGTCCCCTATCCACATCCTAGCCCCATTTGACATTCGTGTCTCTGTTGATACCCAGTCGACTGATAGCACCACTCACATTTTAAACCTGGATCTCAGTGTTAGTGGGCTAGCATTATAGAATGCTGTATGTGCCACCCTGTACGAACTTCATTCACATCATGATAGTACAGCAACACATTTTTTAAGCAAATAACACTAAAACATTCAAAATTCATATGTCTTAACTGAACACGTTGATTAAGCATTCACTGTCTGTGCTGGAATATTTCCTTGTATAACGTTTAACATTACTTATCGTTATACACTACGCTGTTCCAGAAGTGGGGTTGAATATTGCAGTCTTAAGCAGACATAAAAGAAGCTAACAATTTCTACAGAAATGTTGCCATTACTTATGCCCATTACTTTTTCTTATTTGTGCTCTTGGAGTAATCTTTGCAGAACACCCACTCTTAGGAACAGCAGCAACCATACAAAATCCTCTATCTGTAGACAGTTTGTCTAATTTTGGTTTATGCACCCTTTGACTTTGTTTAATAATACAGGGCACCTCTGTAACCCATACCTCAGATCTCATTAACTGGAAAAGTGAATTAAGTCAGTCATATACTGTCTCCAGCCTTACCTGTGTGTGTTAATTTTGTGTGTTTATCAAAGACTGTGTTTCCTTATTGTAGGACTTATATGATTAATTCAGCTCATTTCAAAAACTGTGAATTGTGTATGTGTTCTGACGATCTTGTCTTTACGTTTAGGTATAGCCACATCGACGGAGACCCAAAGGAAGTTTCGCCTGTTATGGACCAGTTCTTAGAGTGTGTGTGGCAGCTTATGGAGCAGTTTCCCTGTGCCTTTGAATACAATGAGAAATTCCTCATAAGCATCCATGACCATATTCATTCATGTCACTATGGCAACTTCATTAGCAACAGTGAGAAAGAAAGGAAACATCTGGGGTGAATTATATGATTATTTAAATTTAACTTTTATTAACATGCTTTTATTGGTTATTTATTGTGCAGTGCAGTACATAAATAATTCAATAGTGTTGACATCCTTATTATTATTCATGTATTCATATATTAATGAATATCCTTTCTTTTGTGTTTAGTGTTAAAGAGAAGACTCACTCAGTCTGGCCTCAGTTGTGGAAAAATAAATCAGTTTATGTGAATCCTCTGTTCAGACCAGACCACAGTCAGACCCAGGGAGTTCTGCGTCCTTTCACTTCCCCCTACTGTTTCAAGTATGTTATTAACGTTTATAATACAGCACTATTACAGCGTAACTCAAGAGAAATAGAAGGACATTTATTTGTTTGTCCAATAAACATTATCCATAAAGTTTTGCAGCTCCCATATGTGTTTTTTTTCCAAATGTCAAATGAGCATTGACATTTTTTCTGGTAGTTTTTCTCCCTGCTACATTCCCATAAATCAGTTAGTATCTGGTGTCTTTTCCTACTGCGGAATCATAAATACTGACCTTGCTGTGCTGAGCCTGCATTTCATTCAATGTTTTTCTGAGATTAAATTATGGATGATTTGTTAATGTCAACTTGGATACATTTCAGAAAAGAACACTAGCCATCCTAGCCACTTCTTGTTAATAGTGCTAAGTGTTTTTATTTGGAGATAATGGCTCTTATTCATTGGAGTCGTAGTTAAATGTCAAATCTAGTTTTGCTAATTCATTTTGTTTTTAGTGTGTATTTTTAGGGTCCAGTCATGACTGGTTGTAGTGTGTTTAAATATGTGTTAGTTTAATAAACTGAAAAAACATGATTTGTGGTTAAATAGTTAATATTAGTAATATTATTTAAAGTCAATAATAGAAAACATGCACACCAATGACGATTAGGAGAATAATAATAATTATTAGGACTCTGAGGTGGCACAGCAGTCTATTACACTAGCCCACCACCACTGAAATCTGGGTTTGAATCTCAGTTGCCCTGTACAGGGTATTCCTACTTTGTACCCAGTGTTTCCCTGTAAAACCGGACCCGCCATGAGTCTATCCTGGGAACACCCAGTGCAGACAGGTACTGCTCATCATAGCATGTTCTTTTATTTATGAAGAGTAAAAATGACCCACAGAACTTGCTTATAAACAATGCTTATATCTGCTGCACTTTTGCTCCAGGTGGCTAAACTGAGCCACTGGTTTTGTGAAAACTCAAATGCGCTCAGATGTGCAGTGAGCTTTTTAAAAGGACACTGATGAAATATGCCTGTATGTTCTCTGTCAGAGCCTGTGTCCTGTTTTTCTGACATCTCACCTGAGACTAGTGAACTGACACCACTGGTTCACAGGAGCTTGTTTACCAACGTTAAATGAGTCCACATTCTTACCCGAAGTGAAAGCCTACTGTAAGATGCTGCACTGTCTCTCAGACTAGCCTGATTTTGGGGGATAATTTAAGCACTTCGAACTCACTGAACTGTGCAGTTTCTATGGAGATGCTGGCACATCTCTTAACTCTGCTACGCACTCTCTCGTTTTTAGTTCACAGTTCTAGAAACCTGACATTTTCTATTCGTTAAGCAGACAAACATTTCCCAGGGCTTTAGTACATATTTAAAGAAGAGAAATTTGCATTTTATTACTTTAAGACTTAGTATTTAGTATTACATTGTCTTTCAGTTTAGTATGTGAGCATAATGGTAAGAGCCACGCACGCTCCTGGTGACAGCAGTGCCTAAGTTCCAGGTGTATGAATCCCGGGCTGGGCTCACAAATATAGAAAGCGCATGGCAGTTCGTGAACCATATCAGTGCATCCTTAGTACCAGTACCAAGCGTGGGTAAATTGGAGGGTTGCATCAAGGGCATCTGGTGTAAAAACTGTGCCAAGTCAATCATGCAGTCGCTTTGTAGTAACCCCTAATGGGAGCAGCCCTTGTTCTTATCCAGCCCATCTTTTTATTTTTTATGTGATTAAAACTTCTGAAACATTTGACATCAGGTGCTCAATAATTGGGGCTCAAAAATCTCCTTCTTCTAAAATCTTCATGAACTAATGAATGAATTTAAATTAAAGGGTTTATTTTGTTTAAGGTTTATCAAATACATATTCGTTTTTTAAGCAGATTACCGGGAATACACTTAGTTTAGCACATGACAACTTGTTAGTCATGCTTTGAAAAATATCATAAATGATTCTGTAATGTTTTGATGCATTTCTCTTGGTGTCCATTTGCTAAAAGTACAGCTCAAATAGTACAGCTAATGCCTCATAAATCACAGCAGCCCCCTGTGCCTGTTGTTCTTGAGCTTGAGTGATCGTTTCAAACAGGTTAAGTGATGCATATACTTTAATGCATATCGTAACAGTGGCTGTATATTGTTTTTCATTTTGTCCGTAGGTTCTGGAGTGGTTTGTATAATCACTTTGACAGGGGTTTGCACCCTCGTCAGTCTCTGCTGGAATGCGTAACAGCTGTAAAAGAGGAAACACAGCAGTTAGAAGAAGCGCTGGCCATTTGTAAGCAGGTAAACACCATTCCACAGACTGCAGCCAAACACTTGATGTCACTGTACTTTTTGCTCGTGCTTCTGCAAATCATTACGCTTATTTAAAGCTACAGTTATTTGTACAGCTTTGTTCTTTGATTCTGAAATAAACATAATTTGCAATTGCAATTTTGGACAAGTTCCTGCACAAGTTCCTTTTGTAAATAGTATTTACTACACTGTGTGTGTTTGGGCACAATCATCTTCAATCCATACAAAATGTGATAATGTGATGATGCAAATCTAAAATAAAATACTGAATTCTCACAAATGTACCTGTGACAAATGTTTTGGACACGATCAGTTTTATTGTACTGCTTGTGGTAGTTTGTTTGTACTAACTACATTTTGTACTGTTTTAGAAACTTGCCACATTGAGTAAGAAGCAGGTGAACATCGCTGACATGAAGAAACATGTACCAGTCTACATAAGCCCAGCTACCGTCCCTCAGGATTACGACAGTGGAATTAGAAGTGACCCTAAAGTGCTTTTTGGAAAAACACCAAAAATCTCAGACCAGGATTCAGGAGAGGAAAACTTCAACTGCCATTTTTCTAGCAATGGTGACACAAATTAAGAAAACATCGAGAACCCTAACTCACATACAGCTGTCTTTAACACTACCTAAAAATGGTGCATGTGAAAATGAAAGCAACAGAATGTGCAATTATATTAGAAACAGAAAAATATTATGTATGCACCTGACATGAGGCGTTCAGAATTCCATTATGGTGTGTGTGTGTGTGTGTGTGTGTGTTTTAAGTTAATGCAGCTTTGGTTTATTTATTATAATATTTATATAGTTCTGTTTCTATGCTCACATCATGTTTGTGTTAAAAACCTGCAAATTGCAAAATGCCTCATAAGCATTTAAAATTCATGGCAAGACAACAATCGAACATTTTATGTCAACAAAACATGTATTCATTGTCTGTTTTTATCACCACTTTATCCTGGTCAGCGTCGCGGTGGGTCTGATTCATGAGGCAAAAAGTAGAAAACACCCGACGGGCTGCCAGTCCATCACAGGGTAGACACGCCCATTGACACACACGATTTTCAGTAACTCCAGTTGGCCTGACTGCATGTCTTGGACTTGTGGAGAAAACCCAAGTACACACAGGGTAAGCATGCAAACTCCTCACAGAAAGGACCCAGGGAATCAAACCCAGGCCCATTTGGCTGTGAGGCAACAGTGCTACCCACTGCACTGCCCAAACATTCAACCTCAGAGAAGCCCAGAGAAGCGTAAAATAATCACCCTTAGTCATCATTAGGCTACTGGCATACGCGAGATCACTTGTGATGTCGGCTAAATCAATATCGAACTACCTATAGACAATGTTAAGTCTTTGAGAAGTGCAACGGTCAGCAGAGGGGCACCACATATAATTCAGATACAATTGTTGATGCAGATCCTGCTGAAGTAGACCCAGGTGAGGAAGCTTCCACCACCAGTTACACAAGCTCCGTAAGTAATGGCAGTAAATCCACTACATCAATCTAAGATATATAAGATTCCTTTATTATACTGTAGATTCATCTAATATCCCATAAACACCAAGACAAAACCCATATCATAACCCATGTCAAGAGAAAATTTTGAAGACGCTGAGAACCACTAATGTGCACCTGAAAAAAGTATGTAAACACTTGTATTTGATAACAGATAAAACCTTATTTAGTTAAAATAATGTTTTCTGTAGAGGATAAATCTTAAGACAGTTTTAGAATTTGGATCATCATTATCAGCTTTTTCTCAGGTAATGCCACACCATTACACATTCATTAAAAAGAATTCTGCTTGGATCAAGTAATTTGTGCAGAAATCAAGGTAATGGGTTCACAAATCTTATCATGCAGCTGTATATACATTATTTGGCCAAATGTATCCAAATGTGGAAATTGAATTCAAGTGCATCACCCATCTTCATTGGTACCAGGTGTATAAAATAAATTACATAAAATAAATTAAAAGCTTTGGGGTCCTTTTTCTGTTGCTACATGCTCGTGCCCCTTGCACAAAATGAAGTCTGGTTAGTTGAGTTTGGTGAAAAGAAATTCAAGTGGCCTGCACAGAGCCCTGACCACAATATTTAACACATTTTGAATAAATTGGAACCGTAATTGTAAGCCAGGCCTTCTTGTCCTACATCAGTGCCTAACCTTCAGACACTCCATAATATTGTGAAAAATATTTTCAGAAGAGTTGAGGCCATCATAGCCTCAAAAGGGAATGGACATTATATTAATACCCAGGGTTTGGAAATGGGATGTCTAACAAGCTCATGGTCAGGCTTCCATGTCCTTTTGGCCTCAGAGTGTATTTTTAAAGGGTTATTCTTGACATAAAAATGGCTCTCATACAAACTCCACACAGAAAGGAACCTGGCCACTGCAATAGAAAATATAGTCAAGAACAAGGACGGATTAAGGATAGCCTGGGCCCCTGGGCAAAGAGTTGCAAAAGCATGGCTAGGGGCCGCAAAAGCATGGCTAGGGCCCCCAAGAGGCCCTGGGGTCAAAGTCCCTAATAGTCAGAGTATCCTTAAAATGGAGGGCCCTCGGAAATAAAAATATATTGTATCATAAATGTTGATAGGCATCGCAAAATGTTTTGGGCCTGGGGCCCCCTGACCTCAAGGGCCCCTGGGCGCTGGCCCCACTGGCCCGGTCAGTAATCCAGCCATGGTCAAGAATATTCAGGTAATATAATGAATTTCATGTTAGATGTGTTCAGTCAGCTTACAACAGAAACTCCTGCTTTACTGTGTATACTGTGTTACAGGTGTACACAGTTTATGCTGCCAAATTTGTGACAACAATTTGGGGAATTTCCTTACCCCGCACTAAGCAAGGTTCATAACGACATGACGAGTGTGGTTAAAAGGAAAGTCCCATCGAAACCATTGAACGGGGTGATCTGGAAAACACTTAAGGCGGTAATTAGGGGCTATGTCATCCAACATACATCATATATGAAAAAAAACAGAGAGACAAACTTGTGCAATTAGAAAAATAAATAAAAAACATAGAAACAAGAGCGAAAGCAAATATATCGTTACCTGAAAAGTAGGCCTGCAGAAAGACTGGTGAAACAAGGAGGACTTTTTTGAAGGTTAGAATGTGATGGCATTCTTAAGAGCAAATGCACAATATAAACAAGTTAACAGTGATAACAGCGGTAGCGACAATAGAACGATGTTCAGTTTGCCCCATTGTGGTTGTTGTGGTCTTTCATTGTTTTCATGGCACCATTTTGCTGATCTGGTACCCTGTGTATTTAATTCTCTGTGTAAAGCTGTTTTTGTTGCACATTCTCTTCTGATATGACCAAAAGCAATTCTCAAGGTGTATCTCTTTTTGGTAAAAGATAGTGAACTTTATAAAAGCCCTGTCGAACTAGTCAAGTAAATAACATCTCTTGCAGTTGGGTTTCAAATATGGCGCTTTTATTTTCTCTCTCTAGTGTTGATTCTGTTATGACTGCATTTCATTTATTGACTGCAATCAAGGGTCTGAACTGTTGAGTACATGCATGGGTACTTAAGTACAGTACGGGTCACTTGGCAATAAAAAGAACCACTAAATGTGTTAACCATGATTTTTAGACGTAGCGTACCGTAAAAGTCGATGAAAAAAATGGACCTCCATGGAATATATTATTATAAAACGGATAGTTCCAGTCCTAAAATCTGATTGGCTGAGCCGCGTTCGAAGCCATTGTAAAATCCCCGATAAACGCACACCTATGACCACCTCACATCATTCCATATTAATACGCCACTGAAAAGAAAAAGTGAATGTTATGTTCGCCCTCATGTTGCCTAGCAACACTGTTAACGGACTACGTGATTTCGCGGAAGAATGCTTTTTGTAAGTGTTTTTGTAAATAAAAACATTTATTTATTGAACATTGTTGTATTTTATTATATTTTATGTTGACCGCCGTTTTATAAAAGCAATAAGCCACTCGAGACCGTGTGTTACTGCTGTGATTTTATCACGGGGAAAGACGTTTTAGGCACTCCGCTTCGTGTCGCAGTAACGCACGGTCGCAGTAACGCACGGTCTCTCGTGGCTTACTGCTTTAGTACAAACTTGGTTGAACACTATTTTAAGTCATGTACTATACATGGAAATGTCCAGATTTATATAAACAGTAATCCTAATCATTAAGCGGGTGTTTCGTCCGAGAAATAATGTAATAGTGTTTGTGGAGGAATGTTTATTGCGAATGTTATGTTCGCCCTCATGTTGCCTAGCAACACTGTTAACGGACTACCTGAATTCGCGGAAGAATGCTTTTTGTAAATAAAAACATTTATTTATTGAACATTGTTGTATTTTATTATATTTTATGGTGACCTCCGTTTTATAAAAGCAATAAGCCACTCGAGACCGTGCGTTACTGCTATGATTTTATCACGGGGAAAGACGTTTTACGTTTTACAACATCCTTCCCCGTGATAAAATCGCAGTAACGCACGATCTCTCGGCTTATTGCTTTAATAACGCACCGCGCTCGCTGTCCCACTCTTTAAGGTATGAGAAGTTCCAGAAGCGTATGACGCCATTGCGCACGGCGTCATGACGTCACCATGTAGGGTTGTAATGGAGTGTAAGAGGTTGTAGCTGGTTGTTGATGTTGGTGTTGGATGAATAAAACTGTAGTAAAGTTGGTGCTCAGACCCCAAACCTTTATATGCAATATCATTAGGAATTACCGAAACAGTCAATGTTAGGTGTGCAGTAACTGAGGAAAGGTAAGTGCAGGAAACAAGCGAACTTCAGCACAGTCACAGGACAAAGTTGTGTCGTTAAATAGCCTGCAGTCAGTTAGCATCGCGGCTAACACACAACGTTCCTGACGTGACGTTCTTCTGTCCAGTGTCAGCTGGTGAAACCCAGCACGAATACAGTGCAGGTCTTTAGGGTATGCATGTGTGCTATAACTAGCTACAGCCGACTGACCAGGTTTGGCTGTTGCTTTCTTTTTGCTTGCATGTTTCTGAATGGTAGCTAACAACTTGGCTGGCTGAATTTGTCATAATTTGCTTACCTCAGCGCCAATAACCAATCTAACATAATGTAACACCACTTAACCAGAGTAAGGTTACAGTGTTCTGTAAAATGCAAAACGTTCAGTATATATCTGAACACAACTTGGCGTGTGAAACTAACTTTTTTATTCAGACTTTAGATGGTGAGGCACAGTTTGCAGTGTTTTTTTACATTATTACTATAAAACTTAATAATAATAATAAAAAAGTTCAACTGTATGGAACACGATTGCTGATGTATTTGCATGCTCATTGCATTGCATTCAGTGCTGTAAGTCCAGCTGATGTGGTTAAAATATTTATTATAAAATATTACAATTGATGATCACAATTCAGGGTGACATGATTAGATCATAATACAATTCGTGGTGCATCTTGATAATATATAAAGGATTATTCTTGTCTTTAATACTATAGTAAAGTGTCTCGTTTTGTTGGGAAATGCAACTAAAACATTTCAATCATTTGCAAATCTTTCTTAAAGACAATGTTTCAGCTCAACTTTAACTTTTATAGTTGTCTTGTTTAATGCCTTTAACCCATTTAAAAAAAAGTTGGGACAGGGCATGTTTACCAGTCTTACATTACTTTTCTGTCCAACATGGTTCTGTAATTATTTGGTATTTCTAACTATAACACTTCTGGGTTGTATTTTTGTGCAATAACACAGCACATGCATGAATATGGCAACAAGTTAAACACATCACCGATGCTTTGATCTTTATCTTAAAATCATGCTGACATTTAGTACAGTTTTACATGTTTATAACATGATGTCTTTTGATGTGGTTTTTAAACTAATTACGCATTAAGCCACCAAAATATTGTGTTCTAGGATGTACCAAGTTTAATGTTAATTGTTTTTACTCCTTTAGGTCAAAAGAGGAAACAGGAATTTATTCTATGGTACTGTCCCCAAGGGAACATTTTTTCATTTTTAATGCCTTTCATTTGAAAGTGGCATTATGCCCGCAGCCACTGTGGATCATAGCCAAAGAATATGTGAGGTTTGGGCTAGTAACCTGGACGAGGAGCTGAGGAAGATTCGCCAGGTTATCCGAAAATACAACTACATTGCAATGGTATGCTTTGCTATTTGTTTTCTTCAAACCTACAGTGTTGTGAAAAAGTATTTGCTTCCTTCCCAGTAGTAAACCTTCACAGGAGTGCCTGGCCTATCAAGAACACATCAGTGTTTACAACCCCAGGCCTTTTTCTGTGTACTGATGAGGTGGAACGTTTTGTGTATTTGGTGACATTAGTCACATTACTCCTGGCATAAAGCTAACACCACATTTCACCATAAGTATATCATATACTCATACAGTCATAGCAATAGTCAAGACACGGTGATATTAGTGTGATGGTCTTGGGCTGCTTTGTCTCCACAGGACCTGGAAGATTTGGTATAATCGATAAATCATTTATACCATGAATTCTGCTCACTATAATAAAATCAGTGTCTTTCCAAAGAAAGGCAGCTGTCCTTGAACATATTTAGTTAACCTTCTCAAGATAGATTTGGGCTGTCTGTATAAACCTAATGTTTATTAGTAATTGCAACACGTGCATTTCATGTAATCTTGATTGCCGTTTGCAGGATACAGAGTTTCCAGGTGTAGTTGCAAGACCAATAGGAGAGTTCCGAAGCAATGCAGACTACCAGTACCAGCTTCTGCGCTGTAATGTTGATCTGTTGAAGATAATTCAGCTTGGCCTTACCTTTATGAATGAGCAGGGAGAATACCCACCTGGAACTTCAACATGGCAGTTTAATTTCAGATTCAACCTAACGTAAGCAGACCTCTCTATAAAAGCTGTTTTTGTGGAAAATAAACATATATAGGAGCAACAGTATCTCAGCTGCAAAGCTGTTGACTACACAGCCTTACAAAACTAAACAGGGGTTGGGGGAAGGGGGGTGCTAAGGAGTATTGTCTTTTAACATAATGTCAGCAGAACCCCTCATAAGGAGCATCATAATGTGGGCTATTATGTCTGAGCAGCTGCACACAAGCCCAATCTCACCATGTGCAACAAGTGCCTGATTCCAGATTAAAACTCTCTGTATTGCAAACTGTGAAGTTTTGGTTAAGGAGATATAATGTTCTGGAATTGTTTTTAGTGTCCATGACCAGACTGCTTTAGTAAAGGCAAATCTTTATGTAACATCATACAATAACAAATGGAGGAATTGTGTGTTTTTAACACTATTTTAACAGTATAAGAAATCCTAGTTTTTTGTTTTAAAATGACAGTAACTAGTGCACAAAGGGGAGGACCTCAAAGTAATAGTTTTGCTGTGACTGGTGTGGATGTGCCTGACTGGCCTGGCACAGATCTGTACTGAAAAGAAAACATGAATGTTCTACAACATGAATGTGGATATTAATAAAGCCAGTCATCTTGATAAATTCCATATGGATCCCTCTTTACTTTGAGCGTACATTAATTTTATGTTATTGCTGAGTCCAGTTAACCTAGAACCACTGGGCACAATGCAAGCCTTGTACTTCTGTATGGATAGTCACACTGCATAAAATGTATTGTCCTTTTCCCATTTGCCAGTGGTGTGTACAAAACTGAGATAGAGTGGGAACAATGCTTACTGATGCCTTCCGAAGGCTGCCCTGTTATTCAGTAGCTGTTTTATATTATTTTGTTATATTATTATTCTAAAATATGATCATAACACCATGACCTTAAATATCTTTTAGGGAAGATATGTATGCACAGGATTCCATTGAGCTACTGACTACATCAGGTATCCAGTTTAAAAAGCATGAAGAGGAGGGAATTGAGACACTGTATTTTGCTGAACTTCTAATGACTTCAGGCATGGTGCTCTGTGAAGGGGTCAAGTGGCTGTCATTCCATAGGTAATTCATGCTTACTATAAGTGCTTGATTGTTGATTTACATTTGATAAGACATGTTATTAAAAAAAATACCATTCTTTTTCAGTGGCTACGACTTTGGATACCTTATCAAAATTTTGTCAAACTCCAAGCTGCCAGAAGAAGAAGTTGACTTCTTTGAAATTCTTCGTTTATTTTTTCCCATTATCTATGATGTTAAATACCTCATGAAAAGCTGTAAAAACTTGAAGGCATGCACTCTTTTTTTGTTTTTGGAATTTGCATATAAACATACTTATACTGTTAGAAATATTTAATGCAACTGAAGCTGTAAGAAAGTAAGCTTTTATTAGTAGTCTAAACAGGCAGTGTGTAAATTGATGTTTGTGTAAATGTGCAGGGCGGCCTGCAGGAAGTAGCTGAGCAGCTTGAGCTAGAGAGGATTGGACCTCAGCATCAGGCAGGATCAGACTCTCTCCTCACAGGAATGGCTTTCTTTAAGATGAGAGAGGTATGGTGGGAACTTGAATGTCTGCATGTGAGAATACTTTCTAAGTGTTTGTATTTTTAATACACATTAATATATACACTTTATGGACAAAATGAAATTGAATATTTTCCAAACAACAATTGCTTAAGGTAATTATATAAAGCAAATTATGTGCTTCCTATTTTGTAGCAGTAGTTTAGGAAAGACCCTTTCCTTGTTCCAGCATGAATGTGCCCCTGTGCACAACGCAAGGTCTATACAGATATGAAGAAAAGCTTGTTTTAAAGAAGCTCCAGTGGCCTGCACAGAGCCCTGACCTTAGCCCCAATGAACAGCTTTGGAATGAGTTAGAACATCAGTTGAGGTTTTCTTGACCAACATGTGTGCTTAGCCATGCAAAAACTCTTTTGACTGAGTGTGCACAAATTCCCACAGACATTCTTTAAAGACTTGTGAGAAGCCTTCTCAGAATAAAACGATCTCATAGAGGTCACTCTGTTTTAATATTATATATTTTTTAAAATGGAATATTCACAGTCAGATGTCCAAATATTTTTGGCTGTATAGTGTATAAAAGTGTGTTATTGTATATTCATGGTGCTGGACTGGTAGAAGTGAAACACTGGGAGACATATTTCTAAAACATTTTCCAGTATGTTACATTTTGCAAGTTAACAAACAAAAATACCATATTTATTTATTTTATTCATTCATTCATTCATGTATTGTATTTATCTTTTTTCTTAGAAAACCAAACATTTGGGCAGGTCTCCAAACCTATACATGAGACTGGCTGTTCACCTGTGTGTATTCTAATTGCAGATGTTTTTTGAGGATCATATCGATGATGCCAAGTACTGTGGTCACTTATACGGACTGGGTTCTGGCTCATCCTACGTTCAGAACGGCACCGGCAACGCCTATGAAGAGGAGGCCAACAAGCAGCAGTCATGACACAAAAAGAACCCCTTTACTATAGAGAACGTCATTTGCAGGGCTTAAAACGTGGGGTTTTTTTTTTTTAGTTTTTCATAAAATGTTCAATAGGAATTTGCACTTTAAAGCTCTAATAAGACTCTTGTTTTTAGATGGAAAGCTAAAACAAACTTTCTCCACTTTGTTGCCTTCTCTGTGTTAACCTTTTGTCACCAAACATTCCTCTTTTATCATAAGAGAAGAAAAAATTGGGTGTTTTATTTTTTCCCTGCAAAGTTCAGCCTTAATATTATTAAGCTACATTTTTATTATTTTTATTATTAATTTATTGCATTTGTTCTCATGTTGTGTGGTGCACAGACTAACTCAACCAAAAAAAGTGTATGCCAGTTCCCTACACGTACAGTTGTTCCTTGAAAACGGAGTACAGTTGTATTTTGAAACAGATTGAGAATCACGGTACTTAACGGCACTAGTCAAGCCTTGCACTGATTTTACCTTAATGTTGGGCTTGCACCGGTTTTACCACAGAATAATAAGTGTTGCATAACTGCCATTGTTTACCCGAGCTGAGGTTACCTCTACTGTATCAACACTGTCTCAGTTTTAAAAGTGACATTAAGGTTTTGTAATGTTTTAGTAGAAAATTCAAAGCCTTTTATTATTTGTCCTTTAAAAAAAGATCTTAAACTTGAGTACTCATGTCAGTAGCACTGGTTTATCAGTCATGCATATATCATACCGTTTGGGTTTTGTTTTGGTCTTTATGACTCTGTTGTGTGGATCAGTTGCATGCTCTGATGACGTTTGAATCAATGCTGTGTTGAGTCATGGTCCCGGCTTTTAGAAGTGTGGACTGTATGAACACTGCTTCTGTTCTGTTGAATGTTACCCCTGTAGAATAATGAAAACCATCCACCCTGTTTACTTGCCCCTCTCCACTCCATCAGTGTGTGAAATATTTCTGCTGAGAATATGCAATATCAAAAGTGACTGTTTTTAGAGCTTTTGTAAATAAAGGCCTCTGATTTTCTACCATCTGTAATGTTGCATAAGACATATTTTTGGTGTGTTTACATTTTTCACTACATTAAATCCAACTGATCATCACAAACTTTACCACTAATGGATTCTAATTTGTATTAAGCAGTGCACCCACAATTTTTCCCCCAGCTTTAACCAGGATGATGTGGTTAGTGACAAGAAACCATCACATTTTCACTGTTTATTCAAGTTTTAAACTATTCATTTAAAGGAATCACATACTTTTACTTTTCTGTGTATTAACTTACCACTTTATTCTGATCAGGGTCATGATGGGCCTGAAACCCATTCCAAAACAGCAATACACTCGGACAGTGTCCATTTAAAAGACACACCTCATCTTAAATTTAAACTAACTGGGCCCTCTACTGGTATGTTTTTGTTGTTTTTGAGGAAGGGGGGTTATGGTGGAAGAAAATTTAGAGATTGGGAGATTACTAATTGAGCTCGGGATTGAACTAAATTGCTGTGGAGCTGTGTGGTATAAATACTATCCCCTGCACCACTTCTGCTGATTAAAAAATAAATAAATTGCTGATTGTTTTCTGCTTAGCTGTAGTTACATACATTATACAGTGATCCAGTTATTTTTTTTATTGTGTTTAGGGGGGTATTGTAACACAATATGGTCAAACAGCATGTGAACACTGCCCCTCCCTCTCAAGGTTTTTTTTTTTCCAATTTAGCTAAAACATAGAAATTGTGCTCTTAAGTTAAACATTATATTAAATGTATTAAATAAAATTCTGTATGTAAGCACATATACAAAATACAAGTCCAGTGTAAAAAAGCTTTAATCAGTTTTTAAACAGCACACCTAGATACATAAAACATCAGCTTTATTATTTGAACTGAGCACATTCTTTTAAATACAGTGTAAAGCAAACATCAACAAATGATGCTTTATTAAATGTTAATTAGTTGTTTGTTAGAGGTCGTTACAGCTTCATTTGGTCTCTGAGGTCAGAGTATAATTCTGCACTAACAGAATGAGCTCTCTAACAATAAACCAGACAGAGAATCTTACGCTGTATATTCGTGGCAGATCCATAACTGTTTCTTTACATGTTTCACTATTACAAACAAGCACATACAAAAACACTTCTGTACATCTACAAAGTCTTGGCATGTCGTTCACTTCTGTAGTACCTTGGCATAAAAACACATGGTTACACTGGATGTCCCAAAAGGAACGGTACAAAGATTTTAGACTTAAGCATGAGAGTACTTATTTGTCCACCCAGGGTTGTAGTGGGACTGGAACAGATCCTGGAAGCACATATGTGGGAATACCCCCTGTACAGGACACCAATCTATTTTTAGGGCATTTACACATGAGAGAACTGGCGCACTTACAAAGAAGCCCTCGTAAACAAAGTTTGCAGACGAGGGTTCTTGGAACTGTCTCTTATTTTCTGTTTTTGTGAAATCATGTAGATGAGTACAATCCTATAAGACTCCACATCCCTTCCCAATAATAATTATTGCTGGGGAAAATTGGGATTTTAACCTATTAAACCAATTGCTCTCCCGAAAGTTAAACACACTCAGTTACTTTAGTCACTTGCTAATTATTTTGTTTAATTTTTTTTTTTTTTTTAAAGATGATATATAAATCCAGGGCCTTCAGGTGGCACAGCTGCCAGTTCTGCTAGCCCACTATCTCTGAGGTCCAGGGTTTGAATCCCTAGCAATCTGGCATCTAAATGCGGTGTCTTGGGGGAGTGGGGTTTGGTCGAGGCCACGTGATGGATTGACATCCTGTCAGGGGTGTGGAACTGCATTGGGCCCAGTGATTCTGGGAAACCAGACCCACCATGACCCTGACCAAAATAAAGCAGTGCTAAACATAAAAATGATGATAAATTATACATTGGCACATACAATACTAAGTGCTAAGAATAAATAAATTAGTGTTAAACATTTTTGTGTTTTGACATTTTAAATATAATTGTAATTGTATATAAAGTGTCAAAACACTTTCAGTGGTGTTATAAATGATAGAAAGCGTGAAGATTACATACTTTATATACGTAAGTAAATGTGTGTATAATAATACTGTGTCCTCTGATGGGTTGATCTTTTGTTCAGGGTGTATTTTCACCCCCCAGTGTTTCCAGAATGTGACACAGATAAATGAAGAAAACGATAATGACTGCTATGTGTCATTTAATTCTGGGACAGCATGTATTATAGGATACAATCTGAAATATCCTTTATCGTGATTCATCTTGCCTGTATTAACAACTTCTTAAACGTAATAAAAGAAACAGTATGAAATAGTAAACAGAGCCCTTTGAGCATCAGTAATGAACCCAAAACTACTAAGTGTTCAATATGTTGGCTGCACACACCACTTTTACATTTGGGACCAGTAATCACCCCTCAGTGCACAGTTAGGTTAACCTTCTAAAATCAGTTAATCAAAACATTGAATCAGAATTCTTTTACTACACCCACTGATGGGTAACAAAATAGAGAAATCCTGTATAAATGTAGGTTAAACTTTGCAGTGCAGTGCAGACATAACAAAAAAGTCAGTACAAGTTTAAACACTACAGACTATTTACCTGATTACTATGACTGATCATTTCAATCCTGGTGGAAGTACAGAATGTTCTTATATGTAGCACAGTTGTTTTACTTTATCTTAATGAATTTGTCACCCATCTTTACGTTTCTTAACTATATTTAGAACAATAATTATTTAAGTGCAAATTATTTTCTCATTCAGTATAGAGCAAAATTCTGGTTACTGGTTTCTTTCATGCTGTGATGTAATTTCTCTTCTGTAATAAAAACTGTTTATTTTGCCCTGGGAATCTCTAAATTGTTTAAGGTATGTGTACCAAGTTTACATTGTTACAAAACAATCTAATTGTAAAAAGCTCAAATAATTAAATGATCACCAAATTTATCATACAATAAATCTAATTAAATCAGCATGCTAACATATTTTAACCATTATTGTCAGCCATGGTCTTTACAATATGTAATATTTGTAACTATGTTTTGTTGTTTGACATTTATATTTGCTGGAGTTCCAACAGATCAGAGGTTCCTAAACTTTTGCAGCCCACTGCCCACCAAGCGATTACAGGCTTCCACAGCCCAAATATTTTAAATGCAAACACAGTAGTTAATGTAACTCCTAATCAGACCCAGTTTTTTGCTGGATATCTTTTGCACAACTGAAAGATAAATCATTCGCCTAACTCATTTTTTTCGATTTCATTTTCATTAGCCATTTCTGCTTAGAAGCACTTGGCACAAGGCAGGAATAACCAGGACAGTGTGCCAATCCGTCGCAGGATCATAGCCAATCATAGCTGTGTAGACACCCGGCAAGCCGACAGCACTGCTGCCATCCTAATGGTGGTGGGCTACTGTACCAGACTGCTGCATCCCATGTGCCTACAACTTACCTAAACATAATGTTAAAAAGTTAGCAATAAATAAAAGGGTCTTATAAACACACTGACCAGTAAAGATGGTTATTCATAAAGCAGGACATACAAACATTAAAAATAAAAATGGCTACTGATCTGAAGGGATGGCTGCATTTTGGTTATTCCCAAAATGATGATTGTGTATTACAGTTTGTCATGTTGTTATAAAGGATTTTTACAGCCGATTTTGAAATGTGATGTCTACACTGCATGCACAAATCCAGAATGTTTCATCCCAAATTCATAATGACATCACAACACAAGCTATGGTCGAGGCATTAGTCGTAAACAGCACCAGCTGTGATCATTTTATTTGTGGTTTTAAATTTGGTCAAGTTTGTTTGTTTGTTGGTTTATTGGTTTAACACCATTTGTTTTATATATAAACGATCATATTACAGTCTTTCTTGTTTAGAATTTGGTCGAGTGGGACAGCAGATATCACCCAGAGTGGCCCTTCATCAGTGACTACTGTATACTGTATACAAACACATTCTTCATTTAGAACAAAGAACTTTACGGTTCCTAAGCACATCCTCATTTATATATACACTCTTTATGCTTTATCATTGGCTTTCTTTTAAGCCATTGAAAATAAACCCAGAGGATGATGGCTTTTTCTCACAGCACAACAATCCTGTCAGCATGAAGAAGATTCTTCACTGATTCTTTACTGTTCCACACCGCAAAGTGTTCTGATGAGAAGAAAAAAGTAATTGTAGGTACACAGTGAATGAATGTTATATATTTATAATTGTTAAAGTTCAAAGACATGATGGTTCTTTTTAGGTGTTTGTTGTGATGTAACTACAAGGCCAAACATTTAAAGACACCCTTACACCTGAACATCACATCCAGAACTATATAAAGTATATATTACTTTTTATATAAAGTAAGTTCCTCCTGTGCTATAACAACCTCCACTCCTCTGGGAAGACATTCCTCCAGATTTAGGAACATAACGGATAGTTCAACTTCTGTTCAGCTAACATTACTGAAGCTGGACAATGACACTAGTTGACAGGCATTCTGATTCACACCTAAGCTGTTGATGCTGGGGCTAAAGTCTGGACTTGGAGACAGAACTAAATGTTTTTTTTTTTTTTTTTTTTTTTTTACATCAAACTAAGCCAGCGATAAGCATGGGGCACAGGATGAGAGACATCCTATTGTCACTGTCACCTTAAAGTTTATATCACTATATATTTTCATTTACAGCTTTATCCAGTTCTGAGTTGTGACAGGTCCAGTTCCACCAGAAACTACTGGGCACAAGGCAGGAATACCCTGGACAGGATGCCAAGCCCTATTAGGGTGTAATTGTATTCTACATCACTGGAAGCAGGGGTCCAAGGGTTTCAGAAAAGGCATCAGAGCATTTCTCATTCATCAGCCTTTGCAGTTGCCACTAAGGTGGTCAACTGTAGTTTGGCTGCTGTTTGCCAGATGGGAAATTGTGATTCATTACTCCATATTTTTACTGCTTACGTCCAGAAGCAGTGTGCTATATACCAATCAAACAAATGCTGTTGCACATTATTATAATACTATTAATATATATTATTCTCAGCATTGCCACTGCAAAGCAACTCCTGTGGTCTGATCAAGGCACCAACACAGATAGCATAACTTTATGCCTATTGGAGGGAAGGGGTGCTAGTCTGCAGCCCTTTTTGGCCAAGTAGTGCAAGCAGAGCAGGAATTGTAAGGGCGAATTGGAAATTACTAGATTGGGAGAAAAGGGGGAAAAAAATCTTATTCCGTCACCCCACCACCAATATACAGTAAGTGCAATAGAAAGTGCAATAGCATATAAGTATACACAATGTGTACTGCTTTAACAAGTTAATTTTCCTAAGGAAAATTTTATCTTATCTTACATAAAAAAATTGCTCAGATTTTAGGCAGATTATTTTTTTATTTAATCAGAATATAAAACTATCCAGTAAAAACAGCAAACCTTTTTCTCCTCCGATGTCAGCAGTGTAAAACAGCTAAGTTTCTTTCTCTATAGTCATGGCTGGGTTGCTTGTTCCTGTTTATTAGAAAAACATCAGAAAACAGAGAAGCATTAGCTTTTTTAAATACACTAATCCATCCCACTGGGTATTGGCTATATTTAATGCATTTGCAGTCAGCAGATCAGCTTAGAAATAACACAAATAAACTGAGTTATTTTGTTAGATCACATATCAACTACAAAGTGCCAAATCATATGAGACTTCTGAACACAAAACACACTTTGTTTTAATATAAAACTGCTTTCACGTATCTCTGGGTGAAGCTTGAGGCACGGCCTAGTTTAAATCCTAGTGAATTTGTATTCATGTCAACAGGGTTTTGTTATTCCTTCAGATCAGTAGCTCATAATTTTATACAGCAGTGTAACAAGCAGTGAATGTAAACATGTCATGCCTCCTGTATGACATGGTTATTCGTCTGTCAAAATAATGGATTGCCCTATCTGCTTGCAGGTATACAGTGGGGACCAAAAGTCTGATGAACATGCTTCTATTTTAAATTTTCTTTAGTTTAAATTCAATTTGAGTAAACAGGATAATCTTAAAATATACACATTACACATTAGGATTTCTTAGTATTTGGCACTACCAAAAAGCAAGTTAACACATTTGTGAAATTGACCAGGTCATTCCTTTGTACA
Organism: Trichomycterus rosablanca; assembly: GCF_030014385.1. Taxonomy (NCBI): domain Eukaryota; kingdom Metazoa; phylum Chordata; class Actinopteri; order Siluriformes; family Trichomycteridae; genus Trichomycterus; species Trichomycterus rosablanca. Next base: position 7,543,692 of record NC_085995.1, read on the forward strand.
AAAGGTCAAATTTCCGTGAATCTCATCCTTTCCATTGAGGTTAATGTTCAGACAATTTTGTGCAGGTTCAGATGAATTTGATCTACTTATCAGAAACGTATTAATGTTAATGAATTTGTAGCGTTAATACCATATAAATATGACCATAAAATACTGAGAAATTCTGTTATTCATGTTATAGTTACTTTTATAGTTATAGTTACATTGTAGGGCCCTTGAGCAAGGCCCTTAACCCTTTCTGCTCCAGGGGCGGCTGACCCTGCGCTCTGACCCCATCTTACAAACAAGAATTTTATTGTACTGTACACATGTATGTAGGGCAGTTGTAGCCTAGCAGTTGGGGTAGTAAATTAGTAATGATAAAGTTGCTGGTTCAAACCCCACCACTGCCAGGTTGCCACTGTTGGGCCCTTAAGCAAGGCCCTTAACCCTCAATTGTTTAAAAACTGTATACTGCAAGTCGCTTTGGATAAAAGCGTCTGCTAAATGCCAAAAATGTAAATGTGTGAGTCTCATCCAACTGGACTAGTAATTGAAAAGTTGCTGGTTCAAGTCCCACCACTGCCAGGTTGCAACTGTTGGGTCCCTGAGCAAGGCCCTCAACTTTCAATTGCTTAGATAATATACTGTAACAGTACTGTAAGTCACTTTGAATAAAAGCATCTACACTAAATGCTGAAAATGAAAATTAAAATGTACCTAAATTCTTAATAATAATAAAATGATTGGTCACTACTGTAATCAGATTTTTACTTCCCACTATCCTGTATGTGTTTTTGTATTTGTGTTGTTTACAAGATACAGTATACCAAATAAAATCAGAATAAATGCAAATATAAATTCACCTTGTCTTTCCTCGTCCTCTGTACCCCCATTTTCAGTCCAGGTCTGTCCGTTACTCAGCAGTCTGCTCTGAGACTCTCGCAGAGGTTTAGCAGGAAACAGGTGGGATTCTCCATCACTAGCAGTCAACATAAGAAAATAAAGCAAGCTTTCACATTCTGCCTTTCAATTTATTTAATGCACTATATGGCTGAAAGTATGTAAACACCTGACCATGAGCCTATTTCTCACTACATCTACTCCTCTAAAAAGGCTTTTCATGGGTTTTTGGAGAGTGTGTATGGAAGAACTTGTGCACATCTAGTCAATGAAGCATTTATAAACAGGGTTCATACACCTTTTCCACAGTCAAATTCAAGCACTTTTCAAGCACTTTCAAGGTCCATTTTCAAACTTTTCCAGCACCTTACAGCTGTGGTAAACTACATATTTATACAAACACATACACTAAATTGCCAAAAGTATTCACTCACCCCTCCAAATCATTGAAGTCTAAAAGTATCTGATGTTTAATATACTTAAGTATCAAAAGTACTTTTCTGATATTAAATGTACTTAAGTATTAAAAGTAGAAGTAAAAGTAGATTTTAAGCCTGTAAACCAACTTAACCTATTTTCTTCCTTCCATCTGAACATGATTTGTGCCAATTCATGATTATAATCAGCTGTTAACATTACCTATTTTTTTTACCTTATTACTAGCCCAGTTCCAACTTTTTTAGAATGTGTTGTAGCTTAAAATGCATTTATGTGTCTGTTAAGAATTGAAGTTGACCAGACAAAACATGAAATATTTTGGGTTCATAAAAGATGAAATAAGAGTTGATGTAAATCTAAGAAACACTGCATCTATTTTATTTGCATTTCCTATACTGTCCCATTTTGAGTTGGGTAGTACATTCAAGTCATAGATACTGTCTATATTCCAATAACCTAAAACCACTGAAATTTGGCGGGATTAATTTAAGCACTTTATTAATGATCTATATCAGTATTCTTACTTTAAGAAAACACCATTTCTAACTTATATGTCAAATTGATGCAGCAGCTGAAAATCATCCATGAACAGTTGGAAAATAGGAAAAGCAAATAAATTAATTTTAAGACATTTTTAACCACTGATCTAATTTACAAGCGCAGATTCATCAAACCTGCATGCAGTTTGTCACTCAATATTTAGCTAAAAAAAAATTATTTTGTAGTAACAAGTAAGGAATTTGCATGACAAATGTATCGGAGTTAGGGTTGCCAACTTTCAAAACTGGAAATAAGGAACACCCTGGGCTGGCTGGTTGGTGGATAGGGTTGCACCTCTAAATATATTACGGGTCTTATCAAAATGTTTAATTTAGGCTGTTTAACATTTATTATTATTATTATTCATTCTTTATAATAATAAATCAGAACCATGTTTTAGGTAAAACAACATGCATGAAGAACATCATGTTACATTTTTTCTCAATAGTGCAAACAACATTTTTACATAATCCATCTTCACACGGGCATGTACTCCTTCAAAAATTCTTGCAATTTTACTTTAAAAAAAATAAAACAGACCTGGTATTATAAAAAATGCTGAACATTTCTCACACTTTTTCATAAATACTTAAATTATTAAATCATAAATTATTCTTGTTTAGTTTATGTATTACAGTGGGCACTGTTTGGAATAAACTTTACTGTGTGGCATCTTTTGCTGGCATGTTACTTTTTTGTATTATATTTTGTTAGAATTTCATATCACATGTACATTGTCCATTTGATATTTTCTTCCACAGTAATTTTAGTTAACCAAACTAGATTTGTTCTTAGGGTAATTTTGCTGTAGTTCAGCTTCTTCGAGTGTGGAAGTCTCTAATCTGCAGCATTTCTCTCCCACTAATAAAAATACGAAATAAAGTGTGTCCCATATCAGTTCAGTACGGAACACCACGTTAAGTTTCCAAATAAAAAACGATTCTGTATTTTACGGGACGGTTGCCAACCCAAATCATAGTAAAAGTACACATTTTTTATAGAAAATGTAGTGAAGTGAAAGTAAAAGTTACCGAAAATTTCTATACTTCAGTAAAGTACAGATACTCCAAAAAACGACCTAAGTACTGTAACGAAGCGGGTCACACATGAATACAGATTGGCAGATCGCACTCACACACTAGCTGTCGGTCGCGAACGAGCTCTTTAAGCCAACTATTTTTACGTGAACAATGGGAGCCGACTCCCATCCAAGAGCCGAATCCCGTCCAAGAGAAGTTACTTTCTTTCCTTTTCGTAACTTAAAACAAGGCAGAATGTTAGGGTGATCTTCTCCGCGGCACAGGCAGGCACTCCACATGCATCCACAAGTGGTAACACTGAAGAGCCGTTTTGGAGCAGAAAGAGAAAGAGTCGACTCTTCTTGGTGAGCCGAGCTAAATGGCTCACCAAAAAGAGCCGGAATTCGCATCACACACAGGCGCAGCAGTTTTTATTTTAGGCTCTGCAACTTTTTTATTTCTCCGACTAATAAGCGAACTATTCGGTCAGATAAGCACTTTATCCAAAATTCCAGCACTTTTCAAACCTGGAAAATACGACATTAAAATTCAAGCATTTTCAAGGATTTCAAGCACCCGTACGAACCCCGTGTAAAGTCAGACACTGATGTTGAACGAGAACATCTGGATCAAGATCAACAGTTCATTTCATCCCAAATGTGTTCACTAGGGCTGAGTTCCTCCACACCAAACTTGTCAAACCATGTATTTATGAAACTTTCCCAAACTGTTGCCACCCAGATTGAGAATTGATTTTATACAGCTGTTTGTAGTGGGCATGGCTGAAACATCTAAACTTAATAATTTAGTAGGGGTGTCCACATACTTTTGAACATAAAGTGTATTTTAATAGTATAATAGAATATCTAGTCTGTTCTTTTATATGTATCTAGTCTGTTCTTTTAGATATATCTAGTCTGTTCTTTTAGATAGTCTGTTCTATTAAGTATTTTCAACTTAGGGAAATGAAAAGATCCACTAAAACTAATTAACAGAACATGGTAGCATTTACACAAAGATATGGACCTTCTGATAGCAGCATGCCCAGATGGTGAGGCAGGTTGTTCAGGGTCAGCATTCACAAGACATGTGGGAAAGGAGCAGCCATCACCCTGACTAAAAATCATCAAAAAGAAATTCAAAATGGTTTCATTTCATTAATTTTAATAATTCAGTACATGTACACTGATGTAAAAATGGACATACCTGGTAAAAACAGGTAGAAGCCAGTATTTCTTTTCATCTCCGAAGACTTGGCGGAAATTCTTGCTCACGCCAAGACTGAAGCCATTCTTGTCAGTTCCATGTGTGAAGGCAGGTGCACGAAAAACCTCTGAAGATGGAATAAACATCTTAAAATGGACCGCTGTGTTTGGGGGGGGCAGTAAAACCCAGGTGCGTCGTAGTGGGGGGCAAAGTGGGATAGAGTCACCAGTGCCCCAAATCGGGGGAGGGCCCTAGAGGGCTCAATGAGAAAAGAAACGTAGAAATAGAGAACTCGAAGTGGATCGGCAGTCCGGCAATCTCGCCTGGTAAATACAACCGAGCGCAGGTTCACCAAGGGGAGGGGGGGCGTGTCGGAGCAATACGGGACCGAGCGCAGGTTCACCAAGGGGAGGGGCGCGTGGCAAACGCAACCGAGCGCTGGTTCACCAAGTGTGCATAAGGCCCAGAATTTGGTGCTACGCCCCTGCTTGGGGGGGCAAAGACACAATTTGGGGGGGCAATGCCCCCCTCAGCCCCCCCCTAGCGCCGGCCCTGTGACCAACACAGGATTTTTTTCCCTAAACAACATGCTGCTATGTTCTAAAGCAATTACATGACATCAAAACAAAATATTAACTGAAGTTAGCATTACAATGTAATAAATCTCCCTTTCAACAGCCAAATAGGTAGTCTGGGGGAGTGTCATAAGCACCCCCAATGGGGACCAGAGCCCTAGACGCCCAAGCTTTTCCACTGATTTGACACCAAATCTGTTTGTTTTCTGGCAGAGTTTTATACAACTTAGCAGGTCAGGTTCTAATCACGATGTTGTAATTGATGGACCATCCGGATTCTCTTCTTCAACTTGCAAAAGTTTAGAAGACTGCGTCATCGAGCGAGACTACAAAATAGTCAACAATAGTTCAGGCTTCAGCTGCTATCAATCAATGTTTTAAATGGTAATAAAATTTACAAATTTAGTGTATCCAGTTCACCTCACTTGTATGTCTTTGGGAGGAAGTGTGGGAGGAAACCGGAGCACCCGGAGGAAACCCCACGCAGACACGAGGAGAACATGCAAACTCCACACAGAAAGGACCCGGACCGCCCCACCTGGGGATCGAACCCAGGACCTTCTTGCAGATATAGTTTGTAAATGGGCTTTTATGTTAAATAATGTGATCTGCAGTTGGCAAATATTTCTAAATTTAACTTGATACTGATAGGCTTTGCACACATCACCCCCCCCCCCCCCCCACACACACACACACACAAATGCCTCAGAATAGGCAAAAGAAAAAAAGAAAAAAACAATAAGGTTTTAACAGCAGACTTGTTAAAAAGTTAAAATATCTAACACGATCCACATGATACAGTCATCCAGAACATTTAACCATGCTGCATTCAAGTTTAAAAATAAAAGTTTTAGCCCAATGTGTTTAGCCCAAAGGACCAAAAAAAAGAGTGCTGGATAAATAGAAGCTGAGCTTAATTTCTAAAACTGCTGTTGTGCTAAATTTGTTCTACAGTTCAATAACCCATACGTTTTAGACACACACACACAAAAAAGTGGAGAGAATAATGCACTACCTTAAATGTACCTAAAACCTATATAATATAACCTGTATGTATTTGAAGCACAAGCCCCATTGAGACCACAGAATGGTTTTGAAAACCCACACCTGGGCTTTGTGCTCCTCCAAGCCAACCTCATGATATCAAACATAAAATAAAAATCTGAATGATTTCCTACACACTGAAGCAGCTTTTAAATGCAGTTTAACACGAAATTTTAATTAAACAGTTTACAGTTAATTACATTTTGCCAAAGAGCTGATATTCACACCACATTTTCTCAACCACTTCTTTCTGAAGTCTGTCCACGCAGCTGACCTGTGTCGAATTAAACAGTCTGTACAACAATCAATTCTCTAAACTGCTGCTTGATAAAAAGGAATTAGCCCTTAAAGGTTGATTCACTCACCCAGAGTGGATCTATTTCTGCAAATGAGCCAGCAGTGATAGGCAAACAGTGAAGTCAGACTGACTGAGAACATGGATGCAGCAAAGAACAGGAACATTATGTGGAACTTGGCTTGAGTGTCCGGCAGACCGTTCTGAGAGAAAAAGCACATGAATATACAAGAGAATCACAATTAACACTATACAAACCTGAACTTAAACCCATTATTGCTGTAAATTTACTGTCATTATTTTTTAATTATTTTTATGCATTTCCTAATTTTCCTCCAAACATATTGGGTTTTTTCCAATTTCTTGATTGTAGCTTTGACAGCCGGTATATACTTCGTCCTAACTGAGCAGAGCTGCAGACTATCTGACTAGCCCAGTCAGCAGCAATGCAGTGTCCTATCAACTTTCTTCCCAAAGGCACAGCCAACTGTACTTTTTAAACGCTCAGCTGAGTATGGCTGAAATACATGCTTGAGATCTCGCCAGTGATAGGCCAATGTTGCCAGAGATGGACCAATTTTGCCACTGTTGGGCCCTTGAGAAAGACCCATCAATTGCTTGGACTGTATACATTCACAACTTTAGGTCACTTTTAATAAAAGCGTCTGCTAAATGCTGTAAATTTTTACAGCCCACCAACAGCATGCCTTAAACTAAGCAGTAAGTTTTATAGCTGACCTGTAACAGAACTGTTTTGAACACCAATTTTCATTTAAATAATGCTACCACTATAATCAAAGAGAATTGATGAAAAAAAAAAACAATTGTACTTACAGTCCAGAATTTAATAAAGTACTGCAGGTCTGTAGCAGTGATGAAAAGGCAATAAAGCAAAGAGTATGCGAGAAACAGAGTAAAAAACTTGTAGTTTGAGAAGCCCACGCAGTTGTTCACCCTGTTAGAAAAGAGAAAATGCAGCCCTGAATACAGGAAAAACTGTTCAATATGTAAGTCATCTAATTTACATTATTATGACATCATTATTAGTATTAAAATGGCAAAAATAGATTCTTTACATCAATGATGTTTACATCCCAACAATGATTTTCACGTCAATGATTTTCACGTCAGTAACTACCTTATAAGAATTAAAGTTGAGGTGGCTCTGTAGCCTATCCCAGAAACATTGTGTGCAGCCAGTTTACCTACTGGTTTGTTTTTTAGATGGAAGGAGAGCAAAAGCACAAAAAAGGAAATCCACAAACATGAAAGTCAAACATGGCAAAACATGCCAAACTTCACAGAAACAGTCACTAGAAGGAATTGAACATGGGACACAGGAACAACAGTACTTGCTGCTTTATTGTGTCAACCGTATTCATGCAACTTCTGATGGAAAGTGTTAAATAATTTCGCAGAACTGTTTTAATTTGCAATAAATAATAAAAATTTTATTAATATCATATTTTTGTAACCTTCACACAACATGCAGAAGATGGAGTGGCTGATCTAAATTGCCTCAAAGTTTAAGTAAGTGAGGAGTCCAGGGTGTATCACTGCCTTTTACCCAGTACAACATGGGTGCCTGACCTGAGAGGTGTTATTTTAAATGAATAGGCATAAATTCCCAAAGGCACACTCCAAAATCTGGCAGAAAGCCTTCCCAAAAGAGTAAAGGCTGTCATTGCCTTGAAAAGGAGGGTGGTGGTGGCATTATATTAATGGCCATGGTTTTGGAATGGGGTGTCCAACAAGCTCGTTGTAAGGTGTCCAGATACTAGACTTACTATACTTAAATAAACTATCTCTCTCTCTCTATCTATATCAATATCTATATCTATATATATATATATATATATACACTACCGCTCAAAAGTTTGGGATCACTTGCAAATTTCCCTCTTTTCCAAAGAAAAACACATTTTCATGCAATTCACAAACAATTTAGTCCATTACACAATTATTTTAAATGTATCAGATGATTTTTGAAGAATGAAAATGTTTGCATTAAAGCCTATTTTTGTATAGAGGCCTATTTTGCATATAGTCCTATTATCAGCCATTCTTAGTCCTCTGCCTCAATCTCTTGGTTTGGCTGCCAATCCAAGTTAAGAATGTTATTAGGCTAATTGATTGTTAGGAAACCCTTTTTTAATTTTGTTGCACAGCTGAAAAACGTTATACTAATAAGGGAGCATAAAAGGGAGCACAACATTCTAGGTTAGTTTAGTATCTGAAGCATCAGCAGTTGTTGGCTTGCTTACTGGCTCAAAATGGCCAGAAAGAAACAATTTTCTTTAGAGACTCGTCAGTCTATTGTTGTGTTAAGAATGGAAGGCTACTCAATGCGAGATATTGCAAAGAAACTTAAAATATCTTACCATGCTGTTAACTACTCCCTTCAGAGAGTAGCACAAACTGGCTCTAATAAGGACAGAAAAAAGAGTGGGAGGCCCCGATGCACAACTGTACAAGAAAATAAACGTCTTAGACTGTGCAGTTTGAGACAAAGACGCCTCACAGGTTGTCAACTGACAGCTGCACTAAATGGAGCCTGTCAAACACCAGTGTCAGCATCAACGGTGAAGAGGTGACTTCAGGATGCTGGACTTCATGGCAGAATTGGCAAGAAAAAGCCATACCTTACACTGGCCAATAAAAAGAAAAGACTGCGATGGGCCAAAGAGAAAAGACATTGGACACTGGAAGATTGGAAGAAGGTGTTGTGGACAGATGAGTCCAAGTTTGAGGTCTTTGGATCAAACAGAATAACATTTGTGAGGCACAGGAACAATGAAAAGATGCAAGACCAATGCTTAATGCCAGCTGTCAAGCATGGTGGAGGCAGCGTGATGGTCTGGGGATGCTTTGAAGGTGGTAAAATAGGAGATTTATATAGAGTGAATGGGATTTTGAAGAAGGAAGGCTACCACAAGACATTGCAACGCCATGCCATACCCTGTGGACAGCACTTGATTGGGGCCAATTTCATCCTACAACAGGATAATTACCCCAAACACACCTCCAAAATGTGTCAGCAATATTTAAGAAATAAGAAGTCAGCCAGAATTGTGACTGTAATGGAGTGGCCAGCACAGTCTCCGGATCTGAACCCTATTGAGCTGTTGTGGGAGCAGCTGGACTGTATGGTACGGAGGAAGACTGCATCAAGCCAATCCATGTCATGGGAGATGCACCAGGAAGTATGGGGTGAAATCACATCAGATTACCTCGAAAATTGACAGCTAGAATGCCTAAGGTCTGCCAGGCTGTAATTGCTGCAAAAGGTGGCTTTTGTTGATAAAGGCTAAATTTGAAGTACACAGTCATCATTTCCATCAAAATAATTTTTTTTTACTCAGACAATGTCTGCATGTCCTGTTTATTAGCTATATTTCCTAATCTCATGTGTGTTTTCATTGAAAACAAGAAAATTTCACAGTGATCCCAAACTTTTGAGCGGTAGTGTATATATACACACACACACATATATATATATATATACACAGTGTATCACAAAAGTGAGTACACCCCTCACATTTCTGCAAATATTTCATTATATCTTTTCATGGGACAACACTATAGACATGAAACTTGGATATAACTTAGAGTAGTCAGTGTACAGCTTGTATAGCAGCGTAGATGTACACTAAGATTTTAGTCTTCTGAAAATAACTCAACACACAGCCATTAATGTCTAAATAGCTGGCAACATAAGTGAGTACACCCCACAGTGAACATGTCCAAATTGTGCCCAAATGTGTCGTTGTCCCTCCCTGGTGTCATGTGTCAAGGTCCCAGGTGTAAATGGGGAGCAGGGCTGTTAAATTTGGTGTTTTGGGTACAATTCTCTCATACTGGCCACTGGATATTCAACATGGCACCTCATGGCAAAGAACTCTCTGAGGATGTGAGAAATAGAATTGTTGCTCTCCACAAAGATGGCCTGGGCTATAAGAAGATTGCTAACACCCTGAAACTGAGCTACAGCATGGTGGCCAAGGTCATACAGCGGTTTTCCAGGACAGGTTCCACTCGGAAGAGGCTTCGCCAGGGTCGACCAAAGAAGTTGAGTCCAGAGGTTGGCTTTAAAAAATAGACACATGAGTGCTGCCAGCATTGCTGCAGAGGTTGAAGACGTGGGAGGTCAGCCTGTCAGTGCTCAGACCATACGCCGCACACCGCATCAACTCGGTCTGCATGGTCGTCATCCCAGAAGGAAGCTGACGCACAAGAAAGCCCGCAAACAGTTTGCTGAAGACAAGCAGTCCAAGAACATGGATTACTGGAATGCCCTGTGGTCTGACGAGACCAAGATAAACTTGTTTGGCTCAGATGGTGTCCAGCATGTGTGGCGGCGCCCTCGTGAGAAGTACCAAGACAACTGTATCTTGGCTACAGTCAAGCATGGTGGTGGTAGCATCATGGTGTTGGGCTGCATGAGTGTTGCTGGCACTGGGGAGCTGCGGTTCATTGAGGGAAACATGAATTCCAACATGTACTGTGACATTCTGAAACAGAGCATGATCCCCTCCCTTCGAAAACTGGGCCTCATGGCAGTTTTCCAACAGGATAACGACCCCAAACACAACCTCCAAGATGACAACTGCCTTGCTGAGGAAGCTGAAGGTAAAGGTGATGGACTAAACCCAATTGAGCACCTGTGGCGCATCCTCAAGTGGAAGGTGGAGGAGTTCAAGGTGTCTAACATCCACCAGCTCCGTGATGTCATCATGGAGGAGTGGAAGAGGATTCCAGTAGCAACCTGTGCAGCTCTGGTGAATTCCATGCCCAGGAGGGTTAAGGCAGTGCTGGATAATAATGGTGGTCACACAAAATATTGACACTTTGGGCACAATTTGGACATGTTCACTGTGGGGTGTACTCACTTATGTTGCCAACTATTTAGACATTAATGGCTGTGTGTTGAGTTATTTTCAGAAGACAGTAAATCTACACTGCTATACAAGCTGTACACTGACTACTCTAAGTTATATCCAAGTTTTATTTCTATAGTGTTGTCCCATGAAAAGATATAATAAAATATTTGCAGAAATGTGAGGGGTGTACTCACTTTTGTGATACACTGTATATACAGTGTATCACAAAAGTGAGTACACCCCTCACATTTCTGCAGATATTTAAGTATATCTTTTCATGGGACAACACTGACAAAATGACACTTTGACACAATGAAAAGTAGTCTGTGTGCAGCTTATATAACAGTGTTAATTTATTCTCCCCTCAAAAAAACTCAATATACAGCCATTAATGTCTAAACCACCGGCAACAAAAGTGAGTACACCCCTAAGAGACTACACCCCTAAATGTCCAAATTGAGCACTGCTTGTCATTTTCCCTCCAAAATGTCATGTGATTTGTTAGTGTTACTAGGTCTCAGGTGTGCATAGGGAGCAGGTGTGTTCAATTTAGTAGTGCAGCTCTCACACTCTCTCATACTGGTCACTGAAAGTTCCAACATGGCACCTCATGGCAAAGAACTCTCTGAGGATCTTAAAAGACGAATTGTTGCGCTACATGAAGATGGCCAAGGCTACAAGAAGATTGCCAACACCCTGAAACTGAGCTGCAGCACAGTGGCCAAGATCATCCAGCGTTTTAAAAGAGCAGGGTCCACTCAGAACAGACCTCGCGTTGGTCGTCCAAAGAAGCTGAGTGCACGTGCTCAGCGTCACATCCAACTGCTGTCTTTGAAAGATAGGCGCAGGAGTGCCGTCAGCATTGCTGCAGAGATTGAAAAGGTGGGGGGTCAGCCTGTCAGTGCTCAGACCATACGCCGCACACTACATCAAATTGGTCTGCATGGCTGTCACCCCAGAAGGAAGCCTCTTCTGAAGTCTCTACACAAGAAAGCCTGCAAACAGTTTGCTGAAGACATGTCAACAAAGGACATGGATTACTGGAACCATGTCCTATGGTCTGATGAGACCAAGATTAATTTGTTTGGTTCAGATGGTCTCAAGCATGTGTGGCGGCAATCAGGTGAGGAGTACAAATATAAGTGTGTCATGCCTACAGTCAAGCATGGTGGTGGGAATGCCATGGTCTGGGGCTGCATGAGTGCAGCAGGTGTTGGGGAGTTACATTTCATTGAGGGACACATGAACTCCAATATGTACTGTGAAATACTGAAGCAGAGCATGATCCCCTCCCTCCGGAAACTAGGTCGCAGGGCAGTGTTCCAGCATGATAATGACCCCAAACACACCTCTAAGATGACCACTGCTTTATTGAAGAGGCTGAGGGTAAAGGTGATGGACTGGCCAAGCATGTCTCCAGACCTAAACCCAATAGAACATCTTTGGGGCATCCTCAAGCGGAAGGTGGAGGAGTGCAAAGTCTCGAATATCCGCCAGCTCCGTGATGTCGTCATGGAGGAGTGGAAAAGCATTCCAGTGGCAACCTGTGAAGCTCTGGTAAACTCCATGCCCAGGAGAGTTAAGGCAGTTCTGGGAAATAATGGTGGCCACACAAAATATTGACACTTCAGGAACTTTCACTAAGGGGTGTACTCACTTTTGTTGCCGGTGGTTTAGACATTAATGGCTGTATATTGAGTTATTTTGAGGGAAGAATAAATTTACACTGTTATATAAGCTGCACACAGACTACTTTTCATTGTGTCAAAGTGTCATTTTGTCAGTGTTGTCCCATGAAAAGATATACTTAAATATCTGCAGAAATGTGAGGGGTGTACTCACTTTTGTGATACACTGTATATATAGTACTAAATATAAATAACTATTTTAGTTTCCAGTATTAATGTGCTGATCTGGCTCTTACCACGGACAGTGGTGATCCATCTTCAAGATGCACCTGTAAAACAGCACTGAATAACATATCTGATATTCACACAAGCAGGATGAATCCTAAATAAACAATGTACTCTTTATATGAAAGGAGGTCGTACTTATCACAGACAGAGCAGTGATGACAGCGGTCAGGTTTCACTAGATTGCACCGGTCACAGTAGCGGATGGCTGTGGACAGAGGTTTATTTGTTAAAGGCTGGTGTTTAATGTTGACAATTAGTCCTTCTTTGCTGCTTAGCTTGCATTTCGCAAAATGCGTATTAACCTGGCGAAAGAAAAGTCAATGCTAGCCTACCTCCAGAGGTTGTACGAGTGCATATGGGTAAATCCTTGGCTAGTCTTCTGAGGATCTCTTGTTGAGATTCAGCTCGATCCTCCTGCTTCAGCAGCTCTTTGTCAGAGTGTGACAGGTGGAACTGAGCAGCGCGGACGAAAAGCACAGCAGTTATATTTTTATAGTCACTCGTCTAGCAAGGGATTGTGTGATTCACACTGACAGCGACATCCAAAATCATGCTCGCTAAAGACACGGAAATGCACTGTGAGTATTGTATGTCTAATCTATGATACATTGGGCAGTTGTATGCAGCTGACAACCAAATCCAGAAACTCAGAAAGCAATAACGTGTATTAAACACTATTTTTGACCCCCTCTCACACCTGTCACTGTATAATTAGCACTCTGGTCATTAGTATGCAGCCCCCTTTTTTATGCATTTTCTCCCCATTTTTCTCCCATTTTAGCACACTCAATTTGTCTTCCGCTGCTGAGGGATACCCGATTGCATCCGAGGAGAGCACGTCACTGGACACGCCTCTTCTGACACGTGCACAGCCCTCCTCTTCTTGCTCCTGCACTCTGCACAGGTGTCTCTTCACCCACACATAGTCCGGGTGGTGGTGTGCTAGCAGAAACTCCCGCTGCGCCATCTGGGCGCCGCAGTCCCCTCTTCTGATAACCCACCCAGAACTCAAGAAAGACCCGCATCAAGACTCTTTTTTGTTTTAGCACCCAAGTGGTGGAATGAATTTCCCCTGTCTGTTCAAACATCGGAGTCTCTCACTGTCTTCAAAAGATGATTAAAGACCCACTTTTTAACATGCACCTACCTTCAAGAGCATTTGGATAAGAGCGTCTACTAAATGCCAAAAATGTAAATTTAACAAGTAGGTTGAGCTCATTTTTTACACACCTCTTGCTGACACAGGTGCATTAAAGTATACATAATCAGCACAGACAAACACTGACAGTAAAATATTTCCTGTTCAATAGCTGAATGACATAAAACAAAACTCTGTAATAAGACTTCTGCTCTGCTAGAGCTTGTGCTGTTAATGCTTTACATCTAGTATAGCATTAAAACATTAGCTGCAAAGCAGTACGCTTCATATGCTCAATGGACCATCGAACAACATTTGAAACAATAATGACCAAACTCTAAGCTGCAGCTAAATGCAACATTAGCAGAGCTGTTTGTTGGCAGCTGCACACTTAAGATCACCACAGACTAAATTCTGTGGTGAAGTTATAATGATCTCAGGCTTTTTATGGTTTGGGCAGGGCATCTTAGTCCAGTAAGAAAAAAAAACTTAATGCAACATCATACAAAGGCATTCTAAAGCACTGATTCCCCAAACTTTGTAGTCCTGAAGCCTCTGAGACATGAAATTCTTCTAGAACACCCCCCCCCCACACACACACACACACACAATGCTGCTATTCATATTGTACATACTATATAAACCATTAACCTTAGAAATTGAATACCTTATAAGTCATTACATATGTAATTTGCACATAATACAATACACACACATTAAAAGATAAATGACTCAATAAAGAGTAATGTAAAGGGTGTGATTGAAGTGATGTACAGATGTCACAGTGTGAGATTGTATGTTAGAACTTCACTTTTACATTTTAGATGCTCAGTCTGTGTCTATATTTTAATGGTAATCAGGGCAGAGAATCTGCTCTAGCAAGAAATGAATTTAAGCTAAATTTCTATACATCTACAAAATGCTGTCTATATGACAGCTTTTCATGGCAATGATTAATGAACCAATAACTGACAGTCATTGTTAGATTAATGCTGTTCATCAAAAATGTGATTTAAATTCATTTCCAATAGCTATTGCTTGATTTCATTTGTGATAGTGATAGAGAGTGATAATTTAAATACTCTAACCCATCCTCAGTGTGCATGCGCCAGTTTTGTTAAGTGGCGCATTCAGAATAAAATGCCACAGTTTGAAGAAATTGAAGAATTTTAAAAAATGGCAAAATTGGAAATCCCTATTTGTAATAATCAATATGTAATCACAATTACTTACCTCTCTAAGTGGGTTCATAGGCTTGGTGAAGATGGTTTGCCAGTATGACCACACAAACATGATAAAGAAAACATGATAGGCCAGGAGGTAAACTACTGAAAAACAGAAGCAATAATGTAGAAAAAATATTAGCTGCTAATAAACACAAGAGCATGTGGATATATTTTAAATTACATTACAGAAACTGTAAGGATGATGTTATGAATATGTTTTATATAATTTTTAACACAGTGTTTATTGCCATGTTGTTTCAATAAGATTTTTTTAAAAGGACTGACATTTTTCATGCAACACTACATAATGCAGGGCACTGGTGGCTCAGTGGTTTGTGTACTGGCCTGTTGATCAGAAGGTTATGGGAAGAGGTGTAAAGTAACAAGGAATACTTACAGTAATTAAAATTTCTGCCGTACTTGCACTTAATTCAAGTAGAAAATGCCAATTATCAATGATAAAATGCAAATAAAGTTGTTTGCTCTTACAAAACCACCAGGAAGGTGCTACAAGGTCCATAAAAACCCTAGAGTTTGGCTGTCCACTGGCTTCCACAAAATTCTGACCTCAATCCCAGTAAACAACTTTGATTTTATTTGAATTAATAATAATAATCTCAATAATAATGAAAACAATAATAATTTAACTTAACTATGAGTATTAAATACATCATACATTAATAATTGCATTGTAATCTGTCCTTTTGATTAAAAGCGGTTGCCTAAAACATGCATGTCAGTGTAAATAAGGCTAAATAATGATCATTTTCAAAATCCTGGCCTTGTATCGTTCATGCATTAACAGTTAAAACTCATTTTAAAATGTCATGTTAGGGCATGTAATAAAATGGTGCTTGTATAAAATAATAACGTTTAAAAAGGCTAACTTACTTTTCTCTCCCAAGATTTCTATTGTTTCTGTGTGGACAAAAAAGACACAAAGAAAATGGTTAGTTTCAAAAAGCCATCAATGAAGACGCTTTTCCCCCAGGGTATGAATCAAATTTTTTACACCTTTTATATTAAATTATAATATGCTTTACAAACATCCATCATTAACCATCCAAGACTCACAAATGAACACCATGCCCCTCACTTAAAGCAACAGGACATTTGCTGTAGCGGTTCTGCTGATGTAAGATTCACACATCTGACCTGAATAGGAATTTGAGCAGCATGATGGTGTGTTTAGTATTTTAAAGCTTAGCAGCAGATGCTGTACAGCTACAGTGGTCTCTAATACTGTAAGATCAGCAAACTGCTGAATAACCACACACTTTACATTACTGCGGCTGTTAGAATGACGTTACCGTGTTAAGCCAGTCAGAAAGATCAGCATTAACACATGTGAATGTAAATTCGATGTGTAGCACTTTAAAACACCTATATGTGATCACATGAAAACTGATGCAGTTTTTCACATTTATTAAAAATGAATGCAGTAAAATGCAATTTTAGAATTCATATATTATTAGTCAACCCACTTACACCTGATTTTATTAGTGCATTCTGTAATCTTTCACATGATGATAACTGACTAAGGAATCTTCGATCTTTGATGCATGGTGGCGAAATGTGAGTGTGTGTGAATGTGTGTGTGTATCTGCCCTGTGATGGACTGGCAACCTGTCCAGGATGTTTCCTACCATTTGCCCAATGAATCAAACTCACCACGACCCTGACCAGGATAAAGTTCTATTGGATTTTTCACCATTTTGAGAGACAACTGGTGAAGTCACTGTATGTAGTATATATAACTGTCATCCAGTATAAAAAATGATACAGTTCTTCCATAATAAAAGTGAAAGTAGGTCATTTTTGTATATATAATTAACCACAAAGGCCCTTTTTATAAACTCTTCCCAGCCAATAATTATGTATCTGATTTTTTTTTTTAAAGAAATGAAACAGTATTTTGCCAAGAATTGCAACTCAGGACTGCTTTAGTGATTCGATGTAGTGAAAAGTTTATGCCAAAAACAGGTCAAGCAAAAGAAAAGGTCACTTTGACTGCTGAGCAATGAGATTAGCACTGCAGTATCTAATCAGCAGATCACACATTCATAACAGCTCAAAACAAGTTGTTGGCCACATGCTGGTCATTTCATGAGTCACCCAACACCTTCTGTCTAATAGTAACAGCTACAGTGGACTTTTAGCACTAAAACAAGATGCTCGCTTATTTTTAGCCATTTGTTTTGTGCAGAGAAAGTAATTTAATGCAGGTGTTCATGTGGAATCAATACTACTCCTTTACAAGAGATTTACCCCTGCACTACTGAATTCATTAATCTTATAGCTCTGATGGTAAAAATTTCACAAAAAAATACTAATAACACTTACCACTAACAGCTGTCTAGTCACTGCGAAGGTTTAATGTGTGTATTGAGCATTAGTTTTCAATTAAATTAACTGAAAACAGATTACATATATTTAATCAATTGAACACACCAAAATATGTTCAATTTAAATGAATGTGCAACACTGAGTAAAGAAGGTGATTTGACAGTTATCAAACAAATAGTGTGAAAGTCAAAAGTTTGCATACATTTGTAAAGAACATGTATGTCTTGAGATTCTTTTACTGCATATATGCTTTTTCTATGACTGAATGTGCTTCCTCTCTACTGATTCCAATCCCTGCCCTGATTGAGGAGAGCGAGACTGAAACAAGCCCCCTCCGACACGTGTGCAGTAGCCGACTGCATCTTTTCACCTGCATAAGGGGAGTCCATATGCGGATCAGCTTTGTGAACGGAGAGCCACACCCTGATCAACGTATTATCCCTAGACTCGCACGCGTCATCAATCAGCCAGCAGAGGTTGTAATTGTATCCGTTATGAGGAGTCCCTATCTGGCTCCCACCCTGTATAAACAAGAGCCAATCGTTGTTTATGTAGGTGCCCAGCCCAGACGGATGGCAAAGCTGAGACCAATAACATTTTTTCAAATGATTTTTAACAGCAGTATTTTTTTTATCTGGCAACATTACTGTTAAAGCCAGACAGTCAGTAGCACACTTCATTCAAAAACCCCCATGGGTGATAATAAAATAGCTATTTTTTTGGATGATAAAAGAAGCAGTGAAATAAATAAGTAAAAGTAAAAAACATATTTATTAACTAAAAATCTCATTCTTATTATTATTAATATTATTATTAATAGTAGTAGTGATAGTAGTAGAAGTAGTATGTGCCTTTAATTCACAAACTTGTCTTAGCATTTCACATCACTAAATTTGACTATAAACTGTAAAAAAATATATACATTTATAATACCGAAAACAAATAACAAAGAAAAATGTTCAAGTGACTTGTTACAATACTCAAAAGCAGCCCCAATACCATGTTATTACTAATTACCATTAAATCTTGTATAAGGCATTAAGGGAGATCCAGGGAAATCCCCGGGTCTACATACAGACATGACTGGCTTTGTCTGAGGGAGGGTTGGCCGAGGCCCGGGGTATATTAATCCATTGTACCCCATGATTGTGGCAAAGCTGGAATCAGTGATCAGGATAAAAAGATGGTAAAAATGAAATGAATAAATCATTACAAAGGATGAGCGAGCAACACATCTTTACTGCAACACATCTCTGTGGCTTCATGTTTTCCTTTCATTTGAAATGCATTGTGGTGATTTTATGACATCCTGGCTTATCTATTTATGCTATCGTAAGCCTACAGCGAGTCCATTAAAAAATAGCGTCTATAGTCTGGCTTCCTGCAGTCCAGAATTAATGCTGGCCTTAGCAGCAGCAGCAGCAGCATTATGAACTCAGCTTTGCCCGAGTTACTGCAGTTTAGCTTTCTGCCTTGCTCATCTAGATGACATAAAGGATATGGATATGATTGTATTACATTCAATCCTATTTTTATAACTGAGCCAAATGAATTCAGCATGTTCACCTTATCACTGTGACCAGATCCTCTGTTGAGCTGATTTCAAGGTTCGCATGAAGCCTCCATGGACAGATGTATGGCATATTTTACACAATAAAAGTGAAAGTCAGTAAAAGCTTTTAATTTGGCAAATACTTTGATGTCTGGTGAACCCTGGAAAACAGTACTGAGTGTATCATGGGGCTGGTTTGTTAACATTCCACCTGCTATCCATACTATACACATGCACCCAAGAGCCCATCACTCTACCATAACCTTTGCTGTAAAACAAATGCAAACATGACAAACTCTGGGATTTTTTATTTTATGTAGTTCACCTTGTAGGCACTCAAGTAAAAACTCTACCATTGAACCTTTAAGTGGCCAGAATGGAACACTAAGTTAACATCACATGTGTTAAATAAATTCAGCATGTTCACCTGATCACTGTGACCAGATCCTCTGTTGGGCTGATTGTAGTGTATAAAGCTTTGCATGAAGCCTCTATGGAACGATGTATGGCATATTTTACACAATAACAATTAAAGTCAGTATTTAAAAGCTCTTAGGCAAATACTTTGATGTCTGGTGAACTCCGGGAAAAGGTACTGAGTGTATCATGGGGCTGGCTTGTTTACATTCCTCCTGCTATCCATACTACTATACACATGCACCCATGAACATTTGCTGTAAAACAAATGCAAACATGACAGACCCTTAAATTTTTTATCTTATGGTTGGGGAGAAGGGAAAATGGTCTGCTTCTGTGGTTCACCTTGTAGGCACTCAAGTAAAAACTCTTCCACTGAACCTTTAAGAGGTCAGAGTAGAACACTAAGTTAACATCACATGTGTTAAATGAATTCAGCATGTTCACCTGATCACTGTGACCAGATCTTCTGTTGAGCTGATTTTAGGGTATAAAGCTTTGCATGAAGCATCTATTGATGACATATTTTACACAATAACAATGACAGTCAGTATTTAAAAGCGCTTAATTTGGCAAATACGTTGATGTCTGGTGAACTACGGGAAAAGGTACTGAGTGTATCATGGGGCTGGCTTGTTTACATTCCTCCTGCTATCCATGCTATACTCATGCACCCATGAACATTTGCTGTAAAACAAATGCAAACATGACAGACTCACATTTTTTATCTTATAATTGGGAAAAGGGGGGACATGGTCTTCTGCTGTAGTTCACCTTGTAGGCACTCAAGTAAACACTCTATAATTGAGCCTTTAAGTGGTCTGAGTAAAACACTGAATTAACATTGTGCACCTTGACAATCACGTGTTTCAATAACAATTTATTGGGACACTATTATTAAAGCTGATGTTAAATCTGTCTGAGCTGTGCTGGTGCTTTGGATCCAGCTCTCGGTTATGATCTCGAAGAACAGCCCACATTGTCGTCCTATAACCTTCAAGTTAAAGCACATGCAACAAAAGAAAGAAGAACGTGTCTTGGTAAACAATAGCGATTGATTTAAGCTCCACGGTGCACGTGCAGATCAGATGGCACGCGCCTTCTCACGCGGCTCAGGCTGGATGATGGAGATGGTTCGATCCGCTCTTACCTACACACAGCTGAGCCACATACGCGTAGTAGGACCACGCCACGAGCGCGCACACGAACAGCACGGGGATCCAGTGCACTACTCTCCGGCACTTCCGTTTGGCGCTGCGCGAGCCCGATGGCGCCATATTCCAGATATTTCAGGTCCTCTCAATGCCCGAAACATGCCAACATAGAGCACTGGTTCCTCTGATCAGTTAGTGAAGCGCTGTGATGTACCCGCGTCTCCCTGCCCTGCACACACAGCCATTCAGTCCTGTGTGTGTGTGTGTGTGTGTGTGTACGAACGCATTACCAGCCCCGCCCCCTTCTCCCCAAGTTACCATGACGCCCATTCAGCAGGGCCACACAACCCCTGATTCCCCATACTACTGTACTGACTGGTGTGTATAGTAGCCATGCTAGAGCCATACTAGAGTTACTATGCGCAATAGTTTGCACTCTCTACTGTACTTAGTTGCAAGTTAGAACAGCAAATCCACCTATTAATAATAAGTTATAATTATGGTAATAATAAGTAATAATTATAGTAATAATAATAATAAGAAGATATACTTTATTTGTCATACATACATATACAGTTGTACAGTACAATGAAATTCTTTCTTCGCATATCCCAGCTTGTTTTGGGAGTTGGGGTCAGAGCGCAGGGTCAGCCAACTTACGGCGCCCCTGGAGCAGCCAGGGTTAAGGGTCTTGCTCAAGGACCCAACAGTGGCTGCATAGCAGAGCCTGGATTTGAACCGCCAATCTTCCGGTTGATAGCCCAAAGCTCTACCCACTAGGCTACCACTGTCCCAATATAATAATAATTATATTATATACAGATGTGGGTATTATAGTAATTATAAAATAATAAGTGAGAAGTAATAATGTTGTTTTTCAAATGTTTTGATTTGTCTAAATGCTGGTGAAGAAGGTCCTGGGTTCGATCCCCAGACAGGGCGGTCCAGGTCCTTTTTGTGTGGGGTTTGCATGTCCTCCCCGTGTCTGCGTGGGTTTCCTCCGGGAGCTCCGGTTTCCTCCCACAGTCCAAAAACATGCAGTCAGGTTAATTGGAGACTGAATTGCCTTAATCGGAGACACTGAAGTTACTGTGTGCCTTGCGCCCATTGAAAAGCTGCGATAGGCTCCTGCACCGCTCCCCATGTGTTGTACATGTGTGGTTATTGTGTTGTAGTTAGTCTGTCAGCTGAATGCTCAGAGGGGGTGTTCCACAGTGGGAATAATATGACATTTACATTTACTCACTAAAATATCCAGGATCTGGGTTTTGCCTTTATGTTGACATTTCATTTCTACAGTCACTATACATTGTGAATGCATTTTTTATTGCTTCTATAAAATATAATGCAGCAAGAACAAGTGCAAATGTAGGACAATGTTATTCCAAAAAATGAAATGAATCACTTGCCTGTTTAGTTACACTTCTGTGTGTAGAATATATTTATGACATTTAGCATCAGCATTTATTCTTTTATATTAATAGAACTACAGTTGTGACCAAATACAATGCAAGCAACTGAGGACAATCTTCTGATTAATGGTTCCGTAATCACTGAGCTACTGCTACCATAGGTAAATACATATTTAAACACAGCTTGCCTTCTTTAGGAAGGTATATCCAGGCACATTAGAAGGACAAAAAATTATGTGTTGTAATAGTGAATTTTTATGGCAACTGATTTATGTAGTCATGAAAAGAAATACAGTTGTGTAAAATGTGCTAAATATTAAACTATTGTTATTATTAATATAGTATTTTAAGATGCATTTTAAAAGATGTAAAAGAAAATGAATATGATTATCTAGCCAGATAAATATATGAAGGCATTTTTAGTGGATTGTTAATAGAACCCCTTCAGAGCTTTTTCCCAACTGCCCCCTGCAGGCCTCCTTACTTCAGTGACTTAAAAGTAAGTGTAAGGGTTGCGTTAATGATGTTAACTGTAAAAGCCGTAAAGGCTTTTTTTCTTAGCTTGACTGAGAAATGATACAAATAGTCCTGTGCACCAGTCTACATAATCAAAAATAAGGTTCTCCAACAGAAGAGCAAAAAATATGCACAACAGATGGTCAAAGTTATTATTTAATGTTGCACAGCATCATTATAACCCATATAATCTTCAGAATGTTATTGTATTGAACTGGGACCAGAAATGAAGAGTAACTGTGTTTAAGAGACAAAACAAACTACAGTGACTTTCTCTGTGTAAAACACTCAAAGCTAAAGTAGTTCACAGATTTTCATTTGGCTCCGTGTTGTTGAGTAAGCTGAGCTGAGCTGAGCAGAGAAAGTATGTTAGCAATGTAGTGAGGATCTGTAGAGGATTATGAGGCTTAGAACTTGTAGGAAGGTGTATAGTGCTACTGGACCCTAAACACACTGCTTTTTAAAAGATAATAATAATGATTAAATAATGTTATAAGTTTCTTGCTGATTTGTAGGTTTGGTAACTAAGGCCTTGCAATGCCTTGGTATTTTGTCTAGGGTATAAGCACCCAGTGTTTCCTGGTGAAATCGGACCTGCCGTTACCCTGACTAGAATAAAATGACTGATTAAAATTAAAAGAAATGAAAGTGTTAATATTTCAGTGTAATGTAAAAGGATGAAGAATAAGCTTGCCAAGAAGAATAATCATTTGTAGTTTTACATTTTTATTTAGAATTTTAAATTGCCATCTAATACAGTTATAAAGTAAAACTAATATGTATCAAATACCTTACAACAATTTGGCTTTAATAGTCAAAAGTTTGAAATGGATATACTGTGCTTAGAAATGAAACATACATGAAACATAAAAAAATTTTTATCATAAATGTAAACTTTATAATCTAGTTTGGGTGAGTTTAATATAAGCCACTCTAATACGCCCTGAAAATTGAATAACGAGGTGAAATAAATTGTATACTTAGCAAAAATACTACGTAGAATTTAGGTTTATTTTACCAGATATCTAAACATTTTAAAACACATAAAAGATTTACCATATGTGTTTATAAAACTGAAAAAGTACTGTTAAATATGTAAACTACCATCAAGTTTGATGGATATATTAACGCTACAAAGAAGGATATAAAGTAGCAACACCTATTTAAATATGAATACAGAGTAAAACAACAACATAAAAGAATATAGATCTGGGAAATATGATATAGCCACAACAGTACATAAAAGAAACATGTATGGAATACAGTCAGTAAATATATTAAAAGAAGAATACATAATAATGTCATAAAATACTTAGTAATTAGTAAGTAAAGCCATTTCACAAAAAAATCTGTATTATGTACGCAGCAGTTTCTTTATAATAAAATACAATACTTTCTAGTAACAGAACTTAATTTTTTGTCCATAGAAGGTTTTAAAGGGCCCTGCACATGTAGCAGTTAAAGGGTTTTAGGCTTAATTCCTGAATGTATTAAGGTTATCTGGTTCGATGGCTTAAAGATTTTGACATACATCTGAAACATCATCGCATGCGGACACTCAGACAGAAAACTCCCTGCTATGTATTTAGTCTTATGGCTCATCGTCAATAACAAAGGCAATCACGACTTACGAATGTGACATTCTGGCAGCTAATACTAGTACATAAAGATAGTACATCAATGTAACTCAGTTTGTTTCTGTAGCTGAATGTTATGTGCTGTGTACGTTCTCAGTACAGGTGACTGGATGTTGATACCTAGCATCTGTTTATCGGCTAGTGCATTAATATTACAGAGTAACATAATGCTCAGGCAGAACCTTAGACGCGCTGTGTCTGTTGTTGTTCCATTGTGCTAAAGTTCCCAGTCATTTGTTTTAGCATTTCCAAAGCAAAGTCACACTAACAATTCTAATGATTTTCTTAGTAACAAACCTAAAACAGCTACAATGCATGATGCTAAATAATAATATAATTTCACTAACACTTAAGATCGTACAATCTGTCTTTCTCTTTCTATTTTCCAGTCAGCTCCTTTTTCATACAGGCCTTAAAAGAAATAAACCGTTCCTCACCAGGATATCCCTGCAAGCAAAAACAGAAAAATCATTTTATAATTAATAGTCATTTTGTAATTAATGTAATGTGTAATATTTAAATAATAAAAAGTATGTACAGAAGAGGGTAGTCAAATGTTAATACAACCAGAGAACTAAAATTTGACAGCACTGAAACTACATATTTGGGTGATTAATTGTTAGATTGATTATATAGTCCCTACAGAAGAAAACAAATAATTTTGATTTTATGTTTCTTTAAAAAGTTACAGTACATAAATTTGATCTTCATACCTTTTTATTTATCTAACTTATGTTTGTTCTAAAATCTAATCTGTAGTTTTATTTAACTGGACACGCTTTCTAACGATCCTTATTTGGATGATTGATTTTTAGGCAGTATGGTGGTACTGCACAGCACCAGAATTTAGGAAAAACTGGGTTTAGACTTTGCCTTTAATCACTGTCTGTGAGTCTGGCATTTTCTCTCTATGGGTTCTTTCCCTATCTCAAAAACTTGAGTTAACAGCTTTAAATTGTCTTTAGGTGTGAATGAGGTGTAGTATCTGACTTCCCTTAATCCTGGTTGGGTTAAATCAATTATCGAGGATGAATAAATGAATAAATAAATTATGCTTTTACTGGCTTTTACTGAGATCAGTAATTTGGCTACAATGTAAGCAACAGTTCTGCTGCCAATTAATTGTTTATAGCATAATAATAGGCTTTCTATCCTGCTTGGTTCAAATAAAAGCCTTCAGCCACACTGGCCTTTTTTACACGAGGTCCACACATCCCAAAGCCAAAATATTTTAGCCAGGACCACTAGATGGCAGAAATTCTTTAAGCATTGTATTCAAGTACTGAATTACTGCAACGAGAAAACCTGAATCTACACAAAAGCACACAATACAAAATAAGCTAATAACATCTCAATTAAACGTGGATTAAATCAAAGACTGCAGTAGCATAACTTGTTCCCATATATACAGCTAAATGTAAAAGACAGGGCAAACAAATTCTATGTTTTGTTCATTTTTGTAGTTAAAATAAGTTAGCATCAACAGAGAAGAATCCATTGCATAATTGTAATGTATTGTAACAAATCAGTGAAAAAATAAATGTGCATTTGCAAAAATAACGTTTGTTTTTTTAGTATGTTGTGTCCTAAACTTGACAGTAAAATAACTCTTCCTTAACACTGTAGAAAACGGAGTAACTCCTTTATTGACTGGCATTTGGTACCTAGGGAAAACTCTACCCTCCCAGTCTGTATCACATCAGGCTGCTGTTCTGGAATATTTTTCAACTTGACATTTTTCCCAAATTGATTGGGAGTTTATAACCCTGCTGTCACCTGCGCTGCTGTAAAAGAAAGATAAACTATGTTTAGTCAACCCCAGCCACCCTCCTGTCTCACTTACCCAGGAGCCACGATGCAGTCTGCCTTTCATGATACCGACAAACTCCTTGTAGCTCAGTTGGTCATCATGATCCACATCAAAAATTTTGAAGACAATGTTTACAAGGTGGCGAGAGAGTTTTAAGCCAGTAGCGACGTAGACGGCCCGTGTAAACTCATCTGTTTATAAATAAAAACACAATATATTCTTCCATCAAATATATTTTTTTAGCGAAGTGTAAAGAGAATGAAAGAATGTTGATGTGCTGAATCTTTTACCTTGTCCAATTGGCCTACTTGCAAAGTTGTACATCTGCATGGCAATGGTGAAGTCCTCTAAGTTATTAAGAAACTGAAAGAAGGACCTAAATTCCTCAAATGTGATTCCCTGTAGAAAAAAATAACAAATAGCAGCATATGTTTGGTATCATGTAATGGTATCATGATATGGATATAAAAGAAGAATCCACCAAATGCTCAGTCTTTGTAAGCAAAGATAGGTTGTGTCTCATCACTTTGTGCCAAACTTCATAAAAACATTTTCAATGAGTTAAAAAAGAAAGTTTCTTAACACAACGTTGCAAATATGATACTGTGATAAATATTGGCTTATGGATTCGAGGGTATTTTTGGAAAACCATCGTCACTTAACACAGTCCGCCGCTGCAACAAGAATCACACACTGATATTCTGTTTGGGATTTTGGAATAGATGATTTGGGTTTCAGACCTCGACCCAGTTAAAATGGCATAGTATATGAGGTTTTACAGCTTTTTCAGCTATGAGCATTTAATCTGTGTGTTAAATAGAAAATAAAACATTTAACAGGCAGAATGTCTCACCACCAGAGATTAAAGTA
Source organism: Trichomycterus rosablanca (assembly GCF_030014385.1). Lineage (NCBI taxonomy): Eukaryota > Metazoa > Chordata > Actinopteri > Siluriformes > Trichomycteridae > Trichomycterus > Trichomycterus rosablanca. Next base: position 7,570,565 of record NC_085995.1, read on the forward strand.
ACCTTAATGATGAAGTTCATTCAGCTGACTTCTTGTCACACAAAAGTGTCACAAAGTGTCTAAATATACTGTAATAATCTAGATTTTATTTAGGCAATATTTGATTTGTTACTTAACTAAATCACATTGTTTAGAGGTATTTGTTATCACTGGGTCCCATTTTATATAGTTAAAATACATTATATTATAAAATATCTGATTTTATGTTAAAAACATGACAGGCCCACAAACTATAAGTCTATAAACAAAACTTTTGAAGTCACCAGATCCCCCAAATAGCTTTTTTAGTTTTTAGTTAAGTCTCTGTTGTAATGATTAATATGACTCAACATTATTATCAGAATCAGCAACCCAAGAGAAGTTAACCATTAAAAATCATGGCTTTGATGGGGATTTTAAAAACAAGCACTTTTAGGAATACGCTAATCTGAGCCATTTTTGAAAAGACATAAAACATCGCATGCAAACCAGACACTATGTAAAATCAAAGCTGCCATCTATGGGAGAATAGTCATAAAAATAATGGCTCTTCAAAAGATGTCCCAATCCTGTGAATAATGTTTCTGATAACAAATGCAGAGCTGTGAGCAGCACATTATCTGAGCAGACTTAATTCTCTCACTTAGCGGGAAACCTTAAGTGTCTAAGGGACCTTGAAGCTGTCAGAAAGATAACAGATCCAAAGGCAGGAAATAACTTAGTCAAACAGTCAAAGTATACCTGCCCGAGTCCCGTTCCATACCTACGACATCAACTGTCAACACCACGAAATTGGAAATTTAAAGAGGGGTTCAAGCTGTTTTGATTTTTTTAAGGAAGATTAACCTGATTCTCACATAAACAAAAACAAAGAGAACCTATCCAAAACATCTTAAGACAAGCAGATTAGAATTCCAAAAGTCTATTGAATTCCAGTCATCCATTTCTCAGGCACTAGACCTCTTTTCTTTCTGCAACACCCTTCTTAGGTCCGTTTTACAAATGAACTAATGAGTAACATGTGACGCTTTGCTGTTGTTACAAGATGAACCGCATAAATGATCTCTTAAAGTGTTGATAAGTTGCACTTAATCCTCAATGGACATCTAGCAACAGCCACCTTAGAAGGTGGAGGCACACAAAACCTCTTCATGCACAGGTGGGTTTGCATAGATCTAAAACCTTAACAGGATTCTGCTTTGTAATGGACTCTCCACCGCATGATCAGGTCTCAGCTGAATATCTGCATTGATTTGTGCTGTGCAGTTTAAGCTCACTTGTACAAAGCAACAGAGCAAATTAAAAAGATGTCAGAGTAAGAGCTCTAAAGGGAAAACCACTAACCAAATTAAACTGGGCTAAATAATGCCCAGGTTGCTAAAACAAAATAGAGTAGTGGGTATAAGTAAGTAAATCAATTAAAATAAAGAAGGTAGGTCTGCAATGTATTCACCTGTGTTAAAAATGGACCAGAACTGCACAATAACAACTTTAAAATAATGTTAGATTAGGTTGATATGGTGGCCTACAGCATCAAGCTTCTGGAGGCCTCAGTTTAAATCTCACATTTGGCGAGGCACCTTGTAAGGAGGTTCTCATGGGTGAACTGTATGCTCTAAATGTATGCTCTGGCACCCTGTTCAGGGTATTCCTACTTTTGTTTCCCTGTGGAACATGAGCTGCTGCTGCTTTCACCAGATAAAGCAGTTAATTCAAATTAAATAAAATTCATTAACTAAAAATACTACTAAATATCAAACATCAGTCTGTGTTTTAGTAGTGGAACATATTTAAATTGTGTCTGACTAAAGGTCAGTGAACTTTGGTGAGCTTTGTTATGTCGGTAAATGGGGGGAGAAGACCAGTAACCTTTACCTTTTCATCTGGTATGCTCTGACGCACGTTTTCCAGGTAACTGCTGATATTGTCCACAGTGGTGTAGCGTAGCAGAATGCGTGCAAAGTCCTCCTCACTGATGGTGGTCATGCCTTTAGAATAGGAAAGGAACTCAATCTCAAGCACTTCTGTCTGCAGGTTGTCCATGAATCTGCACACAGAATAAGACGCACACACAGACACAATGCTGAGTGGACATGCCACAACCAAGTGGGGCCCTTAAAGCAACATCCAACAAGATACTCTATATGTACATCCAATTTAATAACCATAGGCACTGTTATGGAATCATCCAGCAACAATATCACCTTTGTTACTATGATGACCTTCACCTTTCTGGGAAGGCTTTCCACACCAGTTTAAAGAGTGTCTGTGGAACAACACCTTCTAAAAAAATGGTTGATACCAAAATTGAAACATCTAGGACTGATTTGTTGCATCATATAATCTGGGTGAGGTCAAGAAAAAGGATGAGATTCAAGAGAAAGCTAAGTCCTACTCTAGCAGAACATTTCTGGGATGAATGTACGATCATCTGTCTGTGAGCTGGAATACAGAAGTGCTTTGATCCAAAATGTAACTAAAAAACCGACTTAAACCCTGACTTAAACCCAAATGCTGTGGCCTGAAAAGCGGGTTTATGCCTAAAAGCCTAGGATATATATTTATATATATGTGTACAGCACAGTGATTTTAATAAATAAATATCCTGGCTTGTTTGGAAGCAGACAGGGTTTAGGGCCTTGCTTAAAGGCCCAACAGCGTGTGCATGGTCGGAGCCAGAGCTAGAACCCACAACCTTCTGATTAATAGCCCAAAGCTCTACACATTAGGCTACCACTGTTCATAACCTCATTGCTGTA